>NC_046293.1:0-600000 GCF_004115265.2 Rhinolophus ferrumequinum | reverse complement strand
GAAAGAAAAATACCATAGGCTGAAGTTGCCCAGATCCACGGTTAGAAGGAGTCTAACATCCGTGCCCCTCACACACACGTGCCCTCTCACACAGGAGGGACGTGCTGCCCCTTACACGCGTGTGCCGCTCACACGGAACGTGCTCACTCACACAGAACATGCTGCCCCTCACGCTCACATGAGAAGCCCGAGTGGAGGCCCGAGTATCACTTTTGTTTCACTCTCCAATGTGAGAAGCACCCAGGCCAGGACCCACCATCAGGGCTAAGCCACAGGTGAAGGTGCTGGGACAGACATCCGCATGGTTCCCGGGCTGACATCTGGGTCACTTTCTGCGAGGGGAACGCGTGCCTCCTTGGAGATCAGTCTGGCAGCCACCGCAGAACCAGGCAGAATCACGACACCACCTGCTCCTGAATTCACTCCCACGGACGCCACAGGAAACAGGCCCACAGGTGCGACCGTCTCCCAGACAACTGGCCCAGATTCCAAAAAGTCAGTACATGGGGGAGAGAGGGGCCACCCTGTGACTCACAGCCAAATGCCAACGCGAGCCTGGGCGGGGCTCACCCCCAGCACATTCTGGGGACGATTCATGAAAAGCAAATGTGAACTGGACCGCAGGCATGTCACAGGGTAACTTGAGCACCTCAGGTGTGACCACGGAGCTGTGGGTGTATAGAACTCTGTCCTTACTTGCAGAAATGCCAATGCATTTAAGAGTGACAGGTCAGGCTGGCTGTCAAGCGTCTGCACTTGTCATGCACACGTGCGGGGGTGTGCGTTCAGCCCACCCGTCAGTGTCAACACGCGTGTGTAAGCCACACACAGCCCACTGCGGAATCTCAGTGTTCACTGCACTGGACTTCCAACTCTTCAGTATGTCAGGCTCTCTCAGGATAAACATTTGGGGCAAATACCATCCACCCTGGAAACAACACTGGGTTCCTGAGGAACAAGCCTCACAATGTGGCCGCCATGCGGGGAGCAGGACGGGAAGTTATGGGGACTCAAGAGTCCTAGTGACGGCTGTGCCCACGCACGAGAGGCTCTCAGTCCTCAGGTGTGTCTGTAAACCTGACGCGACTCCTATACAAAGTCCTACAGGACCCCTTGTGACCGTCGACGCATGGCTGATTCTACACTGTGATGGATGTGGAACGGCTAAGAAAAGCCAAGATAATGATGAAGGAGGTTATCCGGATGGGCTGCAGGGCTGCGATGATACCAAGAGAACGGCCCAAAGTGATAGGGACAGCAGCAGCCTGGGCGGAGCACGGCTGAGGGAAGAGCTGGCCCCGCGGGTCAGCAGGACAGACGGGCGTCAGAGAACAGGAGACACCTGATCTGCACACGGTCCCACTTCAAAGCCATGTGTCCCTGGCGCGTCCCCTCAGGCACACACAGCGCCAGCCGCGGCGAGCGTGCACAGCCCACGGAAAGAAGCGCGTACCTTGATGGCTGGCGGGTAAGCTTCAAACATCTCCATGACTCGCACCACACTGAACGTCAGGTAGCCGGCGGCCGTGAACAGCAGCGGGGACGTGAGGCTGCAGATGGCGATCAGCACCTCCACCTGGGGGGACACGAGGGCGTCGGGGTGGGGCTGCGGTCCCGGCCCCACACCCCCCGGTGTCTGTGAGTGCACGTGCCTCCTGCTGAAGCGTCTGCCCCAGGATCGCCCACAGATCCCCGCACAAGTGTGCCACACAGGTTTCCCCGATCTACGTGCCATTCTCCACTCGGGTGAAGAAATGACGCTTAGGAATTGCTGGTCTCCTTCCCCTAGGCTGAGTCACAGCAATGGCACCACATGCGAGAGTCTGTTTGTTCTCAAACAGCCCAGCCTTCGGACAATCCCACGGGCCTCCTCAGGCCTCCCCGCCCACAGCCCTGCAGCCTGGGGTGCCTGGTGCAGCAGGGGCCTTGTCACGTGGCAGCATGGAAGGGACGGGCCAGGCCCTGACACCACTCAGCGGGGTCCCTGATACCCTGGTGACGGGGCTTCACCTACCAGACACTTGCTGGGACACTCTGCTGTCACATGACTGGCAATGGCACTTGGAAAACACTAAAGAGAGAAAAGAAAAAAGAAAGACTTCAGAGATGACAGTCCAAGAAGTCAGATTCCAAGTGTGTGCCCTCCCATTTGATGGGAGCCACCCTTGTCACTAGGAGGGCTGGGCAGGTGGCCAGGGAAGCAGGACAGCCTCTCTGAGGCTTCCTGTGCTCTCTCTTCTTCAGTGCAACTCAGCTTAGCCTGTGACCCTGCACAGAAGCTGCAAGAACCACACTGGGAACGCCTGAGAACCCTGCGATCGCCCGCTGCTGACATTTCACCACATCTGTTGACAGGGAATGCCACCCCGAACACTTGTGTGTGTGTGTGTGTGTGTGTGTGTGTGTGTGTGTGTGTTGACAGGACACTCTCCTAAACGATCACAGCTCAGTACCACGTGGGGGGAATTTGACACGATCCAACAGCAGCCTCGCAGGTACACGCCATGTTCAGACTCTCCCAGTTGTCTCAAGAATGTCACGCTCACAGCCGTTTCTGATGCTGGTTCAGGATCCAATCAATGAGCATGCTTTGCATTCCTGGGAGGACCCCGCTGAGCCTCAGCCGGTTGCCTTCATGGCACAAATGGCTCTGAAGTGCGCAGCGACCAGCTGTGCTGTGCCTCAGCGTGGGTCATCAGCTGTTCCTTTGTGATTAGACCCAGCAACCCCAGGAGACTCTGCCCCCCCAGGTCAGGGGTCGGGGGAGGGACAGCCGCCACGATGGCTTTGAGCACTCGGACCCTCGGACCGGGTGTTAAGCACTCGCCATGTGCTAGGTGTGCACTAAGCATTTATGTGGGCGTATTTAATGTAAAATGATAACATACTGTAAATATATTTGGTGAAATATGTATTATGTTATAAAACAATATAAACGTCACCTATTATAAAATCATATAAAATAAAAGTAAACAGTTTTCGGGAGAAAAATAACACAAAAACTATCAAATAACAATAGCAGTTAAAACAAAAGCAGTTAACACACTGACTCATTGAGCTGGCGACTCCCGAACTCCTCTGACGGCAGAGCCACCAGCGCCCACTTTCCCACCCTCTTCTCTCCCAGCTGCTTTGCTGCCTGAGTGTCACCAAAACTGAGCTCAAAGACCAGCCACGTCAGGCTTGATGAGTGGCCCAGGGCTGCAGCTGGCAACTGTGCGGCCTGGCCAAACACGACGGACAAAGGCCACCCGGGATGTACTCACGGCGACTAAGATCCAGAAGAACGTCACAGAGAGGTGCGGGCCTGAGATGGTGTCATCCACGTTCAGAGCAATGACCCCACCCAGGACGGCGGAGACACCGGCAATCACCTCGATGACCTGCAGGGGCCATGGATGGTGGAGACAGTGTCACCAGGGGACACAGGACAGGCTCCCCAGAGTCCCCAGAACACGAGTGTCGGCAGGGTGGGGAGGGCAAAGCGGCGACCGTGTTGAAAGGTTGAGGATGACCTCCCAAAGAATACTGAAATGAATGCTTTTCAAGCTAAAATTAACAGGAAAAGGAAGGGAGAAGCTCCCACCTATTCAGAGGAGGGGCAGGCAAGGCGGGAAAAGACGTCGAGAGAAAACCAAGGATGGCAAAATACACATGAATGTGCCCAGAGTTGCTCTCAAGATGAATGGGCTCAACTCAAAAGGCCACAGAGAGAACTAGAGATAAGGTAGAAAATAAAATACGGTTCTATGTTTACAGAGACGCACCAAAGTATAAGGACAAGGGAAGTTGAAAGTAAGAAGGGAAAAGAAACTCTGCACAAATGTTAACCAGAGATAGTTGATGGCTTAAATCAAAGGCATCAATACAGATTTTATGGCAAAAACTGTTACTAAGATAGGAGTCGCTATGTGGTGATGAGACAAAGAAAGAAATTCACCAGCAAGCGATGCTAAACTTGTATGTAAACAAAAACACAGGCTCCAAAAAGCTACAGAATTTCAAAGAGTAAATGATGACTGCAACTCAGAGGGGGAGGTTAGCAGCTTTCAGTTATAGAATAAGCAGACTAAAAACACAAAAAACAAAAATAAATAAAAACTGAAGTAAAAAGAAAGGGTGGCTATATAATTTATCCTTCAAACCAGGGCACTCCTGAGAGTGAAAGGGGACGTGCTTCAGAACGGCTCAGGGACAGCCGGTGTCAATCAGGACAGTGTGTGTTACCTCATACAGACCTATATATCACCTGTATGTAACCCCGGGTCTACACCTCCCCTGGGTCTACACCTAACCCGGGTTTAAACTTACCCCAGGTCTACACCTAACCCAGGTCAACACAACCGGGGTTTACACCTAACCTGGGTCTACACCTAACCCAGGTCTATTTAACCCAGGTCTATCTAGCCCAGGTCTGCACCTAACCCAGGTCTACATCTAACCCAAGTCTACACTTAACCCAGATCTACACCTAACCCAGGTTTATAACTAACCCAGGTCTACACCTAAACCAGATCTATCTAGCCCAGGTCTACACCAAACCTACCTCGATATCTAACCTACCATGTTTCCCAAAAATAAGACCGAGCCGGACAATCAGCTCTAATGCGTCTTTTGGAGCAAAAATTAATGTAAGACCCGGTCTTATTTTACTATAAGACCAGGTATAGTATAATATAATATAATATAATATAATGTAATATAATATAATATAATACCGGTCTTATATTAATTTTTGCTCCAAAGACACATTAGAGCTGATTGTCCAGCTCGGTCTTATTTTCGGGGAAACAGAGTATGTTAATATCTAATCTATATCAATATCCAGTCGACATCAATATCAGGGTCTATCTATATAAACCTGTGCCCCTAAGAGTTGAAGAATACCTAAGACAAGGTATTTTGTCACCAACAACACTACTGGAGTTGTATTACTAACAGAATGAAATATGTGCACGGTCCATGCAGCCGTATCCTACTCATCATGAAAATAAGTATGATGGTTTAAACCAGTGTGAACTGCCCCCCCCAAATAAAATAAAATCAGGAGAAAGAAAAGGAAAGTTTTCTTACTGAGTAGGACTTCAGGACCCGAGTAGGAAATGTCACTTCATACAAAGTGTTGGTGCTGTCAGACATGGAACCCTAAAAAGAAATGACAGAGACTCACCTGGGCGCACCCAGTGGCCCGCGGCCCCGCCCTCGGCACAGGCCGTCACCTAGGGACCTTCTAAAACATGAGTGGCTGGAAGCCACTAGTAACCCCAGGCTTGAAAGCAGAAGGTCAACGAGAGCTTCTTCCTTGCTTGTGAAGATGCGTTTACACGCAGTGACACTTCCACAGACGGGGTCTCTGTGACACTGCTGGGGCAGGCATGGTCAGAGCCCCACGATGGACGAGGTTCTGCTGCACCTTCCAAGGCCATCAGCTTCCAGGAGACCCCGGAGAGTGGGGGCTGCCCAGCCCACCACAGGCGGGCGGCGTTCTCATTCTTGGGGGGCTGCCCTGCAAGGGGGAAGATGACCCCCGCCCTCCGTGCAACGTCTGCCCAGAGCTGGACCTACCTTGTGCTTGCAGGACGCCTCGCTGGACCGTGCAGAGACAATCACCATGGCTGCCGTGAGGAGCTCCAGCAGGAGGAGCAGAATCAGGTTGAAATTGATCTGCCGAAGGAGAACACATGTCTGAAAAACCACCTTTCTTCACTTTTACCCCATAACCCTAGCCGACCCATGCACGGGCTTAGACGCTGGCTCCCAGCTCTGAGCGACGTCTTCTATCCAGGCCCGGGGGAACTCACACCACACCATTTGTTTCACAGTCGTCTTATTTTTAAACCACATTTAGCTGAAGGGTTGGACTTGGCCCTGGGCTGTGGTCTGCTAGCCCCTGCTCTAAATCTTCCTTGGCGGTTTGTCCCTCCTGAGTATTTACTCCTAAAGAGAGTAAAACCCGGGCTGGCCAGGTGGCTCAGGTGGTTGGAAAGCGGTGCTCCTAATGCTGAGGTCGCCGATGATTCCCACATGGGCCAGTGAGCTGCGCCCTCTACAGCTAAGATTGTGAACAATGGCTCTCCCTGGAGCTGGGCTACCGGAGGTGGGTGTGGGCTGCTGTGTGCGGCCATGTGCGGCTGGTGGCCAGTGTGAGTGTCCGGCAGCCAGCATGAGCGGCCAGCAGGCTGCTGTGTGCCACCGTGGGCGGCCAGTGGCCAGCGTGAGTGGCCAACTGACTGACTCAGCCAGGGGGAGCGCAAGGCTCATAATACCAGCATGGGCCAGGGAGCTGTGTCCTACACAACTAGACTGAGAAACAAAAGCTTGAACCGGAGTGGGGTGAGGGGCGGAAGAAAGGGGGAAAAATAAAATACAAAAAGAGAAGAAAACCTATTCACATTGAAACCTGTGCATGTTTATAGTGGTTCTATGCATAACTGGCAAAAGCTGAAGACACCGGGGGGCTTTGGGGAGCATTCCATATCCTGACTGTGGGCAGTTACACGAATCCACATCTATATTATAACATTCAGAGTGCTACAGACTAAAAATAGTCAATTTAACTGTGCAACCCAGCCAGTCCAGAGCCTGCCCCCTTGGTGAGGCCCCTACGTGGGGCCACTCCTGGCCCTGCCCCCCACCAGGTACCCGACAACTAGGGGCAGCGCCTGTGCCCGGAGCCCACGACATCATTCACACAGCCTGTCCTCGATCCTCGGCCTGCCCTCCTGCCTCATGCTCCTTTCTGCAGAAACCACAGCAGAGGCTGCTGCGCCCGCTTTCCCTGGCAGCCTCCTGACCTGCAGCGTGGCCCCTGCTTTGGGGGTCTTCAAATACTTCAAAAAAATTTTTTTTTAAATCAATAGCATCTCTCTGCACCAACCATAATCAATCTGAAAATATAATTCAAAAAATAAGACACCATTCATACAAGGAACACAATCTGTAAATTACCCAGGCATTATTGAACTGAGAACACACAAACATTAAAACCCTCATAAAGCTTTTATTCAGACAATTATCTGAATAATGGAGAGACAGTCTGTGCTCTCAGATGGGTGACAACACACTAGAGGGGTAATTGTCACAACGCTTTTCTATAAACTTGAAGAAATCATGACGAACTTCCAGCTGTATTTTTGGAGGAACGCACTAAGCTTATTCTAAGATATGTTTGAGATAAGAGAGGTCAGCTTTGACGAAGAGCAAAGGGGCTGGACGTTCTCACCACGAGATAGAAGATGCACCACGAAACCATCTGGCTAGAAGTGTGGTGGTGTCTGTACCAGAGAAACCCATGGCAGCAGAGCCGTCTGTGCGGGAGTTGAACACATTCGTGAAAGCAAGTGCTGCCACCTGGGTTACAGGTGCGCCAAGGATGGGAAGGAGGCCAGGTGAGGAGGGGCTCAGACGCATTAGTGACTAGAAGCTGTGACCGCGACCGCAGAACGGTAGAAATGACCGGAGAACGGAGACCGGAGAACGGCAGAAATGACCGGAGAACGGAGACCGGAGAACGGCAGAAATGACCGGAGAACGGAGACCGGAGAACGGCAGAAATGACCGGAGAACGGAGACCGGAGAACGGCAGAAATGACCGGAGAACGGAGACCGGAGAACGGCAGAAATGACCGGAGAACGGAGACCGGAGAACGGCAGAAATGACCGGAGAACGGAGACCGGAGAACGGCAGAAATGACCGGAGAACGGAGACCGGAGAACGGCAGAGAATGACCGGAGAACGGAGACCGGAGAACGGCAGAAATGACCGGAGAACGGAGACCGGAGAACGGCAGAAATGACCGGAGAACGGAGACCGCAGAACGGTAGAAATGACCGGAGAACGGAGACCGCAGAACGGTAGAAATGATGGTGCCAAATGCTTGAAAGGTAGTGAGGGGGAGGACCAAGCACGATTTTGGTTCCGTTGAATCCAGGGGGGCACTCGTGACTGCATTCCTTGGTGTGTCCATGTGGACACCATCATGGGAGGAAGGGTGGGAGGCGAGCCCCCCAGCTCCGTCCCTAAGAATATCAGGCGATGTGGTGCCCTCTGTGGGCACAGGGCAGTGCTAACAGGGCGACAACAAGATGGGCACGTCCTTACGTGCAGGTGGAAAAGCTGGGAGCAGGCAGCTCTACCAAGCACCGTTTGGGGAAAGCAAAAATTGAGTCAACCCAGAGGACACTGACGGCTGTGTGGGGGCAGGGGGCGCTCAGAGGACCCAGCTCAGAGGCAGAGCAGGCAGGAGCGGTGGGAGAGCCTCCTTCCCGAGCGCCGCCTCCCACTGCGTGGTTCTGTCTCACCGTGTGTGTGCATGTGCGTGTGTGTGTCTTCCTTCAGAATGTACCTGTAAGCTCCAGACTTTTCCAGGGCCTGGAGCAGCCATAAGGGTCACCGGGGCCAGGACAGGAGGCTAGCACCCCAGGGCCTTGTCCATCTGATGCTGGCAATGGCTCTCCTTGTGGCTTTCATGTCTCTCCTCTGGTTCCTAAAGGGGCTGAGCGTCCCTCCAACTGCCTGCTGGCGCTTCTTGTTCAGTGAGGGCCTTCCTCCTGGCACCCGGGACGCTCCTTTGCCTCTGAGCAGGAGTCCTTCACATACCTGGGACCCTGCCTTCGTCCCGGGAGAATTCGGCGCCCTTCTTCAGCCTGCTTGGGCCTTGTGTGTCTCCTGGTGGTGCCTCAGCTGTTAGGTCTGCATGTTCGCGGGGTGGGTGAGAGGGAAGCAGGTCTCCAACCCTTATCACAGTGCTGCTGTGCCCGAGTCCAGGCCACGTCAGCACACGTGGGGCTGCTCCGGCCATTCGTGTCTGGGTGGCTCCTCGTCTTATCAGACGGCTGTGCACCAGCTCCTGGTTGTGGGGCAGTCCCCTCACCCACCCTTCCCTGGCCCTGCTCACCACCTCCACCTGCTGGGTCTGCAGTGCGTTTGCCCACTCCCCACTCACCTGCTGACGACTGCCCTGGTGAGCTCAGCAAGACTCCCAGTTTTCTCCAGAATACTCCGCATACCTTGATTACATTTATGCCCAGGAAGTTTAAATGTTCATTTCCATAAAACGATATCTGTGTTTAAATTACATTTTCACACTTTTCTGTTGCTGGCACAAGCAACTGTTTTACGTTGATTGATTTTCACACCCAGCAGGCTTGGCTCGCTCTGGGTAATCTAAAGTCACGTAAGTAGAAACCCATCTCTTCTGCAGACAATGTGCAAGCCGGTGTTCCTCTCGGACCCGTGTCTGTGTTCACTCCTCGTGCCTTCCTGGCCTGGCTAAGCTCTCCTCATCCTTTTCCTGGTCTTTAACCAAAGTGGTTCAGCATCACAGCCAAAGCAGGGTGTGGACTCTGATCTGGTCCGCATTTTCAGGAGATTGTCTATTTTAGTGCCGCCGTGTGAATGACAAGGCTTTTCCATTTCTCTTAGAGGTGCATAAAGTAATGGCAACCTCACCACAAACAACATCACAGATTTGATGAAATGTGTATTATTCCTGTTACTTTTTAAGAAGTATTGTGAAAGAAGCATTAAAAGTATTATCAAAAAACTCATCCACTGCAATTAAGGAAAAGTTAAAGACAATTCTTCAAAAGGATAAATAAAATTCTCAAACTTTGTCAAACTCAAGAGCTATGACCCACGTCTACACGTTTCCAAGCCACAGACACCAACCACGCGCCCCCAAGGCAGACAGCAGAAGTCGCGTCCAGGGGAAAACCCGCAGGGTTTGGGGCCTGTGTCGATCTCCAGTGACTCACATCTATTGCTGAAGGGTTCAGGACAAGTTTGCAACCAAACCAGATTAAACACGTGGTGGTGACAGCAAACGTGGAAACAAATAACATCTGAAAGTTGGGAATCTGAAAAACAAGACAGGAGGGTTTTTTTTCTCCTTTGCATAACTAGAAGAGTAAAGGTAATATCAAACCAAATTCCAGGTCATTATTAAAAGCCCTAAAGACTGAGACACACAGGCATTAGCTGGGGTGGGTGCCCTGCAAGCTGGGAGCACAGGGTGGAGGGCACAGAGCCCTGCAGTGCAGTGTGGGCTGCGGTGGGCACTGCAGGCGCATCCCACCGTGCACGTGCGTACACGCGCATGCACACACACACGTGCCCATCAGCCCCGCAGGCGGCCTGGGGCCTCCACAGGCTGGGAGCTGGGCAGCTGCCCCCAGTTAAAGGCTGGACAGAAGGCTGGACTCACCGCATTGACGTTTCTCCTTGAAACGGCGAAGCTCACAATCGCTGAGGGAATGCACTGCAAAGAAACCAGAGCTGGGTGAGCGGTGGTCCGTCACTCTCGCATGCCAGCGGGCGACAGCCTTGTCCTGAAAATAGTGGCCTGTAAAGCTTAAGCTTTGGGACAACCCGGGACATGTCGGCAAAACAAGTGTGGCCAGTCCACGGGATGCAGGGGTTTCTTGGGACGTTGACAGGTCCCCCAGTCTTTCAGAGTCATTTTTCTGATGACATGAAAAAGGTCTTGGATAACGAACACTGCGGTGGCTTGGGCATACTAGCACAAGACCAGCCTCCGGCGCAGCTTAAGAACGACCCGGAAAGGGAAACACATCCCGGTGTGAAGGAAGTGGCAATGCCCAGGAGGCCCGAGCCCCAGGGGGTTGTCATCAGGGGCCTCACAGCAGCAAAGGACAAGGGAAGGAGACAAGCATGGGGGCGTCAGGGCGGTGGATGGAGGAGGGCCAGCCTTGGGGGCCACACCAGGTGTTGCTCTTGTGGGCGATGGGACCCCTGTAGACCCTGCAGTGGGCCAGCATGAGCCATAGGGACAGAACCTGCAAGATGCACGGCTGTGGTCTGCTGGAGGCAGGGGGCTGGGCCACCAAGGGGCGAGGGGGAGCTCTTGGGACCATGTGACCTATGTCTCTGGCCCAGCACCTCTGAGGGTGAAGGACGCTGCCCAGGGTTTTGCTGGGACACCCAGCCTACAAGAGCATTGTCCTGGAGCCATCTGGGCAGAAGTCAAGTCACTGTGGCCCCAGAAGGACTGCTCCAGTGGTGAAGACAAAGGGCCGCCTAGAAGGTTCCAGAGAGAATGGCGGTGGGGGAGGAAAGGGGGCGAGTTGTTTCAAGGAGTTTTGTTCTCCGGCAGCAGAGGGGGCAAGGCAGGGTGTGGGTACAGAGTGAAGGAAGCGTGGGTCTGTGTTTTGGGGACACGGGTGGGGCTGGAGCAGGACACAGGCGGGCCAGAGGCCCCACGGACCTGGGATATGCCCTGTGAGTCCCGAGCAGGACACAAGCTCTGGGAGGGGTGGGAGGCAGCCCCCAAACGAGCCGCATGTCAAAAGCAAAGTGCCATTTCTAATCCAGGAGTCTGTGGAGTGACTCAGACTTGTTTCACCAGCTGTTTTCAAAAGTAATAAAGACATTCTGAAGCCAAAGCCAGATGAGGAGGTTTAGAATAAGGAGGGAGTGACAGAAACTGGTAAATCTCAGAGCGAAAGAGCCAAATGAAGAACCACGAACTCCGGGAGTGGGAGGTGCACGGAGGAACACTGCTTACCGAGCCTGCAGCGCAGCGCAGGTAATCCATGTCGGAAGGAAACACGTTTCCCAGGTACAGAGAGAACCCCGAGGTCACAAACAGGCAGGTCTGAAACACAGAGCACGACTCAGGTGACAGCACGGCCGTCGGAAGACCACACACACAGCCAGCCCTCTGGCTGCCACGAAGCGTCCCCACAGCGCCAACAGCGTGCCACCTGACTCCTCCCCAAAGGACAAAGGACAGCCATGGCCCCACTCGCCCCCCGCCCCCCCACGTCAGACTATGGGCTTTATCATTTACTTGGGGGAGAAAAGGACGGGTCCTGTCAAAATTTAAAGCAAGAATCGATGCCTCTCCGCAGAAAACACCCTCTCCCCAACATGTGCAATTTCAAGGCCTCAGGAACCCCACCCCAGGTACAGGTACAGCACCTGGAACAACCCCACCCGCTCAGAGCCAGGGACATGGAAGCTCACTGCAGAGGGGCAGGCTGTGGCGCGGGGGGTCGGGGTGAATGGTCACTTAGACCAAGGGTCAGAGCAGGGGGCTTTGCGTGCATCCCTGTGATGGGGGCAGAGGAGACCACAGCCCACACATAAGTGAGGAGGGGACAGCAGGGCCAGCTCTGTGGCCGCAGGCAGCTGGGGCGCTGCACAGAGCCCAGGTCTCAGGGGTAGGAGGGAGGAGGAGCTTCCTCTGTGCCCCACACGGGGCGGGGGGGGTCCAGTCTCCGAGGGCCTGGGAACAGCTGGGGGGAGGGTGGGCAAGACTCCTGGGGGTGTTGCCTGGACAGCCTGGGGCATGTGGGGGGTCCTGGCCTGGATCCTGGTTCTCAGCCAGGGGTTCCCAGGTAACCACATACACGGAGGCCAATATAACTCCTCAATCGTCAAATGCTAGCCAAGCACATCAGAAGGTGAATGTGCCAGGACCCCAGGCACAGCCCCGCAAATGTTTGCTCCCACTGGCCCTGGCCCTCGGCCCCTCGGCCCCTCAGCCGGCTCCTGCTCCAGGGCCCGGCCTCCGCCTCCAGACACCGCCCACTGTTCACTCTGCCAGAGGCTCCTAGAGCATAGCCCTTCCCCCCACCTCTGCAGGGTGACTCCAGACCTCCTAGGAGTCGAGGGTCGCGGAGGCCACCCTGGCACAATGCATGACCCTGCAGACGGTCCTCATGGGCCTTGGGCTGTGCCAACCCTGGAGGGACACAGAGCAGCCAGAGCCCAGAGGCCGCTTGGGAGTGGAAAGAAAGTGATTCCGAGAGCACAGAAAGTCAGCTGTCGACACCATGGGGCTCTCCATAGCAGAGTACCCGAAGCTGCTCCAACCCATCACCTAGGAGCACCACCAGCCGGGGACACCGCATGGGGGACGATGCCTCAGTGGTCCTGCTGTGGCTACTCACCCCCATCAACACAGAGAAGACCCACGTCTTGTGACTGAAGCAAGGGCGCAGCCTGGACGACAGCTGCAGGTCACCGGGCTTGGCGTCTGGGGCGTAGCTCCCCACGTCCGGCCTGCCCCGCTCCAGGGTGGGCATCCGGTCATAACTGAGCTCCTCCCTGCACTGCTCCTCCCGCGTCATGGCGCTGAGGACAGACGTGACATTAGTGACACACGAGCGCTGTGCCTGCAGTTCTCCTCTGTACCACTTCTGTTTGCAGCACAATTGTAGTTTACTTTTGACCACTCTGAAAAAAAAACTCCAATTGAAATAGTTGTTTTCAGTAAAGGAAGAGCGTTCCTGCCGAGTGCAGTGAAATTTGAAGAAGAGAAAAAGCACTTAATTGGACAAGTGAATACAGTCACTTTCCATAAAACAAACCCAGCCGGTCTGGATTCCGGGCGACTGCCAGGTGTCTCACGGAGCAGCAGGTCCTCAGGTCCGACCCCAGCTCCGAAGCCCAGGCCGTGCTGCTACTCAAAGCCCGTTACACTGCTCGTGGTGGTAACCAAACACGAGATGGGCAAAAATACACACCCACGTAAAGTCTGCCTTCTACACGTCCCTCACTTGCTTCTGGTGGTGGCAAGGCCTGCTGGTCTCTGGGTGAGGGGCTCCGCTGTTGCCGAGTCATCCTGCCTTGGGCTTCCAGCAAGGTGCTATATTCAGAGGAACAAAAGCCCAGAGAAATCTGCACTTAAGCCAGGAGCAGGAGAACCAGTCCTGAATTTCAATGAGATGAAGCCAGTGATCCTGGAAAGTTCTGTGGGGGTTGTGTAACCGCTGGCTCAGAGCATTGCTCGGTCCTGTCTTAACTCCGCCAGGACACGAAGGGGCCACCTCAGTCCCACTCATGCAGACAGGACACGGGCGCCAGGGTGGGCATCTCAGAAGAAGTGTGCCTGAGAGTGGCTCCCCCGAGCACAGAACCCTGGCAGGCGGAGGGCCGGGTGCTGTCTTGGAAACAGAACTTTTGACTCAAGATCTTATTATACCTCCTTTCAAGCAGCCTTTTTCCATCCCATGATCACATGAGGAAAACCTTCACGAGGACACCCACACGTGTGCGCTCAGCCCGGCTGGCGGGTGGGATGCTGGCCCAACCCCCGGGCTCCCGCTGGGCCCTGTACTTCTGCTCACTAACCAGAGGAGGGGATGCTCTTCACCAGTTACTGCCTGCCACCTACAGCGACCAGTCTGTGCACACAGGAACAGGAAACGGCTGGAGCTAACTGCGTTCTGAAAAACCAGCTCCTCAAACACAACCCCACGTGATGCTTGAGCTAAGACCTCGGTTTTGAATCATGGGCTGTTCTGTTGTCTTAGTTTTGCAACCAAGCAAGGGTTAGAGTTAATGTTCACAAACTATAACTTTGAAGTCAAGAAGAGAGTGTGAATGGATCGAAAAACCTCCCAAAGGTCTTCCTCAACTCTCTTTTAAAGCGATAGACAGAATTAGTAGGGATTGGTCCAAATGGATTGAACCCTTCTGCGTTTCTTGTTGTTTGAAGAAAACATGCAGTGGCTGTCACCGTTTCTGTGCCTCTCTCAGTTGTTTTCTGCTAAGACACACAAACAAGCTGCCTTGAGTTAGAGACTGTGGACCCAACTCCTCAGCCCTCGAGTCACACCCACTGGAGAAGCGCTTCCTTATTTCTGTTGGTAAGACTGTTTTCCAGAACAAGTCCTGTTCTTCCATAACGTCTTCAAACAAGCTCTTGTTCTCCTTTTGCTGCCTGCTGAGGCCCTCCTCACGCTTCAATATTGTACCTCCATTGAGAACAAATTTACAGAGCAAACAGAGCGGGCCTCTGTCCTGCCCATGTGCATGTCACGTGCTAATGGGGGACAGCAGCATGCCAGACAAATACGTTAATGATGTACTTGACCTTCTCTATGATAGAAAGTAAGTCAGAGGAGGGAAATGGGGGTGCTGCTTGGAGGAGTCCAGGAGGGCCTCACTGAGAAGGAGGCACCTGACCAAAGTCAGGCAGGAAGCGAGGAGGGGAGTCTTGCAGAGGTTGGAGCAAAGGTGTTGTAGGTGCAAAGGTTCTAGGATGGCAAGGCTTCCATGCATCTTCGGATGGGGAGGCCAGTCAATTAGCTGACAGATCTGACCCAGTACAATCAAAACTTGTCAGTCAGCACGAAATGGGACCTCCAGCTGACAACTCAAGATACTGTTTTCCACAGAACCTGGAACACTCATGCAGAAATCCCGTGCAGGGAGGAAAGCCTCAATACAGTTTAAGAGACTGAACTCATTGAAAATTTATTCTCTGACCATAACAACATTAAATTAGAAATCATTAACAGAAAGATACCTGTAAAACCCCAAAATATTTAGAAATTAAGACAGTATATCTCCTTTAAAAATCCCATGGCTCAAAAAAGAAATCACAAAGGAAATCAGAAACTGACCGAAAATGAAAATACAAGTCAAATTTTGTAGGATGCAGCTCAGTCGGAGCTTAGAGAAATTTATAGATCTAAATGCTTGTATTAAAAACAAAGTTCCAAAACACATTATCTAATTTTCCCTCTTAAGAAGTTAGAAAAACATAAATTATACAAAAAAAAAAAGGTAGAGAGCAGAAATTAATGAAGAATAGAGAAAAATCAATTAAACCAAGAGATGGTTTTTGAAAAGATCAATAAAATTGATAAACCTTTATTTTAGCTGGAGTGATGAAGAAAAACAAGAGGGAAGACATAAATCACCAAAATCAGCATTGAAAGATGGCTTATCACTACAGCTCACACAGATAGTAAAAGGATAGTAAGGAAATATTATGAACAATTTTATGCCAACAATTTGACACCGTGGATGAAATGAACAAATCCTTTAAAAAAGAAAGTACCGGGCCGGCCCGGTGGCTCAGGCGATTAGAGTTCCATGCTCCTAACTCCGAAGGCTGCCGGTTCGATTCCCACATGGGCCAGTGGGCTCTCAACCACAAGGCTGCCAGTTCAACTCCTCGAGTCCCGCTAGGGATGGTGGGCAGTGCCCCCTGCAACTATGATTGAACACGGCACCTTGAGCTGAGCTGCCACTGAGCTCCCGGATGGCTCAGTTGGTTGGAGTGTGTCCTCTCAACCACAAGGTTGCTAGTTCGATTCCTCGACTCCGGCAAGGGATGGTGGGCTGTGCCCCTGCAACTAAGATTGAACACGGCACCTTGAGCTGAGCTGCCTCCCGGATGGCTGGATGGCTTAGTTGGTTGGTGTGCGTTCTCTCAACCACAAGGTTGCCGGTTCGACTCCGGCAAGGGATGGTGGGCTGTGCCCCCTGCAACTAAGATTGAACACAGCACCTTGAGCTGGGCTGCCTCCCGGATGGCTCAGTTGGTTGGAGCATGGGCTCTCAACCACAAGGTTGCCAGTTCAATTCCTCGAGTCCGGCAAGGGATGGTGGGCTGCGCCCCCTGAAACTAGAAAATGGCAACTGGATCTGGAGCTGAGCTGCGCCCTCCACAACTAAGACTGAAAGGACAACAACTTGACTTGGAAAAAAGGCCTGGAAGTACACACTGTTCCCCAATAAAGTCCTGTTCCCCTTCCCCAATAAAATCTTAAAAAAAAAAGTACCACAGTTTCCTCAGTAGTATTCCATTGGTAACTTGTATGGCCCTACCGCTAATGCAGAAGTTGAATGTGTAATTTAAAATCTCCTACAAAGAAACCTTCTGGCCCAAGTAAATTCACTGGTGAATTCTACCAAATCTTCAAGGAATAAATTAAAGATCCTACAGTCTTTCAGACAGAAAAGGCAAGAACATGCTCTTTCCACGAGGCCAGCTTTAGACAGATACCAAAACAGGACAAAAAAGGAGAGAAAATTACAGACCAGCGTCCCCCAAGAACAGCGATCCGGTCAGGACCAGATGTGACCAAGCTGAACCAAGCACTATGCAAAAGGATGTTAAACCACGGCCCAGCGACTTTTCCCAGGAAAGCCAGGGTGGTTTAACATTAAAAAACTTGTTAATATAATTCACTCTTATTAACAGGCTAAAAGAGAAAAATGACAGGACATGTCAGCAGATGCAGAAAAAACATTTGGGAAAACCCCACAGCTGTGCAGCGCGCTCCGAAATATATGGCGTGTTAAAGACCTTCCGCCAAAGCCACGCCTCACAGCACCCTGAGCGGCCACAGACTGAGTCCAATTCCCAGCAACACTAAGGAGGTTCACCCGCGCGAGGCCCCGCCCACCGGCGCTAGCCTCGTGCTCCAGGCATGAAGCTCACCACAGGGCAACTCTCTCCTGCTGGTGTGCTAACTAACCGGTGCCAACCGCCAACCGCGGACTGCTAATGGGTGCGGCGCGCATGGAGACCTTCTCCCATTGGCTAATAGCGAAGGGACATGAGCGCAGGCGCGGTGCAGTTCCCCCCCCGCCCCCCAACACACATGTATATTGACCTAGCTCCACTGGGCGCAGGCGCAGGCACAGCGATCTCATTGGCCAAGCACGAAGGGGATCCGGCGCAGGCGCGGGTATAGTCATCCGATTGGCCGAGGGCAGCGGGAGCGGCGTGGCCACGTGCAGCAGCCCGGGGCTGCGCGGGCGAAGTGGCAGCGGAGCCATGTTGCATCTCGCGGCCAAGCTGATGGCCTTCTTTTGGAGGAGGGCGGACGGCCCCAAGGAGATGACTGGGCTGCAGGAGCTCGAGCTTCTGGAAGGTGCCTCGTGGGGTGGGGCCGGGGCTTGGTGGGGCCGCGGCGGGTGGGCCGGTCCTGGGATGCTCACGGCCCCTCCCGGCCCTGGGAACTGCACGGTAGCGCTCCCGAGATCCCTCCCGTGTGCGAGTTGCATTCAGGGCAGTGGTTCCCGGTTCTCCACAAGAGAGGCAGCGGAAAGCCGTCTGTCTGCAGGCGGACTTGCTAAGGCCTGTGGATACGGTGGCTTCCTGCATCGGGGCTGGATGTAAAATGCGGGATTCGAGCGTTGGCTGCGGCTCCAGGAAGCCGCCGCAGTTGTGTGTACGGTGATCTGCGCTCCTCAGGTGCCTGCTGTGTCTGAGAAGTTCTAGCAGACCAGGTGCAGTGAGGACTTGGGAGAAGGGCGGCAGCTGCAGGGCTTCTCGGCCAGTAGTGGGAAAGGTCACTGAACGGCCGAGGGCTTGTCCTGCTCCCAGGCCAGACTTACTCCCCAGGCCCGGAATCTCTTCTGTTGCCTGGATTGGTGAGGTGATAAAGAATCTCCCCACGCTGCTGCTCATGTTAGTGATGAAAGGAGATGACAGAAGTAATAACGCGTAGGACCAGCCCCCCCCCCGCCCCCCGCCCCCCGCCCCCGAAGCTGATATAACCCTAACGACAATTTACGCAGCACCCTAACCACTCAGGTCTACGCACTGCTGTTTCTGCCCCTCAAACAGCTCACTTGGGTAGACATTGTAACTGTCTACGTTTTACAGATGGAACAGGCACCGGCACCGAGTGGTTAAAGACCTGGCCCCAGGTTACACAGTGGCAGGAGAAGAGCTGGGGTTCGGACCCCCTTGGTCTGGCCCTGGAGTCAGAGCTCCCCCATGGAGCCACCCTAGTGCCCCTCAGGAGCCTGGGCAGTCTGCCTCACACGCCCTCATTTCTGAGCGCCCACTCCTTGAGAGGGTCTTTAAGCCCCTGGCTGCTCCCCTACTCCCGCTCTCTCTGGTAGCACTTAAGTGTAGTGTGGGCTTACTTTTCTGGTCGGTTATCACTGTTTTCCCATCACAGGTGACACCAAGTTGAAAACCGTGCAGGGTGTCGTGACAAGGTACTGCAGCGATTATGGCATGATTGACGACTTGATCTACTTCTCCAATGAGGCTGTGAGTAGCAAGATGCTTCTGAATGTTGGACAGGAAGTTATTGCAGTGGTGGAAGAAAATAAAGTATCCAACGGACTGAAAGCAATCAGGGTAAGGCCTGAGTCGGCTTGGGAAGTCTCCCTTCACTGTGGGATTTCACACTGCTGTCCTCCTGTTGAGTTAACCTCTCGAGACAACCTGGCCAAGGGAGAGAGTGGGTGTACCTACAAGGGGTGCATTTTTTCTTACAGTGGTTTCTGTTCTTAAAACGAATCAATGGTGTTTTGGAGACATAGAGGCAAACCTGAGAGTTGCTAGATGGGAGGGGGGTGGGGATAAAGGGGAAGGTGAGGGGATTAGAAAACAGGAACCACAAGATGGCCACGGGGTTTTGAAAATTAATTTGGGGAATGTAATCAATAATGTTGTAAAGATTTTGTAGGGTATCCGATGGACACTTGTCCCATTTGGGAGACCACCTCAGGGATGATGTAGATGCCTGATCACTGCACTGCACACCTGAAGCTGAAGCTGAACAATAATGAATGCCAGCTATAATTTTACATATATGTACATATATGTATGTATGTACTTACAAGAAGCAGAGTACAGCACTAGGTATAGAGACTGGAAATGTAATGGCTGTGTGCGATGTCAGAGGGGTAGTGGATGGGGGCGGGGGGTTCACACAGTGTGAGGGACATAAATGATAAACGTCTAAGTATTTGTCTTGTGAACCTGAAACTAATAAAAAAAAAATCAGTGGTGCTCATTGTAAATCTTTCAAACTACATAGAAGTTTATAATTCATAAGTTTGCCTATAGTTTTATGCCATGGAGAAAAAGACTATTAACATTTCTATATCTAGTTCTTCTAGTCTTTGAAAAATAGTGTTAAAAAATAATTATTGGACCCTTTCTTGCCCAATTAGCAAAGATAATTAGTGGGCTGTATTGTTAAGCCACTTTTTTCACTTAAAAATCGTATTTCTGTACTATAAATCCTTGGAAGCAGAATCGTTAGTCAGAGGTTATGCCCATTTGCCATTTTAATGGTTATCGAGTTGTCCTCCAGTCACACTGCTCATTCACACAGGACGGCAAGGATGTGGGTGTCATCCCTCTCTGGAACCTTTGCAGTCTAATTAGTGAACAGTGAGCACTTTAATTTGCACTTAAGTTTTAAAGTAGATTAATTTTTCACTTTTTTCCCTATGAATTTTCGTGTCCTTAGTCCATATTTTTTTGGGGGGTTTCAATTTTTTTAATTAAAATTCTACATTAGGGAAATTAGAACGTTTTAAGGAACGTTATATGAAAGTGTTGCAAGTATTTCTCCAAAGTCAACTTTTTTTTAAATAAAGTTTTATGTAGTTAAATGTGTCTGTTTCATGTAGCGTTTGGGCCCTGTGAGAATCCTTAGAGGCTTATTCCACTTCTTATTACAAATACACACTCAGGTTTTCCTCTGAAAATTGTATATTAACATTTAAATGTGCCTGTAATTTACTTGGTCTACAGACTGAACAGAGGAACCAAACATTCCTCCCCAGTAGCTACCAGCCATCCCCCAGAGGAGTCTGCTTGTCTCCTGCGGTTGGGAAGGTCCCTTTCTCCTACACCGGAACCCTGTGTGTGAGGGACCCTGTGTGGCCCCCAGGGCTCGGTCCCGCCCATGGGTGGTGGGCAGCTTTCCCTCTTCATCCTGGTGTTCGGAGTTCTCCGGGCTCTCCTCGTCAGGATGGGCATTACAGCCATTCTGTTGTTCGTCCCTCTTGGCTCAGATTCGGTGTGGACAGCACTGCGTTTGTGTGTCCTTTAGGCTAAGTGACATGTGGATCCCACCACGGCTTCTCCATCCACAAATTCTGCCTGTCCGTTTCAGTCTTCTTCGTTCTTATCTGTTCAAAAAACTACTGTTCGATAGTTTTCTTCATTTAGGTTCCTCAAATCCCTTGTTGAATTTATTTCCAACATAATGTTTATGTTTCATTATCAGTATAATTTGATTTTGTACTTTCAAGTTAATCTTTTTCTTTCTATGTAGGAAAGATATTTTTATTATGTAATTTGGTAGCTGGCAAATTTACCTTGACTATTTTTTTTTAAAGGGTCAAGATGCACTTTATTACTATTTCAGGTAGTAAATGCCATCTTAATGTTTAATATCTTTCTCAACCTTTAAAAATAACACAGGTAAAAATCAAATTTTAGAGTTGTGTTCAGTATAGTAGTTACTAGCCTTGTGTGGCTATTTCAGTTTATTAAAAGTAAATAAAATTGAAAATTAATCCCTCAGTTTCTCTAAGCACATTTCAAGAGCTACAGGTAGCTGGTGGCTACCAAATTGGCCAGCACAAACACTGGACGTTTCTGTCATCGCAGAAAGTCTGTGAGCTCGCTCTGGCGCGGAAAGCTACACAGTGAAAAGCGGGCTGTCTGCATGCTTTCTTCCTGCACTTGGTTCCTCGGGCCTGCTGCTTTCTGGTAGGCAGCTCAGTCTCGTGAACCATATGCTACGACCTTGCTTGATGTACCAACGTTAACAGTAAGTGTGTGCTGTGCTGCCACCAAGAACGACATGGAATTGGCTCATTTACACCACGCTCTGGATTTCTTTGCTTGCTTTTTATTTAGGATTTGTATCGTCGTAAAATATGTGTAACAACATTTACCATGTTTAAGTGTACACTTCAGCAGCACTAAACACATTCACACTGTTGTGCAGCCGTCACCATCATCGTCTCCAGAACTTTCTCATCTTCCCAAACTGAAACCCTGTCCCCACTAAACAATTTACTGTGCTGCTTCCTGTCTCCATGAACGTGGTATTCTAGGTGCTCATATACGTGAATGATAAAATGTTTGTCCCTTTAAAATGGCTGGCCTATTGGACAGGTTCATCCACGTAACTGTACATCAGAACTTCCCTCCTTTTTAAGGCTGGATAATAGTCCTTGTGTGGAGGGGCTGCATTTGTTCATCGTCACCCGTCAAAGGACAGACACTTGGGTTGCTTCTGCCTTTTGGCTGTTGTGAATCATCCTCTGTGAACAGTACTTTCTTGAGCCCCTGTTCTCAGTTCTCTGGGGTCTGCACCTTACAGTGCAATTGCAGGGTCACATAGTAATTCTACGTCTGACTTTTGGAGGAGCTGCCAGCTTTTCCCCCTGCGCTGTCCCGTCTCACCTGCCCACCAGCAGTGCCTGGCGGCTCCTGTTAGTCTTCATCTCCATCCACACGAGTGACTTTCTGGGTTGGTGACAGTAGCCACCCTATTGGGTGTGAAGTGCTATCTCATTGTGGTTTTGGTTTACCCCTCCCTAAGCGTGATGTGGAGCATCTCGTGTTTTATCGGTTATTGGCCTTCTGGAGAAAGGCCTGTTCAGGTCCTTTGCCCGTTTCTTAATCAGGTGGTGTATTTTCTTACTGAGTTGTAGTTCTTTATATATATTGGATATTAATCCATATCAGATACATGATTTACAAATATTTCCTCCCCTTCTGTGGATTGTCTGCTTTTTCTTGATAGTATCCTTTATTGCACAAAAGTTTTAAATTTTGATGAAGTTCACTTTATTATCATTTTTCAATTTCCTGTCCTTTTGATGTCATACTTAAAAAATTACTTACTAATCCAAGATCATGAAGATTTTCACCTTTGTTTCCTTCTAAGAGTTTTATAGTCTTAGCTCTTAAATGTAAGCCTTTGATCCGTTTTGAGCTAATCTTTGAGTATGGTGTTGGTTAACAGTTTGACTTCATTCCTTTGTGTGCTGGTATCTAGTTTTCCCACCACCATTTTTTGAGAACACTGCACAATAGGGAAAACCCTTTCCCTGTTGAATGGTCTTGGTACCCTTATTGAAAATCAGTTGACAATATATGTAAGGATTTATTTCTAGACTCTATTCTGGTTCATTGGTCCTACATTTGTCCTTATGTAGCGTTAGATTACTGTACTTTTGTAGCAAGTTTTGAAATCAACAAGTGTGAGACCTCTGTCTTTGTTCTTTTCAAGATTGTTTTGGCTAGTAAGGGTCCCTTGAGAGTCCTAATGAAATTTAGGGTGGGTTTTTCTATTTCTGCAAAAAATGTCATTGAGATTTTGATGAGGATGCATGGAACCTGTAGATTGCTTTGGTAGTATTGTCATCTTAATATTAAGTTTTACAATCCATGAACATTGTCTTTCCATTTGTTTGTGTCGTCTTTAACTTCTTTCTGCCACATTTTGTAATTTTCAGTGTACAAGTCTCCTTGGTTAAATTTATTCCTAAGTATCTGACTCTCTTTGATGTTATTGTATGTATGGAATTGTTTTTTTAACTTCCTATTTTGGATCATTCATCACAAGTATATTATAGAAATACAGCTGATATTTGGATGTAGATTCTGTATCCTGTAATTCTGCTAAATTCATTTATTAGCTACAACAGCTTCTTATGGATTATTCAGTGGTTTCTACATACAAGATCATGCCATCTGCAAACAGAGAGTTTTACTTCTTCCTTCCAGATTGGGTGCCTTTTATATTTCTCTTTCTTGCCTCATTGCTCTGGCTGAGACTTCCAGGACAGTTTGGACAGAAGTGGTGAAAGAGGCTTCCTGGTCTTGTTCCTGATCCTGGGGAAGGGCTTTCAGTCTGTCACCACTGCCTGACCTTTGCTGTGGGTGTTCCATGCGTGGCCTTTATCATGTTGAGGAGGTTCCCTTCTATTCCAAGTTTATGGAGCATCTTATCATGCAAGGGAGTTGAGTTTTGTCAAGTGCCTTTTCTGCATCACCTGAGATGATCGTGTGTTTTTTCCCTTGTTCTTCCAATGTGGTATCCCATCGACTGATGCTCTTAAGTTGAACCATACTTGCATTCTGGGATAAGCCCTGCTTGGTTGTAGTGCGTAATCCTTTTAATATTTTGTTGCATTCAGTTTGCTAGTATTTTGTTGAGGATTTTTGCATCTGCATTAGTAAGGAGTGGTGGTCTTCAGTTTGCTTTTATTGTGGTCCTCTCATTATGGTCTAAACAGCTGTTTGTTTTCTATCAGGTGGAAGCTGTCTGCAATAAATGGGAAGACGACAGCCAAAACCACAGCCAGGGGCTGTCAGACTCCACCCCTCGCTTGCTCATTGGCTGTGTGACTTCGTTGATGGAGGGTGCTGGCTACATCAGTCAGACCACGTACTTCTCAATGGAGAGTGTTTGTGAAGGTAGGCTAGATGAGTTTCTACTTCACCTTTAAAAGTGGGTTGTGTTGGAGGGTTTTTGTATTTATGGATTAGATTTGAGATGGTTACACGCATCATTGAGAGGGTCAGATTGGGGCATATTTTGTGGGTGAGGGGATTTGGGAACTAGAACAGCTTCTTCAGGTGCTGGCTGCAGGAGAGGCTCCAGTGAAGGGCAGACGTGCCGTCCTTTGTTTTGTGCTCATTTGTTGAATGCAGTCACCAATTTCGGGGTAATCGTTCCTTTCACACAGTGATTGTTGAGAACCTGTCGACAGTGTTGCAAGGGTACAGAGGTGCTGTTGTTTTTAAACTGCTTCATACGCCCCCAAATAGGACTTGGGGATAACCTTGTGTCTTCCCAAGGGCACATATCCCTTTTTTTTAAATATTTTTTTAAACTTTTTAAAATTTAAGTGTGTTTTTTCCAGGACCCATCATCTCTTAAGTCAAGTATTTGTTTCCACCTAGTTGTGGAGGGCGCAGCTCACAGTGGCCCATGTGGGGATCGAGCCGGCAACCTTGTTGTTAAGAGCACTGTGCTCTAACCAACTGAGCTGACTGGCTGTCCCCAGTATATCCATTTTTAATTGCATTTGTTTCTCATCGATCTAAGATTTTATTTTCATGCCTAAAAAATAACTTGCCAGTGCCATTTATTGAGTTTAACTCAACGACCACTTATTGTGTCTGCTGTGTACCTTGGTGGGTGGGGGCAAAGGAGTGGGAGGCCAAGACTGGTCTGCCCTCTCTGCTCCTCAGGAGGAGAAACAGACTGTCCGTGCTTGAGGACTGAGCGGGAGTGGCAGCCTGCTGGGGAGCTGGCCTCCGAGCTGGGTCCCACTGCACAGACTGTGGGCCCCACGCTGAGATCTCAATTTCGTTTTTCATGCAGTGGCCTGGAGTCTCCTTCAGAGCTGCATTTCATGGTTGATGAACTTGACATTGTGGGCACCTTTCGTTGGCCTCTCTATAGGCTTTGGTATCTTTAGCTGGGGAAATATTAGTAAGCTTGGAGCAAATTCTGCTAAATGTAAGACATTCACAAGTCTGGGTTTTCTTCTGTTGAAATGTGTAACTATTTCAGCCCTGTTCTCAGAGGTGCTGTCTTCTGTCTCTGGGGACAAAGGTGTTCAAATATTTCCACTTCCATAAATGAAAACTGTCAAATAAGTTGCCTCTCCCACTTTTTGATGGGATGCCCATCCAACCCTTTGGACGCTGTGAATTGCAGGCCTTGTCAGTTCCATTCATTCTCTTACAAGTATCCGTTTATCCAGTTAAGGTAGGGGCCTTCTTGTTGAAACACTCTGCACAGTTGAGATAGCCGGATAGCGTGGAGTCCAGTCCTGGGAGTAGCTCTAACCCGGGCTGGCGGTGTAGCCCTGTGCCTCACTGCTTCGTTTTCATCCCTACTGCCGAGGAGAGCAGTGCTGCTCCCTTCTCGGCCACGAGCCACATTTTCAATCACTGCTATTCACAAAGGCTCCACGTTTCTGGTCCCACATCTACTGATACTTTGATAAAAGATTTCCCCACTGATTTTGAACAAAGTGTAACAAAAATTCAGAGGTCTCACTTAAAACAATTAAAAGGCACAGCTTGATTTCCCAGGTGCTTCTTCAGAGGTTCAGACATCTGTACAATAGGATGTTGAGCAGCAGAGAACCCGGGGCTGCGCTGGCTTTGTCACCCAAGTGTTGCAGCCACTTACCTTCAGGCACCCATAAACGCGGCACGTTTTGAGGCTGCAGTGCGTCCCGGCTGCTGACATCGCAGCCCACGGGGACAGATGGGGTGGGATGGGACGTGGATGCCCCAGTTCAGGCACACTGCCACTCGTGGCTCTGTCCTGTGTGCGGTTTCATTCCATCCAGACTCTTATTTGTGTTATCGTTATAAAGACAATTTAATGTCCAGTGTTGGGATTTTAAACAATTTACAGCAGCTTTCACAAGAACAGATATTTCTCCTTCGGTAGGATGACCTTCCAAATCTTTACATTGATTTCACGATTGTGACAGGAAAAAATGAAATTTATTTGATTTGCTGCCTTATTTTTCTCTTTAACTTGTTTATACAACTAACATTGGTAGCTATTGCTTCACTTTTCCTGTGTGTCTAGGAAGGTTTGGAATAATTTAGCAAAATTACGTTAAACAATTATTTGATAAACGAAGGCATGATTTACAAACGACATATAAAAGTATGTCTACAGTTTGTCGCATTGTCCTCTTAACACCAACTGGCTGTGGACAGGTTTGTCTCTGGTGTCACACAGCCTGTGGCCCCTTGCTGACGAGCAGCTGCCCACAGATGTCAGGGCTCTTGTGTGTTCACCAGAGTCTTGAGAAGCAGGCTCAGTATCCAGTGTGTACTTGTGTTTTGAGCTTGTCACTGCCAGAAGTGTTTATTGCAAAAATGGCAAAACAACAGTTAAAGCTAGTCGTGGCTTTACACCACGCAGCACAGCAAACCTGTTCAGACTTCCCTCCTTGTTCTGTGTTGGGATAGCTCAGCTACTTCATGTCACTGGATCTTCCAACTTCCCCACACACCCCGCCAGGGGACCCGGTGGCACCTTGCATGCTGCAGGCGCAGCCCTCGGGTCTGAGCACTTCCCTTTGTCACCAAGCACCCTATGTGTCCCCGACAGGGAGGGGTACTCACTGTGTCTTGGAAGACGTGGCAGAGGGTCCGTGTATCTGTGAAACCGCCCTCCGCACATGTGCCCACGCCTCCTGGAAGTTGGAGGTGTAAGGTCTGCCACTGAGCTTTTGTTGTTGCTGTTGTTAATGATACTGTGGGGTTTTTAATGAAAACTACGGGCAATACCTGAAACCAGATGGGGTCCTGAGACTGTAAACAAGTGTGTGGCCGAGTCCTCTGGACAGAAGGTTGGCTGTGCCACGTCGGTTCCACTGCCCAGCCATGGGCCAGGAAGGATTCTGGGGCACGAACTCGCCCTGTCCTCACCTGCTGCCGTTTGTCAGGAAGCACTGGGTGCCCTGACGTGGGACCAGCCCAAGTGACACTGCTCCCTGCCTTGCAGGTTTCCAGCCGTGCAAGGGAGACTGGGTGGAGGCCGAGTACTGGATCCGGCCAGGCACGTGGAGCAGCGAGGCCGTGTCTGTGAAGCCGCTGAGGTTCAAGCGCGTGGACAGGGTGGGTGCTGGCCTGCCCATCCCTGGTGGGCTCCCCTGGGCGCGCCGGGCAGTCAGACAAGGCTCCGTCCGGCCCCAAAGACCCTGTTTTCTTACTGAGATGTTCCCTTAGGAGGCAATGCGACCAGGCTGCCAGGCTGTCAGAATTAAGTGAGGCGTTTGCACACAAGTCAGCTGTCCCAAGTGCCCTGGGACACGGGACTGGAGCTGGCTTGTGAAAGCGGGTGTGGCCTGGGGCGCGGAGACTGAGGGGTGGGGTGTGCGCTGGGTGAATCGGAGAAGCAGGGAGGCGACCACCAGCCCCCCCAATCCACAGTCCAGGTCGGCCTTGGCTCCCGGGCCCTACACGCCCATGTCATCTTTAGGGCTTTGCTTCCCCTCCCAGAGCAGGGTCCCCCAGACTCGACTTCGGGGCCAGGGCTCACCAGACCTGGCTGGTTCTGGGCGGGGCCGCAGGCGGGGCCCCAAGGGGTTCGGCCAGCTCCCTGTGCTGTGCTCGCAGGTCTGCATCTCCAGCCTCTGTGGGAAAAACGGGGTCATAGATGACAGTATCTTCTTCACCTTGGACTCTCTGAAACTGCCTGCGGGGTACGTGCCCCAGCGGCACGACGTGGTCAGTGCTGTGGCCGTGGAGAGCAGCCAGTCCTGCTACGTCTGGAGAGCCCTGTGTCTGACGCCGGTGACAAGGCGGTAAGGGGGACCGGCTTGCTCGTGGGGGGTGGAGGGGCCGATGTGAGTGGTCAGAGTACCAGGCCCAGACCCTGAGCTGGGCGTTGGCAGGAGAGCCTTTGGGAGCCCATCAGCCGTCCTCATGGCAGGTGGGAGGGCGAGGTAAGGGGTCCCTCTCAGTCCTTAGTCTTACGCTATGACTTTCATACTTGGGTGGGTTTTTGTGTCGTCGTCTTTAACATGTGGACGTTTTTTTAGAACACACGGGACAGAGTATGCTCTTAAAAGCAGAGGGCTCCCACGTCTACTCTTCCCTGGGCACCCCACTGGCCCCGCCTACTCTAGGCATGAGTGGCCGGGCTTCAGTCTCGAACGGAGCCACCTGCACCGCTACCTTAGCTGCCTTGTTCTTAGCTGCTCTGCTTTTGGCCACCTCCTCACTAGAATGCAGGTGCTGTGCCGCATGTGCTCCCCAGATGGGGCACGTGGCTCTGTGTCCGTGTGAACCTGGGGGTCGGCTCTGTTGGGCAGAACAGTTGGGACGTGCCCTGTCCCAGAGTCTGGAGGACAGACTGCCCGGCTCATGGCTGTGGGTGGCCCCGTCACACCGGAGCCTGGCCCTGTCCTGTCTGACAGGCAGCAGAGAGAAGGTGCAGCCGCCCCAAGCCCCAGGTCCAGTGTGTCCCCTGGACCCTGCTGCCCGATCCATTCTCTTCTTCACAGCACTTAGTTGTCTGCACACTCGGTGACTTACTGTGTTTTCGAGAGGCTGGTGGCTGGCTCGCTGGGTGTGGACTATGGTCTGTGGTGTGATGGGGGTGGGGGGTTGGCTGGAGGCTCCTGCCTGTGGGTGGTCCACTCTGGGGGAGCTGCAGTGGCTCGGCAGTACATCCAGTGGGGGTGTTGGTTATCCCTGGGGAGGGGTGACTAGTGCCAGGCCTGGTCCATGTGGCTCTGCCCTTGTCTGCCTCCAGGACCATCTTCACCGGTCAGGGGGCGTCCCCACGTGCATCGTCACACACTGGCTGCGAGTTGGCCCCCACATCCTGCAAACTCAGAATTTCCTCATAACCGCGAGTCAGACTGGGGGCTTGGGGCTGAGGGGCGGGAGGGAGTTTGCTGGGTCCAGGGGAACTCGCCGCCACTGAGCAGGCAGTTCCCACTTCCTGAGTTTGTGATGGAACGGATGCCTCGTCCTGGCAGCCCGGGCCCAGTGACCGCCTCTGTGCCAGCACAGGGGA
Source organism: Rhinolophus ferrumequinum (assembly GCF_004115265.2). NCBI lineage: Eukaryota > Metazoa > Chordata > Mammalia > Chiroptera > Rhinolophidae > Rhinolophus > Rhinolophus ferrumequinum. The sequence continues at coordinate 570,945 of NC_046293.1, read as the reverse complement.
GCAGCCTGGGATAGAGAGAGGACCGCGCTTCTGCCCTGGCAGAGTGTGTGTGCTGTCTCCTCCCCTGCCCCCCACCTTCGGCTTCCTGTCTGTGGTGTTTCCTCCGCGGCTGGAGTCCACTCAGACCCCCAGTCCGCCTGCCAACTTGAGTGTCCGACAGAGCGCCAGTGCTGTGCCCAGCGCGGTGTGTGCCCCGCTCCAGCCCCCGCCCCCCCGAGTCATTCTTCACTCCTCCTTGGTTCAGACCCCTCCCTCCATCCATTGGCAGACCTTGTCCACTGTGGGCGAGACCCTGGACTCGGCTGCTGCTCCCACGGCCACGAGGGACAGGCGGTGGCTGTCCTGTCGGCACATGTGGCTGAGAAGAGAAAGAAGGGAATGGGTGGTGGCAGGGGAGCCATGTGTGGACAGGAGGAGTTGGAGGGACAGGAGGAGTTGGAGGGGCAGGAGCCGGCAGAGGAGCTGTCACTGGTGTGGTTGAGAATGTCACTGCACGTAGAGCTGGTGTCTGAAGGCCCCGACTCAGCAGGCTGTGTGGGAGGGGCGTGGGCCCGGTCTGCCTTCTGGAAAGAGCAGTGGGTACAAGAAGCTGTGCCCACAGTGGTGTTGGTGGAGTAAGGGGACAGACAGGTCTATGCTGGGGGAGGGTAGAGTCTCATTTTCTAAGAGGAAAGCTGCTCATTTTATTGTTTTCAGATACTTGGAAGCAACAGAACTCTTCTTCCACATGAAAGCTTACTGGGTCCTAATGGGGCAAGCCCCAGTGGCCTCCTCACCCCCGCAGCCTGGGAGGCCACTGCAGACTGGGGGGAGGCCCCCCATCCTGCGTCTGTGTCCCTGGAGAAGGTGCTGCTGCATTCTCAGGGTCACCGCTGTGTCGCCTCCTTCTCCTTAGGATCTATAGGACTTGTCATTTTCTTCTTCAAGATGACTGCTGTCCCACTCAGGAACACCGAGTGTTGGGGGCCCCGGATCAGTTTCTGGTGCCGGTTACGCACCTGGCATGGGTCCGGGAGGAGCGTGGGTGGGGAGGGGTCGCGCCTCAGGAGGCAGCTGCACGTGCCGGTGACAGTGACTTGTCTGTGGCGCTCTCTCCAGAGGCGACTCCATCTCCACCTCCACCTCGGCAGAGGCCGCTGAGGAGTCCTACAGGGCCCGTTTATTGGAAAACAAAGGTGATGTTGAAGTCACGAGGATGACAGACTTTGGAATGCTCAAGGAGGGAGGAAGGAAGAGCATGGTGATCTGGATGGAGTGAGTTTGCCAATGAAATGAAGTTAGCTTAATGGGTTTCAAAGTGTGATTTAGGAAATGCTGTAGAGCGAACTGCCTTTACCCAATTCTTTCCTTTATGAAAACTTTTCAAAATTATTCGCCGCAAAACTTCCTTTTTACTCACTCACACCCATAAAGGTATTTGCAGTCGCAGTTCTCTAGTTACATTGAATTCTGTGTTTTATGGTCGCAGTCTTTCGAAGTTAGAAACCGTGTGTTTATGGCTCATTCTCTTTGTCCAGAAATAAAGGAAATGCTCCTCAAAACCTCGTCAGCTGCAGACTGGCGGGCTGGGACAGAGCCAGGCAGTTCAGGGTCCAGATGCTATGGGAGGCCCCGCCAGGGCCTGGTCCTGAGGAGAAGGACGAGGGTCGTTCGGGTGACAGTGTCACTGGCTCGTCAGATGGCCACAGCGAGAACAGAAGCCAGCAGATGCTGGGGAGCAGCTTGGAGAGCAGCGGGGACGTCGCTCCAGGTAGGCGCTCGGCCTTCCTTCCCTGTGAGCCCAGGCTCGGGGGGCCATTCGGGCCTCCCGAGATGTTTCAGGTCTGGGCAAGGGTCAGGAGTGGCCTGACAGTGCCCCGGCCGTCGCCCAGTCTTTCTGAAGGGCTGCCCACCGCCAGCCTGTTTCTCGTGTGCACTGCCTGGCACTTGGCCGTTTGTGTGTGAAGGTGCTCGTCTGTGTGTTTGCGTGAGCGTGCCCCCACGACTGAGAACAGTCGCCTATGGGTCTCATTTTGGATTCAAACTTCATCTCCTAGATGACTGTGCCTGTAAAGGGGAAAATAGAGGAGAAGAACAAAGTGTACCAGGGAAGCAAGTGACCGAGCTGGAACCCACTGGGCTCATCCCTCCAGGTGGAAAAACCCAGATTATGATCATTTGTGATGCAAAGTACGTGGAAGGTTCGCAGTGAGTTTACTTGGGGGACATGGTACATTTACCTTTTTAGGGAAGTGCGCTCCTGGGTTGGATGTTACAAAAAGTATTTGTAGTTTTGGTTTTTTTTTTGTTTTGTGTTTTTTTTTTACAGAGGTCTTTTATTTTTTTCCACTTATGCCATGGATTCATAGGGAATGGGCTGCAGCCGCTCAGGCTCCTTTCCCCTGGTTCTCACCAAGGGTGCTGCTCTGGGTGGGGCAGGCTGGCGTTTCAGTTGAACCCAGGTACCTTTCTCTTTGGCTTCCTTCTTTCTCTGACCATTTTCCTTCACCAGTTTCAGGAAGCTGTCTCGGCTCTCAGAGTGCTTAATACGCTCAATACGAACATCAGTTCTCTTGGCAAGAATCTCGCCCTTGTTTGTTTATAACAATGCCAGCCGCATGCTGAGTAACCCTGTAGACCCTTCCCGTTTTGCCGTGGTGACATTTGTGGGGCATTCCTTTTTGAACGGTGCCCATTCCCTCGATGTCTACAATGTCACCTGTGGCCACAGGAACAGCTCCATGTTTTCTAAAAGGCCTAGAGAACATATAGCGGGTTCCTCTCCTCTTTCCTTTTGTGTTGGTCATTTTGACGAATTACTGGAAGATGCTGGTCCCGGCCGAAAAATTTGTAGCTCTTTTCATGAGACAAAATCATAAGAAAAATTGTCAGTGCAGAAAATGGCTTGAGTGCGTTTACCCACTGCGCCTGACCGCTGGCCCCGCCCGTCTCCCTGACCTCCGAGTGCCCTCGGCCTGTGGGAGCCGGTCGGCGTCCTCCTGCCCTCGTGCCCCCTCGGTGCAGCCTGGGACCCTTCTGCCCTGGGATGAGACACTAATGCCGGGTGCTGAGGCCTTGGCTTCTGCGTCCTCCCGTGTCCAGAGCTCCCGCCTCACCTGCTCTCCTGGCAGCCGGGCATTTGGCTACAGGCCTTCCGTCCCTCTCTTGTCTGTCACCTACATTTGCTAATTCTGGTCTTTAAAAACGTGGACCTGCGTAAGTCACTGCCTAGCTTCATGCCCGTGGCATCAAACCACGGTGACCATTTAGGAGTCCATCAGTCAGCCACTTCACAGGATCTCCGAACATGACAGGCTGAGCCAGGTGAAGGAGAGCAGGTGGGCACCGAGTGCACTGGGCCAGCCCAGGCGGCAGAGCTAGGGACACAGGACAGTGTGATCGGGTCATGTCAGACAATTCCCGTTTAATCTGGGGAAGTCTGGAAGTGTTTTTCGTGCGCTCCTAAGTTTGAGAATTGCGGAAAAGCCTGTTTGGGAGCTTGAGTTTGTCTTTCGAAAGTTCTGCAGATTGGAGAAGGTCCCTCTTCTCCCTGTAGAGTTCTGACAAACGAAGGGTGGCTGTGTCCCAAGTGCTGGTGTCCCTCCCTCGTGTGCACAGAGGGAGTCGCAGTGTCTGCCTGTCTCACTGACGACAGCTGGGCCATGCTCGTCCCCAGGCACCCCGGCCGCTGCAGGGAGCTGCTGCTGCTCTGCTTCCCCACTTTTGTCATCGGCCGCTTCCTTCACGTGGATGTGGTCAGCTCCGAGGAGTCGCTGTTAGCTGCCCGAGAGCCCTTCTCCTGGAAGAAGTCGACAAGTCCCCCAGCACCGGCTCCCGCAAAAACAACCGTTGTCGTGACCACACAGAAAAGGTACTGCGAGCAGGAGAGGTGCCAGCCGCATGGGGCAGGGGGCCAGCCTCCCTTCATCGTTGTGTCCATGGAGCGGGGAGCGGGTGTGTTTTCACGAAACTCTTCCATTTGCTGTCCACTGAGGAGGATTGAGCGCAGGGCGGATGCGGTAGGTGGGCCTGCGGGTCGGACCCCCAGGCCGCCACCATACTCCACCCAGCTGGTCTCAGGGCGACCCTGCCCCGGGCTCTCACCATCTTTGTGTTCCTGACAGCCCAGCCCATCTCCTGACATCGCGCATCCCACACGGGCACCCAGAGCACCTTCAGCGAGGCGTCAGTGAACCGTGGCTGGCATGGCCTCCGTGGCTGGCATGGCCTCGGGAGCTTCGGACGGCACCTGAGTGTGGCTTGTTTGGGGCGGGAGGATTGGTGAGCGACCTGAAGCTCACCAATTTGAAGAACGAAATTAAGAAAAACAACATTGTAGTCTGCTAGTGACACATGGCCGGGGACTTGGGGACCACTCAGACTTTAATTGGGTGTCGTCTCAGAATCCTCTGAAAAGCAGATCTTTTTTTTTTAAGTTTAGTGCCAAAAAATCTGACCTGCAGGGACGTGAGGGTGTTTCAGGGCCTATCCTGGCCCTGTGCATGCTCAGCCTCAGGTGCTATCATGGGTGGGCTCGCTCGGGGACTACCCGGACCCACGGGGGACAGGCGCTGCTTCTGTGGTACCAGAAATGCTGAGTACCAGGTACCATCGTGGGTGTTGTGGATGGTAACTTGCCAGCTGAAGGAAAGATCTGTTAGCAGAGTGTTGTGTGGCTGTTGAGCTTTGGGTTGGACCATTGTGTGAATTCTGAGAAGCTGTGTGACCTTGGACCAGTCTCCTCACCTCTCTGAGCCTTAGATTTGTGAGGCAATAGTCCCTCTGTCATGTGGTTACGAGTTCTCTGAAATGTGCGTTTTCTGGCACAGGGCCAGCAGTAGTGATCAGTGACAACAGTCATTGGTCACGGAAGGGGGCGTGTTCTGGGCTGGACCTGAGGGCCTGGGAGCAGGAAACTGCAAGCAGCGTGGAGCCAGACGGGGCGTGGTTACAGGAGCGTGTAGGGACCCCTGGCTGTCAGCTCCTTCCTGGTGGTGATCAGGCTTACCTAGAGCAGTGCGGGAGACCACGCCACAGTACTTTAACGCCTGGGCGGTTCTTGCCCCTGAAATACTCATAATTGACACTGTATGGGAGTGTCTCTGAAACAGCCATTTCCTGTCACCATGTCAGTGACCCAGAGTCCTGTCCCGGCTGGTTCAGACATCCTCGGACCCCAGCGTCTGCACCTGCCTGACCCCTGGTGCGTCTAGCGGGCACCTCCTTGGCCACGCACATCCTGTTCTGTCCTCACCGCCCCTCCCCCCACCAGAAGACAGTGTCCATGAGCTCACTCGGCCAGTGCCAAGGACCTATCTGCACGGGACCTGGTGGCTGGGCTCTGAGTGGACACGCTCTGCTCACTTAGCCTCCTGTGGCCGTGCGCTCAGGTGCCGTTCCGGCCACTGACCTGACTGCGGTCTGGCCCTTTCTCCTGCCAACTCAGTCAGCAGTACTTGGCTCTCACTCCAAGCCCTCTGCCTCCCACACACACGTCACACGGGTGCTCGGATGCAGCCCGGGCGCAAACTCGCGGGGGCGGTGGCGGCCCCCCAGGTGCTGCTGAGGCCCTGCGCTCCCTGGGGCAGTGCGGCCACAGAGCGGAGTAGGGGAACCCACATGTGCGGTGACTTCGTGGGAAAGGAAGCGGGGTGCACTCCCCCTCTCTGCGTTCAGACGCAAGCGCGACCAGAGTGACATGAGGGCAGGTATCTCACACTGGCGTCACTTACTTCAGGTTCAGCCTGTGAAGGGACCCAGAAGCATGTCTGCTTTTTCCTGGTTTCTGTCTCCCACGTGTTTCCTCTGCTGCGCACCATCTCTGCTGCCGTATCAGCCTTGCCCACAGCGGCTGTCATGGTCTCCCTGCTGCAGAACTTCCCGAGGGGACCTACAGGCCGAAGGCAGGACAGTGGGACCCGGGGTGCTCCTGCAGGCGTGTGGCTGTGCTCTGATGGGCGTGTCCCCCTTGGAGGCGTAGCAGTTAGAGTTTGGCTCATTGGGAGCTATCTGGTTCCAGGAGGTTCTATGCATCTGGCTCTCCTCCTGTGCAGGCGACCCTGAGTGAGCGGGCTGGTGAGAGTGGTGGGGAGGAAGGCCCAGGGCTCAGACAGACGCTGGCAGACTGACCTGGGCCAGCAGCCCCTGCAGCCATTATCCTTGATGACTGAATGAGCCTTGTCTTTATAAACCAGTAAAGGCCATCTGAGTAAAAACGTCTTATGTAAAATGCTTGGCTGATTAAGAGTTGTTTTTAACTTGTGAATTTCTTTTTTTTGGTTTTTTTAAGGAACTCAAGACGACAACTTCCAAGTTTTCTTCCCCAGTATCCAATACCAGATAGACTTAAGAAATGTGTGGAACAAAAAATTGACATTCTGACTTTCCAGCCGTTACTCGCTGAGGTAGGGAAACGTCTGATGTGAAACACGGGCTCATCACCACTCTTGCACTTTCTGGCAAAATCAGAAGAGCCTGTCTCAGGTGCAGACCTCAGACTGGTTCCTGACCACAGGCCGCTGGGAGTGTCAGGGTGATGACACAGGGTCCGTGGCTGTGTTCCTTCAGCAATACATGCGCGTGTGAATAACACAGCAGGCGGCCATGCTGCGCTGGGGCTTTGGGGCAGCAGGGAGAGGGTGCCCTCTAGCACCAGGCCGGCCTCCCTGGACCCGCAGCCCAGCCTGTGCCCAGCTTCCACTCACAGTGAGCTCTGAGCAGCTCAGCAGGGTCGGCGTCGGTGGGAAAGGCCTGTACTGTGCAGGCAGACGAGTGGCTGGGACAAGGCAGGGGGCCGCCTTCACCTGGGCAGCCTTTTCCCGCCCTCCCTGCTCTGTGGTGGTTTCTCGGTTCTCGGGCTTATTTGCCACTCGTGGAGGAGACCTTCTCTGAGCCTGTCTGCTGATCGATACAAGTGGTGGCAGACCCCAGGAGAAGGGGTGGGATCCTGGAGGAGGCACGGGGGCTAAGGGTAGGGGCATTGCTGACAGGCTGCGTGCACGTGTCACAGACGTGGGGGGCTGTTAGATTTGGCGGTTAGTGCCATTTTCTGTAGGGTTTCAAGGAGCAGGAGTGAATGCCTGGACCTGAGTGCCCTTGAGCCTGTGTGTGGGCTGAGGGCTCAAACCAGCAGGGGGTTGGGGGTGGGGAAGGTCTGGGAGGAAGCTGGGGTGCTGCTGAGTGGCTGCCCTGGAACCGGAGGAGCATGCCTACTATGGCCGGGCTGGCGAGGGCAGTAGGGCGCTTGCTGTGGGCCGGGCCCCAGGGCAGGCGTGGGCAGCTCTGCACTGCCTCGGCACGGGCATGGCCACCTGAGGGAGTGGGGTGCACAGGGGCTGGAGGTCTGCGAAATCGGGAGCAGGGAGAGCCCTGCGGCCTTGGGATGGCTTCCTTCCGGGCTGCACCCACGCAGGTCACGGGCAGCTCTGAGACAGGAGCTGACGCTGGGGCCGTGGGTTTACCAGGAGCCTGCGGGCTGGGAGGGTACTTCCTCGGGATGCACACGAAGGAAGTGGAGTGATTCTGTCCGGCAGGCTGAGGACGTCGATGGTGGTCATCCAAACAGGGCTGTGTGTCAGAGGCTCCAGAGTCGTCCTCCGTTAGAGTCTGACCAGCCCCCGACTGCCCGGAACCTGTGCGATGGGCGCTGTCCCTCCAGCCTTACTGTCCTGTGCCCTCCCCCCGCCCATGCTGATCTGCTTTCTGTCACATTAGTGTCCCTTTCTGGGAGTATAGATCCGTGCAGCCATACGGTACCTACTCTTTCTTGGTGTGCCGCCTTTCACGGTGTAATTACTTTAATTTGAGACCACCCGTGCGGTGGGCGGGCTGGCGGTCCCTGAAGATGTCCCTGCCTGATGCTGGGACCTGTGACTGTCTCCTTGCCCAGCAAAGGGGACTTGGCCGATGGGATGAGTCAGGGATGTTCTGATGGGGAGGTGACCTGACCCTGGGTCCTTGGGGAAGGTGGCCACCAGGAGGCACGAGGCACAGTTCCATTGCAGGCTTTGAAGGGGGAGGATGGCCACAAGCTGAGGCAAGTGGACGCTTCTGGAAGCTGCAAAGCGTGGAACGGGTTCTCTCTGGAGCCTGCAGAAGGAGCCAGGCCTGCCCACAGCTGGGTTTCAGCCCACTGAGCCTTCTCACCTCCAGAACTGTGAAACAGTCTGCATTTAACCCACTGACTCATCACAGCGGCAATTGGAAATGAGAGTAATCTGTATTTTGTATCAACACTCCTACCTTTTATTGCTGTGCAGCCGGCCGTTCTGCGAACATATCCGTTTGTCTCTGCACTCCCCTGTAGATGCTAAATGAGAGCAGACAGACACGGAGAGACACCTACTGTGCAAGCCCATTTCTAAGACGCCCACTGGTCGTGGCCGAGTCTGGAGGGAGGAGGGAGTGGGGAGAAACGCCCATGGCTGGCTTTGGGGTGGCTGCCCCCTGGGGAGCACGGACGTGCTGACGCTCGCTGTAAATCCATCGATCCCACGGAGCCCCAGGTTCTCCTCCTGCCACTCGAGGAAATCACGTGGTTTTTCTTTCTAGTCTGTTAATGTGGTCAGTACCATTGGTTGCTGTCCAGATATTAAACCAGCCTGCCATCCCACTGGGCCGTGAGCCTGCTGGTCACGTGTGCACGTGTGTGTACACACACACAACACACACAGTCGGCTTTGATCTGCTAAAGCCTGTGTTCAGGGACTGCTCTGTGGCTTCCTGTTCCCATCTGGCTGATACCAGCAGAGTGCTGACCTCACAGGTGGTTGGGGAAGTGTTCCCGCCTCGGAACTGGCCCAGCAGAGAAGTTTGTGGAGAATTGGCATTGTTTCCTCCTTAAATTCCTGGTGGAATTCACCAGTGAGCCATTGGAGTCAGTGGTTTTCTTCATGAAATATTTTAAATTAGGAATCCCATTTCTTGCATAGTGACAGGGCAACTCAGTTTCTGTCTTTTGATTGAGGTTTGGTGGGTTTATCCTTAAAGGACTTTGTTCCATGTAGTTGTCCATTTGCATAAAGTTGTTGTAATATTGGTTATTTGCATCTTTCTTTTTTCCTGATTAATCTAGCTGGATGTTTATAAATTTTTATTAATCTTGTCAAAGAACCAGTTTTTGGTTTTGCTGATTTTTTTCTCTACTTTTCTGTTTTCTTTTTTGTTGATATTCACCGTGATCTTTATTGGTTTTTTATTTCAGCTCACTTGGTTTCATTTTCTCTTTTTTCTACTTTTTAAAGGAGGAAGCTAAAGTCATTGATTTGAGATTTATCTTTTCTAACACAGATTTTTTAGTGCTGCAAATTTCCTCTAAATACTCTTTGGCTGCATTCCACAAATTTAATTGTTGTGTTTATATTTTCATTTAGTTCAAAATATCTTGTAATTTTCCTTTTGATTTCTTAGTTGACCCATAGGTTATTTAAAAATGTGTTCTTTCGTTTCCAAATATTTTGGGATTTCTCTGTTGATTTCTAATTCTGTCGTGGTCAGGAAACATAGTTTGTACAACTGAACCCTTTCCCACTTGTTGGCATTTGTGTCGCGGTCCACAGTACTGCCTGTTGTAGTCAGTCTTCCTTGTCCACTGGAGAAGGGTGTATGCGTCCTGCGCTCGTTGGCAGCTGTTCCACGGGGCCAGGTCGGGCCAGTCGATCGGCTTCTGTGTGCTTACTGATCTCGCTGCTTGCTGTGGAAATGACTGGGAGGGAATTGAATTCTCTGCCTGTCAACAGGATGTGTCCCTCTGTGCAGCTCGCAGTCTTTGCTTGGCGTGCTGAGGCTCTGCAGTTAGGAGCGTTTGCGGTTATTTAAGTGTCTGCATTGACTGAGCCATCTGCGAACAGGAGTGGCCGTGACGTCCTCGGCGCTGGGATCTGCTGTGATAGCAGCTTCCGTGACTTGCTTTCCATGAGTGTTAGCCTGGTTATCACTTGCCATTCTTTTGCTTTTCACCTACCTGTTTGTAGCTTTGTCTTTAAAGGGGGTTTCTTACAGGAAACATCTGATTGGGTTGTGTTTTTTTATCCATCTGACAGCCTCTGCCTTTTCATTGTGGGGTTCAGATAACTCACATTTTGTGTTGATCGATAGGATTTGGTTTCAATCTATCATCTTGCTATTTGTTTTTTATTTGTTTATTGTTTTCTTTGTCCTCTTTTTCTGCCTTTTTTAAGATTCCACTTTTCATCTCCATTCTGTGGCGTGTCTTGGCGTCTTCTGCGGTGTATAGCTGCCTCAGCGTTTCTGACAGGGCCGTTCAGTGGAGCTGCCATGACAGAAGTGAGCGTACCGCTCTCTGGTGGGGGCTACTGGCCCCAGGTGGCCACTGAGGGCTGGAAGAGTGGCTAGCTCCCCGAGGAGCTGTATCTTTGATGCGCTGTAATTGCCATTGACTTCCGCATAAGTGGCCACAGGTTTTGGAGCGCCTGCCCTCAGCTCATCAGCTGCAGGACAAAAGGGTCACGGTGGTACCTTCTCATCCTCTTTCCTTGGCCTTTCTGCTAATGTCGTTCTAAGTTTTGACTTGTACGTATGTTTTGAACTCCATACTGCCTTTTACCACTGTTAACTTGGCATAACCTGTGTGATTTAAAGGCATGGGGCAGCCCATCTTACACCGAGCACGTCGCGGTGTGCCTGGGGCTCTGCAGCCGTTGGAGCCTCACCTCTGCCGCTGGGTCCTTCTCCTGCTGAAGGACTCGGACGGCATCTCCATGGTGCTCCTGCCTGCGGGCCGTTCTTGCAGCCTTTGTTTCTGGAAAAGTCTCTAAGGCCGCTGCTCCCCATCTTCCACTGCCGTGTTTCTGATGAGACGTTTGCTTTCCTTCTTAACCGGTGTTCTTTTGCACATGACATGTATTTTCTCCTGTCTGCTTTTAAGATTGTCTCTAGTTTCAAGAAATTTAATTTAAAGTGTACGTTGGTATAGTTTTATTCACATTTTTGGGGATTCTTTGAGCCTCTTGGATACGTGGGCTGATTGTTTTCCTCAAACTTGGAGATTTTTTGGCCATTCTGTCTTCAAACACTCTTTCCACCTCCACCACCACCCGCATTCTTGATACACATATTTCTGCCCCTCGAAATTGGCCCACAGCTCACTGACACTGCTCGTTTTTCTCCAGTCTTGGATTTTGGAGTTTCTATTGCTGTGTCTTCAAGTTCATTAGTTTTTTCTTTTGCAGTGTTAATCCTATCCCATGTATTTTTATGTCAGACGTTGTAGTTATTTCTCAAGTTCAATTTGGGTCTCTTTTATCTTCTGTGTCTCTGTCAGCCTTTCCTCAGCTCACTGAATATGTGACAGTTACAACGACCGCTCTAAGGCCCTTGTGCACTCGCCGTGCCACAGGCTTGTTCCTGGGGATGGTAGGCTTTCTCCTCGTCACCTGCTGCGTTCATGCCGGGACATCTTGGTGGCTGCTGGGTGCCCTGGACTTGACCTTGCTGGGTGGCAGTTGCTTGTGTTTCTGTTCCTCAGCTATTTTTGCGCTCAGTTCTGGGATGCAGCTGTTAGCTGGAAACCTCTGGACACTTTTAAGCTTTGAGGTTAAAAAGCTTTTGGGGGTGAGAACAGGGTAGCGCCGACTTTGGGGCTGATGCCCTTCTGAACACGGCCCAGAGCGGCTTGGGGCTGCTGGGGCCACTGTCCTCAGCCCTGCCTGAGCTCGGGGAATTGTCCCCTTAAATCCAGTGTTTCTCAGTGGGTGACAGTTTGCCCCCAGGAGACATTTTTGGTTGTTCTGGCTGTGGTGCTAGTACCACCGGCCGGGTAGAGGCCAGGGATGTTGCTAAGTATCCTCCAGTGCGTGCCCAGGACGGCCCCTCCCCGACAGCAGTCCAGCCCAGATGTTGGCAGTGCTGGGGCAGGGGAACCCTGCTCTGGACCCACCGATGGGCCTCCCGGCCTTTGGCTTCCACACCCAGGCACTGGCCGGGCTCAGCGGGGACCTCTCTGTGCTGCACTGTCACCACCTCGGCCCCCGACTCCACCTCCCCACCACGGAGGCCCCACGGCTGCCGGCTTCTCTCCCTGTGCTGGGCTCTGGGAACTGTCTGGTCCCGTTGGGCCATGGTGCGGCTCGCGTCCATGGCTTTCCTGATCTCTGGATCACTGTCCCACGCAGCCCAGGGGTCAGTTTGCGGCCGTTACTTCATCTGTGCTGTTACCAGCTTGGGGCTACTCGTCCCTGCTTATGGGTGTATCTGACGTGTGACCCCGCTCTCACTAACTTGCTGGGTTTTTTTCAGCGTTTGAACATGTCAAACTACAAGGAGAAGTTTTCGACTTTGCTCTGGCTTGAGGAGATTCATGCCGAAATAGAACTGAAAGAGTATAACATGAGTGGGGTCACCTTGAAGAGAAACGGGGACCTACTGGTACTGGAGGTCCCTGGACTGGCTGAGAGCCGGCCCTCTCTGTATGCAGGTGGGTCGCTCGCGTTCCTGTCTTGCGAGTGGCTTAGCAGACACTGGGCCACTGTTGGGGAGGGGTTTTAACCGGCAGCACTGCGACCACACTACCAAATTGTCTGCTGCGGGTTAAAATGTCACTTAGAACTTCGTCGGCAGTGTGAGCACACCCCACAGCTCCTGTCACACGACGTCATTTCTAAGCAGTCGGCCCCCATAATATTTATTTTCGTCCACTTTGTTCACAGTGCGGCACCACTGTGGGTGGTTCTGTGGTTTTACATGTGCTCATGTGTTTCTAACTAGGTGACAAACTGATCTTAAAAACTCAGGAGTACAACGGACATGTCATCGAGTACGTCGGCTACGTGACTGAGGTGAGCTGCTGCCCTAAGCTCTGAACGTTGGTTGGACCAGCCCGGAGAGCGGTCTGAGAGGGAGGCTTCCACCTCCGCCGGGGGCATTGGGGTCTCCTTGGGCCAACGCTGACGGTATTTTGGAACATTTGAAGATAAGTGAATATTTAAGTAAGTTTGACATATAAAGAGAACTGAATATCTAAAGAAATCCTGCCATTTTCAGCCCTGTCCAGCACGTTACCCTCTCGGCACCTCTCAGGTGGTTGTGATGTTTGTGTTTGCCAGAAGGGCTGGGCCCCGAGGGAGAATGCCCACTGATGACTGCTCTCAGCCTCGGTGTTCAGGCTAGCAGGGAGGGACGTCAGCCAGCTCGGTGGTGTACCAACCTGCCGGCCTGACAGAGCGGAAGGTGTGTTTCTGAGACTGGTGGACAGCTCTCAGAATTGCCACTTAGGTGGGCAGGCCCTACTTAGGGGTCAGATGGTGTGGTTTGCGGCCAAATCATCAAAAGTGGGTCACGAGAACGTGGCTTCCAGAAAGCCAGAGTTAACCCTTCACCTCTGCTAGATGCCACCGCGGCCACCACCCCACACGAAGGGTGTGCCATCCTTGTGCCTGCTTGGCCACACCTGCCGTGAGCTCCAGAGTCACAGGACGCAAGTCCCCCACTTGAGGAGGGTGCAAAGTCTGAGGGCCAAACCCATCTGTCTGCAGACGGTGCCAGCACACGGCCTTCTCTCTGTACTTGAACTTGTAGGAGCTTGCTCCTGCCAGACGCCCAGCTCTGCAGAAAGCGACTTACCCCCAAAGGTGGGCCGTCCAAAGTCCTGCCACCTGGCACGCTGCCCACAGGTCCCAGGCACTCCCCTCACTACGCTGATAGCCCATCTCCATGGACTGAATGGAAAAGCCACCCTCTGCTGGGTACTCAGCATGAGGATGAGGGCTGGGAAGGACAGGGTAAAAGCCACAGCCCTCACGGGGGCACTCAGTTGTGAAGTCACTGCTAGGACGCACTGGGGGAGCAGCTGGCCCTTGGTGCCCGCCAGCTGGCCCCGCCAGCTCCCTCAGTGGCATGGCAGTGTGGCACGCGGCCCTCCCTACCACCGCCACTGCAGAGCAGCAGTCACTCGGCCTGAACCACAGGATGCACCAACCTCGCCAACTCTGACCCACTTTTGTGTGGAGCCAGCAGTGTGAGGAGGCCACATAGCCGGGGGTCATCTTGCTTCCAAAGGGCCACCCACTGTACCTCCAGGGTCCCTGCGACCAGAACCACAAAAGAAACGCCTGAGATCTGGCCCCAGGCCCTTCCTGACCCTCATGTGGCTAGAGGAGAGCCAGCACCTGCGATGACAGGTCCGGAGCTGAAGCTGTGAGCTCACAGCGGAGGGGTGGGAGGGGCATGGTGGTCGCAGGCCTCAGGGGAGCCCCACAGATGGCATGGCTGGCAGAGGAGACAGAATCGGAGTGAGCCTGAGCCATTATTCCGTCAAGGTGGACTTGCTCTCTGTGTGACAGGTGGCCCCGTGCGCTCACCCTGGCGCCAGGTGGTGGGGACATTCCCGGATGGGGCCGCTCTGCTGCTGGCAAGGTGTGCGCTGACCAGGGGTGGTGGTGCTGGGAGCCATGGGGACGGAAAGCTTCTGAGGCCAAGCCCAGCACTGGCTAGGATGTGCCCACCCTGGCCACGTCCATGAGGGGCCTCTGTGTCTGCCGGGAGCATGTGCCTGGGAGCAGACGCCATTCCCTCCCCTCCCGCTCCGTTTATCTCACTAAGCAGTTTTCGTTTCTGAATGGTCTGCTCCATTAACACTGCCCTGTCGTTTCCATGTGATCTTAGGCTAATTTTTCTTTGTCTTGCCATTATGTGTAGTGTCATACACCATTTTTTGAGTTTCTGTAAATGACGGTGTCAGTGTGTGAGGTCCCGGGGCCTTGAGCTGCTGACGGCTGCGTGTGCTGATGCTCGTTTTTGGCGAGTTCACTTCCCGCGTCTTGGCGGTGATCTTGGATTACGATCGGATCCATTTTCGTTCACCCTGCTCTCTGGGAGACCTGGGCAGATGGACGCTGGGCTCGCTTTCCCTTCGAGGGGATTTGTTCGCCTCTGCCGAGAGCAGGCGCACTCCTGCCAGGAGTCCCTGCTAACCCCACGCTGTCGCAGGCCCAGTGCCCGTCGTCGTCTGAGCCGGTCGTCGCAGCTCCCACCCTGGCGGTTCCGGCTGGTCGCCCGTGCAGCCTGGGGCCCTGACTCGGTCAGAGCTCCTCCTTACCTTGAAGGGCCTCCTCGCTGTTTCCTCCCAAGTCCCTCAGAAATGCCTCTCCTTCCTACTTGTCTGGAACCATTTTATGCAGGACCTAGCTTTGGCTGGAGGGAGGTCCTGGAGTGGCCTTTGGATGTGGGGCCAGGCTGTGCAGAGTCCGGTGGAGACCGGCCAGTGAGGAGGGGTCGGCGCCTGTGGATGGGCACCCTGGAGCAGCACGATGACTTACCCTTTCTGATTATTGTTACGTGTGTGTGTGAGACACCAGGTGTCCTCTCAGAGCTGTAGAACGAACGTTTCATGATGTGCCGCTAGATACAGACAGAAGATTGTCCCAAGAAATCAAGTCTTAAGTATGGACATCAAATTGTCTGTTTCTTTTATAGATTCATGAAGAAGATGTAACTCTTAAACTTAATCCAGAATTTGAACAAGCGTATAACTTTGAACCTATGGATGTGGAATTTACATATAACAGGTAATGCTTTTAACGACTTCCTGCAAATGTGTCTTGGTTCTGCTCCCTGGCCGTTGACCCCTTTCACCCCAGTGGTGCAGGAAGGAGGGGCCAGTGGAGTGTCCCTGCTGATGGGCGGGGCTCCCCCCACCACGGCCCCCGCTTCGTGTGCCTCAGGACTACAGCTCGTGAGAGGACAGGTTTTCAGATACAGGCTTGCAGACATTTGCACACCTGTTCCTTTTCGGACCTTGGTTCGTGGTACGTTGTGATCATCACCCTCCTTTTGTCACGAGCTGCAGTGACCCTGCCTCCCAGCCATCCCCTCCCCTTGTCCACTGTTGACTGGGATTCTGTGTTTATCTGTCCCTTACTTTTTTAAAAAAATTGTGTGTGTGTGTTCCACGGACACACAGAGAGGAAAAATGAATTGTTTTGAGCTTGCGTCTAGTTTCTAGGATGTTGTTACTAAGACGACTCCTGTCGTGTCGGGACAGTTGCGAGCCCCCTCGGCACCCATTCTCCTATTGGTGGCCATGGCACTGTCGCCTGTTTTGGTGCGTGCTTGGCACTGCCCTGAGTGCCCTTGGGACTCCTCGTGCGTAAAGCCACGTATGTCCTCGGCCATGCACTGCGGTAGGACCGTGATTTGGGTACGGTGATGTCCCCCACGGCCTCGTGGTGGCATTTGCCACTGCCGGCCAGCATCAGCGTCTGTCACAGCCAGGTGATCCTCACCCCCCTGAAGCCTGGTGTGCTGAGTGGGTGACGGTGCGCCCGCCTGGTGGGGTGCGACAGCGCCAGTTCCCCCCCCACCCCCCTGCTGCCCCCTGCTGCCCCCTGCTGCCCCCTGCCACGGCTCCACGTTTGTTGGCCGTAAAACGTCTTTGTTTCTGAAGTGCTTGCTCGTGTCTTTTATTGAATAACTTGATCTTTATTATTTTAGTCCTTTCTTCTTTACGTTAGACTGCTCTTAGGTACGTGTTATACCTAACTTCTCTAGGTTCATTACTTTAAAGTACATTTTGAGTAACAGAAGGTGCTAATTTTCAGACAGTGGCATTTACCTTTTTCTTTGCTGTCAGTGCTTTTCGTGCCTTGTGTACGAAATCTTTGGGCGTCTGGGCTGCAGCCAGACAGGTGACCTGAGGGAGAAAGCCTGGGTAAAAGGAGGACATAGGTGGGACTTTTTAATGCTGTTGGGCTGTGCAGTAGTGGGGGTGGGGGTGGGCTGGGGGTGGGGGTGAGGGAGGGGAGACCAATAGGGAGAGGTGGGTGAGCTCCAAGGCCCACACTCATTTTGTTTGCTCCTTGAATGAGAGACGGGTGCTGAGTCCGTCAGAGGTGGGCTGGCCGTGGCCTGGGGTCCTGAGCGGGGGTTCAGGTGCAGCGTTCATGGAAACGCGAGGCCCCGCCATGGGCGAGAGGCCTACTGGCTGCATTGGTGAGCCATGAAAGTTTGTAAAGCACTTGCATTAAGTTCCCCTGGCAGTGCAATCGTGGGGTCCTGTCCTGTGGCAGGAGGGAGGACACTTAACTTGTCGAGATGCTGCCCAGCTCCTTTCCAAAATGCTCGTGCCATTGGGATCCAGCAGTGGCTGAGACTCAAGTGTCCTGATGTCCTGACGGGTATACAGGGAGCTTGGCTGGGTTTGCTGATGGCCGGTGCTGCTCAGAAGCTCAGCACTGTGTGTGTGTGTGTGTGTCCCTCCCTGTTCTCGTTCTCTCTCTCTCTCTCTCTCTCTCTCTCTCCCTCTCCCCCCCTCCCCATCCCGTTACCCCTCCTTACCCCGGCTTTGGCCATGCTGCTGTCCCCTATTGAAATGCCCATCGAGTTTGGGTCCGTTTGTTAATTGCTTGTTTAACTGAGTCTGCAGACTGTATAATTCTCAATACAAGCCTTCTGTCAGGTATGTTTTCTGCAAATATTTTCTCAGATTGTGGCTTGTGTTTTCACTATTTTTAATAATGCCTTTTGAAGAGCACAAATTCTTAATTTTAATGAAGTTCAATGTGTCAGGTTTTTTCCTTTCATGACTCATGCTTTTGGTGACACATTTAAGAAATCTGCCAAGCTCAAGATCACAAAGACTCTCTGTGTTTTCGTCTAGAAGTTTTGCAGCTTTAACGTTTACATTTGATCTGTGATCAGTTTTGAGTTAATTTTTGCAAATGGTGCAAGGTATGGATAGAACCTAACCTGGGGCTGTTCACCCAGCACCGTGTTTAGAAAGCCTGTCCCTCCCAATGGCTTTTGCCTTTACTCCTTGTCTGTGTGGATCTGTGTCGCAAATCTCATTTTGTGTCATCAGTACGTGTCTGTCCTCACGATTCCTCTTGAAGCCGGAGGTCAGGCCCACTCTCCCCTCTGCACATGCAGCTGCTCGAGGCCTCGGCTGTTCAGTTGGGTCTTAGAACCAGACTGTCCATTCCCACAGAGCCTGCTGAGGTTGGGTTGGCGTTGCTCTGAATTCTCAGGTCCGTCGAAGGAGAACTGAGAGCTTACTGTTGGGTCTTCCGGCCCTGAAATGGTGTATCCCCTTAGGTCTTTTTCATCTCTTAAGCAGAATTTTGTACTTTTCACTGAACGGGTTTTGCATCTCTTTTGTCAAATTTGTCCCTGATTCTTTAAAAAAAATTTAATGCTGTTATAAGCAGTAATTTTAGCTTAAATTTCCAGTTGCTTGTAGGTAGTATTGTATATTAATCTTGTATCCTGCAAGCTTGCTAAACTCAATATTTCTAGTAGCTTTTTGTGGGTTCCATAGGATTTTCTCTCCATGGACTCATGTGTTCTATAAAGACAGTTCTCCTTTGCTATCTGGGTGTGTCTTGTCTGTTTTCCTTGCCTTGCTGTGCTGGCAGACCCGGAGAACAGTGTCCCAGAAGCGTGAGGCCTGGTGTCCCCGCTCTGTCCCTGCAGGCAGGCTCAGTATGTCCGGCCCCACAGGCAGCTGAGGAGATGCCTCCTAGCCAGCTGGCCGAGCGTTTTCACTCAGCAGTGGACACGGGATTTGTCCGCGTTTTCTGTCTGTCTGCTGAGATGGCCGTGTGGTTTTTCTCTGTTAGTCTGTTCTGATAGTCGGTTACATTAATTGGAGTAAGCCGCCTTCGCCGTCATGTCATCGCCGTTTGTATATTGCTAAATCTGATCTGCTACAATCGTACTAATGTTTGCATCTGTGTTCCTGAGGTACATTGCACTTAGTTACTGAAGTGTCCTTTTCTGGTTTGGGCATCAAGGTAAGCTGGCCTCATGGTAGGTGGGACAGTGTCACCTCCTCGTCTTGTCTGCAGAACGGGTGTTCTCCCTTATATGTTTGGCAGAATTCGCCAGTAACACCTTCTAGGTCTGGAGTTTTCTCTGTGGGAAGCTTTCTGACTCTGACTATAAATCCAGGCTCTTCACCAGATAAAGAACCACTCACGTTACCTGTTTCCTGTCGGGTGAGCTCTGGTACTGTGTGTGTGTCCTTCAGGGACTGTGTGTCCTTAACATTACCTATTTGCATAAAATGGTTCATAACACCCCCTTATTCTTTTACTGTTTGTGGGATGCACATCAAGGTCACCCCTCATCCTGAGATTGCTCATCTGTGTCTTTTCTCTTCCGCCCTCGTCAGTTTGGCTAGAGGCTTGTCAGTTTTCTTGGTCTTATCGGAGAGTCAACTTTTGGCTTCATTGGCGTTCTCTAGTGTTTCCTGTTTCACTGCCTTTCGCTCTGACCTTTGTTATTTCCTTTCTTATGCTGCTCTGGGCTTTTTCTAGTTTCTGATGGTGGAAGTGGAGGTCAGTGATTTGAGGCCTTTCTTCTGTTTGTGACTGAGGAGTTTGGTGCCGGCTGGGTGTTCTCCTCCTGAGGGATGCGCCCTCAAGCCTGTAGCCAGTCTCCTGTTGGCGGGCATTCAGGTGCCCAGCTTTCTGCTGTTAACAGATGGTGAAGCAGCAAATATGCTCAACATCTTTGTACAATGGTGTTAAAATGATAATGGGCCGGAATCTCCTCTCGAGTAGTTTGTTTTATACACAGAGTGGGGTTACCCAGAGCCTCATGCTGGGGACCCTCAGGTAAGGCTCCCTGCGGGGTGGGTGGGCCTCACTTGCTTTCCCCTGGCTTCACACGCACCACTCCCAGGATATCGGGCTGTGTCACGGGTCCTGTGGTGCTGTCTGCCCTGCACCCTGTCACCCAGGTGAGAAATGGTCAGCTGGTCCTTCAGGTACCCAGGTATGAACTTTCCAGAAAGGTGGGTGTGGCCAGGCTCTGAGGCGCTATGAATCAGCTCTGTTGCCTTTGCGTGTCTGAGGCCACGTGCTCCTTGTGGGACAGACGCTGTTCTTCATTTGTGCTTTGGCATTTTGGTCATCTTACTTCATTGAAGATGGAGTGTTTTTCCCATTTTCTATTCTTTTTGTGGTGTTAAAAAATAAGACCGCCGACCCACAGTGGAGTTGCTGTGCTGAGCCCCACGTGACCAGACCAAGACCTCATTTAATTACAGCGCCAGCTCCCCCAGGACGGAGTCTGAACCAGTCACTCAGGAAGCCAGGAATCGCGGGGCCAGCACTAGGGAGGGCCATCGGCCATCTGCCTGTTAGGCCCTGCATGTCACATCCCCTAAAGGAAGTGACCTGCCCCAGCCAGCCTGCTGCTCTGTCCAGGAGAACTTCCCTGCCCCTCCCTCCTGGCTGTAAAGGTCTCTCCTGAGCCACTTCTCGGAGCTCCTGCTTGTCTGCCTGCGACACTCGATGCTGCCTGATGCGAGTCAGGTTTTGCTCACAGAAACTCTTGAAGTTTTTAATATGACTCGGTTCCTTTTAACAGTGGTTTTCAGTGAATTTCAAGAGAACGATTTTTTATCGTGACAATTTCTTTCCTATTGGTGCAGTAGCATTGGCGTTTCCCTAACACTCCATACGCTGTTTTCATATTTTTTCTCCTAGTCCACTTTATACATTAAAACAGAAACATGCCAGGAAGGAAGGAGTCCTGTCCTCGTGTGATGTTAGACCTTTTCTGTGAAACCCCAGCATTGTCTTGTATGTACAGACGCAGACTGCGAAGCATGAGGCTCCCGTCTTCCAGGGCGATGGCACCTGTGAGAGCCTGGGGGGGCCCTGACTCGATGGTTTCTCCTAAGTATTTTGTCGAGGTCACGTTAGCGTACAATCAGATTTCCGAGGCCCATACTCGCCTTAACATTTCTAAACTCGAGCTGAGTTACTTCCCATTGTTTTCTCTCTTGCAGGACCACGAGCAGACGGTGTCACTTTGCACTTGAACAAGTCATCCACTTAGGTATAAAAGGTATGGTTGCTGTACCATTTGTGTAATGCTTCCCAGGTTACTTTTATAAGCTTCATGTGAAATTTTTATGTAAAACAGTTTTCTCGATCATTAAAACAGTATGATAGCCAGTGTTTTTCTTGTTGGAAAGTTTCTGTGATTTCTTTCTATTTCAGCTATGTACAAATAGCATTCGTAATATTGGAAATATAATCATCGCATTCTGCTTTTCCCTTCTTAATAGAATTCAGTCTTGTGCTCACAGGTAGACAAATCATTAGTGGCCTGTTGTCTCCCACAGCGTGCAGTGCTGGCAGAAGCAGTGACTCACAGAAGCAGGGCCGGGAGGAGGGGCACAGACGGGTGGAGGACTTCAGGGTTGTCCGGAGGCAAACATTCCGCTTGCTTCTGTCTTTTTAAAGCTTTTCCATAATATCTACCTTGTCACCTTTTCTTGTTTTCAAAGTGTTGTTTCCAGAAGAAGTCATTTTACAGTCTCCCCAAGTGACGGGCAGTTGGAACGATGCACAAGCCAGCAGGCACACTGCACAGCCTGCCACTAAGGTACTGACTTGGTGGCTTAGACGGGCCTAAATCAACACTGCACGGGTTCACAAACTGCCTGGAGTACGAGAGGAGTGTAGTTCACACACCACCCAAATCACGGTTAGAATAAAACTGAAAGACAAGGTCGGACAAGTAAGTTTGCGAACTTGTTGCAACGATGTCGCTCACCTTTTTTGATATCAGAGGGATTATTCATTACGAATTTGTACCAACTGGACAAATGGTTAACCAACTTTACTATTTTGAGGTGCTGAAAAGGCTGCATGAAAAAGTTAGACGACCTGAGCTTTTTGCCAACAGCTCATGGCTTTTGCATCACGACAATGCACCAGCTCACACGGCACTGTCTGTGAGGGAGTTTTTAGCCAGTAAACAAATAACTGTATTGGAACACCCTCCCTACTCACCTGATCTGGCCCCCCAATTTCCTTTACCCGAACATAAAGGAAATATTGAAAGGAAGACATTTGGATGACATTCAGGACATCAAGGGTAATATGACGCCAGCTCTGAGGGCTGTTCCAGAAAAAGAGTTCCAAAATTGCTCTGGAGGGTGAAATAGGCGTTGGGGTCAGTGCATGTCTTCCCAAAGGGAAGTACTTACAAGGTGGCCGTAGTGATATTCAGCAATGAGGTATGTAGCACTTTTTCTAGGATGAGCTCGCGAACTTAATTGTCTGACCTCGTATTCATAAGATAGATTATGAGCTCATACTTTTATTCTGAAAATATATGGTTTTATGTACATTCAGACAGGCACATTTATGTGATAATATATGCTTAGAAAATATCTGGAGGGATACACACCCAGCAAGCTGTTAACATCTTTGTGAATGTTGCAAGGACACTTTATTTTTTACTTATATAGTCCAGTCTCCTTAAATAGTAACACAGTGCCTGTTATGTGCCAGGTATTGTCCTAGGCTCTCCATATATTTTCATGAGTAAAATAGAAGTGGTTTTGTTTATCACTGTGTTTCAACTAATGACAACCCTCAGTGCCATGGTGGAGCTTGTAACCTGTCATTCAGTACTATTGCAATTTGCTATATTGAGCATGTTTTAAATTTAAAATAAAAACAGATATTTAAATTATATCTAATATTTAGAAACCCTTTTACCATTTTATAGCCCCTCTTCAAAAATGCAAAACTAATGGTTTTAGAATGCTTACACAATCGTAGAAAATTCTATAAAGGAAACAGCAAAAGGTTTTCATTTAAATCACCAGCTGTGTGCTTCATATCTGATCTGTGTTCTGAAAATAGAGGTTTTCATTGGACGCAGATGCAGTGTCATCTGCAAAGTTCCCTTCATCCCCCATTTCCTGGCTCGTTCCACTGCCTGGTTCCCAGGGAGGGTCTGTGAAGCTGGTACTGGGTGTGAGGTGGTGGGTATTGCTGCTTAGGTGGATCACACTCTGGATTGGCTGAATCTTAATATTTTTAAATGCAGAACATTTTCTTTTTATGGATTGACTAGGTTGCAAATAAACTCAAGGGCATTCCATACATTAACCAAGATGGAATTACAGGGTCTGGATTTACCTCCCACCTTAAATATTGAGAAAACTGGCAACACATGAAACAACAGTTTCATGAGCAGCAGATATCATAGGACAGTGATTCCTGAGAGGGAACAAATGTGGTGACCTCTGTGGTTGCCCCAGCTTACAGCCTTCAGAGAGTCTGTGGGCCGGGAAGCAGAAGGGGGACACTGGTGGTCTCCTGAGATGAAGAGACCATACTTGGCAGTGCAGGAAAGATGCGTGGAGTTCACAGGCAGAGTCCTGGGTTCTGCAAAGGCCCCTACCATGAGTTCTCAGCTGAGGACTCATCAGAGCACACTTCTGAGGGGGAGACTTGAGTCTAGGACAGAACCCCTGGAGAGCAGAGGGGAACCCTGTGTTCCCACAGCATGAGAAATGGTTGTTCCCACAGCCCAACAGGTTGAGTTTTCATAGGCTGTTGCCTGAGGAGTGGGGAGAGTGTGTCCCTAGAGTGCAGGCCGCTCCTCCAGACTGACAAGTTGGGACAGCAAGCCTCAAAAGGATCGACTCTCTCTAAGCAATGTAGCCACACCCCAGAACAAAGGTCAAGGCTAGTTATCAGAGATAAAAACATCCAACACCCACCAAGGTGTAAAACTCACAGTGTCCGATCTCTAATCCAAAAATAAACTGAGAAACACAATCCATAATAAGAAATTTCAGTCAATTAAAATCAACCCCCAAAAATAGCAGTGGTCGAGTTAGACATGGATGTTAACAAAACAGTTATAATTATATTCCATGTGCTCGAGAAGGGAGAAATACACGTGAGAACGTTCAGTGGAGACACAAAAGATGTAAAAGACACTAATTTATCTTCTAGAGATGAAAAATTGAATGTCTAAGATGAAAAATAGATCAAATAGGATTAATAACAAGCTAGATACTATAGTGGAAAAGATTAGTGAACTTGAAGACAGTGATAGAAACTATACAAAACAAAACAATTAAAAGAATCTTTTTAAAAAACTAAAATTGCTCTAAAAAATTCCAGTTTTTAAAAACGCCATTGAACTGTGGGAAAACTGAGCAGCCTCATGTGCATGTGGTTGGACTCCCAGAGCGGAGTGGGGGAAATCAGCAAAACAGTGAGTGGAAGTTTTTCCTAATTTAATGAAAACTACAAACCTACATATCCAGGAAGCTCAACAGATCCTAAGTACCAGAAACATGAAGAAAACTACAGCAAGGTATATGTTAATTCAATTCCTGAAAGTCACTAAAAACAAAAAAAAACCAAAAAACTAATCTTAAAAATAGAAAAAGTCTCATCTAAAGAAGAACCAGAATAAGAACTACAGCAGATTTCTCATTGCTCGTGGTGGAATGATACGTTACAGACCTGAAAGGAAAAAAACTGTCGACCTAGAATTCTACGCCCAGTAAACACTTTTCAAAAAATCAAGATGAAATAAAAGCGTCTTCAGACGTACAAAAGCTGAAATAACAGAATGAGACAAGAGCCAGACCCACACTACTAGAAATAACAGTCCTTCAGGCATAAGAAAATTATCCCAGATGGAAATGAGGATCAAAGTAATGAAAGGACGAGAAATGATAAATATGTGGATAAATTTGAAGAATTTTTTTCTTATTTTTAAAACGATCTCTTTAAAAGATAATTGACTTTTTAAAAAGAAGGAAACCCTGTCATGTGTACATGGGTGCATTTAAGGACATTATGCTGGGTGAAGTAAGCCAGTCACAGAAGACAAGGTACTGCGTGATCCCTCGCATATGACACACAAATTGTCAGACTCCTAGGATCAGAGATCAGAGTGCTGGTGGCCGGGGACAGCGGGGACGCAGAGCTATGATCATGGGCGTAAGGTCCCAGCTACACAGGAGAAAGAAGCACCAGAACTGGGCTGGACAGCCTGTCCCCACTGCTGACACTGCTGTTATGCACTGAAGAATGTTTGACACCTCTTACAAGCACAATGACATTTTCAAAATAATTTTGTAAAAGGTAATTGAATTTTTAAAGCTGGAATAATAACATGTTGTGAGTTTGGCCATACGTATGCAGTAATAGCACAAGGGGTGGGCAGGCGGCACGTTGTCGTGAGTTTGCTCTACTCTGTGTGAAGTCATCGAATCCACTTGAAATGGGTTGTGTCAGGAAAGATACATATTCTAAACCCTAGAACAGCCACTGAAATAACAACACGGGGAGTTACAACTAATAGACCAAAGAAGATGAAAGGGAATCGTAAAAGTAACTAATTGAAAAGTAGGCAGAAGTGCACGTGGTCGGGTCTACTAGAACCTGACTGGTTTTCTGTCCCCTGGGACAGGCTTTTACTGAGAGAGGGGTTTTGAGCTCTGTGACTGTAATTGTGGGCCTGCAACAGTGAGACACACAGAAAACAAATAGCCAGGTAATCTATTTCAATCTAAAGTATCAGTCATCCCACCATCTTATGCGGGAATTGAACCGGCAACCTTGTTGAGAGCTCACACTCTAAACCAGTTGAGCCATCCAGCCGCCCCTCCGGCAGCTCAGCGGCAGCTCATTGTCTTCAATCTAGTTGTGGAGGGTGCAGCTCACTGGCCCATGTGGGAATCGAGCTGGCAACCCTGTTGTTGAGAGCTCACACTCTAACCAACTGAGCCATCGGCCGCCCCTGTACTGTATTTTTATTGTGCCTTTTCTATGTTTAGATGCAGAGACACTTCAATTGGTGTTACAGGTGCCGACAGTACTCAGTACAGTAACGCGCTGGACAGACTGGTAGCTCAGGAGCGTCAGGCCGTGCCATGCAGCCCAGGTGTGCAGGACACATGACATTAGATGCGTATGCTCCTAATAACAGCTTCAACATCCATGAAATAAACTGACCCAGCTGCAAAGAGAAATGGGCAGATTCTCCATGAAGGTCAGAGATGTCAGCAGTGCTCTCTGTTAATGATGGGAAATGAGTACAGGCATAATAGACTCAAACAAAAAAACCAAAGTGACCTAAGGGACATTTACAGAACCCTCCGCCTGCCCAGTGAGACCCAGATACGTGCACTTCGTTTAGAAGCTGACACGGAACCTTCATTCTGGTAGACCTTACGTGGGGCTATAAGGCGAGTCTCAGATTTAAAAGGATTCAAGTCATACCAAATGTTTTCTGACCATAATGAAATTAAACTAGAAATCAGTAGTATGAAGATCTCTGGAAAAATCCCCAAATATGTGGAAACTGAAAACACGAATAACCCACAGATCAAAGAAGAAATCCGCAGGAAAATTAGAAAGTACTTTCACCAGAAACAAAAGTGCAACATGTCAAAAATTGTACGATGCTACTAAAGCACTCTTTAAGGACAAATTTATAGCGCTAAATGCCTAAAGTAAAAAAATAAAAGGCTTCAAACCAATTGCCTCATCTTCCTCAGAAAACTAGCAAAAGAAGAACAAGTGAAGCCCAAACTAAGCAAAGAGAGAAAACAACATTGGAGTAAAATCGGTGAAGTAGAAACCATAAAGAAATCAATGAACCACGAAGTGGTTCTTTGAGAAGATCAGTAAAACGGCTGAGCCTGAAGCCAAGACTGACCAAGGGATGAAACGTGAAAAACGAATCACAGTATCAGAGCAGAGAGGTGGCATCACCACAGTTACAGGTATTTAGAGATACCGGAATGTTGTTGTGATGGTCCGTCTTATGTGTCAGCTCGGGCCACGGGCGCCCAGATATTTGGTCACGTGTTGTTTCTGGGCGTGTCTGGACTGGTGGGCCGAGGGCACCTCACCCCCAGTGTGGGAGGCCCTGAACAGAACCACCAGTTAGTGCAGGGCCTCTGCCTTTGGACTCGTGGGTGTCCAGGTCTCTGAGACCCCATCTGGGCTTCTTGGCCTCCACAGTTCATTACACTGCGTGAGACGTCGGGCCAAAAAGAAGTGATGGTGGGGAGCTTTGGGCATGGCAGGCACGTTCACCTCACCGATTGTAGGGATTGTTTCACAGGTACATGTGTGTGTCAGAACTTGTCAGGTCCCACACTAGGTGTGCACGACTTAGCGTATGTCAGTTGTGCTCTGCAAACGCATACAGTAGTGGGAGGGACTGAAATTCAGCACTCTAATGGAAGAGTTGATAACAACTCCATCGGTCCAGGACAGATTCAGCTGGTGATCACACACACGTGTACACACGTGTGCACACGCACACACACACCCAGTTCTTGAGCAGGATCTTGGACACACAGTTGACAGAAGCAGCAGAGGCACCTGGCGTTACCTGGAAGGTGTGTGAGGTTCTTACGCCTTAGGGTGGAGTTCTCACCTGGAGAGGGTTCTGCTGGGGGTCCCCAGGGGCTTGAGCACCCCCTGGACTTGCCCACAGCTTCTGCGAGTGAGCAGGAGGAAAATACACACTGAGTCAAATAAAACGTATTATAATCCTGTGTTTTGGTGTCACCATCACAAAATAATAAATTTAATAAATATATTTTTAAAGGTAATTCAAAAAAGAAACATAGACCTTAACAGCTTTTTATCAGCTATCTGTTTTTTCATTATGTTTTAAAGGGGACACGATCTGTGACCCATGCAAAGAACTGTTCAGTAAATAAAACCAGTAGTACATTGTCAGATGTATGCATTTAGTCTTTAAGCTACTAGGCCCATGTCAACAAAGCGTTGTTTTTTTTTAACCCTTTTTTTTCCCCCTGATTATTTCTAGAATAGGAAAGCTGTAAAGGACCAAACTAAGCCTGCCACCCAGGCGAGGCAGGCGAGTGCCCAGGACAGGCCAGGACTGGTGGCCTTTGCTACAGGGACAGGTCAGCTGGGTGTGTATCGTGGGGGCTACATGGGACCGCTGCCGGAAGGCACGCCTGGATTTGGGCTCCTGGAGAAGCTGGTTCTCCTGCGCAAGTGAAACAGGCAAGGGACGCATGTGGTCTGTGACAGTTGTGTGACCAGAAAGATGAATGAAGGTTCTTGTCATGATGGGAGACTTGAGGTTTAGGTCAAAAGAGGTAGGACTGGCCGTTCCTGTCGACCTTTTCCAAGGTGGTGTCTCTAGGTCTCAGGTGATAGCTACCTGTGTGCAGTGGCGGGGTGGGCCCAGCGGCCTGTCTGCTCTCAGGATGCAAATCTTCCTGGCTCTGCCTGATGGAGCTCGGACAGGCCATGGGGGACCACCTCCGGCTGCTGCTGGTGTCTTTTAGCTGCAGCAAGTTGTCCACCTCTGCCTGACGCTGTCCCCCACTTCCAATACAGCCAGTGAAATTCAGAGCCCAGAAGCCGGGGAGAAGGAGTTTTTCAATCCAGTGCTCAATGAAAACCAGAAATTGGCCGTTAGAAGAATCCTGAGTGGTGACTGCCGCCCGCTTCCGTACATTCTTTTCGGACCTCCTGGGACTGGGAAGACAGTGACAGTAATAGAGGCGGTTTTACAGGTGACAATGACAGGGCAGCGCTGTTCGTTCACAGTGGACTTGGCTCTGCTGTGTGTCCCTGGTGTCAACTTGAAATTGTAGAATCAGAAAGTTGGAAAGGACTTGAACGATCCCAGTAGTTTCTGTGTTGTTTACGTGACTAGTATTTTCAAAGCCTGTTTCACAGGTTCACAGTGTCCTAGACTAGGGAACCATTCAGTCACATCACGGGGCCTGACTGCCGCTGAGAAGGTCCCTTCCGGCACCTGCACGGCCGCTCTGCAGACTCCAGGGTCTCTTCTGCTCACAGCTGAGTGTGCACTCGTGTCGTGTTTGTGCATCACTCAGGATTCACGTTAGCACATGTGTGGCGGGCCCCAGAGGCGGCTTTGGGTCTTGGAGAGCGTAGAGCCCCACACCTTCTCTCTTGCCCTGTGGGCCTGTGTCCTCGGGGCATCTGGGGGGTGGGCGTGAGCCCAGGTGGCTGGGTCCCCGCAGTGAGCCCGGGAGTCTGCACTCGGGCCAACGTGTCGCCCTTTGTCTCCTGTGCCCTGGATGTAGGTGTACCACACCTTGCCGGACAGTCGGGTCCTGGTGTGTGCGCCCTCCAACAGTGCCACGGACCTGGTGTGTCTGCGGCTGCATGAGAGCGGGGCGCTGCGGCCGGGCACCATGGTCCGCGTCAACGCCACCTGCAGGTTCGAGGAGGTGAGTGTCCAAGGCGGCCACCAAGAAGCTGCCCTCCTGTCTCCTGGGCCCCACTCGTCAAGTGAGACTTTTATTCCCCAGCGGCAGTCACTCTGCCTCCTCCAGGAATCGGCGCCCTCGGCTTCACTGAGTGCAAACGCTCCTTATATTCGGTCCCTAAACGTGTTGTCTCTTTTAGGGTTTGCGTGTTGTTGCAAGCACCCCTGTAGGAAAAGGACAAGTTTCTGGTTTGCTTACAGAAGGGATTTGCTGTGCAAGAGCAGTTCTGCCTGACAAACGTATAAAGCGGTTTGGGGGAAGGGTCTGCAGGAGTAAGTCAAGTTCAGGCTCCAGAGCCTGTAAGACACAGACTAACTTGATCTGAAAATACGTTTTGATTTAAGGAAACAGTCTCCAGTCATTACTTAGTCACCACCCCGGGTATGTTCAGGATTGTCTGTTAGGCCTTTCAGCTTTGTTGTCTCGTCCCCCAGACAGTCAGCCAGGCAGTCAGGCCGTACTGCAGAGACGGGGAGGACATCTGGAGAGCCTCGCGCTTCCGGATCGTAGTCACCACGTGCAGCAGCGCCGGGCTTTTCTACCAAATCGGGGTGAGGTGAGAGCCACCTTGGGGCACAGGGACCCGTGGAGTGGACAGAAGGTCCCTGGAGCTATGTCTGAAGGGAGGCTGACCGACAGCACAGGGGACTTCAGCAGGTCAGGGATGGCTTTTCCAGGGAAGTGAGGTTTGTGCTGAGACCCCAAAGGTGAGGGCCCCATGGCTTACCTGGTGGGCGGAGGGCGGGAATGCGGGCTGCAGGGCCCCAAGCAGGGAGGAGTTCATTTGGGGGAGGGACGGGAGGTGCCAAGGGGACAGTGGCAGGAGCCGGCCAGGACCACCATGTGGTCAGTGGGGTACTAGGGCTGCAGGAAGCTGAGCAGGTATGAACACGGAGTGACATCATCTGATAGAAGGAATTCTAAATAACTGTAAATACAGAATTCATGCTTATATTCTAAGATACATGATGTTAAACTTTTTCAGCAGAAATTGGGACATGAGGTAGAAAGCCAATTTCCTCGTCCTGCGGAGGGAGGGATCAATCAGTGGGTGTCACTGGCCAAGTGAGACCTTGAGATTGACAAGTTCAGCCAGTGATTAAACAGCAAACTCATTGCCCGTGGAAAGAGCCAGGCAGGGCCCGCACGGCCCCAAGCACCGCAGGAGCAGGGGCCCCCACTGCCACCAACGCTGGGGCCTCTGGCTCACGGGGGTGGGAGACCCAAGGGTCCGCCTCCGCGCAGGGCTCCTCCTGGTGCAACGTCCCTGCTCCCAGCCTCCTCCGGCATTACCTTGGGGCGATGCTGGGCGTGGTGGCCCCAGCAAGCCTGCACCATCCCCCAGGCCCCAGCTGAGAGCCTGAGTCAGGCAGAAGTAGTGGAGGCAGCTGCCCCCAGTGGGAGCGCTGCCCGGTGCCCACCCAGACCGGCTCTCCCCGTTCTCACTCAGCCACATTGGAGAAACCAAGGCACAGAGCCCGAGGTCACACAGCTTTGCCCTGTGAAGTCGGGACTCCAGGCATCAGTCCCCAGCCCCATCCACGTCAGGGTGTCAGGAGCACGCCCGGCCGTGTGAGCCCCATGTGGCCGTGCTCCTGGCAGCCCCGCTGCTCGGCCCCTCGACCATGTCCCTCTGAGTCTTTGCAGAGTCGGGGCGACGGGCCTGCCCTGGGGCCAACTGTCTGGGTTGGCCTGTCAGGCCCCGGAGAAGAACCTGGCCGGAGTGACTGCTGACAACCCCTTTGGCTCTAGAGTTGGACACTTCACGCATGTGTTTGTGGACGAAGCGGGGCAGGCCAGTGAGCCCGAGTGCCTCATCCCTCTGGGGCTGGTTTCTGACGTCAGTGGCCAGGTGAGGCCGCTTGCTATGCCCGCTGGCTCTCATCCTGCTTTCCTGCAGTGCTGGTGGGGGGCGGGGGTGGCTTCCGCTGTCACTCACTCACAACAGCCCACGGCCACACAGTGACTTTGGTGAGCTCGCCCTGGCTCCCTGCCCACAGTCTGACCACTCTGCCCCCCACCCCAGGCTGAGTTCTCGGCTGCTTTCCTGCACCCACTGCTTTTGCTGGCCCACACGCTGTGATAGTGAGCTGGGGGTGCTCTTGAACTCCCCTCACACACTTGCTCAAGGAGGAAGGTTGGGGTCCCACCTCCTCCCACCCTGATGGCCTCGTCCAGAAGCAGAGTGGAGTGGGGGGCCAGGGAAAGGCTGATGGGAGACGCTGAGGGCTGCAGGGAGGTGCTCGAGTCCAGGCCCATCGAGTCTTCTCCTTTCCCACTGGCCGTGTCCAAGCCACCTTCATTCAGGGCAGCTCCAGCCCATCCTGCCCGCCCGCAGCCTGCACCCCCAGCCCGTGGCCGCCCTCCCGCCCTCCTGCCCACGCTGTGCTGAGTGCCCACTGGGAGCCGCTCTGTCCCAGATCATCCTGGCCGGAGACCCCATGCAGCTCGGCCCCGTCATCAAGTCCAGACTTGCCATGGCCTATGGGCTGAATGTGTCCATGCTGGAGAGACTGATGTCCCGGCCAGTGTACCTGAGAGACGAGGACGCCTTCGGCGCTTGTGGTGCCTACAACCCCTTGCTGGTGAGCTCAGACCCCCAGGCGGCAGGCGTGTCCATGCAGGGAGTGCCCAGGGTACCCGAGCACAAACGGGGTTCACAGGCCACCCCGTACCACTGGAGGGACGGCCTTGGAGCTACATGTTAGGGCCCAGCGTGCTGGAGCCCAAGCTTCGATCTGTGGGGTCCCTGGTCCAGGCCAGCCCAGTGGCTGTTGTTCTCTGAACCCCTGCAGTGCAGACACAGCTGAGCTTTACCACTAGACAGGAAACAGGAGCAGTGACAGGCAGACCAGGCCTGGAGACTAGAGACGGCATGTGGGGGTGGGGGGCACTGCAAGAGAGGCGCCGGCTCAGAGGGGCTGCCCTGGGCTCTGGGAGGGAGGCCTTGTGCCGGGGGCCGGCAGCCAGCTGTGGGACGGGCAGTCTGGGCCTGAAGCTGCAGCGAGGCCCTGGGGTGAGTCCCCCGCAGGCCGCAGGCTGAGCAGGCCTGTGGCACTGAATTGGGTTTGGGGCTTTGATTAGCAGCTTGGGGGCTGGACACGTAGTTACTGAGTCGGAGTTGGTCACTGAGTCAGCAGGAAAGGGCTGGGGCTCCCGTGTCCTCACCCAGGAATTGGGAGGCGGCTTGAGCCTCGAGTGAACGTCCCGGGCCAGGCAGCTGCTTCCCCCACTGGTGACGTCATCACCAGCAGTTCTCAGCAAGGTCCCAGCCAGGCCCTGGGGGCTGCGGGGCCAAGGCGCCCTGTGCTTCCGCTGTGCCTTAGCCATCCTGGCGTCCTGGCCACAGGGCCAGCCCATGCCGCCAGCGACTGAGCTGCGCCCAGGCTCCATGGGCATCCTCTAAAGGCTGGGTCCCAAGACCGAGCCCAGAGCACAGCCCGAAGCCAGACACACGGCCGGCCAACCAGGGAGGCTCCGAGAGGCAGCCTCTTTCTTGGTGTTCACCTGTTCTGTTCAAGTGGACCCTTTGTTCACAGAGTCGCCTGAGCTGCTGAGGTCGCTTTCTGCTCAGGTGGCATGGGGGCCAGGACAGGGGGTCTCTCAGCATCGTTTCCCTTGACACAGACGCTGCTGCTGTCGTCTGGTGTGGTGTCCTGTCCTTTGCCTCACACCTGTTGCCTGCTCTCTTCCTGTAGGTCACGAAGCTCGTGAAGAACTACAGGTCCCACGCAGCCCTGCTGGCGCTGCCCTCCAGACTGTTCTACCACAGAGAGCTCGAGGTCTGTGCGGACCCCAAGGTCACCAACTCCTTGCTGGGCTGGGAGAAACTGCCAAAGAAATCCTTCCCCCTCCTCTTCCACGGCATGAGGGTGAGTCGTGGCTGGTCACCCACTTCCATGGCTCAGCTCGGGCCACCGGCCACAGGGTAGCTGACCCCTCGTGCCAGCCACAGCCCTGCACACGTTCAGTCATTGCCACAGCGTAAGACCAGCCCTCGGGCGCGCGGGCGATCACACAGCACTCAGAGGTGCTGGCCCAGAGTGGGCGTTGGGGGCCTCCCCAGGTCCTCATGGGAAACACACTCAGGAGCTCATGGGCTTGACCGGAAGGCTAGGGGGACAGACGGGCCCCACCGAGGGAGGCTGGGCAGTGGGAGCTCAGTGCCCCTGGAGAGGCGCCCGCCTCTGTGGGTTAGGGTCACCTGAGAGCCGGCCTAGGGTCATGCCTCCCTGGTCGGCGTCCCCAGGGAGGGAGCGGTTAGGTGTTCGGTAGCCAGAGACAGTGCAGCTGTTCATTAAAATCAGTGTTTGAACTGGGAATTTGGCTGTTAGAACCCAGAGTCCAGTTTCTCGTTAACACCCCCCAAGCTCTCATCCAGAATGAGGGCTGCTCCCCAATTCCAAGATGGGAAAAGCTGGTGCTGGGTGACCCTGGAGTGGTGCTGGCCTTCTGGGTGCTGTTCCCAGCTGACCGTGCCTCTGGGGGTGCCTCCTGTGCCGGGTGCCGTTGTGGCTGTGGGTGAAGCTGTGGGGTGCCACCTTCAGAGGTGGGCCCGACCCTGACAGCACAGTCCCTAGAATAAGGCCTGCTCCCTCAGCCGCCTGCCTGTGTGTCAGAAGCAAAGTTGAAAGGGTCGCCATGGGGTGGGAGACGCCTCGAGTGTCCATAGAAGTTAGCTGAGGGAGGTGACGTGAGTGGGTGGCTGCAGAAAGAGCCCAGAGCTTCGCCGAAGCGTGTGAACCATGGGCACACGGAGAGACCCAGGCAGTCAGGAGGTCATGCCGCCCAGAGGAGCCACACATTTCGTGCAGCTTGCGGGGGTCTCAGTGGGCTTTTCTTGGGAAGTGGCAAGTGAGCAGAGGTTCTGTGAGGGGAAAAGGAGGTGCGGCCCCCATGCAGCTGGGAGCCCAGGAGCCCCGTCCAACCTCTGGGTCTTCGTCCAGGACCTGGACTGCGCCAGGCTCCACTCTGGGCCCTGAGGACAAACTGGGGGGGAGGGGGGCCCTCCGCGCTGGGACCACAGCGCCTGGCCACTCCGGCTGTTGGAGCAGAAAGGGTTTTATCGCGGTTAACTGCCTGCAGCATTGCAGTCCTGGCCTGGCCCTCACTATCCCCTGCATGCCCACCCTTGGCTCCTGGGTGCCACTCCAGTTCCCAGGATACGAAGGCAGATGCCCTGTCACCTCGCTGGTCTGCCCAGCACAGGGGCAGAGGGGCACAGGGAAGGTGCTCCAGGACACCGTGGGGCAGACCCGGCCCGAGGAAGCCCGATGTGGCTGTAGCCTGTCGTCCCGGAGAAGCAGCGGCGGGAGCCTGGCCGGGCCCAGCCCGTGCATGCTTGTCTGGCTTCCTTCCGCTCCATAGCTGGCTGGCCGGCGTGGCCCTGTCAAAGCAGGAGGTGGGGGCTGTCTGGCCCTTTACAGGGAGATGTAAAGCCAACCTCTGGGCTCGGTGGGAAACCAACTTTGGACTCTTTCTTAGTTTCTCCTGTTAGCTTTCTGCTTCATTAAGTCTAGCTTTATCATCAGTCATTGCCCCATTCCAACATACTTAATTTTCATTTCTGTAAGATGGTCTCTTACTTGCTGTTTTCTTCGTCCTCTTCACAAGGAGACACTGGTGACAGCAGCTTCCCTCAGGTGTCACTTTGCATTTCCACGTGTCTTCTGAGGGACCTTCCCTTCATAGCTTCATAGCTAGACACTTGTGACTTATTTTTTGATCCAAGGTGTTCTAGAGACATAGCTTCCTTGCCTCTTTTTTATTTCTGTTTTTTATGTTCTGATCAAGAACTATAACCTGTAAACTCTCAGCTTTTAAAAATGTGTAGCCCCATCAGTATAAATTTTGGTAACTGTTTTAAGAACATACCGAAAAAATTTATATTCTCTTATTTGGGGCTTGTAAGTTCTATATACATTTTTAAAAGAAATTTATGGAATCTGTCTTTTAGCTCTTGTGTGTTCTGAGCCAGATCCTGTCTGCTAGGTACTCTGACAAGTGAGAGAAGACTGGTAAATGGCAATCGGTTTATCGAATTCTCTTTGAATTTCTAATAGTTCTTTCCTTATGGATGTAACTGCTGTGTGGTTTCGTGCATACAGCTTTACGGTTCTTTCATCCTCCTCGTTATATGACGTCCTTGTCCACTGTTCCATGATTTTTGCTTTAAATTCCACCTTGTAATAGCAACTAATGTTGGCATACCCCTTTTGTCTTATTATCTGGTATCTCTTTGCCCTCTGTTTTTATTCATTCTTTATCATTTCATTTTAGGTGTATTTCTTAGAAGCAGTGAATTTTTATATTTAATCTCATTTAAGAGTCTCTGCTTTTAATGAGATAAATCAGTCAAACCTACAGTCACCTAACTTCATACCTTCTTCTTTCCCTCTATTACTTGTTTCTTCTTCCTTATTTTTTGTGGTGGTTTGGTTGATAATCTTCAGTGTGGACATTCTGCTATAAGCGTCCTTTGTGGTAATCTTCTTGTTAGTTATCTCAACCTTTTATTGTAAATCCGAGGGATAGTTACCTATGGCTTAACAGCAAAAACGTGACCTGAAAATTAATGCGTTCTTACTGTTTTATCTGGTATGCACTTTTTAAATTATAGTAAAATACACATAATATAAAACTTACTATGTTAGTTATTTTAGGAATACAGTTCAGTAGTGTTGAATATATTCACATTGTTTTTCAACAAATCTTGAGAACTTTCCATCTTCCCAAACTGAGACTCTGTCTCCATTCAATGCTAACACCACTGTCTGCTCTCTGTCTCTGACTCTGACAACTCCGGGGACCTTCCTTTTAAGGCTGAATGACAGTCCATGCACAGAGGGACCACGTTTCCTTAACCATCGTCCATCCCTGGACACTTGGGCTGCTCCCACCTTTTAGTTATTGCAAGCCACGCTGTTCTGAACCTGGCTGTGCATGTATTTGTCTCCGTCCCTGCATTCAGGCTTTTGGGTCTACACCCAGAAGTCCGTTGCTGGGTAACGTGATTCTGCCTTTAATTTTTGGAGGAACCACCATGCTGTTGTACAGTTTCTCCATGTCCTGGCCAACACTTGTTATTTTCTGGGGTTTCTGGTCGTAGCCCTCCTGATGGGTGGGAGGCAGGCTCTCAGACTGGTCTGGACTTGCGGACCCCTGATGGTCAGTGATGCTGAGCCCTTGCCACACGCTCACAGGTCGTCTGCATGTCTTCTCTGCTAATTGGGGAGAGAGAAGGCCCACGCTGGCATGTGGGGGAAGTGGGAGCCTGAGTGAGTGGCCACGCCTGTGCTGCGGCCTCCTGGACTGACCACAGCTGGCCGGCCGCCTCCCCTGGCCGTGTGGTCCGTTCTTGCATGCCCCCGGCCTCGGCCTTCTCCTCTTTCTACTAATAGCATGTGCTGACGCTTCTGCGTTGAGCCCTGCCCGTGTGTCAGTGGGCTCGCTCCCCGCTGCCCTCACACTCCATAGCAGCCCTTGCACCCTCAGCGCTCACCGCAGTGGTGATGGTTTTGAGGGCGGCCTGCCCTGCTACACTGGGCTGCCTGCACGCAGCTTTGCCCCACTCCGGCCGCGTCCCTAGCACCTACTTCTGCTTGTCCATCAGCCCTAGACCAGTGTTGGATGAGTAAATGCAGGTTTGTGATGGATGTGCCATTCTTTTGTCTCCCAACTAACTCAGGGCAGCGAAGCTCGTGAAGGGAGAAGCCCATCGTGGTTCAACCCAGCCGAAGCCGTGCAGGTCATGCGTTACTGCTGCCTCCTGGCCAGGAGCGCCTCGAGCCAGGTGTCTGCCAGCGACATTGGTGTGATCACGCCCTACCGGAAGCAGGTGTGCCCTGCCCCAGCGAGCTCCCGGTGCTTCTGGTTCACAGGGCCACAGGAGAGGGGCAGGTACCCGCTGGTCGTGTAGCACCAGGTCCCTCTGTCGCTCCCTTGTCTGCAGCCACTGCTCCTGCACCGCGTCCCCCACACCCGGGCCCTGGGCTGGGAGCTCCGTCTCCCCGTCTGTCCTGTCCTCAGCATGAAATGTCACCTCCCCTGGGTGTGAGGGCAGCGAGTGGGCTGTGCCTTCATCGCGGCATGTATCCCTCTCCCCTGTGGTTGGCTGGCCAGTGCTGTCCCATCTCCCATGTCTGCAGACACCTGCTCGTGCCCACACCTGGCTGTGTTCTGTGACATGGGGGAGGGCATGCGAGTCCCCACAGTTGTCAGGGACTTGAGAGATTTCATACGTTTACCGGCCATTTCTTGTGTTTTCCTTACAATTCCTATTCAGATCTAGTGTCCACCTTAAATTGATCCCGACTGTGTTTTTTCTCAGCAGTTTGTGCCTTTTCAGTTTACTCTGTGTATCCCAGGCCCTTGGTGGCTGAGTGTGTTTCAGACATGCTGTCACCGGGTGACCGTCTGGTTTCCTTGACACGTGTGAGTCTCACCTCAGTATAGTTAGATACGGATATAACACCGATCGTTTCCGTTACGGTTCGTGCTTTTGTTTCTAAGGTATCTGTCCCCAGCTTGATGTCATGAACTGTTTCCCCACTTTTTCTGGAAGTTTCGAGTATCCACTTCTGACCATGAGCTGTGACCCACCTGGGTTTGCTCTCAGTGTGGGTGGAGCTCTGTGTGTGTAACCAGCTGTTACTGTCGTCTGTGCTTCTCTTTGTGCGGTGTGTGCCCCGCCACACGCACACGCTCCATGCATGTGGGCTCCACACACACGGACTCCACACGCGCAGTGCTGGGCTCCATGCGCACGGGCTCCATGCACACGCATGGTGCTGGGCTCAGCTCTGCTCAGCTGCTTCCCCCCAGGACTCCGGCGTGGGCAGTGCGCTCGGGCTGAGGTGACACCTGGGATGAGTCGTCAGACCTGCCTCCTGATTTTGACTTTGTGTTCGCTCTTGTGAATGTTAGGAATTCCACCTTTTACCCAAAAAACATGTTTTTCTCCTTGGCAGCAGTTTCTCAGTGTGTCCTAGCTGTGGTTTTAGTTTTGGCGTCTGCTTCCTGAGTTTCTGGGTTTGTTTATCCTGAGATTCGTCCCTTAGTACTTATTTCAGCAAAGACCTGTGAGTGGCAGGTCAGATGCTCTCATTTAACGACCTCCATCTTGAATTTGCATCTGAATTCCGTTTGGCCCTGGCGCCTCCTCCCTCTTCTGTGCTGAGAAACCTCCTCTTTGCCTGAGCAGCCTTGGTTTTTAAGTGATGTCCTCGTAGTGTTAATGTCTCCCATTTACCGTCCACCACAAAGCGTGGCTGTGACTTCTCTGCCCAGCTGGCACCTCCTGACGGGTCTGCATGGATGCCCCCATCCTGCCCGCCCGGAACTGCTGGCTGACGTGTCCCCGCCGTCCCTGGACCTCCGGTGTGTGGCAGTGTCTGGGCACCTCCACCAGCGTCCCCCCCCACGCCCCAGGCCTTCTGCTGAGGAGTCTGCATGGCTCCGGTGCGGCCTGTTCCTTCTGACGCTGGGTGCTTTCTCCGAGACTTCACGTTGGTTCTTTTCTACCAGCACCTCCTGGAGACACTTCTGTGCACACAGCCGGGACACGCGTCGTCTCGTGACCTCCGTGACTCAGTGGCCCCGTTCCTTCTGGCTCCGTGGCCGCTTTTCACAAGTCCGCGCTCCTGGCTGCCTGTTGTGGCCGCAACTTGGGGTGCACGGCCACTTCCAGGCCGCTTTTGTGTGAAGGCTCAGGCCCCTGGCGAGTGGGGTCCCCTGGAGGGGCCTGTGTCCCCCCCGAGGGAGGCGCCCTGGAGCCTGTCGTCTCACTCCCTCACACCGTGTGTGTCCCTCATCCTCACCCCTCCCGTCAGCTGATCTGCCTGAAAGCAGGATGTGTGTTCTGATCAGCTGAGATAGATGAAGTGGGACTTGGAATTGAAAAGCGATACATTGCGCATTGGTCAGTATTCACTTACGCTGTAATATGAAAGAAACGGTCAGATTTGTAAAGCTGCCTTTAATCTTTCTTTTTATCTGCTTCAAGGTGGAGAAAATCAAAATTCTTCTGAGAAATGTGGATCTGACGGACATAAAGGTCGGGTCGGTGGAGGAGTTCCAAGGCCAAGAATACCTGGTCATCGTCATCTCCACCGTGGGTGTTTCCGGTGGGGCCGCCGCAGCTTTCGTGGGTTCAGGGCACACTCAGGGAGCAGACGCCAGGCTGAGGGTGACACAGAGAGCAGATGCAGGGTGGGGACCGGCCCGCACCCCAGGACTCACCTCAAGCAGTAACTAGGGAGCTCTTTTCAAAATAAGCCACAGGTCAGCAGACAAAAAGGAAAGAAGAGGGACCCAGGAAGAAATGCGCTGGAGAAGGATGGACAGGATGTGGAGAGGAGGCGAGGCGCAGAGTGGGAGGCGGGGCCAGAAGGCGCCACAGGGGAAACTAAGTTCCCCCTCAAAACCCATTTCTCGTCTTTATATTTATTGAGCAGAATGTTAATTGCAGATAAGCTTTAAAAATTCAGACAGGAAAAGAAAGTAAGAACCACCTCTAACCCTGCGCCCAGGGACAGCCGGGTGGGTGTTTGGCCGTCTGGGTGCAGAGCAGTGAGGCCTGCCCCCCACCCCCACCCTGACCCCCTGCTGCTTTGGCTTTTAACTGACAGTGGGGTCCTGCTGGTGCTTAATATGCTTTTAGATATCGAGTTTCTTTCTATGGGGGGAGGGAGAAAAAGTTTGAAGTCCCACATTTATTCGTCTGTGGTTTTTAGGTGCGGTCAAATGAAGACAGATTTGAAGATGACAGATACTTTTTGGGTTTCTTGTCCAACTCGAAAAGATTTAACGTGGCCGTCACCAGGCCCAAAGCCCTGCTGATAGTGGTGGGGAACCCT
The DNA here is from genome assembly GCF_004115265.2 of Rhinolophus ferrumequinum. Classification (NCBI taxonomy): domain Eukaryota; kingdom Metazoa; phylum Chordata; class Mammalia; order Chiroptera; family Rhinolophidae; genus Rhinolophus; species Rhinolophus ferrumequinum. Next base: position 531,084 of record NC_046293.1, on the reverse strand, counting down.
CACGTTCTCGTCAGAGTGAGCTGCCCCCAGGAGGGCGGGGCCTGGGGACTGGCTCGCTGGCTGGCTGGCCGGTGGCTTAAAGGCTCCTTGTGTTTCCACAGGACCCCTGCTTAGGTGCGTTGCTGGAGCACAGCATCACGAATGGCGTGTACACCGGGTGTGACCTGCCACCCGAGCTGCAGGGTCTGCAGGGGTGAGCCCCATCCCCGCCCCCCACTCCCGCCTCTCCTGGGCTGCAGTGGCCACTCCATCCAGTCCTGGATGTGGTGGTGGCCAGCGTCACCTTCCCTGCACAGCTTACGTAGGCAACCATCGTGCCCCTTGTAAAAGCCACGCTGTGAAGAGGGCACATGCCCAGCCCCGCTGCAGTGCTCCTCAATCCTGGGCCGGACCCCTGGGGGACCCCAGCTCACTCTCCCCTCGCCCGTCCCCTTCTGCAGCTGTGGCTAGAACTGCGGCCTGCCCTCCCTGCCCAGCGGAGCCAGGATTCAAGGCACCAGGGCAGACCTGGTCTGGAGCTCCCTGTTGATAAGGGACAGTGGGAAGGCAGCACAGCCGACCCCCAGGAGCTGCTCTCAGCCCTGGCAGCTACGCTGGTGGCACCTGCTCACCTTGCCACCCGCTCTGCACCCAGCGTGTTCCTGCCCTGTAGTACAGCCCATCACCAAAATAAACGCAGTTATGCTTCACGTGGCCTCTGACTCCTGTTGGCCCCACACCGTCCTCTCTGGGTCCTTGAGGTCGCGTTCACTTCAGCACGGGCTGTGCAGACCCCGGGGGCTCAGTCTGGGCTGGACGGCTGGGCAGAGCAGGGGTTGGCCTGTGTCACAGCCCCACCTGTCCCCTCTGACCAAGAGCTGGCCCTTTCGTGCAGACCCTCAGGGACTGGTTTGTAGGAAAGGCTGGAAGCTTTACATGTTCACTGTGCTTTCGTGAACAGCACCAACCTTGGGGACTGCACCCCAGGCGCCCAGGAGGGGTGTCTAGACGAAGCCTCTGGTCACGTGTCACTGAGGCAGGGTGGCCGCAGAGGGACTGGCTCGGGCAGGGACAAACCGTGCAGTGCTGTCTCAGGAAAGGGCCGCAGTGGGGGCGGGGGCAGGGCCAAGTCCTGGACTGGGAGACCCGCAGACGACACCCTTGCCATCCACGTGACCAGAGACAGAGCCTGGGACAGCGTATTCAGGACCCTCAGCCCCTCACAGCCGCATCCACAGGTGGGCAGGCTCTGAGTCTCTGTGGCCTGGACCTTCCCCGTGGTGGAGGGACCCCTGCTGCAGACAGGGCCCCAACTGACTTCCTTCCCGGGTCGTCGGGCTGCTCTCCACCTGTATGCAAGGGGCCGCCTGAGAAGCACAGGTGACTTGTCTGGATGACTGGGAACAGCCAAATCCCCAGCTTCCCACTAGAGACCTGCAAGACGTTTCAAGCCTCTGTGGGCACTTGTGTTGGGAGCACGTGACCGCTTCCTCCAGGACGGCCCCTGGGGTAGTGTGAGCCGGGAGGCCCCAGCAGGCCCTGCAGATGCTGAGGCCAAGCACTCCTGTGAGGAGTTGGACGTGGCCGGGGGAAAACACGAGCCTTCCAGAGACCGCAGGTGACCCTGAGACCTTGCTGTGGGTCCTGAGAAGGGTGAGGGCGTGGCAGGGAGGGACAAGGCGGTGCCCACACCAGGCCCCCAGGTGCCCTCACCCTCGTGCTGCTCTGACAGGAGACCCTCCATTGACTGCTGTGACTAGAAATACCACCTTCCTGGTATGCAGGAGGGGAACCTGAGGCCATGGTGGCCCAGCCCAGAGCCCACACTGGCCCTCACACCTGAGGATTGGGGTGCTCTGACTGCAGACACCCCACAAGTGCCTGCTGTGGGTCGGCTGACAATGGAGGGGCAGCGCCCAGAAACAGCTGGTGCTCTTCTGAACGTGCCATGTACCCCTGGAAACGCTCACCCTCGGCCCCACATGGGCTGTCCCTGTCCCTGGATGTGCCTAGTTGACAGGTCATCTCAGTGCAATCAGAAGGGATGGTCACAGCCTCCATGCGTGACTTGGGACCCCGGCCCAGAACTGCTCCAGACAGAAAGGGTCGCTCCCCGGTGGGCAGCTGCGCAGGGCAGAGCTGCCTGGTGGTGCAATGGGGCCTGGACCTGCTCTCCCAGAGTGGGGCTTCCAGGCTCTAGTGGGGAGCGCCTGGCCATCTGTGGGGCAGGAGACGGCATCAGGGCACCATTCCTGGGTGCTGCAGTGGTCTAGACCCCTACGGTCCACAGCCAGCCCACCACGGGGACAGGCTCATGCCTCAGCATCCAGCGGGAGGCACAGCAGGGAGGGGCTGGTGTGAGGGTCCTGGGCCTTGGCAGATTTCCAGAAACTTCTCCAAAGTCGTCCAAGGTGGCCTCCCAACCCAGCTGGTAGTGCAGGAAGAGAAGCCCCTCCCTGGACAAGTGGTCCCCTCACCCTGCCCACCTGGTGTCACAGAGTTTCTCCTGACACCTTGGAATGGCTGCACGGGGATGGGGGGTGCTGCACGGGAATGGGGGTGCTGCACAGGCCCAGCGAGCCCTGCCCTGGGCTGTGTCCCTGCATGTGGAGGAGGGGCAGCAGGTGTGGGGCCACACCTCAGAGAGCACATTGCCAATGCCAGGACAAGGGGCTGGGCTGCTGTCCATGGTGGGTGGCTGTCCCAGGACGGTGGTCTGGAGGTGTGTTGGGACAGTGGGAGACCAGGTGGGTGGTTCTGTGAAGGACTCGGCACCTATGCTCTGAGGGCAGGAGCAGGTGACACTGCAGCCCTAGGAGCTGCTGCATGACTGCGGCTGAGAGGGAGGGAGAGAAGGCCCCTGCTCACCCTGGGGGAGCCGCACCCTCCAAGGTCTGCCATTGGCCAGAGGCCAAGCCGCCCAGAGCTCCGACACCTGGGAAGCAGAAGTAAGAGGCCCTGCAGGCAGGTGTGGCCTACACAGGGGTAGTTTTTGTGCTTGGACATCCCCAAAATGAACCTTGGAAACAGTGTTCAAGTGAAAACCATCACTTGTTTGTAAGTTGTCTAAAATCTCCCGTCCTGTGTATAGCGTGACTCATGCATAGACTGAAGTGTCTGTAAAGGAGATGGGAGCAGCCAGTGGACTCACTGTGCCACCCCAGTGTGACCCTCACCTTGGCCCCCTTAGAGGAGCCAGCTAGCCACCCTGCACAGCTGAAAACCTCAGCGCTCCCTCCTGCCCTCAGCCTCCCCCAGAATTGCAGCCCAGGCCAAGTGTCAGGTTGGAAGACGAGGCACACAGTGGGTGTACGTGCCTCCCCTGCCTACAGCTGCGCCAGCTCTAAGAGCAGAGTGTGGCCACTGCTCGGTCCCTACACCAGAGTGATGGGACGCGGAGGGACAGAGCTCCTAGCCAAGCCAGGATGGATGTGGGGGGTGCAATAATCCTTGACTGTTTTAAGTCATTGAAAAGGGGTGGCTGGTTCCTGCGGCACCACCTGGGCTGTCTTCCCGCTCACTGCTCCAGACAAACATGCACAGCATTGAGGCACTAAGGTCACTCGTTCTAATCTGTGAAACCACGTGGTGGAACCTGGGGACCGTGCCATCACCTGGGGTGTTACTCTGACGTTTATTGTAAGTACTCAACCGAAATGATACACGTAATTGCAGGTTTTCATGAAGAACTAAATGGGGAAGTGAATTTGAGTGGGAAATGTATCAATTAATGAGCCGTCCATCTTCGTGGGCGAGTATTATTTAGGGCTGGGAGGAGACAGGGTTCCTCACTACTTTTTTTTCTATTTTTCATTTCCATAGATGTAAGAGCTGATAAAACGTGTTCACCCAAATAAAGAGATGGGAATAAAAGTTTTGCTGTAACGGTCACACTTTTGAAATCCTTCCTTGTGTCAAAAGCCACCTGTTAATGTCAGATAAGCTGCTCCAGCAGTGCGGCCTGCGCTCTGAGACAGAATCTGGGAAGTGTCCCTCCAGTCTGAGGACACATTGTTCTCTGCCCCCCCACCCCCTACATGATGATCTGAGGACACAGGACGAAGGGCTTGGCTCTGGGCTTTGCAGGATTCGGGCCCGTCCAAGGTGTCATCACCACTGTGCTCTGGTCCCCACCATGTCCCTCCCCAGGAGTGGGGACAGCATTCGAGATGACTGCTGCAATGGGGGTGGCAAGGCTGCAGGATACAGGGTCCAGGCCTCAGCTCTGCCAGGGGTCCCTTCTGTCAAGCTCTGCTGCCCCGGTAGGTGGGAGGACAACTGCCCTGCAGTCCCCAGAGCAAGTGGCACTGCATGCATTGTCAGCTGGCACCTAGCGCCAGCGTGTTCCAGTGGCAGCTCCACACTTGCTGATGTCCACAGGCCAACGCTGAGTGACCACGTCAAGGCTACCAGTGTTCCTCTACCAGAATCACCAACGAAAACACGTCATAGAAATAGACAACCATTTACAGAGGAACGAAAACTATGTATCTATGATATAGCCTCACAAACCAATGCAACAGGACTGTTACAAAGAGATCATTATAATTCCATTACAGGGTGTGAAGAAGATGGAAATAAATGGAGAGGTATACTATAGTCATGGATGGGATGACAGCAGTACATACTTCAAAGTTCCCCAAGTTCATACACATTCAAGGCAATCGCAACATTCCAGCTAGACTTTTTTTTTCAGAAACTTGACCAAGTTCTTCTAAAATGTACATGGAAAAGGAAAGGCCATGAATACCTAAGTCATTATTGAAAAGGAGTATACATATTTTGCATACGGCAAAGCCATGATTTTGAAGACCTGGCAAAGGGACAGACCCATTGCAGAGGTGGTGAGGACACCTGGTGGTCTTGGGAAGGATGTGTCCTTAGTCGACAGTGCTGGAAGACCAACTCGCTTTATGGAGAAAAACAGCTGCATTCCTACCTCCCTCCACGCATGGTCTTGCTGAAAGTGAATGTGCTCAAAGAGAATTATCTACAGACCATTAAAAAAATGGTTTTCGACTACTCAAAATTGAAGATTTCTATTCAGCCTCCAAGGATGAACCATGAGGGCTGACAGCTGGTTGTCGAAGGGGCCATCTCAGAACTGCTGCAAACCAACCAGAGAAAGAGGTTCTTGAGCGGTGCAGGTCTGAGCCAGAGCCACGGGGCCCACAAACCCCTGGGAGTCAGAAGGAGCAAACGGAACTGGGAGGCCACACTGCAACCTCAGGACGACAGACACTAGAGCACAGGTAATGCCGAGAGCTGGCAATATTATGGGAACACACCTCTTTCATGGAGGGAGTGTAGCCTAGCCCTTCTGGAAAGCAAAGAAGCAGTCCCAGCAGCACCACTTGAGGGTTCTTGGGGGGCCTTAAGGATGTCTGTGCCAGGGTATCTGGGGAGAAGATGGGTTATCTGGAGGGTGTCCGGTTATCTGAGGGTGTCTGTTTATGGGGGGCTGGTTCTCTGAGGGTATCTGGGTTAACGGGGATATCTGCTTGTCTGGGGGGTATCTGGGTATCTGGGTGTGTCTGGGTAATGTGGGATGGGGAACCTCAGTAAACACAGACAACTGAAATGTGGTAGCAGCCAGGGGTTGGCATCACTGAGAAACAAGCATGAATCCTAAAAGCATAGAGACCCTTAAGAACACTAACAATACAGTTTGAAGCCTCCTGGCACAGGCCGCCCCAATCCCAGCCCCCAGGGCACGGGCGGGGCTCACTTGCCCCCAGCAGTGACCACGCTGCAAATATTGGTGCTCAGACATATTTGTTGGATGAATTATTGAATGAAGTTAAAACTCCAACCGCACTCAATATTTTACAAAGGAAGCATGTGCAAATCCTATTACAGTGGGAAGGGGACCAGCATGAAGGGAGTAAAAACGAAAAAACGGAAACCACAGCGGGAGCCAGCAGAAGGCTGGCAGCTGCGCTCTGCTGAGACCTAACCCAGAAGTGTTGTCGCAATTGTTCTGAGGGCGACAGAGGGAATGGATGGGTATTGGGTGTGGGAATGGGGGAATGAAGGTCAGGGAGGCAGTCGGAAGCCGGGACCAGGAGCACCAGGCCCCCAGAGCCTCCGCCATGGGCTGGCACAGGCCTCACGACGGGGGTGCACGGCCGGGGTGATAAGCAGGTCAGGGCCGGAGACGGGCAGGTGATGTGGGGACCCTGGAGTGCGCGGCGGGCACTAGTGGGGTCAGTAAGGAAAGACGCCCCGCAGTGTCCGAGCGCCGCCACCCGAGCGGGAGAGGGGGTGCCCAGTCCCCCGTCTGGGTCCGCAACACCCCAGAGTGAGTGGGGGCCTCCGCGTCCACAGTGGTGGCCAGGCTTTGGGTAGGGGAGTGGCGACACTGCCGGCGGCAGGACGAGGAACCCTCTTCCCAGGGCTGGGCGGGGGGCCGGTGCGGCTGGTCCGACCCCAGCCCACCCCTGCCCCCACCTCCACCGCGTGTGCGCCCCCACCCCCGAGGGTAGCCCCCCCCCCCCCGCACTCAGCCTCTCCCACCCTCCCCCGTCCTGAGGAAGAGGAGGGACCAGTCCTTGTTAATTCATTTTATTGAATTTAAATATTTTTTGCAAAGTCATCGCGGGCGCCGCATCTGCGTGGCGGGGGTGGGGGGGCGGGGGGGCGGAGCCACGCCGCGAGTTGCCGCAGGTAAACAGCCCCCTCCCCGCGGCGGGAGCGGGGCCGCGGCCCCAGCCAGGGACACCGCCGCCCCCGCCGGAAGGACGCGCCAGGCCGGGCCGCGCTGCAGCCGAGCGGGGGCGGCGGGGCCCGGCGGCCCGACCCCTGCCCGCCCGGGCGGCGGAGCGCCCCCCCACCCGCACCCGGCCGCGGACTCCGCGCCCCTCCCGCCCCGCGCCCCCCAATACTTCCCGCCTCCCTGTCCCCCCGAAACCCCCTCCCAACCCGCGCTTCCCGCCCCCGTCTGCCCCGCTACCCTCCCCCTCCCTGCGCCCCCTCCCACCCCGCGCCCCCCGGCCGTCCCCGCGCCCCGCCCCCCATGCACCACCTCCTGGAGCAGCCCGCGGACATGGCGACGGCGCTGCTGGCCGGCGAGAAGCTGCGAGAGCTCATCCTGCCCAGCGCGCAGGACGACAAGGCGGGCGCGCTGGCCGCGCTGCTGCTGCAGCTCAAGCTCGAGCTGCCGTTCGACCGCGTGGTCACGATCGGCACCGTGCTCGTCCCCATCCTGCTGGTCACCCTGGTCTTCACCAAGAACTTCGCAGGTGAGGCCGCCGGGCGCGGGCGGGAGGGGCGCGTCTGCAGGTGTCGCGCTGCTGCATCCGCCGCTGGCCACACGGCTGGGCCTGGCAGTGTTGGCAGCGCCTAGGGGTCTCCCAACACCCTCACCGCCACCCATCCGTGCTGTATCACCAGCCTCAGGATGGCCCCAGACCCCTCTTCTCCATGTATTGTTTCTACCTTCCACCAGCGCGGGATGGACGGGTCCTGGACCTCGTGGTCCAGGCAGAAATGAGACATGCCAAGGGCTCTGGCATGAGAAGGAGACCCCAGGAGGGGGGTGGGCAGGGTCTGAGGGAAGGAGGAGCCTCCAGGTGAGGACCAGAAAAGGATTTACAGGTGGTGGTGTGCAGGTTGAGGAGGGTAGCAGAGGCGGCGCTGCATCAGGTGTGGGCCTGGAAGCCCGTGAAGGTCCCCAGGAAGCAGGCAGGTTCCTTCAGCTCCAGGGTGAGGCCTCCCTGAGGTAGGCAGCTAGGGAGGAAAATGCCCCCCAGGGTCTGGCCTGCAGGGGTTCTCAGGGCCCAGGTACCCAGGGAGGCCCCTGCCCAGTCCATCGGCCACGCCTGAACGCCAGAGGTGGCTGTCCGTGTCAGGGGTCAGGGTTCCCGGAGGAGGGACAAGCTGCTGTCCCAGGTGACATGGACTTAGGTTCTTGCACAAAGTTCTTGTCTTTTAGGGTCCCCGTGACCTTGGGGACATCAGACTGGAGGGTGGACGTTGTCCAGGCCGCCTAATCCCACCCCAGGGCGGGGGGCACACCAGTGGCCAGATGCTCAGACAGCTTGGGATTAGGACACACACGGCCAGGAAGCACAGCCCAGTCCAGTGTGGGCACCACCCACGCATGTGCACCAACTGCACAGTGGGGCCTCAGTGTCCCTCAGGGTGGGTCCCTGGGGCTGCTGCAGCAAATCAGCACAGACCTGGTGGTCAAAGCACAAGAACTTTGTTCTCAGCCCAGAATCCAAGCTCCACAGTGTGGGCAGGGTCCCCCCTGCCTCCAGCTTCTGGTGGTCCCAGGGTTCTTGGCTTCATTGGGGCTGTGTCACCCAGTTTGTGTCCCTGTCTTCTCATGGGCACCTACTCCCTGGGTGTCTGTAGCTAAACTTCCCCGACTTCTGAGGACACCAGTCACTGGATGGGGGCCCATCCAAGGTGACCTCAGCTTAACTTGATTGCACCTGCAGACACCCTATTTCCAAGGAAGGTCACAATCACAGATACCAGCTGTGGTTGGATGTCGAACATCTTTGGGGGACTCAACTCTACCCACTACAGATGCACATGCGGGGGGGAAGCAGGCTCAGGACTCAGTCACCCTCAGATGACCTCCTGGGATGAGACCCCACTCTGATGTTCTGCGTGAGTCCAGCTCTCCCAGGTGGGGCCTCAGCACCTCTGCATCCAGCCCGGCCTGGGCTGCCGGGGTCTCCCTGAGTGCGTCCTAATCCTGGCGGGCTGCCCCTTGACACCCACCTGCATTTGTACATGGACATGTCTGTGCCCACCTGGGCTCGGGGCCTCCCCAGCGTGGACAGGGCAGGCCTTCTGAGCAATGGCAGGTGGGTACTGCTGCCTGGTGTCCAGGACATGGGACCCGTCCCGCGGTGGGTTCTCAAGTCCCCTTTGAGTCCGGCACTGTGCTTGTCCGAGACCCCTGCAGCTTGGGGACATCAGCGGCCTCTCTTGCTCACCTGATCAGTCCCCGGCAGGACAGTGGCCCATCTACTGTCCTACTCATGCTCCTCAGTCACGAGAACTCGGAAGCGTCCCAGGGTCCCTTCCCCAGACACGAGGACAACAGGCAGAAGCTCTAACTGATGAGAGGGAGGTCGTTCCACCCTCCTCCCCCTGGACAGGACCCCGCCTGGGGACGCCCTCCCCTCAGCGCTGTCTCAGGGTCCATCTGTAAGGATCTGAGCCCAGGGTGTGGGTGCAGGGTGCATTCTGCTGCTGCAGAAGGATCCACGCCCCAGCTCCTGGGAGCCCCGCCTGAGCCAGGGCCCCAGCGCTCACCCCACTGACCCTGCCTGGTGCCTGCCCTGGAGCAGGGGACAGAGGCCTCTTTGCACCCTGGCTTGCTCGTCAGGAACGTGAGGGGACCACCTGCAGGTGCTGTCATGGTTGTGGTGGAGAGCCAACCAAGCACTGCTGGCCCCCTGGCTTGGAGGGTGGCAAACGGCAGAAGACCCCCACTGCTCCTGGCCAGGGCTACTGTGAACAGATGCCCCACCAGTGGACAGAGGGATGGGATGGGCATGTGACCGAGACGGGGGAGACGCCAGAGTTGAAGGGTTAACAGGGTCCTTGGACATTATGTGGCCAGGGGTGGGGGACCCACATACACTTTTTCCTAAAACAGCCAAATAATCAGGTCCCAGCATAACCTGATGCACCTCTCCAACCACAGTGGTGCAGGTGTCCCCAAGGCCACTCGTCCCAGCTCAGTCCTCTGCTTTCCTTTTCAAAAAGAAAAGGAGACAAGTGTTTTGCCCCCTGAGGACCAAGAAGCACGTGCCTGTGGGTTCCCAAGAGCCCCCAGGGTCTCCAGGGTGGGCCTATGAGAGGTGAGACCCTCCAACCCAGCCAGCTCAAGGAGACCAGGGAGGCCCACTCCTGGGTCGCTCTAGGGGTCCACCCCCAGTGCCCCAGAACCCTGGGAGCATGGTCACTGGGGAGGCGCTGGGGGTGGGAAGGGTCTTGGTGGAGGGAGGCAGCTGGCCAGTGGCCGCCACCACCTATCCTGCTGCCGCTCTAACAAATGAGCACAAACTTAGTGGCTTAAGGACAGGAACTCACTGTCTTACTACGGGTCTGCAGCTCAGACGTCTGAACTGAGTCGAGTGGGGCCAAATCAAGGTGTCAGCAGGGCCACGTCCCTTCCGGAGGCTCCCGGAGAGCCCAGCTCCTGGAGGCACCCACATCCCTTGGCTCCTGGCCCTTCCTCCACCCTCAAGGCCAGCAGAGCGGTGTCTTCTCTTCTCTCCGACCTCCGTCTCCATCCTCACATCTCTCTCTGACTCTGACAGCCCTGCCTCCCTCTTACAAGGACCCCTGTGATTACACCAGCCCACACAGATAACCCGGACTCATCGCCCCAACACGAGCCCTACCCTAATCCCACCTGCACAGTCTGTGCAAAGTAGCCTGGTCGCAGGGTCTGGGGAGCCCACTGCAGCACGCGACCTGGAGGTCTGTGAGGGCTGCGGATTCTGGGAAGGGTCTGGACCTCCCTCCCTGGGGTGAGGGGAGCTGACAGAAGAGGGTGGGGGCCATGAACCAGATCTGGGGGTGGCTGGGGTAGGGTCCTGCCAGCCGGAGGAGCCGCCTCCATGGAGTAGGGGCCCAGGGGGGGCAAGAAGGTGTGGGCAGCAGGGAGCAACTCGGCTTCACCTCTGGAAGAGCACTCCGGGGTCTGCCCAGGCAGGGACCCCAACTTGGAGGGGGCGGGAGTGTGTACATATGCGGGCGCCAACTGGTTCCTCCCTGAAACTGCAGACAGAGCGCCCGGCTCTTTGGTGGCAAAACTGTTCTGAGAGAGCAGTCGCTGGCCCTGGGAGCTCAGCAGTGGGGTTTCCAGGGGCACACAGGGCTACAATGCCCCCTCTCAGGATAGCCAGGGACACCTAGGGCAGTGCAAGACCACGGGCTGGCCCAGCTGTGCCCCTGGAAGAGGGACCTTGGTTGAGTGGCGTGGCCTGCCTTGCGCCACTCTGGGACTCAGTTTCCCCCTGTGCACACAGACTGTATGGCATTTGGAGAGGGCCTCATGTTAGAAGAGCAGGTTGGACCCCTGGGACGGGGTGGGCACGACTGTAACCCCCAGCTGTGCGGCAGCCCACCGCTGTGAGGGGGTACCTAGAGTGAGACGCCCCCACACCACCACGGTTGGGACAGGGGGCAGGGGAAGCCACCAGACTGGGTGGGTTGTTGGGGAACACACAGCGGTCCCCGCTGGCAGCTGTGTGGGAGGGGATGAGCGGCGCGGCGCCCCGGGGGTCTGAAGCCCCCAGCCCGCATCTCCTCTCTGCCCCCAGAGGAACCCATTTACTGCTACACCCCTCACAACTTCACCCGCGACCAGGCGCTGTACGCCCGCGGCTACTGCTGGACGGAGCTGCGGGACGCGCTGCCCGGCGTGGACGCCAGCCTGTGGCCGTCGCTGTTTGAGCACAAGCTGCTGCCCTACTCGCTGCTGGCCTTCGCGGCCATCATGTACGTGCCGGCGCTGGGCTGGGAGTTCCTGGCCTCCACCCGCCTCACGTCGGAGCTCAACTTCCTGCTGCAGGAGATCGACAACTGCTACCACCGCGCGGCCGAGGGCCGCGCCCCCAAGATCGAGAAGCAGATCCAGTCCAAGGGGCCCGGCATCACAGAGCGCGAGAAGCGCGAGATCATCGAGAACGCCGAGAAGGAAAAGAGCCCGGAGCAGAACCTGTTCGAGAAGTACCTGGAGCGCCGCGGCCGCAGCAACTTCCTGGCCAAGCTGTACCTGGCGCGGCACCTGCTCATCCTGCTGCTCAGCGTGGCGCCCATCTCCTACCTGTGCACCTACTATGCCACGCAGAAGCAGAACGAGTTCACGTGCGCGCTGGGTGCGCCCCCGGACGGGCCTGCGGGCGGCGGGGGCGCGGCTGTGCGCGTGAGCTGCAAGCTGCCGTCTGTGCAGCTGCAGCGCCTGGTGGCGGGCGTGGACATCGTGCTGCTCTGCTCCATGAACCTCATCATCCTCGTCAATCTCATCCACCTGTTCATCTTCCGCAAGAGCAACTTCATCTTCGACAAGCTGCACAAGGTGGGCATCAAGACGCGGCGGCAGTGGCGCCGCTCCCAGTTCTGCGACATCAACATCCTCGCCATGTTCTGCAACGAGAACCGCGACCACATCAAGTCTCTCAACCGGCTAGATTTCATCACTAACGAGAGCGACCTCATGTATGACAACGTGGTGCGCCAGCTGCTGGCCGCGCTGGCGCAGTCCAACCACGACGCCACGCCCACCGTGCGCGACGCGGGTGTGCAGACCGTGGACCCCAGCGCCAACCCCGCCGAGCCCGAGGGCGCCGCCGAGCCGCCTGTCGTGAAGAGGCCCCGCAAGAAGATGAAGTGGATCCCCACCAGCAACCCGCTGCCCCAGCCTTTCAAGGAGCCGCTGGCCATCATGCGCGTGGAGAATAGCAAGGCCGACAAGCCCAAGCCCGTGCGCCGCAAGACGGCCACGGACACGCTGATCGCGCCGCTGCTGGACGCGGGCGCGCGGGCGGCGCACCACTACAAGGGCGGCGGCGACGCGGCGCCCGGCCCGCCCACGGCCTCCGACAAGAAGCACACCCGCCACTTCTCCCTGGACGTGCACCCCTACATCCTGGGCACCAAGAAGGCCAAGCCCGAGGCCGTTCCCGCCGCCCTGCCCGCCTCCCGCAGCCAGGAAGGGGGCTTCCTGTCCCAGGCAGAGGAGTGCGGGCTGGGTCTGGCCGCTGCACCCACCAAAGGTAGGCCACTGGGCAAGACCTTGGCGTCTGGGGTCCCAGGGAGAGGAGGGACCCCCGCCCACCACCCTCCCCAAATGGGGCACCTGGGTACCCCGTGAAAGAGGTTCAGGAATGAACCTGCTGGACAGAAGCGAGGGTGGGCTAATTGCGGGGGTGAGTGCCGGGGAGATCCCCGGGATGGGATAGGATGAACTGTGGGCCGAGGGTTAGAGGGCACCTGGCAGTGAGGTTGCTCAGGCCTTTGAGAAGGTTCTGGAAATGGCGCTGCTGCTCTGGGGCTGCTGTGTGCAGACGGCCTCGCTGGCACCTGCTTGGTTGAGGAGGCCGAGGGAGGGAGGATCAAGCCCACCCAGAACACTTCAGCACCACGAGCCCCAGCTGGCCCTCGGTGGCCAGCCTGCCCTGGTGGGGACTCGGGTGGTCTGCAGGGGTGTGACGTGCCTCTGTTCTCGGTTGTTCGCAGACGCTCCGTTGCCTGAGAAGGAAATCCTGTACCCAGCAGAGCCGGCCCGGGCCACACTTCCCTCGGGAGGCCCATTTCACGTCTGCTCGCCCCCCGCAGGCCCTGCTACGGCCCCCCTGTCACCAGCCAGCCTGGGCAAGACTGAGCCCCTCAGCATCCTGAGCCGCAATGCCACCCACCCGCTGCTGCACATCAGCACGCTGTACGAGGCCCGGGAGGAGGAGGATGGGGGACCCCGGGCGCCCCCGGACGTGGGCAGTCTCATCACCATCCCCCCACCCCAGCAGATTCTCATTGCCACCTTCGACGAGCCCAGGACAGTGGTGAGCACTGTGGAGTTCTGAGGGGACAGCTGCCTGGGCCACCGCAGGCCCCTCTGCATGAGCGCAGGAAACCAGCCCCTAGCCCTGTGTGGACGCGGCCTCTGCTTTGCCAGCACTGCCCGCCCCTCGCCTCCCACCCGCATGCCTTGGGCTCACGCCTCTCCCACCTGCCCCGTGGCGTCCTCGGGCGCTGATTGGGCGGGGGGGGGGGGCTGGCCGCGACCCCAGGGAGCCTCCTCCACCCTGCACCAGGCGCTTGGCTGTGAGATGAAGAGTTTATTTTTTTAGTCAATTTTCTCTTTGGCCCAGGATGCTGGCCTGTGAGGGAATGGTCTGTGGGAAGACAGCGTGGGTCCCAGGCCTTGAAGGACACTGGGGATGGTGACACGCTGGGCCTGGGCACGCCCAAGAGGGCATGCTCATGGCTCGCCCCAGTCAGGGGCCGGGGCCCACCTCGGGTCACAGATATACACGCACTTTCTCCTTGTACCCCGACATACCTGTACTTTATTTTACTATGGTTACTGTAACTAGCGAGTATATTTATTATCAGGAGATTTAGGGTGCATTTAAAACAATGGATGGTGTGTGTGTGTGTGCGTGCGTGCAAGTGAGTGGCACGAGGGGGAGGGCACCAGTGTGCAAGTGGATGTGTGTGTGAGCGTGCGAGCATGTGCGTGTGCACCCGCGTGTGTGTGAGCAGGCCCAGGGGTGAGCGAGTGCGTGTGAGACTAGGCGTGGGCGCCGGCGTGTGAGCGAGGAAGGAGTCCAACGCAATAACCACGTCCCCCACCCGGGCCATCAGCCCCCTGGCCCCAGGGCCCACGCCGCATCCCGTGGGAGCCCAGGGCCGGTGTCGGCGGGCCTGTCCCTATTACCTCAGCCACGGCGACAACGTGACAGTATTAACAAGGTAGCACCGAGCATATCAATAAATATTATTCTGATACCGCTTGAGTGCTGCGTGGTCCATCCTGCAGGAGGCCGTTGCTGTGGCCGAGGCTGCCTGGGTTCAGATGCCCCCACCCAGTTGCAGGCCCAGCCCTGACCTGCCATCATCTCAGGGGGGCTGGGGAATGGTAGGGCCACGGGAGGTGCCCTGCTGCCCTCCAGGTCGCCCTAGGAGGCCTGCTGTGCCCACAGTGAGGCAGGAGCACACGGTTAGCACTCCTGGTTGACGTGTCGTGGCCTCTGGCTAATGGAGGATTCCGGTGGGCCTTCCAGGGCTCCCAGGCTCAGCAGAGATGAAGACACAAGCCTCAGGAAGCTGTCCCCTCCATCAGATGCTTGGGGACAGGGCTATCGGGTATACTCAGCAGAACACAGATTGCTGGCGGGACCTAGGAAGCCATCCCAGAAGAGGTGTGTCCTTGATGTGTTCTGGACGTACCCCTATGTAGTATCATGGGGCTCCAAGTCAGGGGTGCCCATCAGCAGGCCCAGGACCCGGATGAGGATAAAGCCGGTCCTATGGGTGCACCGTGGAGCCACATGCCCTGCAGGCCACCACAGGTGACACTGAAGGTCTGAATGGACGCTCTACAGTCGGGTAGCTAGAGCAGCAGGCCAGAGACTCGGGGCCAAAGCGGGCAGGTACAGGCCTGGAATCGCAGGGAGGGCTCAGCTGAGATCAGAGGCCCACTGCGGTGCCCTGTGGGGACCTACCTGGCCTGGCCGGGAAGCCCTCTGCAGGCCCCTCCCTGGAGCAGCCATGAGCTGGGCAGGCTGACCTGGGAGTGGACAGTCGGACAGTTGTCCAGGGGACCGGGCAGGGGCTCCATCCCACATGTTTGAAACGTAGGTTGTGCTGCTGTTCAGGTGTGATGAGGCCAGCAGGTCAGGACACACCGGCCATTGAAAAGACAGTTTGTGACTCTCAGTCCTCAAGAAGAGGGGGCCACACTGCGGGTCAGGAGGCTGCCAGGGAAAGCGGGTGCAGGAGCCTCTGCTGTGGTTTCTGCAGAAAGGAGCGTGAGGCAGGAGGGCAGCCTGAGGACCAAGGACGGGCTGTGTGAACGATGTCGTGGGCTCCGGGCACAGGCGCTGCCCCTAGTTGTTGGGAACCTGGTGGGGGGCAGGGCGGGGGAGTGGCCCCACGTAGGGGCCTCACCAAGGGGACAGGCTCTGGACTGGCTGGTTTGCACTTGAACTTGTTTGCTCTCTCTAGGAACTGGCTAGCCTGGGGTGGGGGGGGGTCTCTCCCATCAAGAGGCCCCAGGTGCCAGAGCATGAGGAAATGAAAAGGCAGCATTGTACACCCTGCTCCCTCACGTGAGTCAGGACACTCACGGCCCAGCACCCCAGGCCACGCAGCCCACTGCCCCTTGGGGAATGGTGAAGCATTTCCACGTATCCGTGGGAGGGAACCTGTGTGCCCACAGGACTGAGCAGGCAGGCACAGTCCTGCAGGGCGAGATGACTTCCTGGCCCCTGGCAGCGTCCTTCTTGGTCCCAGAGTGGCACCTGGTGCCATCGAGATGGAATAGGCCCACCCAGAGAACCCAAGTCATGCCAGCCTCAGGTGGACGCATTTGCCATGGGCCCCGCCACTCGCTGAGTGGGGCTGGAGTCACACTTGGCCTGCCTGACCCTCCCACCCCCACCCATCCGTACATTGAGCCCAGCTGGGCCCTGAATGGCCATCCCTACCCCACTGTGGCCTCCAACTCATCCTGCGTACACTGGTGGCTCCACGGAGAATGGAGACGGCCCCAGAGTCCTGCAGGGTGTGTGGTGCCCCGGCACTGCGGACAGCCCCTCTCCGGCACGCTTCCTCCTGTGCTGCAGGCTGCACAAGTTCACACGGATCGAGGCGGGGCTGGAGCATACCTGCCGCTGAGTCTCTGGTCTGTCCAGTGGAATCACTGCCAGGCTGCCACCTGCCTGTCCCCAGGGCCAAGGCCTAGCCCGAAGAAGTATGTCCCTTTGAGTAAACACAATGCCCTTGGTGTGAGCTGATCCGTGGTTTGCTGACGAAGAGGAGAGCCTGAGTCAGCCTTCGGCAGAAGCAAACACCTTGCTGCCAAGTGCCGGAAGATGCCACTTGGCCCCGGCCAGTGAAGGGGGGCGCCCATGCGCTCTCATGCTCCTTTCAAACCCTCTGCCCATCATCTCCTCACTCGTCTCTAGCCCCCAGCAGGGTGGATGGAGAGGGGGCTCCATCCTTCTCTCGGAATAGGAGAGGCTTGGAGAACACCTTGCACCATCCACACAGCCAGGACTGGAGCCCAGGCCTCTTCCCAGCCCAGCGTGGGCCTCTCGTCTTGCTCCAGACCCCGGGCAAGGGCCCCACAATGGACCATGACACACCATCTGGTGAATGCCACTGCTCTCCTGTGAAGGTGGCCAAGGTGGTCAGGAGGGCAGAAATGATGACACAAAAAGAGTGAACGGTGAGAGCCAGACAGAGGGCATGGACCAGAGGCCCACGCACCAGAAGTGCCCCTCCTTCGCCAAGGAGAACGGAGACCACCCTGAGGCCAGCCAACCCCCTCGGGGACCAGGATGCTGTATGAAGGAGGTGGTGGCAGCCTGGCAGACAGCCCAGCCTGCTGGCCAGGAGGAGTTATCTCCATCAGCCAGACCCCAGGTCCACCCTGACTCAGACCCTGGGAACCTGTGACCCCCAAAAAGCACCAGTGCCAGCACGGCTCCTCAGAAACCCGGGCTGTCTTCCTGGAAGCTGACTGCTGGTGGGCTGGGCTACCGCTTCATGGCCAGGCCTGGGGGGGCCTCATCCTAGAGCACAGAAGTAGAGCCTTCCCCTCCTCCCTTTTCTAAGGGGAGACCCTCCCGCTGCCACTGACCAGTGACAGCGCAGGACACAGCAGCTTTTCTACAGAGCCTGGAGTCCTGACCCCTGACCAGGAGTAGCCCAGACGGAAGTCAGAGGAGACCTGGGCCAGGGGCTGTGTCCAGGAGGTGGACATGAGCTTCAGGGAAACTGGCTGGAGGAAGCCATCACCACACTCACCACCTGCCCAGCGCCCAGTCCCCGAGCCACCGCCGCTAGGTTGATCGGCCGTGACTTTTCACGGAGGTGGTGTGCATCCCCCTCCCACGCACGCCCCCGCGCCCGCCCCGCGTCCCGAGGCCACCAGCCGTCGCCCGCTCGGCCCCACGGGGACGAGGATCCAGCGTGGTGGGGTGGCCGCTCCAGCTCGAGCGCTGCGGGGGACGGGGCCCTTCCGCTGGCAGCGGGCGGAGGGCTCCAGCTCGCCGGGGTTCGCCCGTCCCGAGGCCCCGAAGGTTGGGGCACCTGTGACCCCGGCAGCCACGCCGAGGGCTGGCCGGGGCGCCGGCGTGCGGAAGTCCTGGCGCCCCCCTCACTCCGCAGCTGGCCGCGCGCCCCCAGGGAGGGTCGGTCCAGCCCACGTGGGCGCGCTCTACGACCCGAGGTCTCTGCTCCTCGCATCCCACTCTGGGCTGTCCCTTTCGTGCAGGATTGACAGTTCTGTATCGTTGGACGTAAAGCCACCCTGTGGACACCGTACTAACATCCTCCCCATTTTACCGACTGGGAGTTGTGGTTAAGAGAATTTAAGAGCGCTTCGCAAGGACGCCCCTCTCAGGCAGCCGACCGAGGACTCGAACTCGCTTTTCCGTAGCCACCGCCAGCGTCCTAGGATTGGATTCTCTGGGGTGGGGCGGGGCTTTCTCGCGCACGGCCCTCTGGGAAATGTAGTCCGCGGGCGCTCGCGCGCATCCCCCTGGGAAGTGTAGTCCGCGGGAGCGCCGCCAGGACCGGCTGACGGCACGCGGAACTGCGCTTCCCGGCATGCCGCGCGCCCCGGGCCCGGCCGCTGGCCCGTCCGGCTGCCCCGCCCCGTGGCTCCGGCCCGCCCCGTCCGGTGGGGCGACGAGCCGCATGGAGGCCGGTTGAGGATCGCCACCCGCCTCGGTACGCCGCGCGGCACGGGCCTGGGGCGGGGACGGTGCGCGGGGACCCAGGGTCGGGGGTCAGGGTCCGGGCCCTCCAGCCCCAGTGCGGGCCTGGGGCCGGAAGGGCGCGCGGGGCGGGGGCCGGTGGAGAGGGTCGCCAGGGCCCAGGTGGCACAGGCCGCGGAGGGGGCGGGGTCCCCAGCCGGGGAGCGGCGGGACGGGGTCTCGCGGGGACCCGGCCCCTCTCGAGCGGGCGGCGACCTCGCCCGCAGGCGGGGCGAAGCGAGGCTGCCATATGGCGGAGGAGCCCGAGGACTCCTGCCTGTCGCGACCAACTTCAGAGGCCGGTGACAGCCTTGACTCACCTCGTTTCTAGAAAGCAGCCTTGTTGAGATGTAACTTAGGTGCCACAAAGTACCACCAAGTTCACGTCTGCGTTTTGGTGGGAACTACCCCAAGAACAGGAGTCGAGGCTGCGCTCGCATCGGCTCACCAAAAACTGCTCGGAACTCGCCCAGAAGTGCTCGGCTGACTTTGGGGTGTCAGGACAGGCTCGATGGGGAAGGGGTGGTTTCCAGGTGGAATCCTCTTGGCTTCCGGGGTCCCCTGGAGCGGATGGTGTGCAGGCCCCATCACTCACTGCGCCCCTGTGCTGCTCGGCTCTCCGTGCCTCACTCCCTTTTGCTGCCGCTGCCCCCCTTGTGGTGTGACTGGGAGGGAGCCCTGACCCCGGGCCCCGTCAGCCTTGTAGGATGGCCGTAATGACGTGTGTCTCAGGTTGCTGGGCAGGGTGGGCAGCCGGCCCCTACACAGTGCCCTGTAATGGTGGTCAGTGTGGGGACCAGCAATGGGCAGTGTCCAGGTTCCAGGAGGGTCAGCCAGGTGTGCTGGACAGGGAGCCACTCAGGCCTCCAGCTCAGATGCGAGTTGGCATGTGTCCTCCACGGGGTCCCATACTTTGCCACACCTCCCTACAGCAGGTCCTGGCAAACCCAGGGGTGTCTCCAGTGGCCAATGGTGTGGGGGCCCAGGGTAGGGCAGGACTTTGGGCAACACCTTGCTGCCTCCCAGCCAGTCTTTTCTGCAGCCCTCTGGTCTGTCCAGTTTGGGGCCCTTGGCTTTCTGAGCAGCCCTAGTGGGTTGATTGGGAGATGAGGTTTTTCTGGAAGCCATTCAGTGCTGGTCAGCCCTTGGCCAGCACTGGGACACCAGGCTGGCGTCTGGAAGGCGGTTTTTGGACTGCCAATTTGTAGAGGGGTGAGAGGGAAAAGATGGCTGTCTCAGTCTGCCCTAGGGCCATAGCAGGTGGCCGCTTAAAGTGTTTCTCGCAGTTCTGGAGGCTGGAAGTCCAAGTTTGAGGTGCCAGCTTATTTCGTTGCTGGTAGACCTGCGTCCTGCCTGCTCGCCGTGTCCTCACAGGGCCAGCTCCCCGGTGTCTCTTCTCACAGGGGCACGTTCCCATCGTGGGCCTCACCCTCCTGACCTCACCTAACGCTGATCACCTTCCAGAGGCCCCACCTCCTGACACTGGCACACTGGGGTCAGGTGTTCACACAGGAATTTGGAGGACACGATTCAGTCCATAGCACTGGGACCCAGGAGAGGGTACAGCTGCCTGGGCTGGACATGTGGAAACCTAGGGCCTGCCACTCACACTAAACTGTCTGATGTCCTCAGGTTCTGTCCTGTCACAGACACCCAGCAAAGCATGTTCAAATGCTCATAACATCACTGACACAGGACAGCTTAACTCTGATCTGTGTCCCAGGGCTACACACCTGGCCGGGGCGGGGGGCAAGGGTGTCCCTAACGCAAGTGGGGTTCTTCCTGCCTTTTCAGCTGTGCCCTCTCTGGGGTATGTGATGAGACCGGTCCTCTCAGGCTATCGGGAAATCCCACAGACTTGGAGTTTGTTTTCCTGGAAGCACATGGGTGATTCTGCTGCTGTCATCTGTATGGAGGATTTTAATTTCCGAAGCAGATAATGGTGTTGTCCCTGTAGAGACGAGGAGAGTTCGTGTGTCAGGGTCTCCTGAAATGCGGCCGCTGGTTCTCGTGCCTGCAGGTTCTGCCCCTGCCCTCCCTCCTGGGGCCAGGAGAGCATGTCTCAGCAGAGCAGAGCCCAGAGAGGTCTAGAGGTCATGGGCCCAAGTGCTGTAAGTGAGGCATGCATTTGGCAGCCTGGAGAGGGCCTGCTGTGTGTGGCCAGGCGGACGGCTGGCTGCTCTAACCTGGGCCCTGGAGGGAGGAGCTGAGTCCTAGTAGGTGCAGGTGTCCTGCCAAGGCCACGTAGTGCTAAGTGGCTGGT
Organism: Rhinolophus ferrumequinum; assembly: GCF_004115265.2. Lineage (NCBI taxonomy): Eukaryota > Metazoa > Chordata > Mammalia > Chiroptera > Rhinolophidae > Rhinolophus > Rhinolophus ferrumequinum. The sequence continues at coordinate 510,381 of NC_046293.1, read as the reverse complement.
GGGAGATCTGGCAACCCTGTGGCCGTCTCCCGCAGCATGGTTGCTGGCAGCTGGCAAGCAGCTGTCCTGTTTGCCAGACGGACTGGCTGCAGGTGGCCTTGCTTGGGAGGGATCACCCACAGCTGTGCCAGCACCTACCCCAGGTCGTGCCCCGTGGACAGCACTGCTTGGCAGTGAGAGCTGGTTGGAGGGGCGTGAGGACTGGGTTCTGGCAGAAGCGTTCTCCTGCTCTGTCCCGGGTTCCGCAGCCTTGATTTAGGAGGGGCATCTTTATCCCGCCTGGAGGGTGTCGGCCAGGGGTCTCGGGTCACCACACTGCAGTGGTGTGAACTGCTGGGATGGTCAGTCCAGACATTTGTGTGGCAGGGAACTGGGAAGGACACGGATGCTCCACGGGCAGCCGCCTGCTGGTGTGGAGGCCGGGCCCAGTGGTCTGTGGGGTCAGGTCCTGGCTGCAGCTGGCCTTGCTCGGGAGGCATGGGGCCCAGCCATAAATATTTGACAATGCGTAAGTGTGAGCGGGGAGTGGGGATTAATAACCCACTGAAGTGACATCCTACAAGGGTATCGCCGGGGCCCTGCCCACAGGTGAGGGAACCGTAATATTAGAGGGCAGTAGTGGATGTGATGATCTGGTCACATCAGAAAGAAAAGGGGCCTCAGCCGCCTTCCTGCGTGACCCCTCAGGCCAGGTGCCTGCCTTTGGGGAGCGGCTGCAGGGGGCTCAGGGCTCAGGGCTTGGCTGTGGGCCAGTTTGTCTGCCCCGCCCAGAGGAGCCAGGACCCGGAAAAGCGGGCACAGGCTCCCTCCTGGGTTTCAGAGGGTGGCTAGGCTCAGTGCCCCAAGGCCAAGGGAGGCAGGCCCAGCCCTGTGGCTAGCACCTCCCGGGGAGGTGCCAGCACGGGATGTTTCCTTCAGTTTTTCTTGCGCTTTGGCAGTCTGTGCTGCTCAGAAGTGGGAATCGTTTGCTTCCGTGTGAGGTGGACTAGGGTCCTCTCCAGCTGCACCTTCTGGGCCAGGCCCCCAGTTGTGACCCCTGGGCCCCGCCCGCCCTGTGGCTCTGGGCACAGCTTCCTGTTTGTGTTTCCAGGGCTGCCTTGCATCACCTGTAACCGGAAGGAGCTGGGCGTGAGGCTCAGGTGTGCTGGTCCTGGTCCTGGGCAGAGGCCTGGTCCAGCTCAGACCAGGTGCCAGCAGTGCTGCTGCTACTTCCCGGGCAGGGGACACCTGTCGGAGGACTGTAGCACCGCCCAGGCCAGGCCTATACCCCAGGGCCACGCTGCCCTTCAGCTGGCTGACCTCCCACCCAGAGCCCAGTGCTTCCTGTGGCCCCAAACAGTTCACCTTCTTGACTCTCCCTCATTTCTTCCTGAGCTCCTGTCCGGCCTCGGGATGGAGGGCTGCCCCCTTGTCGGTCAGCTCCAGGGCTCGTCCGTGGCCCTGGACAGGAGGCCAGGCGTTTGGGCACACCAGAGGGAAAGCCTGCCCTAGACGGTTCCTCCCGGCTGCAGGCAAGGAAACCGCAGCTCAGATGGGCAGTGAATTGCTGGGTCGGTGGCCAGGCTGGGCACGGAGGGGACAGTGCAGCCCTGTGACCACAGCGCACAGAGGAGGAAGGGCCCTGATATGGTATCAGGCTTATCACTTATGTTCCTTGTTATCATGAAAGTTTGGGAGAGTATGCAGCACTAGTGAGCCTGGGCATGCAGTGCGGCCCCGTCTGAGTGTCCCCCACAGCGGCTACTGCTCCCAGGCGTCGCATCAGTTCATCTGTCAGTTCATGTGTGACGGAGACTGACTCTGAAACAAAACCATGACACCGCGCACAACTAAAACTGAATGAGAACCATCCCTGTGTGACAACTTCCAGTGACTTGTCCAGTTTCTCTGGTGGGCACATGGTTCTGGAGCCGGGCCTTCCCCGCTGCCCGTTCTGTGGCAGCGGGACCCCGGGTCCTCTGACTGAACTCAGACATGGACCCAAGGCTCTGACAGATGCCGGCACTCCATGGTGGTGACGCTCCTCACACCAGGGTCTGGAATACCCTGTCCTGACCTGTGAGCCTCGCCCGCTGGCCCTGCTGGCCTCGACGACGCCGTGGTCTGTGGCAGTTTTCTTTGTTGGGGGAGAAGGGCTCCTCTCTGAGGGGAGAGCGTGAGAGGCTGGCCTTGTCACGGTGCCTGAGCTTCATGTTCGAGTCTCTTCCCGTAAGCTGGGCTTGGAATGGCGCGGGCAGCCGTCCCCCGTGCGTCCACGTCACCTGCACTGACTCCTGCAAGTCCAAAGCTGCCCCGAATGATCCTGGGCTCCAGCGCCGACTTGATACACAGACTCACTTCTACCATTTGGTTCTCTTTTTAGGGAGTTTTGTAAGTTTTGTTTTGTTCCAGAATGAAAAAGGAACTGTGCTGGACTGCCCGGCCGCCCCCTTCCTCTGTTGGGTAACCGGGAGGTGGGGGCGGCAAGTCCGACTTGTGGAGGACCCAAGGCTCATGGCCACGGCCGAGCGGGCGCCCCAGCACTGCTCTTGGCCTGTGTGGCAGAGCTGGCCTGTCACCCATGGCCAGAGTCGCACCCCTGCCACACCGGGCCCTGGGGACCCTGGACCTCAGCTGCCCACAGCTGACAGGGGGCTCACGTAGGACCGTGGGAGCTGGTGATGTTGGGGGCAGGGAGGCTGTGGTCCCGCCCAGGGGTCACTCAGGATGACCGACCAAACTTTCTGACCGAGTCCCTCGCACCCTGGCCCTGTGCATGGCCTGGGGCTCCCGGTGAGGACAGACTTGTGTCTCCTCAGGCTTCACTCAGCGGTGCCGGGAGCCACCATGGAGCGGGAGGAGGAGCAGCCACCTCGGGAGGTGAGAGGCCCGGCCCGGCCTGGGCTGAGGCGGGGGCCGGGGGGCGGGCCAGCTGCTCCGAGGCGTGAGGGGGCTCAGAGGATGTTCCCCTCAGGGTGGCTTCTGGGGGTCACTGGCTGATTCACGTGGTTTTCCTGTGGTGTCCCTGGGTTGGCGGAGGGGTCCCCGGGGTGGGGTGCCCTGAGAGTTGGTCCCTACAGGTAATTATCACACAGAGGGTTGTAGTGCTGGGGGTGAGTGGCCCACAGGGCCTGCGAGTTCCTGGAGCAGCCGCAGGAACAGGTGGGCCTGTCAGCACAAGATGGTGCCCTGCACCCCGACTCAGGCAGTCCCCTCCCCTCCACAGGCCGACACGGAACCTGTTGTGACATCGGGAGCTTCGGAGGTGGTGCCCAGGGTGCTTTCTGGAGAACCCCAGAGCCTGTGTTCGTCTCCCCAGGATTGCTTGGTGCTGGGTGGGAGGGCGGGGCCGCGGGGCCTCAGACTGGGTGACCTCCTGAGTTTGAAGGGGGCCCTGGCCGACCCCGGGACATTGTGGGGGGCTGTTGAGCACAGTGAGGTGAACAATACCCCTTGTCCCAGGTGCTCCCCTCAGGGAGGGGTCTGGTCAGTCATGTCGTAGTTACTGGAGACCCGTGGCTTTGAGTCTACGTGGCAGCGTGTCGAGGCTGGGAGGGACCCGTGTGCGGTGCACTTGTTGGGGATCGTGTGCCCCCGTGCACGTACGTCCGGGTTCCACAGTGTGGCATGACACCCCCCCCCGACACCCAGAAGCCCAAGAACCTAGAGGCTCCACGGTGCCCAGCTGCCAGTGCGGGCGGCATCCCCAAGCTGGGCCTTGTCCTTGCAGCCGACGTGGATGCTTTCAACCTGCTTCTGGAGATGAAGCTGAAGAGGCGGCGAGAACGGCCCAACCTGCCACGCACGGTGACTGAGCTAGTGGCCGAGGACGGGAGCAGGGTATACGTGGTGGGCACAGCCCACTTCAGCGACGACAGCAAGAGGGACGTTGTGAAGGTGAGCTGTCACCTGAGCCCTGGCAGGGCCACGGCCTCTGGACGCAGTGCCATGCGGGAGGGTTCCGGGTCCCTCCTGTGCATCCTGCCTCTTCAAGGACAGGCCGGCCTGTTCCAGACGTTCTCTGTCAGTCACTTAAGGAACTGTGTTGGCCCTGGGGTTGCCCCGGGGGCTGGGCCAGGCGCAGGCACAGGGTGACCGCAGGCCCATTGCAGACAATCCGGGCCGTGCAGCCCGACGTGGTGGTGGTGGAGCTCTGCCAGTACCGCGTGTCCATGCTGAAGATGGATGAGCGTACGCTGCTGCGCGAGGCCAAGGAGATCAGCCTGGAGAAGCTGCAGCAGGCCGTGAGGCAGGTGCGGCGCCCGGCCCCCCGTGAGCGCCCGGCCCTGGTCACATGGCCCCTGGTCAAGGCCGCCATGCCCGGCACACCCTGGCCATGGAGAGGGGAGGCCCTCGTTGATCAGCTCCCAGAGGAGGGAAAGACGGGTGGCGAAGGACCCTGGGTTTGCTGAGCAGGTCACTGGGGGTGGGGGTGGTCTCAGTGGCCGGCCTGCCAGACCGGAGCGGTGCCCCCACTGCGTCAGGGCCCGAGCCCACCACACCAACGGGCGCCCCGTGAGACGTGAGCTGAAGAGTTGGGTCTGGGCGGAGGGGGGAGGGGAGAAAGGGCATCCACAGGGTAGGGGCCAGGCAGCCGGTCCTCGACTGGGGGGCCCTGAAGAGGGTCGGGGGGTACACAGGGCCAGGCGGGCCTTGCAGTGTCTCTGGGTATGGGGGCCCCCGCAAGCCCTTGCTGGCAGCCGACTGAGTCAGGCCCCTCCCTGCAGAACGGGGTCATGTCTGGCCTCATGCAGATGCTCCTGCTGAAGGTGTCAGCGCACATCACAGAGCAGCTGGGCATGGCCCCCGGCGGCGAGTTCAGGGAGGCCTTCAAGGAGGTGTGCCTGCGCGGGGGTGGGGGGGGGAGGCGGGGAGCGTTGGTGGCGGTGGGGGGGGGTGCGCAGCCCAGGCTGCCCTGGGGCCTATGGTGCCCCCAGCCAACCTCACCTCTGCCATAGGCCAGCAAGGTGCCTTTCTGCAAGTTCCACCTGGGCGACCGGCCCATCCCCGTCACCTTCAAGAGGGCCATCGCAGCGCTCTCCTTTTGGCAGAAGGTCAAGCTGGCCTGGGGCTTGTGTTTCCTGTCGGACCCTATCAGGTAGGGCTCTGTCAGCCTCCTGGGAGGCAGCCCCAGCCCAGGAGTGGTGGCCAGTGGCCCCGGGCGGACCCGCAGAGTGCCCGGCCCACACCATGCGGCACGTCCCGCCTGTCCTTGGGCTGGGCCTTCCCGTACCGTCCGTCCGCCATGATCCCACACAAGGGGTGCTGAGGCCCCGCCCGAGTCCGCAGCACCAGGCTGCTGCTGGCAGCCTCCCCGCGGGGCTGGCAGCACACCCTTGTGCCCCCAGCAAGGACGACGTGGAACGCTGCAAGCAGAAGGACCTGCTGGAGCAGATGATGGCGGAGATGATCGGCGAGTTCCCCGACCTGCACCGCACCATTGTCTCGGAGCGCGACGTCTACCTGACCTACATGCTGCGGCAGGCCGCCCGGCGCCTAGAGCTGCCGCGCTCCTCTGACAGTGAGTGCCGGCTGCGTGGGGCTCCCTGGGAACCTGTGGCCGCTGGGTGGGTGCTGATGGGTTGCTCCCCCCACAGCCGAGCCCAGGAAGTGCGTCCCCTCCGTGGTGGTGGGCGTCGTGGGTATGGGCCACGTCCCCGGCATTGAGAAGAACTGGACCACCGACCTCAATATCCAGGAGATCATGACGTGAGTGCCACCTGTCCCTCGAGTCCCCCAAACACAGAGCTGGGCGCAGGGAGGGGGTGGCCATGCCCGGCTGGGGGAGCACGTCCCCGAGCCAGGCCCAGCTCGCCCTCCCTTCCCCAGCGTCCCCCCGCCGTCCATCTCCAGCAGAGTGTCCCGGCTGGCCGTGAAGGTTGCCTTCTTGGGCCTGCTGGGTTATGGCCTCTACTGGATGGGGCGCCGCACCGCTAGCCTGGTCCTGTCGCTGCCTGCCGCCCAGTACTGCCTGCAGAGGGCGTCCTCCGCCAGGCCACACAAGTAGGAAGGACACGGAGCCATCACATCTGAGGGCCACGTGTGGCTGCTCCCGCGTAGCAGCTGAGGGGCGCGGGGCGGCCCCCTTGGGGATCCAGGCCTGGTCTCGCCTGCCCTCCCCCAACCCACCCAAATAAAAAATTATTTAACTGCTCTGAGCTCAGGCTTCCCAGTCCCCACCAGCCCCAGGGACTATTCCTGGGGTCCACAGGCAGCAAAATGTCTGGAGGCGTACGCTGCCCCTCTGGCCCCCAGCGGGGAGGCCCCCAGGAGGTGCAGCATGGTGGGCCACAGCCAGCCATCCCCTCCCTCTCTGTGCCTTCCGGCAGGAGCACCCAGCCACAGCCGCTCACGGCGTGGGAGGGCCGGAGCGCCCCGTGGCCAAGCTTGGGGCCCCGGATGTGTGCCAGCACCGCTCTGCCTGCAGAGATTGTGTTTTTGGCTTTTAAAAATATTTGAAATTTTTTACTCAGGTAATTTTAACTTTAGCAAACTGAAGCAAATGTCAGGAAATACTAGCCTTAAATCTGGTTGGATGTCTTTTCCTGGGGGTCACGGTCCCAAGAAGGTGAGCATGTGGGCAGGTTTAGCCTTGGCAGTGGGACCCCCTCCAGCTGCTCCCTCAGTCTGCCTCCAGCCAGTGGGGGGTCAAACCTGCTTCCTGTGCGTCTGCGGGGGAGACCCGGGGCTCTCCTTGACCCTCGGTGGACAGAGGGTGTGTGTCTGCCAAGGCCTGCCAGTTTGCACGTGTGCCAGCAGGCGCCTACCACCCTCCCGCGTGCCCACTTTGGGGTGGTACAGACAGGCGCCCAAAGTCGGGCCGGCCCCACACAGCACTTCCGCCTCAGTCAGTGCCCTGTGCACAGTCAGCTGACCTGGTCGTCTGTTTACGACGTGTCCGTGCAGCCCGTCTGGGCCACATTTGCTTGTCTGTGTTGACTCGGTGTCTGATCAAATCAGGTGAAACCCATGGCCGTGAGCTGGGCCGCGGAGCCTCGGGCTGGACTGTGTCCTTCCTGTCATTCATGTACGTGTTCCTTAGAAACTGAAATAAAAGCTAATTTTGGAAACTCCTGTTTTGTGAAATATGTGAAAATGGAACTCAAGTGACCGGGGAGGGGTGCTCCCCTGGGCTACAGTGTGGAAGGGCAACTGGGGCCTGGGCTGGGGGTAGGATGATGGTGGCAGTGCCTTTGGTCCTGGGCGACTTACTGCCACCAGCTGCCTCTCAGGAGAGGATACAGGCCGCCCAGGTCGCTGGCACCAGCCCATCCCAAGTGTGGTCCCCAGCCCAGTGAAGGTACCAGCCAAAGGGAAGTGTGCTCGGAGGACACACACCCTGGTCCACACCCTCGGGCTGCCGTGCCCTGCCCAGACCCCGCACCCTGGCATGTGGGAAGGGAGGAGGCGGGATGAGCCCAGCTACCTAGACAAAAGGCTTGTGGGGGACCCGCAGCTCGGATTGGCCTAGAAAGACCACAGTGAGCACCAAGGGTGGCATAGCTGATCGCAGACGGGTATGGAGAAAGCTGAGGGCACGGAGAGCTTGGCTGGTGGGGATATGGTGTGGCCTCTTCCCCCGTGATGCCTGTCCCCAAGGAAGCATGGCTGCCCGCCCTGAGCTGGGTCTTGCGGCTCTCCTCTGCCCCTCTGGGCCCTGGCCCAGCTGCCTGGCATAACACCGAAAGCCGCTAGTGGTGGCTGGCATGCCGGAGGGTCTCACTAGCCCGAGGTGGGCTGGGGGCTCTCAAGGCTTCCGAGCCCACCCCTGACCAGGGTCTTCTCTCCACAGGTCCCAGCGGTGCCACTGGAACCCTGAGGTCTGGCTGGACAGGGTGGGTGCAGGACGGGCAGCCCCTGACTGGTCCCACAGGCCTCACTTCCCATGAGGACCCATGAGTGGGAGGGAGGAAGCACGAGGACAAGGCCCCCCTCTGGTCCTGTGAGGAGGGGCCCACCGGGCTTGGGGCAGCCCCCACACCACTGCCAGCCTAGGAGGAAGGCAGGGGAGCCAAGCCATGGGCGGCAGGTGAGGTCCACGTTGGACCCACGGAGGAGAGGTGGCGTTTCGGGCAGTGGGAGGAACTGAGGGTCTTGCTGCGGACCAGGGCCCAGCAAACACGAGGAGCCCAAGAGGAAGAAGGCCTGAGGCAGGTGTGTCCCGAGGTGATGGGTGGTGGCTGCTCGTCTGCCAGGACCACAGCTGTACGCGCTCTACTGGATTATCGCGGGGCCCTGCGGGGGCTCTGGTTCCCGTCACTCAGAGACCTGCTGCATCCCAGGCCCTGACCCCTCCTGACACGCCTCTCCCACAGGAAGGGGCTGCTCTCGCATCTATGGGCACAACCACAGAGCCCCTGGTGCCGTGGCCACCGCCCAGGCGAACAGCCAGCAGCGTGAGGGGCGAGGATGTATTTTGTGTGTGTCACTTTGGTAAAAGCAAGAGGTTACTGCTCAGGGTTGGCAGGGAAGGGCCAGGCCTGGCACTCGCCTTGGGGAGCACAGTCTCAGACCTCACACCTGGGCACAGAGGTATTCACGGAGTGTTGTTCACGGTCAGGAGAGGCTGGCAGAAACCTAAACATCCATTCAGGCAATGAACAAACACAGGTGCCCAGGATCCAATGTTAAGTGAGAAAAGGAGACCACAAAGCGGGGTGTAAAACAACATACACTGAACTGTGGGCGGCAGCCCTGGGCCTGGGGAATTACTGGGAGTATTCACCCTATTTCTGAGAATTTGAATTTATTACAATGCAAATTTGCGTTACATTGACCAGCAGGAAAACAATAAGGTTTCCATTTTTCCGATAAATACAAAGTGCTTAGGGGACAGTAGCCCTGCTCTAGAACAGGAGGGGCAGGCCTGCGTGGACCGGTCCAGGCGCGGTGAGTGCGGGAGGTAGCTGGCGTGACTGCCGCTGCCCCAGGTGCTGTGTGACATGCATGTGGTGGCGGCTGCAGGCGATTCAGCAGAGATGGGACAGGTGCAGAGAGGCACACAGCACCTTGTCCTTGAGGCTGCAGCTTTGATCCCCAACGGGAACACAGGGCAGGGGTGGGGGTGGGGGTGCCAGGGGGTGCCTCACCCCTGTAGGTGAGCACTGGCTAAGGCCTGACTCCCCAGCCCAGCCTTCACCAAACTGACGGTGGACCTGGGGGACAGACAACCACACGCTGTGGACCCGCTGTGACAGCTTCCACGTGGACAAGCGGCTGAGGCTTGGCCTATACTCAGGGAACACAGGTGAGCACCAGGGAGGGCTGGGGCTCTCCTGGCCACCTCCCTGGCCACCCTCCCCCCACCAGCATCCTGCTTTGCTGATATGCCCAAGCTAGGGACGGGGGGAAAGTGGGTACCCAACACCTCTATTTCCTGGCCCAGACCTGCCAGCCTCTACTCTCTGGGAAAGGCTGCTACTTCCCAAGTGCCGTTCCTGGGAGTCCCAGATGTCGAGGCCCAGCGCAGCCTCTGTGGGGGCAAAGGGCTGTGGGGCATACCGCCCACACCCGTAGAGGACACCTCTGGCCTTGGCTGCATGGCTGACCAGGAGGGCTGTGGCTTCAGCACGCTGGACCTTGACCATGACGGCTGCAGGCGCTGTGAGGACGGTGCCCACACTTTCACCAGCTGTAGCCCAGATCGCTCAGGCACCAGTTGGTGGCACAGAGACTGCGGCCAGGCTGACCTCAGGCTGGCTAGAGCACATGGGCCCTCGGGTATGTGCTGGGCTGCGGGGAACCATGTGCAGGCCAGGCCACATTAGCAGCAAGCCCATTACATGTTCAAACCCAGCTGTCTGTGTCCTCCTTATGGGTCAAGACAGGGGAGGGACCCAGCTCCTGCCCAGCCTGCCCGGACCCTGCGCCACCAGTGGCACCTGCCCATCAAGGACAGGCACGAGGAAACCCAGGAGGCCATGCAGCCCAACAGTGAGGCCAGAGGCAAGGTCACCAGGGCTGGGAGGCCCGGCTGACCTGCAGGAACCTTTGGCACCCACCAGGTATCCCCTCTGGCTATGAGCTCAGAGAGGGCAGCCCGTAGGACACAGAGCCTGGCACCCACCAGCCCTCCAGATTCAAAGTGTGGGTAAGACAGTGGGGTGAGGGGGCAAGGAGATGGGTCAGGAGGGCCGGGCTTTGGGAAGAGGGGATAGGTGACACCAGGCCCAAGCCGGGGCTCCTAGGCAGTTATGAAGGAGGCTGGGAACAGGGTCTCTGCCCGCAGGCCAGCTGGAAGCGAAGCTGTCAGGCTGCAGGGGTTCCGGGCTGCCAAGTACCTACAGGGACCTCACTATGTTGTCCCCCTCATTTGGGTGACCCCCCCCACCCCACACAGAAGGTAGTGTCATTGTCCATCTCACAGATGAGGACCCTGAGCTGGAGAGGGGTGGAGGCGTTCCCTGAGGTCACACAGCGAGCAGGCGCAGAGCTTGTTCACAGGAAGTCGCCAAAGCCCACGCTGGGGCCCAAGAGGTGACTCCTTCAGGTTAAGTGTAGATAACCCAGCCAGGAGGGACCTCACGTTTGCCTGGGGGCCCAGCTCCCAGTCTCAGGTTTTACTTTGGGGCCAGTGGCAGGGGAAGGACCCCAGGACGGACCATGTGCTCCATGCATGCATCAGAGAGGTCAACTCATGGTGGCTCGTTTGAACCCAACCCAAGTCATTTGGCAACACTGACCCCAACTCCTCACCTGGAGGCGGGCCATTCAAGGCTAGGCATGGCAGCCACTCTGCGCCCACCCTAGCCCTGGACACCTATGGGGAGGTCTCTGGGCTAGGTGCTGTTCTCAGTACGGTAAGGAGAGAGACACAAGAAACAGCGTGGAGCTCCTTTCAGAGAGAAGTGCTGTGCCAGGAGACACAGGGTGACACGGGACATGCGACAGGTGGGCGTAGGATCTCGCCCACAGAAGGAGGTGGGGCAGAGGCCCTGCTTTCGGGAGGCCCTGGCTGGCTCTCCACTTTGGCCTGGGGCTCTTCCCAGCTCAGAAACATCCCCACCGACCCTCCAGGATCATATCTAGACAAACACTGTCCGCCTTCCTCCTGACCTGAGGGCACCACCAGGGCCAGACCCTCAGCACAGAGTGGGGCCGTGGCTGACTGACCTTGGCTTCACCCTGGAGTTGGGGGCAGCCCGGGTGGCCCACTGGGACGACACTCAACACAGCCACCCCACTCGGAGCACTCAGTCTGGATTGTCAGGTGTCTCCCGGGTCAGACCTCCAGGGACCTGCAGGCTGTTACGCAGGGCAGTCATTCTGGACAGCCCAATCCCCTCCGCCCGCTCCAGCCCTCAGCCAGAGCCCCGCGGACCAGAGCCGGAGCTCACGGTGCTGGAGACCGGACCTGACGCAGGCGCCCAACCCTCCCCGCACCACGGCGGGGGCTGAACCGCAGAAGCGGACAGACGGGCGACACAGCCAATCGGAGCAAAGCTTTCGCGGGCTCGGTCCGCGCAGGCGCAGCGGCGGACACCGCCCCCTTACTCCCCGGCGATTGGGCAGCGAGGCACGTAGGGCGGGGTGTCCGGTCGGGGCGGAGGGGTTTCCGTCGCAGCGGCGTCGCTTATGGCTTCTCTCAGGATCGGGCTCGGGACCTCGCTCGCGGGTGCCCGTGCTCTGTCGATTGTCGGTTGCCGCCCGCCGCCCTCCACCTGCTCCACTTCGGCGGCCGCCTGCGGCACCGCCATGGAGCCGGCGCCCCGCTGGCTGGCGGGGCTGCGCTTTGACAACCGCGCTCTGCGCGCGCTGCCGGTGGAGACCCCGCCGCCGGGCCCCGAGGGCGCGCCGTCCGAGCCGCGGCCTGTGCCCGGGGCCTGCTTCACCCGCGTGCGTCCCACGCCCCTGCAGCATCCGCGCCTGGTGGCGCTGTCGGAGCCCGCGCTGGCGCTGCTGGGCCTGGGCGCGCCGCCGGCCGACGACGACGCTTCCCGCGAAGCGCGCGAGGCCGAGGCCGCGCTCTTCTTCAGCGGCAACGCGCTGCTGCCCGGCGCGGAGCCCGCCGCGCACTGCTACTGCGGCCACCAGTTCGGCCAGTTCGCCGGGCAGCTGGGCGACGGCGCTGCCATGTACCTGGGCGAGGTGTGCACGGCGTCCGGCGAGCGCTGGGAGCTGCAGCTCAAGGGCACCGGCCCCACACCCTTCTCCAGGTGGGCGCCCTTCCGCAGGTGGGCCGGGGCGGAGCTCCGGGCCTGAGGTGTCCTGACCCCGGGAGGACCACCCCACTCTCTAAGTGTGTGTTGTGGGGGGGGGGTGCGTGCGCTTGCCCACAGAACTTTGGCCCCAGTTGGGGGTGGGATGTAACTCCGGAAAGTTTGATCTAGGGACGGAGGACATGGTGGGTAGCAGCGTCCTGGCGGAGGGAACAGCTTGTGGGAAGGCCCCGAGGCCAGGAAAGGCCCAGGCCTCCTTCCCTGGGGGCCTGCTGCTTGCCTAGTGCCCCTGCCCGCTCTGGCCACCGTAGCTCGGGGATCCTGCTGACTGTCGTGTCAGGCGGAGTGTATGACGATCCCACAGCACTGGCAGCTGCCCGATGCTCTGTTCTCATAAACCATAAAAGGACTCTGGACGTGTGACACACTCGTGTTTACCACGTGCGCAGCCCAGCCACGACTGCTCAGGGGAGCCAGGGTGACTTGTCAGGCAGACTCACACACAGCACAAGGCTTCCTCTAAATGCTACTTGGGCAGTCTGCTTCCCTCCACTGTTCTCAGCATGTGCGTGTCCACTCCCAGGTGTCTGCTGAGCCTCCGGTGCCCGGGGTAGGGACAAGACCCCCTCCAATCTGCCCTCCCAGTGGACGTTCTCCCAGACACAGGCTTCCAAGCACTGCAGGCCAGCCCTGTTCTGACAAGCAGTGAGGTGGGCAGTGTCAGAAACCTGTGCAGGCGCCGGCGGTCATCCAGAGCCTGGGTCCAGACCCAGCAGGATGCTCTTCCCACAGCTGCCTTCCCCTCAGGCACAGACAGAGCCAACAGTCTTTTCCACCAAGAAGTTCATATATTTAGTTCATATCGTTGAATGGCTAAGAAAATACCAACGTTGGCATTTTACACTTAACAAAATCCTTAGGGCGTGTCTGTCCTCCGTCCACTCCTGTGCTCTCACCTCCCCTCCTTCCAGGGACGGGACATGGCACCCCACCCCAACCCCAGCAGCTTTTCCTCAGCTCCTCAGGATGGCTGGTTCTTTCTCATCGCCCAGTCTGCACACTTCCGTCTATAAAGTTTCCTCGTTCCTCCTGGCACGCCCACCGCCCACCACCCACCTCGAACACCCTGCCCAGAGCAGTCCGCAGTGGTCAGCGGAAGTTTCTGCCCCTTGGCATGATATGTAAATGCTTCTCCCTCTGGGGCCTGCTCATTCTGTGCACATCTTTAAACTTGATGTGTACATTTTGATAATTTATTTTTGCTAGTTATAAAGACAAACATTTTTGTGAGAGGAAATCAGCTACTGGAAGTCACTTTTTATCTTGAACACTTGAGTTTTAAGTCAGTGTCTCCAGACCTGAGGTCTGTTAGAATTTTTTTTTTCCTTTAAAAGAAAGGGATCCTTTGGCCCTACTCAGCTGCAGATGCTGGGGTCCCCAACCCCAGTAACACTTGGGGCTGAAGTCCGGAGTGGCTGTCAGTGGTTTAAGGCCAGCTGCTGCTGGAATCCCCGGGTGTGGGTTTTGAGGGGTGGGCTGGTAGCTTCTTCTGCCTCCTGCCTGCAGCAGGTGCAGAGCTCATCCACAGCCAGGTCCATCCCAGCAGCTTGGCTGAGGACAGACATGGGCATGCAGGACAAGGGACTTGTCACGTGTCCCATCAGCTGTGTGGGGCCGGGCACCCTCTGAGGCCCTTCACCTTTGCTCTGTGATCACAGTTCAGTTCTGGCTTCTGTTTGGGGAACCTCCCTCTGGGTAAGAAGACAGGCTTGTTTTCAGATCATTTTTACCAGATTCGAGATGAGCGTGGGCTGTGGTGGCTCCTGCCAGTCAACATGGGATCTAGTTGGGCTGAGACGTGACTCCCAAGCTAGGGAGGGGTGGAGTGACATTTGAGGATGGATTTTCCTGGCACAGTTCCTTGCACAGACCAGAAGGAGGTGAGTGGAATACAGCTGTGGACTGAGAGTCACACCGGCCAGGAGCAAGCAGTCACCCTAAAGAGAGTCCTGGGATGACTTCCAGGCCCATTTCCAGAGGTGTCGCTCACCTGGGATAGCTCCCAGGTAAGGGCAAGCCGGCGGCCTGCGGGGTCCGGAGCACCGGTCTGAGCATGGTCTCTGCTTACCTCTGGCCTCTCTGACCCCACTCCGCAGGCCCAGACCCCAGCACCCCCAACCTCACGCTGGGCCCAGGTCTGGCCCCTTCCAGGAAAGGATATGGGCAGCAGGTACACCCCAGGTGCCCTCACTCAGCAGTAGTGTCCTGCCAGGTGAGACAGAAGTTGTGCTTCTTGTCTCCCCACACATGTCGGTTCTTGGAGAACTTTCTCCATCAGTGCAGCTGCCTTCCTGCCGAGGAGAGTGCTGGCACACGGCCCTGCGCCGGCCTCACTCCCACGTGCAAAGATCCAAACTCACTCTGTTGGTGTATTTGCTAGATGGGGTCCCTCGGAGGTCGGAGTGTCCAGCCCCCTGATCTTCCAGGGAGGGACCTAGCTCATGACATGGCCCTGCAGGCCAGCCCTTCTCATGTGGTATTACCACTTTCCTTTTTTAATTAAAAAAAGAATTTCCAATTTGGCTGTAAGAAGCTTGGAAGTCACTGGTCCATTCTAACAAGTAAAAAGCTGAACAAACTGAAAACTCAGCACCTCTTCTTAGCTCCGTAAGAGAAGAGAAGTCACAAAGCAAACCTCTGTTCCCCAGATTGGAGGGACCGACGGGCAGACACAGAAAACCCAACTTCCCAGAGCAGGAATCTCCACTGTAAGTGATGAACTGCTGGAGGCTCAGTGTGGACAATTCAGTTAGAAACCCCACTTCTGTGAGTTTTATCTCCTGGAGCTCTATTAGGTTTGTATGGTAAACAGTGGAGAAAACTCCGCTTGTACTTCTCAAAGGGAGAGAGGAAAAAGAACCTTTTGAAACACACCAGAGCACTGTTCTGTGCAGGCCTGACCTGCTGGGGCTTCATCAGTGCCTGACTCACCCTGCTGAGCCAGCTCTGGCCTTCCTGTCCCACCTAAAGGGGAAAAGGGGACTGTGAAACATCCATGAAAGTCCACTGTCCAGAGCACAGGTTCAGTAAAAGACCTAATTGTAGGATTGTGAACGACTAACCCCTGACCTACGCTCGTCACCACAACACTAATGTTCCTTTCATGCAGGACGTCAGGCCTGGTTAGCAACAGAAAATGACAAGGGACACCAAAAGGCGAGAACACAGTGGGAAGAGACAGGGCAGCAGCAGAAGCAGACTCATACGGCAGTGATACTGGAAATTAGCAGACTGGGAATTTAAAGCAACTGTGACTAATGTGGTAGGGCCCTATGGACTAAGTAGACAGCATGCAAAACGGGTGGGAAATGGATGCAGAGAGGTGAAGACTCAAAGCAGAACCAGGAGAAATGCTAGAGATTTGTAGCAAAAACAAACACAAATGGAGAATGCTTCTGATGGGCATGTTAGTGAACTGAACATAGGAGAGGAAGGAATCTCTGAGCTAGAGGATATCTCAATAGACACCTCCAAAGATGAAAAGCAAGGAGAAAAAAAGACTGAAAACAGAACAGACTGTCCAAGGACTGTGGGGATCTACACATCAGTAACGTGTGACAGGAATGCCAGGACAGAAAGAATATCGGAAACAGTTATGACTGAGAGTTTTCTCAAATGAATGTCATACCAAACAGATCCGGGAAGCTCAGAGAACACCAGGCAGGATTAATGCCCCTGAAAACTATACCTTGGCTTATCATTCTCAAACTACAGAAAAGGAAAGATAAAAATAACAACAGCGAGAAGCAGAAGTCTGACCTGCAGAGCACCAAGGGACGAGTCACAGCTGCGTCCTCAGACACCATGTGAGTGAGGAGAGATTGGTGAAATAGGAAACCCAGCAGCCTATACTCTAACCTGTGAAATGAACGGGAGGGGTGGCTGGTTAGCTCAGTTGGTTAGAGTGTGGTGCTGATAACACAAAGGTTGATGGTTCAGTTGCCGCATGGGCCACTGTGAACTGCGCCCTCCTTAAAAAAAAAAAAAGTGAATGGGAAGTAGACTTTCTCAGACACACAAAGACTGAGGGAATTTGTTGCCAGTAGACCTCCCTTGCAAGAAATATTCAGAGAAGTTCTTAGAAGGGAAATTATGTGGGTCAGAAACTTGGATCCACTTAAAGAACATCGGAGAAGAAAGTGAAGGAAAAATAAAAATGTGATTTTATTCTTCATTTAACAGATAACAGTTTGTTCCAAATACTACGCTGTATTTGAATATATATATATATATATATATATACACACACACACACACACACATATACATATATATATTTACATATGCTTATGTATAAGTGAAATTGATGACAGTAATGATATAGGGGTAGGAAGGAGAAATTAGGATTATAAGGTGCTCACACTACCCATGAGGTGGTATAGTGTTATTCGAAAGTAGACTTGGATTAGTTCTAAAATCTAGGGCAACCACTTAAAACAAGTAAAAAAGAAAAATTATAACTGATATGCTAGCAGAGAACTGATGAAAGGGGAGAAAATAGAATCACAAAATGCTCAATTAAGACTACAAAAGGCAGAAAAGGAGTGGAAGACAAAAATAGAAAACAATAAGGAACAAATAGAAAATAGTCACAAATATGGTAAAATCTAATGCAACTAAATCAACATCACTTTGAACATCAGTGATCTAAATACACTAATTAAAACAAAGAGACTGTTAGAGTGGATCAAACAATACGACCCAACTGTGTGTTGTCTACAAGAAACCTACTTTAAATATGAAGACATGGATTGAAAAGTAAAGGGATGGAGACAGACATGCCACACAAACAGTAATTAGAACAAGGGAAGTCGTCAGGGATAAAGAGGGCGTCACATAAAGATGAAGGGGTTGGTGCTCCAGGAAGAAATAACAACCCTTAATGTGGAGGCGTCTCACAACAGAGCATCGAAATACATGAGGCAAAAGCTGGCAGAACTGCGAGGAGAAGCAGATGAAGCCACGGCCACAGCTGGAGGCTTCAACAGCCTTATCAGAAACGGTCGGATCCAGCGGACGGAGAACCACAATGGACTTGGTTGAACTCAACAGCACCGTCAATCACTGAATAGGATGGACATGTGTAGAAGGCTTCACCCAGCCACAGTGGAACCCACATTCTTCTCAAGGTCGCGTGGGACATTCACCCAGACAGACCACATTCTGGGCCATAAACACTCCCAAGGCATTTAAAAGAAGAGAAATGCAGTGTGCTTTCTCAGAACACGATGGAACCAAGCTAGAAGTCCACAAGAGAAAGATGGCTGGAAAACCCCAGACACTTGGAGATTAAAATACAAACTTCTAAATAACATGTGGGTCAAAGAAGAAATATCAAGAGAAGCTTTAAAATATCTTGAACTAAATGAAAGTGAAAACACATCTTAAAATGTGTGGGGTGCAAAGAAAGCAGTGATTAGAGAGGAATTTACAGCGTGAATGCAAATGTTAGTAAATAAGAAATACCGAAAACTGATCATCTAAGCTTCTACAGTAGGAAACTAAGAAAAAGAAGAGCAAAGCAAATCCAAAGTAAGCAGAAGTAAATAAGAGAAATTAGAGCAGAAATCAATGAAATAGGAAATAGAGAAAATCAATTAAACCAAAAGCTGATTCTTTGAAAAGATCAGTAAAATCAATAATCCTCTAGCCAGACTAAGAAAGAAATTACTAATACCAGAAATGAAAGAAGGGACATCACTATAAACCTTATGGACATTAAAAGTATAATAAAGGAATATTATGAACAACTCTGTGCTTACATATTTGATAACAGATAAAATGGTCCAGTTCCTTGAAAGATGTAATCTGCCAAAGCACATAAGAAGAAATAGATATTCTGAGTAGGCCTGTTTCTATTAAAGATATTGAATCAACAATTAATAACTTTCCAAAACAGAGAGAAGCAGGCCCAGATGGGCTCCCTGCTGAATTCTCCCATTTAAGGAAGATACTATTTTATTTATTCTCTACAACCTCTTTCAGAGGACAGAAGCAGAGGGAATACTTCCTAACTCATCCTCTGAGGCCATCAGTCCCCTAATACCAAAATCAGACAAATACAATACCAAAGAAAAAACACATAGACCGGTATCTCATGAGCATAGATGCAAAAATCCTCAACAGAATATTAGCAAAGCAAATCCAACAATGTATGAGAAAAATTATACACCAGGACCAAATGGGATTTACTCCAGGTGAGCAAGGCTGATTCAACATTAGAAAATCAGTGCAATCCATCAGATCAACAGCCGATGGAAGAAACATCACAGATCATGTCAATAGATGCAGGAAAAGCATCTGACGAAACCCAGCACCTGCTCATGATAAAAACTCTACACTGGGAATAGAGGGGACTTCCTCAAATGGATAAAGAAAACATGCAGCCAACATCTACTTAAGGATGAGAACCTCAGTGCTTTCCTGCTACGATCAGAAACAAGGCAGGGTATCCTCTGTCACCACTGCTTTTCAACATCACACTAGAAGGCCTAGCAGAAGCAATAAGACACAAAAGGAAATCAAAAGTATAGGGATTGAGGGGCACACGGGTGGCTCAGTTGGTTAGAGCTTGAGCTCTGGGCAACTGGTCTACCAGTTAGATTCCCACATGGGCCAGCGAGCTGCGCCCTCCACAACCAGAATGAAGTCAGTGAGCTGCTGCTCAGCTCCCGGGTGGCCAGATGGCTTGGTTGGAACGCAGGCTCTCAGCCATAAGGTTGCTGGTTCGACTCCTAGACTCCCACAAGGGATGGGGGGCTCTGCCCCCCACGACTACAATTGAACACGACACCTTGAGCTGAGCTGCCGCTGAGCTCCAGGATGGCTGTTGGTTGGAGCGCGTCCTCTCAACAACAAGGTTGCTGGTTCGACTCCCGCAAAGGATGGTGGACTGTGCCCCCTGCAACTAGAAAAAATGGCAACTGGACCTGGAGCTGAGCTGCGCCCTCCACAACTAAGACTGAAAGGACAACAAGTTGAAGCTGAACGGCACCCTCCACAACTAAGATTGAAATGACAACAACTTACTTCACTTTGAAAAAGTCCTGGAAGCACACACTGTTCCCCAATAAAGTCCTGTTCCCCTTCCCCAATAAAAAATAATAATAAAAAAAGTACAGAGATTGAGATGGACCATCCATGTAGAAAATCTCAAAGAACTGACAAAAAAATGAGGTAGTGAGCTATTATAGCAAGGTCGCAGGATACAAAGTTACCATAAAAAGTCAGTTACTATATACTAGCAATGAACGATTGAAATTTGAAATAAAAACTAATACAGAAATAAAAACTTGCACACAGGTGCTCACAGCAGCTTTATTCGTAATTGCCAAACTTGGAAACAGCCAAGACACCCTGGACCATGGACAAAATGGTCCAGCCAGACAGTGCAATGTTATTCAGCACTAAAAAGAAATGAGCTAACAGCCATGAAATGCATGTTAAATGCATGTCACTAAGTGAAAGAAGCCAGTCTGAACAGGCCACACACTGTGTGATTCCAACATTCTGGAAAAGGCAGAACTATGGGGGCGGTAAAGGGATCAGGGGTTGCAGGGGAGGGATGAGTAGGGGGAGCACAGAGCCCTTAAAGGGGTGGAGTACTCTGCATGACACTAGATTGGTGGCTGCACGTCATGCATTTGTCCAAACCCGTAGAATGTCCACCACTAGTGTACACTGCGGGCTCTGGGTGACAATGTACGTGCTGGTTCATCAGCTGTAACAAATATCCCACTGGTAGGGGTGCCGACACTGGGGGAGGCTGTGCGTGTGGGGGGGTGGGGGGGTATGGGAACTGCGCCTTCCGGTCAGTTTTGCTATGAACCTGAAACTGCCCTGAAAAATAGTCCATTAAAAAATAATAATAATAGAAGCTTAGTGTAAAAACAAACAGTTGAAGGCCTCTGAGCCTGTCAGGGCTGTCTGAGGCCCTTTCCTGCACTACAAACAATGCTATTGTGTGTGTGTCACTGTAAGTGCTTTTGTAAAATAAATTCATAAAAACGTAACTGCAGTGTGTGTGTGATAGGAGGAGCGGGCTGGGTCCCGTCAGGAGGCCTGGCGTGGCCTTCGCCGTCCTGGGCATTCATTCAGCTCCAGACCCGGGGCAACACTGGGGCTTGTCATTGCCTGGTCTCGTGGACAGTGGGTTTTTGACAGTGATGTCAGAGCCGCTTGTGAATCGTTTTTAAGCACCTTTGGTAGGCGTTCAGTCCCTTCCCTGAGCTGCCTGAGCCTCGGTGCTGTGTGACGCCTGCCCGAGCGGCAGTGACCTCTGTGTTTGATTCCAGACAGGCTGACGGTCGCAAGGTGCTGCGGTCCAGCATCCGGGAGTTCCTGTGCAGCGAGGCCATGTTCCACCTCGGGGTCCCCACCACACGGGCCGGGGCCTGCGTCACGTCACAGTCCACGGTCGTGCGCGACGTATTCTATGATGGTAATCCCAAGCGTGAACCGTGTGCGGTCGTGTTGCGTATAGCTCCCACCTTCCTCAGGTAATGCACCCGCAGGCCTGTGCGCGCTCGGTTAGCAGTTTGAGGCCACGTGCTTACGCACCTGGAATGCCCCTTGATGACGCTTTCAGGACCCTGACCCGTCCCTGGGGCAACAGAAGCAGAGTGTCCGGGAAGGAGACGCTTTGCACCATGGGAGGGACTTAGGGGCCAGAGGTACTGGGCGTGTTCTGGGTTGGGAGTGCCGTCCTGTGTGTGCACTGCTGGGCCAAGCCCTTGCACGCTGCCTATCCAGGCCCTGGTCACCTTGAGAAGAGATGGGGTGGTGGCCGAAGGACAGCTGGCCCGGGCAGTCGGGCTGTCCAAACATAGGCTTCTTGGAAGGGGCGCGTACTGAGCTGTTTCCTGGGAGTTTTTGACAACGAACTTCATCAAGCAAATGGTTCTGAGTCATGATGAGTAAGCGCTGTTCCACGCCTGGCATGACGTCTTCCTGACCCGTTCATTACACAGTGTTTTCTGCGCCCATCACCCATGGCACCATGCTCTCTGGCATTGAACCCAGAGTTTTCAGGA
This sequence comes from Rhinolophus ferrumequinum, assembly GCF_004115265.2. Lineage (NCBI taxonomy): Eukaryota > Metazoa > Chordata > Mammalia > Chiroptera > Rhinolophidae > Rhinolophus > Rhinolophus ferrumequinum. Next base: position 489,152 of record NC_046293.1, on the reverse strand, counting down.
GGGGGCTATGGTGACCTCGTGGCTATCCCGTCCTGTGGGGCCAAGCTGACCCTGTACATGTCAGGGCCCCCAAGACAGCTCAGCTGTCACCAGGCCAGTCCTCTGGGGGATGGGAGGAGCCAGGGCAGACCCAGGGGCTCTCGCCACAGCAGCAGCACCGGCATTCTGGCCAGCCCTTCCCAGCTGTGGGCCATCCTGGAACGGTGGGCTGTCGGGGAGCCTACTCCCACTAACTGCTGGCTGTCACCCCAGTCGTGGCAAGCAAAAATGCCTCCAGACATTGCTTCGTGTCCCCTGGGGGACATGGGACTCAATGGAGAGCCACTGCTGACCACTCATAGGCAGTGTCCACAGTAGACAGCTGAGCCTGCTTGTCACTGCACTGCAGGATGCCCCTAGGCGTGGGAGCATGAGCCCACAGCCCACTTGTGCTTGTGGAGTCAGGGGCCAGGCGGCCATGGTCTGTGGGCTGCGTGGAAAGTGACCCAAAGTGAACCATGTCTGTACTCACGTCATTGAAAGACTAGCCCTCTCTGGTTTTGTTTGCTCGCGGTGTTCTTCCCTCTGGAGGCTCCAGGCTCTGGCGGCCACACTTCTCCTCCTTGTGGGGCGGGGTCACCGCTAACTGCTCAAAAACTTGGTCCCCCTCCAGGTTCGGGTCCTTTGAGATTTTTAAGTCCACAGACGAGCACACGGGGCGCGCAGGCCCCAGCGTGGGGAGGAATGACATTCGCATACAGATGCTGGACTATGTGATCGGCACTTTTTACCCTGAAATCCAGGCCGCTCATGTGGGCGACAGTGTGCAGAGGAACGCTGCCTTCTTCCGCGAGGTAGGCGGGCCGCGGCCTCCTGTAGGCGCGTGGGTGCTCGGTCTGTCTGGCTGGAGGCTGGGGGCCCTGGGTCAGCACCCTTGCCACCGGAAGTGGGCCCCTGTCACCCCCGAGTCCCCTGAGCTGGGCTCTCTTCCTTCTTGTCTGCTGAGGCGAGCGCCTGCACCAAGGGATACCAGCCAGTGGCTCTCAGCTCCCACCTGCAGTGGGTAATCTGGGCGGGTCGCTCTGCCTCTCAAGCCTCCATCTCTCCGTCAGCTGATGAAAGGATGGTGCTGCCCGATTCCTGGAGCGTCCTCAGCTTTACGATGCGTGGCACGTGTGGGGCCAGTGTCTGGGCGCTGGGTGGGTAGGCCATTTGAGCCCCTTGCTGCAGCCCACAGGGTGAGGCCGGGCCCCGGGCCTGGACCCAGGACAGGTTTTGCCTGACGTTGTGGTCCTTCCTCCTTTGCACGTGGTCATCCGCTGGGCCTCGGCCATGGGTATGTCAAGGTTTTGTGATTTTTCTGGTGCTCCTTCCTAAACGCTCTTAAGCGCTCTCCTGAATGGTTGGGTGCTGGCCCAGATGACAGCACGCTGGGATGGAACCCTCAGAAGGCACAGCTCGCTTGGGGGAGGGACATGGGAGCAACCAGGCCTGTCCTGCCACAGGTGACACGTCGTACAGCCCGGATGGTGGCTGAGTGGCAGTGTGTCGGCTTCTGCCACGGCGTGCTCAACACAGACAACATGAGCGTGCTGGGGCTCACCATCGACTACGGGCCCTTTGGCTTCCTGGACAGGTGAGCGGCCGGGAGGGCCCTCTCACGGCCTGGCGGGAGAGGACTGCCCACGTGTGCAGCTGATTTCCTTAACGCCTGTTAAGGTTGCTGTTCCCAGCAGCGAAGTCCCCTGGAGTGTTGGGTTTCAAGCAGAGAAGGGTTTTTAAAGGGTGGCTGTGCTCCCAGGGGGAGGTGGACCGAAGGGGCAGGAAGAGGGTGCCGCCTGGCCAGGGGTGGTGTGCGGGTGCTGCTTCCCTGCCCTTGAGGTGGGGCCGTCGGGGCTGCTGGCCAGTTGTGTGGGCAGGGCAGGGTCCTTGACCTTGGCACTTTGGGTGCCCCCAAGGGCCTGCACTGTCCCCTGTGGGCAGCACCACAGTTCCCTCACCCCTGTGGCAGGTACGACCCCGACCACGTGTGCAATGCCTCCGACAACGCTGGACGCTACGCATACAACAAACAGCCTGAGGTGTGCAAATGGAACCTGCAGAAGCTGGCCGAGGCCCTGGAGCCCGAGCTGCCCCTGGCGCTGGCCAAGGCCATCCTGGCTGAGGAGTACGACGCTGAGTTCCGCAGTCACTACCTGCACAAGATGCGCAGGAAGCTGGGCCTCGTGCGGGCTGCCTGCGAAGAGGACGCGGCCCTGGTTGCCCGGCTCCTGGAGACCATGCAGCAGACCGGTGAGTGCTGGCGGCCACGCCTCGCGGGGCTGTCCCCACTGTTCCCTTTGAGCCACTTCTCAGCGCACCGTCTAGCGGCACTAGGTGCAGTCACACTGTTGTGCAGCCATTCCCACCGTCATCTCCATCGTCTCCAACTGAAACTCCATCCCCATTAAACACCAGCTCCCCATGCGCCCTCCGGACCTACATTTCTACTCTGTCTCTGTGAATGTGACAACTGTAGGTCCCTCACAGAAGTGAGGTCAGTGTTTGTCCTGATTTCACTCCACATCATGTCCTAAGGTCCATCCATGTTAAGGCTGAATAATGTCCCTTCCACGCGTGGACCATGCGTTGTTCATCTGTCACCATCAGTGGACACGGGTTGTGTTCACCCGCTAGCTGCTGTGAACACAGACGTACAAATGTCAGCCCCCGTCCCTGGCTCTCCGTTACACCTGGGGTGCGTTTCATTCCCCGAGTTGCTCTGGCACAACGTGGGACAGCTGCGGCACGGCACCCTTGTGGGTCCCGATCTCAGGGGAAGCGCTCGGTCCCTCACCGTTGAGGACGGCCTCTCCTGTGGGCCTTTTCATACGTGTCCTTTGTCAGGTTGAGGAAGTTTCCTTCTATTTCTAGTTTGAATTTTCACCATTTTGCCTCTGTTGAGATGATCACGTGGTTTTACTCCTTCCGTCATAATTGTCTTAGTCACTTTGACTAAGTGCTACAATAAAGGGCCACCAATGGGGCCGTAAACAATAGACATTTGTTCCTCTCAGTTCTGGAGGCTGCAAGACCAAGGTCACGGTGCCAGCAGATTCTGTCTGGTGAGGACTCTTCCTCGTTCACAGGGGGCCGTCTTCTTGCTGTGTCCCTTCCTACAAGGGCACGTGAGGCCCCACCGGCAGAACCTGACTGCCTCCACCATCATTGGGGGATGGGGCTTCCATGTGTCAATGTGGAGGGACACCAACATTCAGTCCATGGAATGTCCCCTGCTTGCCTAGGATAAATACTCCTTTGTCATGGTGTCCTACCCTTTTAATAGACTACTGACTGCTTTGCTAATATTCTGCTATTGAGGATTTTTGCATCCATGTTCCTCAGGGATATTGGTCTGTAGTTTTCTTATACTTCTTTTGGCTTTGTGTCAAGGCAATGCCAGTTTCATAGAGCAAATTAGAAAGTGTTCCCTCCTTTTTGTTAGAGTTTGAGACGGATTGATGTTAATTCTTCCTTAAACGTTTGGTAGAATTCCCCAGTGAAGCCATCAGGGCCAGAACTGACTCAGTCAGCTTACTGACTCAATCTCCTTTCTGGTGATAAGACTACACAGGTTTCTACTTCTTCTTGAGCCAGTTTTGGAAATTTGTGTTTCTAGGAATGTCTATGTCATCTAAGTAAACCAATTTATTGGTATGCAAATGTTTGTTGTATTCTCTTGTAGTCTTGTTTCTGTATGGGCAATAGTTATGTTCTCACTTTGATTTCTGATTTCAGTTATTTGTGTCTAGTGTAGCTAAGTTTGTCGATTTTGGTGATCTTTTCAAAGAACCAACTCGGTTTCATTCATTTTTCTCCTGTTTTTCTGTTCACTATTCCATTTATCTCTGCTCTAATCTTTATTTCCTTTCTTTCTGCTAACTCTGGTCTTATTTTGTTGTCTAGTGCATTAGGTATCAGATTAAGTTATTGATTTGAGATCTTTTCTTAATTGATGTAATTGACACATAACATCATGTTCACTTCAGATGTACATGACGACTCGATATTTGCATGTATTACAAAACGGTTACCACACGTTTGCAAACTTTTTTCTTGTGATGAGTGACTTGCTCTTTTAATGTCTGCGTTTACAGCTGTGGCACCCTCCCCACCCACCCCCGCCTCTGAACACTGCTTCCTCAGTTTGTTGTCTCTGAGCATTTCCTAATTTCCCTTGTGATTTCTTTTTTGGATCCATTGGTTGTGTTAGTTTTCACTTTATATGTGAATTTTCATTTTTCTTCTGTGATTTCTAGTTTCATTCCATTGTGATTGGAGAAAATACCAGTCTTTTCAAATGTATGGAAACTTGTTTTATGGCCTAACATGGTCTGTCGTGGAGCATGTGCTGCTCTAGTTGGACAGAATGTTTGATCGAGTTGGTTCACAGCACCGTTCAAGTTCTCCGTATTGAACTTTCGGCTACATGTTCTATTTATTATTGGAAGTGGGGTGTTGACGTCTCCTTATAGGATTTTTCAATTCTACAGATGTTTGCTTTATATATTTTGGAACCCGTTTGATGCGTATACGTCCTTAATTGTTACATCTTGATGAATTGACTCATCAATACATAATGCTTTCGTAAATTTTTTACTTAAAGTATACTTTGATCGTAATAGAGCCACCCAGCTCTCTTTAGGTTACTATTTGCTTGGGACATTTTTTTCATCTTTTCTACTTATTTTAGTCTAAAGTGAGTATCTTAGAGACAGGATGTAGTTGGATCTGTTATTCATGTCCTGCCAATCTCTGCTTCTTGATTGGAGAATAATCCATTTACTTTTTAAGTAATTACTGATAAGGAAAGGCTTCTGCCATTTTGCTACTTGTTTTCTGTGTCTTACACCATTTTTGTCCCTCATTTTCTCTACTACTGCTTTCATGTTTAACTTTTTGGTAGCATGCTATATTGACTCCCTTCTCATTTCCTTTTGTGTGTATTTTTTGGATGTTTTCTTAGGGGTTATGTGACTCTTTTAACAAGTCGGGCTGAGGATCACATGGTATCTGTAATGTGTTGAGCCCTGTGTTGTGCGTTTCTGTCAGTGGCTTCTCCCAGACACTACAGTTCCTGACGCAGGCGGTGGTGATTGCAGTGACAGCGCTGAGGGCCAGAGGACAGCCTCAGGGCCTTCACTATTGTACCCATTTTACAGATAAAGAAAGCGGGGCTGGAGGCCTGGAGAGATTGAAGGGACTTGCCAGGTTCAGAGTGGTGGCTGAATGGGATAGGGCAGAGGGCTCAGGAGTCCTGGACCTGACACCAAGTCAGGCTCCCCCACGTGCATGGACGTGGGGGTCCGTCTGTGAGTGGGCACTGCAGGCAGGAAGCGCAGGGTGCTGAGAGCAGCGCCCTGACCAGCTCTGTTTCAGGTGCTGACTTCACCAACACCTTCTACCTGCTGAGCTCCTTCCCAGTGGAACCGGGCTCCCTGGGCCTGGCAGACTTCCTGACGGCGCTGACCACACAGTGTGCCTCCCTAGAGGAGCTGAGGCTTGCCTTCCGGCCCCAGATGGACCCTCGGTGGGTACTTGGGTCTTTGCTTCCATGGAGTTTGCTTCTGGAAAGGAACATTCAAAACAGAGCATATGGGGGAACGTGCCCTCAGGGAATGTTGGACACTTAGCTGGGCACCTGGGGGGCCCACACGGCCGCTCCACTTCCAAGACTGGTGGGGATGGTCCTGTCCCTTCTCCGCGGCAGAGACCCACTGGTCAGAGGACAGTGATACTGCCACTAGTATGGGGAGGCTAGACGGCACAGACAGGGAGCCCGCGGTCTGCTCTGGGACAGCGTCCCAGACCAGCTCTCGGGCCTGCCCAGGAAGAGCCCGTGGGCCCTCAGGCTCCACCAGGTTGTGCTTTCTGCACCATCGCCCAGTGGGAAAAGCACGCATGTTCCGAGGGTGCAGCCCACGCACAAGATAAGACCTGGGAGCTATGTTTTAATGAACAAGCCAACAGACTGGGTCCGAGAGGAACTGAGTGCAGCAGCGTGGGGAGTGGGCTGAGGCTCTCAGGACCCGCCGAATGAAGCCAGTGAGAGGGGGCAGGGGTGTCGGCGGCTGCCCCTGACCCCCAGGTCCTTTTGGAAGTGGGGAAGGATCCAGCCCTGTGGTCATCATGGGAAGTGACAGCAGTGACCTCCCAAAGGAAGCTGGTGCTGGCATGGGATGTAGACGAGTGCCAAGCAGCAGAGATGGGGCCCCACTGCTGGTCTTTCCTTTGGGGCCCACCCCTGGGGTCTGCCAGAGCAGCCAGCAGCCTCTGCTTCTCGGGTGCCGCTGTGTCCCATCAGGTGAGGAGCTGCTGGTAGGCGCCTTTGTGCGGCGAGACAGCCGAGGCCATTGCCGCCGCCTCCTCCCTGCGGGGCAGTCGTCACTGCGGCGTCCAGCAGCCCCAGGCCACGGTCCATAGCAGTGGTGGGACGCTGCTGCCTCACGGGCGCACTGACGCCGCCCCTCTGCGCAGGCAGCTGTCAATGATGCTGATGCTGGCCCAGTCGAACCCACAGCTCTTGGCACTCATCGGCACCCAGGCCAACGTCACGAAGGAGCTGGAGCGCATGGAGCAGCTGTCGCGGCTGGAGCAGCTGAGCCCGGCCGAGCTGCTGAGCAGAAACAGGGACCAGTGGGCCGACTGGCTCCAGGAGTACAGGTGAGGCCAGCCTGCCACCGGGAGGGGGCTGCGGACCCCCGTCCAGGGCACCTGTGGAGGTGGGGTGGGGGCAGCAGCTGCTGGAGGGTGGGGCGTGGATGTGCTTCCAGAGCCCGGCTGGAGAAGGACAGGGAGGGCGCCGGTGACGCTGCCGCCTGGCAGGCTGAGCGCGTGCGCGTCATGCACGCCAGCAACCCCAAGTACGTCCTGCGGAACTACATGGCGCAGGACGCCATCGCGGCTGCCGAGAATGGAGACTTCTCAGAGGCAAGGACACGCTCCATCCTGTCCCTCCCTCTGCCCCGCCTGCAGCAGGGGGCGGCCCCCCAACCTGCCGTGCTCCTCCCTCTCCAGGTGCGCCGGGTGTTAAAGCTGCTGGAGGCCCCGTACTGCACGGAGGGCGAGGCCACCGAGGCCCTGGAGGCCGCTGAGCCCGAGGGGACCAGTGGGGCAGCGGGCAGGCGGCGCTCCTACAGCAGCAAGCCCCCACTCTGGGCGGCGGAACTCTGTGTCACGTGATCCTCGTAGTTGCCTTGGGGGCCCCCAGCCGGAGGTCCCTAAGGCCCCACGTCCAGCCGAGTCCCGGAGGCGGTGCCCGGCCAGGGCGCAGTCCTGCAGCCCGACTCTCCATGACGGCAGAAACATCCAGTCAGGACCTGACCTGTCTCTGCCTGAAGCTGACTCGGCAGCCAGCGCACGCTCAGCAAGCAGAGGGGGCCGGGCGGCCGCCCCACCCACCTTGCAGCCCAGGGGCGTGGCCTTGCGTGGCTCCCGCTCGGGGGTGAAGGCCCTGAATAAAGTGAGCGGCAGCGCCCGTCCCGTCCTGCCCCGAGTCTGTGTGGTCACTGGCCCGGCCTGGCGCCCGCTCAGGCGTCCTGGTAGTAGCTGTTGAAGTTGATACGCAGCAGGAAGTCCTCCAGGTGGGGCTGGTAGCCGCGGTTCACCAGCTTGGTCACCACTGGGGGGAGGGGGGCAGGGGGCAAGGGACCGGGTGAGCCAGCGGCTTGAGGGGCGTCCTGTGGCCCACCCAGCCCGTGGAGACAGCTCACCTTTGAAGAGGAAATGGGAGTAATACTTGAAGGTGCTGTAGGACTGCTGCATGAGGGCGAAGTTGGGGTGCTCAGCCGGGCCCCAGGGCTGGGAGATGAGCTGGCTGCGAAACTTGAGGATGAGGCTGAAGACACTGTGAATGATGTTCATGACCGGCGCCGCCTTCTCTGTCAGCAGGCCCCTGGGGAGCAAGGGCACTGGTGGGGCTGCCTGGCCACGCCCCCCGCCCCCCCCACCGCGCCCACAGCCTCACCTGAACACCGCCTTGTGCAGGTACTCAGCGTGGGCCCGTCGGATCTCCTCCAGGTCGCCCACGGCCGCCAGCCTGGCCCGGAACTCACACCAGGTGACGTGCAGGATCTGGTTGGCGATGTAGCCCTGGGTGACCTTCACGAAGTGCTGCATCTCATGCTTGAACAGCTGCAGCTGGCGGAGCTGCACGGAGCCAGCCGCGGGGCTCAGCAGGGCTGTGGGGTGGGGGGCGGGGAGGTGAGGCGGGGGTAAGCCACTGCACGGGGACAGGGCAGCTGCCAGAGCCAGGCCGCGGGCCTCACCCGTGCGCTTCAGGTGGAAGCAGATGTCCTTGAGCGTCCACATCATGAGCTTCAGCTGCAGCAGGAACGAGAAGATGCCGCCGTACCTGCTCAGGCAGCTCTCCGTGATGACGATGTTGAGAGGCCAGTCCACCTGTGGGGAAAGGCTCAGGCCGTGCATTGACCAGCACCCGCCAGCCCAGCCTCAGGCCCTGCTGACCTTGTACCTGAGCTCCAGGCAGCTCAGTACGTCGGGGGCGTTGGGCGCAAAGGCCTCGGGCAGGAACTTGAGGGCGAAGGACAGGTTGGCTGCGTGCGGGGAGTCGCCATGCAGGCTGTACTGCAGCGCCTTGCTCAGCACTGCGTTCAGCGCCAGTGGGCTCAGCAGCTCTCCGGGTGTCTGGCCGGCCCCGAGCTGAGGCGGAGAAGGCACAGGGTCCCAAGGCATCCAGCCGCCCCACCCTGCGCAGCCCCACGCTGCGCCGCCTCCACACCTGGGCTCACCTTCTCGAAGAGCAGGTCGCTGAGGGATTGGGCGAACTCGCCGTCCTCCATCAGCAGGAAGTGGCGCAAAGCCTCGAAGTGGGACTCCAGGCGCAGCTCCACGAAGAAGTAGTCCACAGCGGCCTTGTTCACCAAAGAGACGCTGCCGGGAGGAGCCTGGGGTCAGGGGCCAGCCAGGCGGCGCGCCTGGGCGGGCCTGGCGGGCAGGCAGGCAGGCACTCACTGGGCGGCCAGCGGGGCGGTGACCGAGTGCTTCATGAGAACAGGCAGCGGCAGCAGCTCACTCAGCTGCACGGCGGTCTCATCTGTGTCTGGGTGGTGGTGGGGGTCCTCGGGGAGGGCAGTGGGTGTCCTCAGGTAGGGCAGCCCATGGTGTAGGAGGCGGGCGACTGGAGGCTCTGCTGCGGGGACAGTGCAGCCCGTGGTCAGTAACAGTGGGGACACGCTGGTCAAGCGCCCTCCCTCCCACCTGCCCCCCTTCCCCCCCCCCGTGGTCGGCCCACTCACACATGGCCTCGTAGCTGTCCGGGTACTGCTCCAGGCGGTACCGCCTCACCAGGCCTGCCAGGTAGGCCTGCTCCCCATCCCCACACGGCGCTGCCGCTGCCTCCGCCTCCTCCCTGAGGCCCACGCTGCTCTCGGCGGCTGCACCTTCCTAAGACGACACAGCCTCAAGACCCTTGCCTCTTCCCCAGGGGCCAGAGAGACAGGAAAGGGCGCGGGGCCCACGCGCTGCCCGACCCTGCAGGCACAGGCCCTCACTGCCCAGCAAGGCCACGTGGGGCGGCCAGCACTGAGCTCCCCCGGCCATGACCCCCAACCCCGACCTCGCAGCCCTGACCTGGGAGCTGGAAGGCCGACTTGAAGAGCAGTTGTCAGTGTCCCCACTCCTTCCTGGGCCTGAGTGGCACAAATGGGATGGGGGGGGTCAGGGCCGAGAGCCTGCTGTGGGGCAGCACCTCCCAGGTCCCCAGGACAACAGACTTCTCGCCCTTCCTCCCTCCCCTCCCCCTCCGGGCCCCAGGCACCACCAGTGACAGGACAGCTCTGGGGTCCCACTGACCTGGCTCCTCAGAAATGCTGTCTCCCAGATCGCGAGGCGCAGCCATGGCAGCTGGTGAGGCCTGCAGGCCACTCTCTTCCCCGGAGTCAGAGCAGGAGCTGTGTGAGGCCAGCTCTGCAGGAGGCTGGGGCTCATGTTCCCAGGCCGGGCTCTGTGCTCCCAGGCTGACGCCAGACTGGGACACGTGGGCAGGGGGGCTCTGGTGCGGCCTGGGCGTATCAGGCTGGGCTTCCTCTGGAAGCTCCCCCAGCATCACCTGGGACTGAGCCACGTGCCCATGGACGTTCCACCGTGGCCGGGAGGGCGCCACGTCACACACGTTCTGCCCTACCCTGATGCTGGCATCAGACACATGCCCGTGGACGTTCCACCGTGGCCGTGAGGGTGCCACGTCACACACGTTCTCCCCCACCCTGATGCTGGCATCAGACACATGCCCGTGGACGTTCCACCGTGGCCGGGAGGGCGCCACATCACACACGTTCTCCCCCACCCTGATGCTGGCATCAGACACATGCCCGTGGACGTTCCACCGTGGCCGGGAGGGCGCCACGTCACACACGTTCTCCCCCACCCTGATGCTGGCATCAGACACGTGCCCGTGAACGTTCCCCTGTGGCCGGGAGGGCGCCATTCTGGAAGCATAACCCCCTGTGAGAACACCAGCCTCTGACACATGTCCAAGGAGCTGCCTGATGGCCGGGCTGCTCCCCTCCTGGCGGGGGTTGTTCCTGGGTGGGAGTGGGTGAGGCAGAGCCACCTGCCCCTCCGGGACACAAGTGTCCAGCTGCACATGTGCATTCCCACACAGCTGCAGCCCCTCACAGCCCAAGCCGCCTCCTATAGTCTGCAGGGACCCTGGGGGGGCTGAGGTGACCACAGCTGGCCTCAGGATGGTTCTGAAATCGTACTCCTGCGGCCCAGAGGGCCCTGTGCCCGCTGCTGCGGATGGAGCTGAGGCGGGCAGGGCTGAGCCGATGATCTGTAATGCCTCCCCCAGGTCAGGGGCCACGCCAGTGAGTACAGGCTGCTCAGGCCCCCGCCCCGTGGGCAGGACGTCTTGGATGCTGAGGCCTGCAGAGGACGGCTCCGACCCCTCCACCTGCCCTGAGCTGCAGGCCCCCACTGGAGGCTCCAGGGGCTGTGGTGCCCACACGCCTGGCCGGCTCAGGCCATCCCAGGAAGCCACCTGCTGCTCTGCACAGCCAGAATCACAGCTGCTGCCTCCATCGGGGCACTCGGGGCCCGGAGACAGGGCCTGAAACACAATGCACGTTGGTCTCTCAGTTACCTGGCTGTGTCCCCAAGTTCAGTTCTACAACCAGCACGAAAACCCATTGAGCGGACAGGCCAGGGCTGGTGCCTGCAGTGCTCCCTAGGCAACACAGGCCTGGGCACCCACCTCGGCCCCACACTCATACCCTGGGTGCTGCCCCAGCCCCACCTGGGAACGTGCACTCGGGAGGATGGCCAGCGGCTCCAAGGGCTTCCCCTCCGACACATCCTGCAGCATGGCCTGAAATGCAATGAACAGAGCTCGCAGCCAACCTGTGCAACCAGAGCCACAGCCTCCGTGCCCCACCGCCCAACCACAGTGGTGAGGCGAGGCGAGGCTCACGCTTTGCCGGCAGCCCGGGCCCCCCAGCGCTCAGCACTGTGGTCTGAGAGCGCCAGACGCTTCCCAGCCAGGACACCTCGGAACAACTGCTGAGTTACCAACGGTCCCCTAGAGGGACGCACAGGTCTACATGCAGTGTCTGGGGTTCTGAGTGCCCACAGCCCAGAACCACAGTGGTACCTGAATGCGCTCCTGATCTTCTAAGAGAAAGCGGAGCCGTGCACTCGCCAGTCTGTGCCTCTGGATTTTCCACAGCGCCTTCTGCTCGCGACGGGCTGCCTCTGCAGACAACTTGCTATAACGGTCAACCAGCGCCTGCCTGAAGCCACACCCAGAGGACCAGTCACCAGGCACCCACCACTGTCCAGCTGGCTCCCTGCGGGCTGCGATGGCCCTCCAGTCTGCACAGCCCAGCACCTTCCCCAGGTCACAAGCTGCTCCAGAGGGATCCCCACAGCCCCTGCAGGGGCCTCGCCAGGCAGGTCATTCTGCCCTTCTGACTGGGATCCCCTGGGGGGCAGGTACCCAGCTGGACCTTAGCACACGTCTTCTGAATGACCGCCAGCGTAAGCCCCTACAAGGCCTGAGGCAAAGGGCCTGGCGGGCGCAGGGAACCCAGGCTGCACGGGAGGCTCCTCCATATCGTGAGGAAAGCCCAGAAGACTGAAGGTTCACACAAATGTTTTATTTGCTTAGTTCAAAGCCAGTCCGGCATGTTTCTCGCACTGACTTTGATCCACTAGCTAGCAGGGAACTGGGTTCAAACCTGGACTGGCCATTTCCAGTTTGGCCTCACAGGGCAGGCCACCACCGCCATGTGTGAACGGAAAATAACAGCCACCCACACGCACGTGTGCTATGCACATGCAGACATGCACGAAGACAGCACGACGCTCACACAGACACACACAGACGTGCACACATCACTCTAGCTCCAGGTCACAGCTCCAGAAACAGCATCTGAAGTCGGGACAACTGAAACCCCAAGGCCATGAGCAGGAAGGGACAGCCCCTCCCACAAAGGCCCCCGAGACGCCAGCTCTGCTCCCAGCTTAAGGGAGACACGGGAGGGCGGTACAAGCTCGGCACCGTAGGGAGACCAATCTCGGACGCTGTGTGGGAAAAATGCCCATCTCTGGCGGTAACAGGTTTAAAATTAAGTCAACAGGAGCTGTTTCACTTAAAGAACACACACCGCGGTGGGACAGGCCATGTGCGGACCTGCCTGGACTCCAGGCCACACCCCCAAACACATGGAGACACTGAGGGCAGCTTAGGAGAGCGGAATGCGCCAATGTCCAGAAGCACTGAGGCCGCCCGCAGGACGCTGGGAGTCAAGACGACGACTTGAAAATTTCCCAAGTAAAAAGTGCAGTGACAGTCACTAAGGTCAACCCCTTTGACCACCCTGAGGGGTCAGCCTGAGTGACCGCTCTGCCTGCGGCCGCCCTACCTCGCCTTCCGCTCCAGCTGCTCCTCCAGGGCCCTCAGCCTCTGCTCCCTGTCGCGAAGTTCACGGGCGTAGCTGAAGTCGTCGTCCAGCTCCTGCTGCCTGGCCGCCCGGCGTCGCTGCACAACACACCCCACACACAGCCTGGCTGCTTAGACCGACCCCGCGAGCCGCGCCCGCCAGGACCTGCAGGCCCCCACCCACCTCCTGGTGCTTCACAAACTGCTCCTTCAGCCTCTGAAACTGCTCTCGCTTCCGGGCATCCACGGCCATCCGCTCAGACATCTGCCGATCTGCACACAGGGACAAGGCGCCGTGTGAGGGGCCCACAGGCGGCCCCAGAGTCAGTCACAGGGAGGGCTGAGCCACACGCACCAGTCAGCGCACTCAGCACCCGGGACGCCGCTTCGCGGGCGTGGACGATTAACTCTTGTTTCGCAATTTCCATTCGCAATTCCTGGAAAAGACTATCCGTGAACCACGCATTCTAACTGACCCCTCCCCTGGGGTGGGTGGGGGTGCTGTTCAGTCCCCAGCGGACTCCTCAGGACAGGGCCAAGCCATGCGGGCACGGCACCTTGGCCTCAGCACTGACGGGGGCTTGCCCTGCAGGAGCCTGGGCTCCGGGACGGACATCCCTGTGTGGAGAGCCAGGACAGGACAGGAGGACAGAGCCCCAGCCCTGGGAACTCCCACTAGATACCGCCCAGGGCAGGGGCTGCGCCAGGGGCACACCCAGCGCCCCTCAAGGGGCAGGGGTGCGAGGGAAGCCCTGGGCTGCAGGCTTCACACCTTCTCCTCCTTGCTGATGGAGCTGTGACGTGCCACCCTCTCCATGCGCCCCACGTAGATGGCACAGTCCTTCTCTATCTCCTTCAGCTCCTCGAGGGAGAAAATCACCGAGATCCGGGGTACAGGGACGTCGGACCAGCAGAGATAATGCTGCCAAAGAGGAGAGCCCGCATGAGCCTGGGACACGCAGCCCTACACCCACACGGCTTCCATGCTTCCGGGGACCCGTGTGGACATCCTCCATGGCTCCACGGACACCAGGCAGGCTGCGTGGAGTCTCGCCCGGGCCAAGGCTCCTTGCGGCAGGGGCTAGGCCTGACTCCAGAAGGGTCTTCAGAAGAGGCTGCCAAGACCTGGGGACCCTGCTGAGCCTTTTGTCCCGAGGAGCGCCAGCCTCACTGAAGCCAACCCAGAGCGGACAGACTGGACACCTGCTCCACACTGCCCTGGACACCTGGCCCCTGGCACTCCCCATGCCCCCAGCCAGTCTCCGGGCAGCTCTCACCTGCACGGGCCTATGCCTGTCCTGGCCACTCCAGGCTGTCCCCAACACAGCACTGGAGGGACCCTGTTAGCCACAAGCTGAGCCTGGCCCCTTCTCGGCCCTGACTCGCCGGCCAGCTGGGCCCCTGCTCAGGCAGGCCTCTGCCCACTGTTCCTGCTGCCACGAAACCCCAGGTCTACACAGCCAGCCCACCGGCTTCTCTGTTCGGAATGAGACAGCACCTCCTTGCAGAGGCTGCCCGTCCGTCCACACCCCACGGCTGCTGCCTAGGCATGGGCCACATGGACGCCAGTGCAGGGCTCTGCCTAGGCCTCCACTCCAGAGCCCAGCCAGCCCTGAGGGCTGGGGACACCACCCCCTAAACCAGCCTGCGTCCACCTTCCTGCAGATGGAGCCCAGCCCCATCCCCGTGGGGTGTTTCCCGTGCAGAGGAGACAGAAATGGGCCCGCTGCCCCTCGGCCCCGGAAACACCTTCGAACGGGTGCTCAGAAACAGGAGCCTGTCATGAAACTCTCAGGTCACCATGATCCCCGTTCCAACGCGGCTGACCCAGAGCCAAGGAGAGAAGGCCAGGCCTTGGGGATGGGGGATGACAAATCTGGACCTTGGATCCCAGAGGCCAGAAGGGACAAGGGACAGGGCGAGGGGACTGCGGCGGTGGGGGGCTGCTCACCCGGGGACAGCAGAGCTTCAGCAGGTTGACAGTCTTGCCGCAGACGTACACGTCCTGAGCGACATGCTTCAAAAAGGCAGGCACACAGTCCTCCACCTCCTTGGAGAGGAGCACGTAGCCGTGGGTCCAGTACGCCTTATCTAATGGGGAACAGGGCACACGGCTGGTTGCGTCCAGCGACTGGCCTGACCACCCAGTGGCACAAAGCCCAGCCCAGCAGCCAGCTGCCACCTACCTCTGAAGCCCAGGTACTCATGGTTCACCTGGATCATGAACTCGCCATACACGTCTCGGAAGACCCCACTGTACACCCAGTCGTGGATGAACCTGCCAGGGTGGGCGGGCCAGCAGTGAGGTGGGCATGGAGGGCATCAGGGTAGGCTGGTCTGTCCAGGGGGCCCACAGTCCAAGCCCCCATTCTGCCCTCCCCCGCCCCATCTATGATGCCTGCTGAAATAGCCGCTGGGACTAGTGTGGCCCCACCCCCGGCCCCGCCCCTACCTCGTGTAGGGCTCACAGCTGGTCTTGAGCAAAGACAGCAGCACTGGGTAGTGCTCATTGCTGCAGTTGTCCAGGGCCTCCTGGTACAGGTAGGAAAGCAGCTTCACCCCCTGGAGACAGCAAGGGGAGGGACTCAAGCACACACTGCAACAGCCCCACCCCCGCAGCTATGCCCAGCTGCTCCCCCTTTCCTGGAGCCTGCCAGGCCAACACTCAGCAAGAAAGCAGAACTCACAGTGGGGAACGCAGTCCTAGGCTCTCCTCCGCAGGTGCCCACACCACAGAGCTCAGCGAGGTACCTAGACACAGAGGACAGGTGCGAGCAGGTGAGCAGATGCTCAGAGCCCCCAGGCCCGGATGACAGCAAGTGAGCAGAACATGTCCCAGGCCCTTCCCTACCTATCTGTGCGCTCCGGCTTTCAAACCACCTGCACATCCAGGACCTCAGACTTCACCTTCCTGCTGGACCCCTCCCAGGGCGGCCCGAGCATCCCCACCTTCCTAGGCTCAGCCAAGACTCCAGATCGCTGGGAGTACATGACCCTTCCCCATACCTGCGGCTTTACCTAGAGACCCCTGCTGTACCCCCACCGCCTCACCCAGGTGGCCACCACCTCTGGCCAGGATGACAGCCAAGCCTCCTCTCGGGGGCTTGCCCTCCCCACCCTGCTGTGTGTCCCGCACAGCAGCCCAGCACCTACCCCCCGCACCGGCTGGAGTTCCCCGAGATCCCCAGGCTCCACCCCCCTCACTGTGCCCCATCTGCAGCCCTTGGGGTCCCTCTGCCTGAAAGACCTCCTCTCCCAGTGAACTCACCTCCCAGGGCCCCAGTGCCTCTCTCTCCCTTCTCTAGAAGGCACCTGCCAACAGACACTCGGCCTGCGCTAACTGGCTCCTGTGTACCAGGGGCCAGGTGTGTGGGGACCGTGTGCCCTTCAGGTGGGAGCCCCCGGCCCTAGCCAGGGCCTGCTACGGTAGGCCGCCCACAAACACGGGCACAGCACCCAGCACCTGATGAGCTCAGGTGGAGCAGGGGCCATCCAGACACCTACCAGGAGTGCTGTTCTCACAGGCCCCCCATGCCGGCCCCAACTCAGCCCCCTACACTTGGCCGCCACGCTGTGGCTCACCTGAGCTGCCGGCCCAGCTTCTTGAAGAGGAAACCAATGGTAAGGAGGCTCAGGGTGGGCGGAGTGGCAAGGACGCAAGCCCGGTAATACTGCAGGTACCTCCTCAGGCCGCTGGTGAAGGCCTGTCGGGCAAGGGGGCTGAGAGGAGGGCGGCTGGGCACGCAGCCACGCTGCCGAGCTAGGGACCTGACAGGTGCTGGGGAAAAGGGCTTAGCTTCCACCCCCAACCCTGGGACCCCACTCTCCTGGGAATGGGCGTCACAGACACCCCAGCCAACTGGAAGCAAGGACCCCGGGCCCACAGCAAATCCTGTCCTGCAGCCAGGGCCCGACGCTCCCGGAAACTGGCACCAGTGGGTCGCAGGTGGGATTCTGGAAAGGGTGGCCCGGCACTGCACACAGATCTAGCTCTGAAAGGGTCCCTGGCTGCTCAGAGCCTGGGATCTGTGACACACATCCTGGGCAGCACCACAGTAGTGTGGCCGTAGCTCAACTCACATCTTTATAGGACATCTGCAGGAAAAGCCCCAGAACCAACGTCTGTCCACCCACCAGCAAGGACACAGCTGTCCTGCCCTCACGTCCCAGACAACCGACAGCATAGTCCTGCCGTCGTCAGTTTCCTCCGGCCCTTCCCAGCCCACTCTGACCCAGCTCCACGGGCCCAGTCTACACTGTGTCCACCGGGCTACAGTGCCAAACCGTGAAGGGACCCGCACAACCCACAGCCTCCAGTGAGCCTGGCACCCTGCGTCTTACACCCATCCCCCGACGCCCTTCTGTCAGCGCTCCCAGAACGTCCTGCTCAGCGTGGATGCCGCCCCCTCCCCCCCGCCGCCATGCGGCTGCACCCACATGCCTGGGGACCGTGCTGAGCATGGGGCCAGCTGTAACGCTTTCAAGGAAGATCTGCCTCAGCCCAGCTCCTGGAACTTCAACTTGCCAAATAAGGGAGACCCACTGTTGGTTGCCGCTGGGGACCCAGTGGGAAACAGCAGTGTGCACCCAGCCCACACCACCGGGCCTTCCCCCAGGGCCCCACCTGTGGGCCACACCTGCCTCCCACTATCCCTTGGCCCCAGCTTGTCTGCCCAGGTTCCCTGGGGAAGTGGCAATGAGGTAAAACATCCCGTCCCTGAAGAGCAGTCATCGGTTTGAGACGTTACAAGGCAACAAGGTTCTCAGTGCCAGGACCTGGGAGGGGTCAAGGAAGCATCTCCCCAGACGTGTGTACAGTTCTCAGGAAGGTCTGCCAGCCGGCGAGAGGCTGCGGGCCCCACCTGGAACACGAGGCCCTTGCTGCACGAGGAGTCCAGCACCGGCTGCAGAGAGAAGT
This sequence comes from Rhinolophus ferrumequinum, assembly GCF_004115265.2. Lineage (NCBI taxonomy): Eukaryota > Metazoa > Chordata > Mammalia > Chiroptera > Rhinolophidae > Rhinolophus > Rhinolophus ferrumequinum. The sequence continues at coordinate 471,315 of NC_046293.1, read as the reverse complement.
GACTCAGGCGTGTGTAGTACGTCCCGCATTCGGCCACGTCTGACAGTAGGCTGCTGATGCTCTCGGGGGACGTTCCCGACACGTGGACGCCCCGCTTCACCATGAAGGCTTGAGTCGCCTGGACAGGGTGGAGGAGAGGTCGCGGAGGCTGGGCATCCTGAACCTCCCCTGCGCACCACCACCCCACCCCCCGCCCCACGGCACTGCCCAGAGTGCCCAACCCAAGACACAGAGACCGGAAGTTCCAAAAGCTAAAAGCAGATGGCCACAAAGCACACCCAGCTGTCCCACTCACCGCTAGTACTAAAAACATACAGAAACGAGGTGTGGTTTTTCACTGACCACACTGAAGAATCCATGCTTAAAATGTCAAGCCATCTGTGGAAAAGGATGCCGAAGACAGGATACCTTCTGCTCTCCATGAGATGTGCTGACAGAACAGCTTCTTGGGGGCAGAAGCTTTAAACAAGTGCCATCGGATCTGCTAACAGGACTCCCAAGGATGTGCCCCGAGGACACAATGGAGGGTGCACACAGATATCCGCCACAGCATGTTCCCCACGATACTGTTTACAACCACAGAGAACGAGGACAATCTGATGGCTGGCGGCAACCCAAACTTGGGGGACACGGCGAAAGCAGTGTTCACAGGAAAATTTATAGCTGTAAGTGCCAACGTTAAGAAGAAGAAAGGTCTCCAATTGATATCTGCACTGCACACCTTAAGGAACTAGAAAAAGAAGTGAACTAAACCCAAAGCAGAAAAAAGGAAATAACAAAAATGAAAGCAGACAGGAGCGGGTGGATGGCTCAGTTGGTTGGAGCACGAGCTCTGAACAACAGAATTGCCGGTTCGATCCCCATATGGGCCAGTGAGCTGCGCCCTCCACAACTAGATTGAAGACAACAAGCTGCTGCTGAGCTGCCGGAGGGGCGGCAGGATGGCTCAGGTGGTTAAGAGCGCGAGCTCTCAACAACAAGGTTGCCGGTTCAATTCCCGCATGGGATGGTGGGCTGCGCCCCCTGCAACTCAAGATTGAAAACGGGGACTGGACTTGGAGCTGAGCTCAGCCCTCCACAACTAGACTGAAGGACAACGGCTTGGAGCTGATGAACCCTGGAAAAACACACTGTTCTCCAATATTCCCCAATAAAAATAGTTTTAAAAATGAAGTAAAATCTCATTATTAATTAAAAAAAATGAAAGCAGATATAAATAAAATAGAGACTGGAAATAAAGAGAATCATGAAACCAAAAGTTGGTTTTTGACAAACCTTTAGCAGGACTAAGAAAAAAAAACAGCTAAAAACAACAACAACAAAAAAAGAGAGAAGACTCAAAGTACTAAATCAGAAATAAATGTGGGCATCACTAACAGCTTTAGAGAAATAAAAAGGACTGTAAAAAAATACCAAGAACAACGGTTTGCCAACAAATTAGATAACCTAGATGAAACGGACAAATTCCTGGCAACATACAAAGTCGCAAAACTGACTCAAGAAGAAACAGAAAATCTAAACAGACCTGTAAGGAGGACACTGACCGGGTAACCAAAGCCCTACTGGGGGGTAAGTGCCTGACATTAAGCTTCTGATTGACATGCATCCACTTCAGAAACATCCACTCGAACATTCCAGCTGCACGACGAAACTGCTAGTAAAACACTGAGACGAGGAACCAGTCGCCCCACCCTGGAAGTTCCTCTTTTAGGAACCCCAGGGTAACCTAGATAACTGACCCTTTAGGGACCCCAATTCTCCCTTCCTGTGCCCTAATTCCCACCCTTATGTTTTAAATCCACCAACAGTGAACCCACGAAACCCTAGGCACCCCCACCCTTGACCCCGATAAAGGCAGAGCCCCAGGTCTCCTCCGCCATCCCTCTCCCCAAGACCTCGCTGGGTAATCCCACTTGTGCTGTGTACCCTCCAACACCTGTGAGAAATGAATTTTGTTCTTCAAAGTTCCCTGATGGTTTCTTACTGAGGAGCGTCCTGCAATCACAAGTGCCAGTGGGGGGCATGTCTGGGGCGCTCACCACAAGTGAATATGGCTGAGTGACAGCCTCAGGCACTCCCAGCCAATAGGACCACTATCGAAGGCCAGGACCGACACAACACCTCCCAACAGGTTAACACGATACCGTGTTTCCCCGAAAAGAAGCCCTAACCGGAAAATAAGCCCAAGCATGATTTTTCAGGATGCCATCCTCTGAACATAAGCCCTAACGCGTCTTTTGGAGCACAACTGGACTGGATTTATTATAAGATCCAGTCTTATTTTCGGGGAAACACAGTAAATGTTGTGTATTTAGCCATGATTTAAAGAAAATAAAAGTAACAAAGGCCCCTCTCAACAAATAAAACCCCAGAATCAGATGGCTTCACTGGTGAATTCTACCAAACAATTAAAGAACTAACACCGATTGTTCTCAAATTCTTCCAAAAATTGAAAAGGAGGAGGACGCACTTCCTAATTCTAAGAGGCAAGGATCGTTCTGATTCCAAAGAAGACAAATACATCACAGGAAAGAAAACTACAGGCCAGTATCCCTTATGAACATAGAAAATCCTCTATAAACTACTAACAAGCCAAATCCAGTAGCATATTAATATGATTACACACCACGACCAAGTAGGTTTAATCTCAGGAATGCAAGGCTGGTTCAACGTATGAAAACCAATCAATGTAATAAACCACATTAATAGAATGAAGGAAAATGTGATTACCTCAAGTGATGCCCCAAACATGCATTTGACAAAACTCAACTCCCTTGCACGATAAAACGCTCCATAAAGTAGGAATAGAAGGGAACCTCCTCAACATGATAAAGGCCACGCATGGAACCCCCACAGCGAAGGTCAGTCAGTGGTGACAGACTGAAAGCCCTTCCCCAGGATCAGGAACAAGACCAGGAAGCCTCTTTCACCACTTCTGTCCAAACTGTCCTGGAAGTCTCAGCCAGAGCAATGAGGCAAGAAAGAGAAATAAAAGGCATCCAAGTTGGAAGGAAGAAGTAAACTTATCTATTTGCAGACGACACAATCTTATATACAGAAAGCCCCAAAGAAGCCACAAAAACACTATCAGAATTAATAAGCAAATGCTGCAAAGTTGCAGGCTGCAAAATCAACTCAAAAAAAAAAATCAGTTTTATTCTTATATACTAGCAATAAAAAATCTGAAAAGAAAATTAAGAAAACAATTCCCTTTACAACAGCAATGTAAGAATAAAATACTTAGAGATAAGTTTAACTAACAAGGTAAAAGGCTGCTAGAGTGAACACTATAAAACATTGCTGAAACAAATTAAAATCCTAAATAAATGGAAAGACATCCCATGTTTGTCAACTGGCAAAAATAACTCTCCAAAAAATCCACCAAAAGAGCGGTTTATTTGGGAAAAGAAAAAGAAACAAAAACCACCACCACAGTGCGGGAACGCACACCTCCAACCCTGGTTCCAAGGTGGCTACTGTATGTATCCGCATCCCTCCCCAGGCAGCTACCACAAAGTCCAACAGGAAGTCAGGGGCAGAGAGCCAACAAGGGGCCCAGCTCCACCCACAGTCCTCCCAGCTCTATGGTTAAGCATTTTAAGATGCCATGTTTACCATGTTCATGGACTGAAGTATTTACTATTCTTAAGATGACAATACTACCTAACACAAAGCAGTCCAGATTCAGTGCATCCCCATCAATATCCCAGTAGTGTTTTCTGCAGAAATAAACCTATTCTAAAACTCATGTGGAAATGCAAGAGGCCTTAATAACCAAAACAATCTTGAAAAAGAAGAAAAAAGCTGGGGAATTCACACTTTCTGGTTTCAGAACTTACTATAAAGCTACAGTAATCAAAACTCTGTGGTACTGGCCTGAGGACAGACATACAGATTAATGGAACAAAATAGAGAACTGAGAAATAAACACTCACATACGTGAACAATCAATTTCCAACAAGGGCACCAAAACCATTCAATGGGAAGTCTTTTCAACAAATGCTGCTGGGAAAACTGCATATCTAATACAGAAGAATGAAGTTGAACCCTTTCCTTATACCATATACAAAAATTAACTCAAAATAGATCAAACACCTAAACTTAAGAACTAAAATTATGGAAGTCTTAGAAGAAAACAGACAAATCATGACCTTGGAGTTGGCGATTTCTTAAACAGGACACCAAAGGCAAGGGCAACAAAAAATAAGACTTTTTGTGCTTCGAAGGAAACTATCAAGAGAGTGAAAAGACAACCTACAAAATCGGAGAAAATATTTGCGAATCCTAAATCAGACAAGGAATTAATATGCAAAATGTCTAAAGAACTCCCACAACTCAACAACCCAACTCAAAACTGTGCAGAGGCCTCAGACACACATTTCTCCGAAGGAGATACTCAGACAGCCAATGAGTCCATGACAAAATGGTCAGTACCATTACTCATTAGGGAAATGCAAATCGAAGCTACAATGGGACAGCACTTCACCCCCACTGGGATGTCTGTTATTTATCAAAAACCCTGAAAACAACAAGTGTTAGTGAGGGTGTGGAATCCTGCTACATTGCTGGATAGAATGTAAAATGTGCAGCTGCTGTGGAAAAGTTTCTTGGTTCCTCAAAAAGTTAAACACAGAGTTACCACAGGGCCCAGCAATCCACTCCTCGTTTTCACTCCAAGGAACTTAAAGCAGGACTCAAACAGCTTCTTGTCACAGAGCACGGTTCACAGCAGCCGAAAGGTGACACGACCCAGTGCCCACCAATAGATGAACGGATGGCCACACAAAATGTGGTCTCTCGATCAAATATATGGTGATGGAAGGAGAACTGACTCTGGGCGGTGAACACACAATGGGATTTATAGATGATGTAATACAGAATTGTACACCTGAAATCTATGTAATTTTACTAACAATTGTCACCCCAATAAATTTAAAAAAAAAAAATGTGGTCTCTACATACGTGGAGTATCTATCCTCAAAGGCAGGAAGTGCTACACCTGCTACAACACGGATGGGCCTGGAGGACAACATGCTCAGTGAGGTAAGCCGGTCACAGAAGGACAAATACTGTAGGTTCCACTGACAGCAGGTCCCTGGAGGAGTCACGCGCATAGAGACAGGAAGTAGACGGTGGTGACAGGGACTAGGGGAGGGGCAGTCGACTGAGTGTTTCATGAGGACAGAGTTTGTTTGGGGACATGGAAAATTTTGGAAATAGACAGCAATGACGGGTGCACACAGTGTGAATGTAATTAACGCCCCTGAACTGTGCACTTCACCTGGCTGAGGTGCACGTTTTATTTGAGTTGTGTGACAACAAAACACTACAAGGCCATGAAATGGTGTTCTAGAACAAGCTTCAGAGGAGCAAGGCTGTGCTCCCAGCATAGTCAGATACGAGAACAGCCCCTGCACAGGATCACTTAAGACAGGGAGACAGGCTGGGCACACATGTGAAAGAAGGAGATGTACCAGAGGCTTCATTTTGTGCACAGATCCTTTCAGAAGCGCCCAGAGAAATGCAAAGGCTGGATCAACTGCAGCTCTGGCCACAATGAGCAGGCCCCCCCAGCTCACTGTCCAGGGGAAATGTCCTTGGCAGTGAGAAAAGCCAGCGACAGTGAGGTAAGCCGGTCACAGAAGGACAGCGGCCCTTCCAGCGGCGGTGCTCCTGCAAGCGGTCTGCCCTGTCCTTGCACAGGACATGGCAGGGGAAGGGCGCGGACAGGGTGGGCCTGTTTCTACTGTTCCGCCGATAGCAACAAACATCTTACGTTTGTTGAGTTTGTCAAAGGGCATTAATAAATTAATAGTTTTTAGAGCCAAAATGAGACCATCGCTGTAGTCCCCGGCAGGCCTCACCCCACCTGCACTGGGGCTCACAGCTAAGGCCACGCACGCCCTGCCCTAGGCCGTGCACGCCTGTGCAGCGAGCACCCTTGTGCTTACCTGGCAGAGGGGAAACGTGGAGGACACAACCCCAATCAGCACGTTCAGGGCGTCCTTCACCAGCTCGTGCTCCTTCACCAGGAGGGGCCGCGAGGCCTGTGGGAGGGCCCCGCCCAGCACCTGCAGCTCCCCCAGGCGGAGCCTGCAGAACCTGTCGAAGGCCTCCCTTCCCGCCTCGGTGAGGTAGGGCTCCTCTCTGTGGCCAGGGGCGCTGTGTGGGGGACAAAGTCACAGGCATCTGAGCTATGGAACCACTGGCAGGAGGAAGTGACTCAACACAATAACGCCTCTGAGATGCGATCAGGCATGAGTCTCAAGCGAGCAGAGAGTGTCTGATAGGCTCTTGCTGACCACAGCCAGCCTTCGGGGCAAGTCCCAGCAGAAGCTGACGTCCCCGGCACCCAGAATGCACACTGCGGGCCTCAGTAGGACCACTCCCCACAACGTGCCTTCATGTTAGAAACAAGTACAAGGTTTGCACACCCATGAGCACAGCATATTCACAACTGCCCAAAGGTGGAGCACCCCAAGTGTGGGTTAGAAAGCCGTGCTCCAACCCCACATGGAATGTCATTCGGCCTTCAAAGGAAGGACATTCAGACACACGCCACACACAGATGGACCTGGAGGACGTCACGCTCAGTGACATTAGCCAGTCGCAGAGGACAAGTACTGTGAAATCACACTTATGTGAGGTCCCTACGCTAACCAAATCCAGAGGCAGAAAGTAGGAGATGGTGCCCGGGGCTGGGGGGAGGGGTAGAGAGAGAGGGAGTGTTTGATGGGGATGGAGTCTCATTGGGGAAGATGAGCAAGTTCTGGAGATGGTGGTGGTGAGAGCTGCACAGGAGTGTGAATGTACTCAATGCCACTGAAACCGTGTACCTAAAAATGGATAAAATGGTAAATTTTATGAGTATATTTTACCCTGTGATTCAGAGCCGAGAAAGAAAAGCCCATGAAGGAAAATACCAAATTCACACCAACCGTGGGGACACTGAGGACATTAAGTGTCCCCACAGAGAACTCAGCCCTTCATGTAATGAAACTGCTTCCCCCAGAATGCGTGACAGACCTGGAGCTACAGCTGATGGCACCCTGCACCCCAGCGCTGGCTCTCGGGGGAAGCACAGGGGAGGGGTCCTCCAGAGGTCTGAGCAAGGGAGGACCGCCATCCTGGGTGTGGACCCACAGAGCTCTGCTTCTGGCAGGAAAGCAGCTTCCTTACCTGCCCACCGGCCAGCGCTCACGGCAGGAACCTAGCAGGAGGCTGGGATTGAAACTGACCCAGTTCAAAAACTTCACCAAGTGAGCTTGAGCCTCAGAGGGCAGGGGCAGTGGATGCGGCTGAGACCAGATCAGACAGAGGAGGAGCCCTGGGGGTCGGCCTGCAGAGGCCGCCTACGCTTATGCTGCCAGCTACAGTCCTCACAGGAAACACCCACCGTGGGGACACTGAGGACATTAAGTGCCTTGAGAACAGAGCTGAAGAGAGATTGGGGAGCGGTCATGTCTTCTGAACAGTGGCCTGAGAAACTAAGCTTAGAAAAGTAGTGTCAGCTAAAGGTCGTCGCTGACAGCTCAATGCCAACAGGAGTCCCCAACTTGGGGTGCGGGTGGGAAGAGACTTAACAGTTCAATGGTTAAACAGCTGGGCTGTGAGCCACTGAGAGACAGCGGCCCAGCCCCGTGTTGCTTCTCCACTCCAGCCCACCAGACAGCTCAGCTCTGCTCCACTGTCCTGCCTGCCCCCACGCTGGCCGGGTTTATAACGTACTCTGTCTTTGGCAGAAAGGGAAAGTGTGCTCTCCCAGCCAGGGGGAGTGACTCATATAGACAGAAGTCCCTGCCGCGGTCTGACTGCTCCGTCCTCATGCAAATGAGACTCCAAACCCTGTTTGATTTGTGTAAAAAACACTGTCCTGACTGATCAAATGGAGCCGCTCTGATTGGTCAGTGAAGATGCTAAGAGAAAGGGGTAACTTGTTGGGCCACTTTTTAGACATGTGAGGGCTCAACAGAAAGCCAGATGGTTAGACTGGCTTTGTACACAGAAGACAGGACTGAGGCCTCACAGGGTTACATGGCACAGACAGCGCTCGGAGACAAGACAGCTGCCCACACCGACAGAGCTTACGGAGCTGCTGTGTGGGGAGGAGTGCACGTGGGGAGGGTGACCATGCCAGGAAAGCTACCCCAGCAGGACCAGTGCACACACACACCTATGAAATGTCTGCCCCTGAGCAGGTGCTCAGGTGCGGGAGACCCTGCGGGAGCCCATGGCTGCATCAGGAGGCACTCAGCTCCCTGCTAACCACAGTTCTTTTATTCAGTGTTCCCTACGCTGGTATGTCACGGACCTACCCACAGATGACATGTGACAAGAGGGTGCCATGACCAAACGTTGAAAATCTGTGTCCTCTATTCCCATTCTGGAAGTTTCAAGAGACAGAAGCACTGTACAGACTCTGAGAGGTCCTGAGTGGACAGGCCTCTGGCCCCGGATGAGCCCCAGGAGCGAGCTTCAGGCAGCAGTCAGGGAAACCCTGCTGACGCGCTCACCAGCCAGAGCTCCCAGCCCTTCTAGATGAGAGGAACAGTGGGCATGAAGAAAACGCCTCTGGCAGCATCCCTTGTCTGGGACTGACCACACCGCCTGCCAGACCGCCCTCCTGGTAACGTGTTAACTCAGTTGTCACCTGACTGCTCTAACTGGAAAGTGTGATTTGTGGAAGTTGTGGCACATTGGGAACCTCAGTGAAGCCGGGGAGTCCTTTCTCCCAGACCTTCCTCTCAACTCCCAGAACAAAGACGACTCTGTGCACTAGCGTGACCAAGCTTCCAGGCTCCTAAACCCATCACAGCTGCTTCTACAAGCAACTCCCTGGGCTCTCAGGAAAGCCACATTCACAGCGGGGAGGAGAGAAGTGATTTAAGGGCAAACGCTCACGTACCAGCCAACTTGCTCCCAGCACCTCCGCTTGCTGGCCTCATAGGTGAGCACGGCCTCCCACAGGTCCATGTCGGGGGTCATGCCTGGTTCAGACTGGGAATCAGGAGTCAAGTTGGATGCTGACTGGAACCCTTCATCTTCCGATTGATCCACACTCTGAGGAACCTGGAGACCAGAGGAAAGAAGGAAATGCCACACACATCTTTGGGTCTACCTTCACCCAAGTGCGATCAGAATTCCAGGATTCCCCACACATTTTCACTTACTCATATGGGAAAGACCTAGCAGAATGTTTCTATTTTTCTGGAGCACGTGTGTACTACATAGTGTTTTTTCCTCCATTAAACCACTAAAAGTAATTAAACAAATTAATTTACTAATGTATCAATTCCAATTTCACACAATGCATAAGCCTCCATAGAACTTACAATGAAATTTTTCATGAAATGCCTCCAATCTGGAAATTCCATTTGGGGGATGCAGCATAAAAATCATACCAGAGACAGAAAAATTTACATAGACCAAGATGTTCACTAGAGCATCACCTTTGTCTGGGAATAACCTTAACACCCCAGAAGGAAGTGACTGGTGACAGCACATCCTTTCATCAGTACGTATAAAACCACCACATCCAAAGTCCAGTGATGCACCTGACGATGTAGGAAAACCGCACATTACAGGCGGAGAAGTATATAAAACTGCATGCAGAGTCTAAACAAATATTTTCTGCCACATGTGGCTACTGCACACTTGAAACGTGGCCTGTGCAACTGAGGAACTAAATGTCTCATTTTAATTAAGTTTAGAGGGCAATTTAGAGGGCAGAGGAAGTGATTTGACAACATGTCCTGTCAAATACAAGAGAAAAGCAGCACGTTGGTTTGCCTTACTGGTGGGCAGCAGCATCCTCGCCCAGGAAGGTGGGTGCCAGGAAGCCCACTCGGGCTGCCCCACCTCAGCATCAGCACAGCTCAGCCACCAAGTGACCTGGACTCCAGCGCTACCCTACCTTTACCGTGACAGAAGGAAGATCAAAGGAGGCTTTCCAAACGCCTCCACAGCTGCAGGCAGGAGAGGTGGACTGTACCTTAATACACAGTCCAGACAGGTCCACGCTGCCTGGCACCAGGGGCAAGTCCAGTCTGACATCCATGTCGTACGTGCGGCTGTGCACCAGGGCTCCGAAGAACGAGGCCCGGGTGTCTCTCTCAAACCTGTCACCGCAAGGGTCACCGTACGAGAAGAGCCCGACAGAGGGCAGACCGGTGCCCGGCGTCGCCTCCATCACCTGAAGCGCTTTCTGGATCGTGTCCTGACATAAATACTCCTCTCTGGAGATCAGAGACTGAACGTCCATCTCAAACACACTCAGATCATAGCAGTCGTAGCCGCTGTAAGGCACGTTTCTCCCAACGTGCTTGTTGTTGAAGAAGTAGTCCCGTTTGGGTGGCAGCACTTGAGGGGGCCCACTCCCTGCCAGCTGGACCAGGAGGTCCAAAACAGACCGCACCTCCCCAAGCGGACAGCAGGGGGCGGCTTCGAGTTTCTCTACCAGCTCCTCCAAACGATCAGCCTCGGGGCCCAGGCCACCGACTCTTAAGTCAAAGGACAGCATGAGCATCTTGTTTTTCACTGGGACTTTCCAGAGGTCAGGCTGCAGCTTATGAGTCTCATCTCGAAAAAGTTTCGTGAAAAGAGCGTTGTAGGCCACCCTCTTGAGGCTCTGCTTGGCCTCCTTTCGGCTCACGCTGCGCTGGCCCAGGTGAGCCTTTGCAGCGGGCAGAAGGGCCTCGCACAGGTCGTCGAACAGCTGGGTGATGCTGGCCATGCCCACCCCGTCTCAGCTCCGGGCCCTCAGCGCGTGGGAAAGCGTCTCACCCGGGCTGCACGTCGCCCTCTGAAAGCCAAGGAGCGGATCGCACAGGGCTGACTGGCAGGCGGCCTCCTTAACCAGCGTCTGGAGGCTCAGGACTTGTATTTTAACGGCGGTCTTGCGGTGGTTCTGCCCTCCCCGGCCCGGCCCATGGCCGCCTGCACCCCGCGGCCCGCCACAGCCTGCAGAGCGCCAGCTTGGCACCTCTCCAATTCCGTAGCCCTCAACCTTTAGGGGTCACAGAACCGTGACAAACCCAAGGAGACGCGCGCGGGCAGTAGGCAGTGCACGGACCCGGCTTTGCACGTTTTCTCGGGGCCGCCCGAGGAGGGAGCGGGGTGCCCGGCAGGGGGCGTGGGGTCAGGCCCGCTCAGCCGCCGGCTCACCAGGCCTGGTCCAAAAAGAGCGCGCCGCATCAGCGCCCGCCGCCGTGGCGTCACTGCCACGCGACCCGCAAAACCGCTGGAGCTGGCGCGCCGGAATTGCGTCACCGGGGAGGCCGGCGGCCCGTACAGAGGGGGCGGGGCCAGGGCGAGCAGGGGGCGGGGCCTGGAGGCCGCCACCCCAGAGCACTTTCGGCTTCCGGTTTGAAGCCGCGTTCCCACAGGTGGGGGAACTGAGGTCCGACGCCGCGGGCTCAGTGACGGAGGCGGAGTCAGACTTTCGCTTAACCCTTTACTGAATGGAGTGGAGGGGGGTTGGGCGGGGCCTTCCGTGCAGAGGCGAGTGTGCAGTGGGGCTTCAGGTCCCTGCAGTGGACACTGCCCCTGCGCCAGTGCGCTGGGCGGCCCGTGGCCTGGACATCAGGACAGAGGCCTCTGGCAGTGGTGTTCGGGTGAATGTTTAACAACCGGCTCTTGGGGGACTGGTTGGTAGTGTCATTTCCGGGGTGTAAGTCCTCCCACCTAGCTGATTTCCAGCAACCAGGTCACAGCACTCAAACGGGAGCTGGGAAGAGGCACACAGTCAGCTTGGCTCTGCTCTGAGCTGGTGCAGGGCAGCACCCCACGCCCCAAGACCTGCGCCCCTCCCGCCCCGGAGCTCTAAGGCAGAACTGTCCCCCCACAGCCACAAGCATTGAACCTGAGTCTTGTCCCCCAGTCTCACCGGCCACCTGCAGCATCTTCCAATGTGGCTGCAGCTGCCCTCTCAGGTACTTCAGGGCCTGCGTGTCCTCTGGGGAGGCCACAGAGAAGGGACCGAGGCTGGGGGGCGCCTCCCCACACAGCACCCGGGCCAGCACTCCCGCGAGCCGTGGTGTGGACTCCTGGGCCAGGGCAGAGATGAAAGTGAATCACTGGTCTCTCCCCACCTCCCACCGCACAGCACGTCCACCCTGCCTAACTCACCGCATCCACGAGGGCCAAGACTCGGCCCCCTGCTGGCACCCTCAGCAGTGCGGCCAGGAGTGCAGCTTGGGCGTCCTGCAGGCCATGAGCCGGCCCCAGTGCCAGCAGCACCAGGTCAGGCTGGAAGCCATAGGCCAGGGGCAGCACCAAGGCCAGGACACAGTTCAGGAATCCACCAGTTGTCTGTGGGAGGGACAGAAGCATAGCCCAGCCCCTCACCCAGGGGACACCCCTCCTGCCAGTCTTGGGTGGGCAGCCACACCACCAGTCCCCTCAGGAGGCCAAGAGGGCAGGTGAAGGCCAGGGGCCTGGCCCTCATGATGGTGCCAGTGAGCAGCCACTGCCCAGCCCTGGGACACCATCACTCACCGCTGGCAGTGGCACTGACACGTGGAACGTGGACAGGGCAGCTGCCTCCTTGCCCCTGATGTTCAGCCACAGATTCCTCCTTCCGGGGGAGAGTGAGCACATGGACATGTGTCCACTCACCCTCCAGAGCCCACGATAGAGGGGAGCTCAGGGGTAGGGGTTCTGGGAGTGCTGACTCTGCCAGAGACCCTCCTGGCACTGCTCCCAACGACCCGTCAGCCCACCCACCCATCACCTCTGGGAACCCAGAGCAATGTGCCCCCCCCCATGCAGAACAAGACGTACACGTGACCCAAGAGTCATACCCATCATCAGCAAGGTCTGAGGGCCGGTCCAGCTGTCCCACGGCCACACACAGCAGCCTAGAGGAAGAGTCGGCCCCAGGACAGGCTGATGCACCCCCCCACACACCGGAGTCCATTCTCAGAGCCCTCCCTACGTGGCCAGCCAGGGCGGGGGTGCCCATGGGCCATGCCCTCGGAGGCTCAGGCCGGCCAGCCTACGCTTACCTCTGGGCTCCCTGGGACAGTCCGCGCCGAATGGCCACATCCAGGGTGGCAGCTGCAGCAGGGGCTGGGGTGTCTGTGATGCCGCTGCTCACCTGAGGAGTGTAAGAGCAGTGGAGAGCACCCCCCAAACCAGGGAAACACCCATCAGTCCCTTCTTTTGGTCCCTGCCTCAGTGACTGTCATCCGTAAACTCTGAGGTCTAATTGTTCCACTTCTGAAAATAAGATGCTCACAGTTTGCCCCTCTCTGCCAAAGAGCATTTAGTTGAGGGGCCTGATGGGGTGCTCATGACCCTGTCCCTGGGGCTGTTGTGGGAAAGGTCTTGGGCACAAGGTGACACTCATGTCCACGGGTTCTGTACCTCTCAGCATTCCCCTGGACAGGCCACTGGTCCTGGGCAGGTCCTGGGCCCTGGGCCCTGCCCCCAGCTCCACAGTCACCCCAGCCCTTTCCAGGTGCCCCTACCTGCCCGTCCAGGATCCCATCCAAGAGGTATAGGACCTTCCCAAGTGCAGTGAGGGCCTCGTCTTTGGCCAAGGCCTCATGTAGCCTGTGGCAGGCAAACCAGAGGAACACATCGCCACGGGGTGACACAGACCACAGGTGAGTCACACAAGGGTACGTGGTGGACACAGCCCCATCCCATTCCCCAGCCCATTCTGCCCACCTGGCCCAGGCCTGCATCTCCTCCTGCGGGGCTGACCCCTCCTCACAGAGGACATCAGGGGGCAGGACCAGGCCAGCGCCCAGCGAAGTCAGGGCAACAGCCGTGCGGACAGGAGGTGTAGGCTGGAGGCACAGCTGGTCTAGGAGGGAGCTCAGTGCTGCCGCGGCCTGGGCTGCTGCAGTCTTGAATTCAGAACCCCCAGGCAGCAGAGTCGAGGGTCTCCCCTCTGGGGAGTAGTTACTGGGACTTGGGACGGGGACCGGGCCTAGGAGTGGTTCAGAGTCTCAGCCACTGTGTAGGAGCCCAAGGTGCAACCCCCCCACCCAGCCCACGCCACACTGACCTTCCTGCTGGAGGCTTGTCCAGTGAGGGGCCTGTGCTGCCCGGACACTCTGGATGGACTCCAAGGCGCTATGGGGAGAACCAGGAATGGTGAGGCCTGGCCTGGCAGCCACAGCCCTTCCCACCCTTCTGCCCCTCGCACCTGTGATGTGGCACCATGGGCCCCGACAGGGGTGGGGCAGGGTCACCCAGCAGGGCCTGCACCATCATGCACACTGACTGGGAGAGCGACTCCAGGTGGTAGCCACCCTGGGAGGAGGGAGGAGGGCAGAGGTGTGACTGGGGCAGGGGTATTATTGGGGGGCAGGCCCCTCAGGCAGCACCTCAGCCTCTGGCCCGTGGGCCCTCCCTGCTCACTATAGTCACCTCCAGCACAGCGCAGACCCGGCCACCAGCCAGCACCTGCAGCAGCTGTGTGAGGTGGGCGAAGCACTCTGGCGTGGCCTGCATCTGCCCCTGGAACCAGAGCAGGTATGACGGGGCCTGGCTGCAGGACCCCAGCAGAGAAGCCCTCCCAGCCAGGCCGGGCCCTCACCTCGGGGTCCCCGATCGCTGAGTCAAATCCTGCCGCGACTAGCACCAGCTCAGGGTCAAACTGTGGGCAGGGCCAGGTGGGGTGGGGTGAAGGGGAGGCCCTTCCAGAGAGACCGTCCCCACCCCAGGGCTCAGCTCTGCTCCAGTGGAGTGGGGGGGAACTCTGGGCATTGAGTCCCCCTCCCACCCTCCTGCCCCTGTCCCCCACACGGTCACCTCAAAGGCCACAGGGAGAAGCACATGCAGGAAGGCAGCCACGTAGTCAGCATTTCCCATCCCGACCTGCAGCCACGGGCGTCAGCGGTGGGCCCCGTCAGGGGGGCTGTGGGGCCTTCACTCCTGGAGCCCGGGCTCTGGGGGTGACCCTGGCAGGATGCCCTGGACTACACTCAGGAGGCTTGGAGCTGTGGGGTGGGGGATGTGGGCTGGGTGGGGGATCTGGGGAGTAGGGTGGGTGGTGAAAGGTGGCACCTGGTTCCAGGGCAAGTTGACAGTGAAGCCTCGGCCCTGTCCCTGCCCGACAGTGTCTGCATTGGACTCTCGCAGGTAGGGCCAGAAGCGCCCATGCTCATAGCGGTGCCAGGAGAAGTAAAGGATGCTAGGGATAACCGGCCATGGTCAGAGGTCAGCGGTCAGGACCCTCAGCCCCATGGCTCCTCTCAGAACCCTGACCCTGGAGCAAACCACCATGTCTTCCCACTTGGATTTTCCCAGGCCAGGCTACGTGCCCCGGAAGAGTGGGGTCCCCGCCCCCAGGTCACCTGGGGTCGTCCTCAAAGGTATACTGGATGCCCTGGCCATGGTGGACATCCCAGTCAACGATGAGGATCCTGGGGACAGAGAGCACGGAGGTCACAAGGGCAGTGGCCTCCCGCCTCCATGCCAGAGCCTAGTCCAGGATGCAAGGGGCTGGGTGGGGTCTCAGCAGCAGCCCTTCCATCTGGCCCCGCCCCCTGCAGCTGGCCCAGCACACACCTGTGCAGCCCATGCTTCTCCTGGGCATGTTTGGCCGCTAAGGCCACATTATTGAACACACAGAATCCATTGGCGGCAGCCCTCTGGCTGTGGTGCCCAGGAGGCCTGCAGGTGAGAGCGGGGCATGGGGCATGGCACGGTCACCCTGTGCCCACATGGGAAGCAGCTATGGTAGGGGGACAGCTCTCACCTCACCAAGGCAAACCCGTTATGCACAGCTCCTGTCAGTACTGCATCCACCAGCTGCAGCCCGGCCCCTGCAGCCAGCCGGGCACAGTGGAAGGTACTCTGTGGGGGGAGGGGTGAAGATGAGCCCCCCCACCACTACACCTCAGACTCTGCCCAGCCCTGTGCCAGGCTGCAGGGCACGAAGCGCTGAATGGAATGGGCCAGGATCGTCCCAGGTGCAAGCAGCGGCAGCCAGCAGGTGTGCAGGGTGTTGGCATGTCCATGAACTTGGGGACTTTGGCCAGGTCTGGCGGCCATGGGCGTGAACAAGCATGTGTGTCTGGGTGGGTGGGTGTGTCCCCAGGGCACGCACCGGATGGAAGTAGATGGCATCATACTGTCTAGACAGTGCCTGGAGCTCCCTCGTGCCCAAGGCCTGGGTCCCCCGCAACAGGGCCACGTACTCTGGGCTGCAGAGGAGCAGGCAGGGAAGGCAGGGTCACTAACATGAATGGAGAGAAGAGGAAAAGAGGGGCAAACCCTAGGTGGGACTGCCCACCTCATTGCTCCCTCCCCCACCCACCCGATGATGAAACTGAGGCACATGGGGGAGAGGCACTGTTTGTGCAGTGCTGGCAGGCCCAGGGAGGCCCAGATCCTCGGCTGCGACCTGTGTCCTCCAGGGTATGTGGCCTGCCAGGGTCTGACCTGTGCACCAGGCCCAGCTCTGCCTCTGAGGCCTCTCGGGCAGCCAAGCGCAGGCACCTCTGCTCCAGGCCGCGCTGCTGCAGGCGTTCCAGGGCGGTGGTCAGGCGCTCAGGAGACTCGATCTCACACTCGGGGCTGAGTGGACACAGAGCTCAGAGTCCAGAGTCCCCTCCCCTTCCCCCGCCTCTGCCAAGTCACACTTACTCCTCCCACAGCAGCCTGGCCTCGGTCATGTCCTCGTGGTACACGAGTGCGGTTCCCATGGGCAGGCCGTGGTCACTTTGTGCCACCCGGTGGGAGGACCCAGACGCCCCCACTCGCCAGCGAGTGTACTGTCGTTCCCCTCCTTGCAGCCCCAGGGAGCAGTGCCACGCCTAGGCCGGAACACACACAACCAGGGCAGGAAAGGGACCTCAGGCCGCAGCCAGCAACCGAGGGAGTCCGGGGTTGTCAAGGTAGCACCCGGGGCCTCGCTTCCGGCTTCCTCCCACTCGGACCAGTACCATCCCGCCCCCTTGCGGCTCCACCTCCTCCGAAGCCACAGCGGCAGCCAGGGCGGGTCGGCGGCCTCCTACCCTATAGAAATGGGGGGGTCATGCGTGTGAGCACGAGGCCGTGAGCTTTGACTCCGCGGATGCCAGGGCGGCCCCACCCGCGTACCGTGGGCTGAGCCCCTTCTGCCCCAGGACCACCTTGACCGCGTAGCCGGGGCTCCGGGAAGAGCTGCGAAAGTAGAGCGGAGCCGGGAGTTGTGGCTTCGTCGGCCAGGGCTGCCCCGACGTGCTGCGCTGCCCTCAGAGTTTAAGAAGGGAGTGACAGGGTTCGATGTAAGCTTCAGGAACGATCCCTGGCCGAAGAGCGGCTGAGTGGGAAGGTCAGGGTGCTAGCAGGGAAGATGGACAGGAGTCGCTGCCGCGTGGGGCGAGGGAAATGAGGACCGAGAGGGAGGGTCTGGGCGAGGGATGAACGAAGCCAGCCAAGGGAGGCGCGGGCACAGTCACATAGCAGATGGCCACAGAGAGGAGGCAACCGGGAGCCGCGGGCCTGAAACCCGTGGGCTCCCGGGACTGGGTCCTGGGAGGGGGGAGCCTTTTGGAGGGGCGTGGACTGGATCCTGAGGTCTGGGAGGGTTGGACCCTGGGGGCGGGGCGTGGGTGGGGTTCTGGGGTCTAGGAGGAGAGCACTGGGGACAGTGGTGCCCCTAGTCCGGGTCCTTGGTCGCCTATACAATGCCGGGGCGAGCCCCACGGTGAGAGAAATGTAGACTACGGCCCTGACAGGGCCCCGCCCCCTGCTGCCCCGTGTGAGTCTCCACAATCCTCGTCAAGCCGAAAGCGGGCGGCCGGCGAGTACTCTGGGAAGACTCCAACTGGGTCATTTGGGGTCAAGTGCCCGCCAATCCGGGTGGCTAGGGAATGGCGTGCTGATTGGCCATCCTGTGACACGTGACCGCGACGGGCGTGGCCTGCGGAGGACCGCCCCGTTTGAATCCCAGAGAACGGAGGGTCGCGGCAGGGGTGGGTCCCAGAGGCACCCGAAAGCCTTTGTCCGCAGCAAACACCGGTGTCCATTGTGGTAACTTGTCCGACTATTTGGCTGGACCGACTGTGCGCGTGTCCAGCCGAGCTCCAGACCGAGAAAAGGGGGATGGCCTGGCCCAGCTTTGGGCGTACCTACCCCGGGGACAGGTGGGAGGAGCCAGGGCGGCCACTGGCTCCCTTTAGAGTGGTTTAGGATCCGGCTGCTAGCTCTGGAAGACGTCGAACGGCCGGCAGAGGGCTCTGCGGGCTTACCGATGGCGCTGGGGCGTGCCCGGGAATCAGAGAACAGAACCCACCTTTCCGCTATGCAACCGGCGCCTGGACGCTGCAGCGGTGACCCGTCCTCCCCAGGAATCTGGTCTTGGAGAGTGCAGGGAACTCAGACAGCTGGGACTGAGCCCCAGGTTGGACCTTAACGCCCGCCCCCATCAGGCCCTGCCCCAGAGTCTGGCTCCAGAGTCCAAGCCATTAGAGGAAGTTCACCCCACAAGGAGAGGGGGGCAAGCCCTAATGTGGGGGCTCCAGAACCAGGAGGGAGAGTATGCCCCAGCCCAGTGGCTCAGGAGGGGCTGAGCTTCTAGGCTGGCCTCCCTCCTCTAGGTAAGGCTGCAGCTCACAGGCCTAAAGGTGGGGATCCAGCCCACGAACCAGGAAGCGAAGCCAGAGTGGAAGCTCTACAAAGAAAGGGTTTATTTCCTCCCAGCCACATGGGCAATTTACATTCCCGGCTGTGGGTGCCAGTGGAGTCCACACCAGTGCTCTCCAGGAGAGATGTCCCCGAGTCGGCGCCCTGCGCCCTCCCTGTCCTTCCTCTTAGCCACATGAGCTGGCCGCAGCATGGTCCAGAGCAGGCAGGGTCAGAAGCCAGGCCTTGATCCCAAGCCCCACCCACCCTAAGACCTGAGGCTTCTCGGGCTCAGAGACCAGCCCAGGTCAGGTGGGTGTCCTGTCCAGAAAGTCCAAATTCTACAAGGTTAGGCTGACGTGGGGGCCTGAGGGCAGGGGCACAGGTTTGTAGGGGGTGGGGGGCCCATGCAATGAGGAGCCTCCTGGGAAGCGAGCCCCAGCCAAGGTCACAGTGGTATCAGGATCTCCCTTTCAGGCCGAGTCCCCTCCACTCCCTCAGGGCCCAGGGGTCTTCACAGGGCCGTCTCCTTGGAGGCCCTGGCGCCCAGCTGCCGGGGAGGCTTGAAGCTGAGCACCTCTTTATACGTGACACCTGGAGTGGGATGAGACAGACAGAGTCACGGGAGAAGGGGCCTGGTCACCCGTCAGAATCAGGTCCCAGTGTGCACCACTGCGGACCCCAGTAACCGGGAACAATTGCTGGGCCGTCCTCTGGTGGTCTCCCCAACCAGCAATGAGACCTGCGTGAGTCCACTCAGGGAGCGGTGAGGAGAATTCCCAGGCCCAGAACACAGGCTGACAGCCACTGACTTAGGGGCCAACCCACCCCCAAAGTATCAGGTCAGAGGTCATTGCTGGGGCGTAGGCCTCAGGTGGGCTCCTTCTGTCCCATCATGCGACTTCATCCAAGGCCACAGCCACTCTCACCCCACCTGAGTCAGTCCACAGGGCCTATCCACCCTGATAAGGCTCCTGGAGCCCAAAACCACTGCCCCTGAAGTGTCCGGGCAGGCCTCAGCCACACAGCCTGCTTTAGTGAACAGAGGACGTCCTAGGAATGTAAACCAACGTGCTCACGCCGAGTCCCACCAGGACACACCCCAGCCTCTGGATCCAGGATATCCAGACTTAGCTGAGAGGAATTCCCACCAACTTCTGCAGTACCCACCTTCCTCACCCAGTGGTCATGTTCCCTGAACTGCCCGAAGGGAGCCACCCAGAGGCGGGGTGGGGGTTGGGTTGGGGGTTGCTCGATTCCCTTCTGAGTAGTCTGCAAATGGACAGGTTCACTCAGCCTATCCCAGCCTTTGGGGTAGTGAGTAGTGGGGTGCCTGTTTGGGGGACACCAGCACTCCACAAGCCCAGTTCAGGAAACACTGTGCTTTCCAAGCAGGTGGTCTGTGTGCTTTGCCCCGCTGTGTGGGGTGCCTCCTAGGCTATTCCTCTAATCCTAAGGCAGGGGCCAGTCCACACAGGGAAGGTCTGTGTGAGGCCCCTGCGGTAAAGCTGGCCTTTCCCATGGGAACGAGGTGATGAGAGTTTGCATCCTGACGGGGGCTCAGCCACGAACAGGCCACATGATCTGTAGTCAGAGCAAAAGCTCTCAAAATAGTTTGTGTGGGAGGGAGACCGCAGAGAGGATTCTGTGGCCCGTGGTTTTCAGGTTATCTTTTTTTAGCATCAGAAAACTTCCATCAAACCAAACTTACAAGCACAAAAGACGGCACAGATAGGGGCGGAGCCCCTGGTGGAGGTCCCAGAAACCCAGGGGCCCTCCACCGTGGTTTGGGAACATGGTTTGGGAATCACCGCCTGTCCAGCTCCGCCCCCACCCCCATGTGTAAGATCAAGGCCCTGGATCTGAGGCAGGACGGGGCCTAGAACCCAGTGGTGCTAACTGCTGCCCGCAGACATCCCTACATCTTCAGGAAGGTCCGGCAGCCCTCATGGCCTGCCATTCTGGAGTGGACATGGATGAGGCCAGTTCCAGTATGGAGCATCAGAGCCAAGCAGAGGGAAACCTGGAGACCAGGCAGGCTTCCCTGAGCCCAGCTTGAGGCTGATCAGATGTTGGTGAACCCTCAGACATGCGGGGAGGTGCCCTTGGTGTAAAGGGAGTGGGCAGCGCAAAGCCTAGAGGAGCAGAGCAGTTATTGGGGGTCTGAATGCTCAGGGGTGCTGTAGGGGACAGGCCAGGCGTGGTCAGGAGGGGTGAGGTGCTGTGAGCTGGCAGGACGTGAGGGGTGTGCAGCTGTCCAGGTGGGAGGGGTAACGAAAGGGGCAAGGAGAGGCAAGGATGAGTTCAAGGGGTGTGAGCAGAGGCCTGGGGACAAGTGGGTGTGGAGGGGCTCCAGGATGGCCGGATCTCTGGCCTGGACAGGGGACGGTAAGTGCTCACAACTGCCCTGAGCTCAGAGCTGCCTCCCCATGGTTTCCAGAACGCATCTCGTGTGCCTGCGTGTGCGCGTGTGCCAAGCCCCTGCCGAAATGCCTTCCTTTTCATCCTTTAGCTCCAGCCAGAGGGCACCTTAGCCAGGAAGCCCCGCTGCCCTCTGACCTCTTGCTGTGTCCCTCACCTGGCGGACCCAGGACTCTGAGCCCAGGCCACAGGGGTTACAGGGTCCAGCCACAGGCCCTGCCCAAGCCCCCCACTCACGCTTCCACTCGTCCAGCGTACGGTCCACATCCTCACAGGACTCGTCGTACTTATGGGCCTTGGGCTCGTCCTCCGTGTCCTGCAGTGACTCGAAGTAGGGGTGTGTCAGTGCCTCGGCCGCCGTCACCCGTTGGTCTGCATCCAGCACCAGCATTTTCTCCAGGAGGTTCACAGCTGGGGGGAGGGCAGGTCAGGCTGGGCCAACGAGAGGGCCCCACGCTCCCCCAAGGCCGGCCCTACCCAGAGGGCTTGCGTTGGTCAGGATGGAGGCAAAATCCTTCTTCTCCAATTCGGGCAGGCCCTTCATGTAATTCTTTGCCTGTGTGAGAAGTAAGGGTAAAGGGCCAGCGCCAGGCAGGACCCAGCCCCTCCAGCCCCTGCCCAGCTCCGACTGACATCGGCACTCTGCAGCCTCTGCACAAACTCATCAGGAGGCGTCCCTGTCACCTTCAAGATCTCCTTCAGCTGGTCCAGGTCTCCGCTGAGCTCAGGAGCACAGCATGGGCCAGAGAGCAGGGCTCACCCACCCGTCCGGTCTGGACAGTGTGCCCAGCCCCACCCCAGCCCGCCTGACCCCACAGGTGCAGGATACGCCCCTCCCGCCTGACCCCACAGGTGCAGGATACGGTCATTGCCCTTGAACAGCGTCTTCCCCGTGATCATCTCGGCCATGATGCAGCCCGCCGACCAGATGTCCACTGAGACAGAAGCCCTCGAATCAGGGCTCTGTGGGCCGTGGGGGGGGTGACTCCCAGGGGGCGGGGGGCCATGGACACAAGGGTCATCGAGCCTGCCACACCCTCGTCTGGCTCCACCCCACCTCAGCAGCCTCCGGAGAAGCACCACCATGGGCTTCCCATAAGGAAACAGGAAGGGGCGGGTCCAGCGTGGGTCCAGGCTGGCCCAGGTGGAGACCCGACTGGGCAGTCTCTCACCTGTCTGTGTGTAGTGCATCCAATTCAAGATGACCTCAGGAGCCCGGTACCACCGGGTCATCACATATCCAGTCATCTCGCTGTCTGCCTGCCGGGCCAGGCCAAAGTCCAGGATCTGAAGCCAGAATGAGGAAGGTGGGGCAAAGGTGCCCCCAGGGAGTGAGTGGACCAGCCTGTGGACCAGCAGACCCCAAGGGAACTGGGCACTCTGGGGCCCCTGCCAACCCCACAGGGTCTGAGGTCACAGTCATGGACCTGCAAGCCTCCCCATGGCCAGCATACCTAGCCCAACAGGACCCGCCTCCACCCACCGGCAGGGGCAGACATCCCCACGGGCTCCTGTGCCTGTCCTCCACTTCCTGCTTGCCTCCACCTTTGAGAAGGCCTTTTCGGCCCTGCCCTGGCTCAGGCATGAGGGACTGGGGGACGCCTCCCACCCCTCACCTCAAGGAGGGATGGGAGTGAGTGTGCCCAAGGCCACCCCAGTCAAGTGCCTCCCCAGGGAGCCTGTGGCCATCAGCTGCTCGGCCACGCCTAGATGGCCGATCCTTCTGCCCGGGCCTGGGCTGGCCCTCCACCAGGTCTGAGGACCGAGGCAGCAGCAAGCAGATGGGCAGGTGGGGAGGGAGTCCCCAGCCCCGCCACCAACACACACCTTCAGCTCACAGTCCTCGTTCACAGCCAGGTTGCCAGGCTTTAGGTCCTGGGGGCAAAGGAAAGCTAGCTGTGTGGCCCCACCAGCAAGGGGCAAGGACAGGAGCCCAGGCAGCGGGGAGCAGCGGCCCCTGCAGCCTCCAGGAAGGGGGCAGGTGCCTGGGCCCCAGGGCTGTGCTCAAGCACTGTGTGCAGATCCCACTGGATCCCATGGTGCCCCCTACAGGCGGGAAGCAGAAGCTCCTGGAAGTGGGGTTCCTGAAACATCCACACAGCTGCAGAGGCCCCACCACCAGGACTCACCCTATGGATGATGCCAGCAGCATGGATGTACTGTAGGGATACAGAAGGTCAGCAGTGTCAGCTCACCTGGCCCTCAGCTGTCCTGCCCTTCCTGCCACCCCCCTGCACGGCCTCACCTTCAACCCCTTCAGCATCTGGTAGACGAGGAACTGGATTCGGTCCTCACTCAGCTTCTCGTGCTTCATGAGCTTGCCCAGGTCGGTGCCCATGAAAGGCATGACCAGGTAGCTGTGGGAGCCGGGCGGGCGGGGTGCCGTGGGGCCAGGCTCAGACCCCGGAAGACCCTCAGTGTCCACCTCCCAATGCCTCACCAGGTCCATCCACCTCCAACCACCCACACCGTGGCTCCCCGGGCTGGGGAACACCTAGGCTGAGGCTGGGGAGGGTGTGAGAGAAAGGAGGGACGTGCCTGTGGGCAGGCGTGGGACAGCAGGACATTTGGGTATGAGGGGCAGGCTGGGTAAGTGGAGGGAGAGAAACATTTAGCACGGCCTGGACACTGTGGGTCCTTGGCCCCTGCAAGGTCAGGCAGTGAGGAGCCGGTCCTCCCAGCCCCTCCCAGGCCAGGCCCCTGGGTCTTGGCCAACAACAGTGTGAGTCCAGGGTGGCCACCCAGGCAGTCACAGGACAGGAACCCTGCCACCCTCCCCTGCCTGCCAGCAAAGGTCAGCAGCTCCAGTTACGGCCACACACATGGTGCCGGGGTCCCAGAGCCCGGGACCTGCCAGCTAACAAATGCTCAGGTCCAAGCCTCCAGCACGGGAGAGGGCCTGGTGCCAGGCATGACGGGTGGAGCAGGTCCAGGTTCCACCTGGCTGTGCCAGTGCCGGGGGTCCCACGGGCACATGGCAAGGGGCTGGACTGTGGTGTGGGGAGCAGGTGGTCGGAGTGCACCCCAATCCTCATCCAGGCTGCAGGGAGAGGCCTTGAGCAGGCCCCAAGACCCACCCAGAACCCCCCCACGCCCTTCACCCTGCCTGGCCAGCCCCAGGCTAGTACTCACAAGTCTGTGAAATCATCCAGGGTCTCATCGGGAGTGAACACGTCCAGCAGCCCGATCACCTGGGAAGGAGGCCAAGCTCAGGTGGGATGGTGGCTCAGCAGGGCGCGTGGGGGCTTGGGCACAGCCCTGAGTCTGGCACGGTGCTCTGGGCAGAAAAGCCCCCTGCAGCTGTCCCCATCGCTCCCCACTGTGCGCAGGGCCTGGCTCTACCTACTGGCAGCACTGACGTGGCCCTGGCACACCTGCCAGGCTATTTTGGGACAGTGACAGCCGGGATCCTCAGGGGAGGGGCGGCCCCCTAATCTGGATCAGCTCCCAGCCGTCCAAGGAGCTCCAGTTCCTTGGCCCTTCCTCCCCTTCTTCCTGTCCCCATTGAAGACCTAGGACCAGGATGGGGACAGCCTCCCAGGGGAGAGCAAACATCCGGCAGGTACTTCTCAGGGCTGTGCCTCTGCTGGAGAGGCCCAGGCAGGCAGCACTATGACCAAACCAACAGTCAGACCTGGTCCTGCAGACCCCTGGTCAGGACTGAGGGACAGCAGACAGGTAATGTGACAATGGGAGCCCAGGGCTCAGGGTGACAGGGTGTCCAAGGACCCAGTGAGGCCTGCATATCCGAGTAGCCGAAGGAGCACGCTGGTGAGCCATGGGTGGCAGGGACACCTGGCAGAGGCAATGTGAATGGTAGCGGAGGCAGGATGGAGAACACTTGGAGCATCTGAGAAACATGGTGAGGAAGGCCAGGTGGCCGAGGGCCAGGCCAGGGAGTCACCACGCAGAGATCAGAGGGAGCCTAAGCAAGCCCTCACATGCCAGGTGGAGGTTTGGGTTTGGTCCTACAGCCGCCAAGAAAGGGTTTAAACAGGCATTATGTTGAATGTGGGGACAGACCGGAGTGAGGCGAGAGTGGACATGAGGTGAAGGGACAGCTAGATGACCACCAGGGCCAGAGCCATGAGCAAGCGGGGAGGAGGGAGCAGAGCAGGACACCCAGAGAGGTGAGGCCTGGGGCACTGGGAGAGTGTTTGAGCAAGAAGAGGACAGAGGACAGAGTCCCTGAGATTAAGGGGCCATCAGGTTAATGGAGACTTCTGTGCCTCTGAGGTAGAGATGGCAGCCGGAGTGGGGGGGAGGGGCAGGAGCGGGACATGTGAGTCCCCACCACCACTGCAGTCAGCCTCTCAGAGCCTCAGTGTCCTCCAAGGAAAATGGGCTCACGATAGGCGGCGCCTCCCAGCTTGTGTGCAGGGTGCTCAGGACATGGCAATGTCCAGTTTGGGCAGGTCAGGAGCTCCACAGGGATGGTAAGACCCTTGGCACAATGGGGGCGGCCCCAGCACAGATGACTGAACACAAAGTCCAGAGCCCTTGGGACGGGCAGGATGGGTGGTGGGAGTGTGTGTGCGGGGGGGCGGGGGGGAAAGCCAAATGAAGCCTGGTAGAGGAAGGGGTCAAGGCACAGGCGTGACCAGGATGTAATAAAGCCCAGGCTGCGCTGGTGTCCACCACGAGTGGATGTCACCTGGGAAGAGCCAAGGGTGGTGATGGGAAACTTGGGAGAATGAAGGACCTACCCAAGGGGCTAAGAGGGTAGGCATCAGCCAGAAACCCAGGGGACAAGTTTCCTGGGGACTCCTCATCCCGAGGGGAGGCTGTGGGCTCCAATGACCCAGGAGGGGCCAGACCATATGTCAGGAGCATGATTAGCCAGGGCCTGGGTGCCCAGACCACAAGCCCTCAGACGGCCCAGACTGGGCATGAGGCAGGAGTGGCTTGGGGAGTGGGGGTGGGCAGAGTTCTCATCCCCTGGGGGAAGCAAGGAGAAATCCCATGGCAGAGGAAGGCTCTTAGCAGCCAGCAATGGCACCAGAGAGGCCCATGGCAGACATGTGTGGTGTCCCATGGACAGGTCTGGAAGCATGGGGGTGGGGGACTTTCCCAGGTGGGGGCCCAGGTCCAGCCCTCCACACTGTCCACAAAACCCCAGCCAGAGCTGTGAAGGAAGCATCTGTGTGCTGGCCACTGGCCCAGTGTCCTCCACCACCGGAGACCCCAAGGCTCTGAGGTGACAGAGCCAGGATGCTGACTCCAATTCCATGCCTAGCTCTGCATTCCCAGGGACCCCAGGTCCTGGGGCTGCTGCTCAGGAGATGGACTGGAGCACGGTGAGTTCAGGAGAGCATCTGGGTGAGGCTGCGGGGGTGTCCCTTCCAGGAAAATAGCTCCACAGAATTTGGGGTGAGACCTGGACAATGGCCTCAGCCTGGACAAGCGTCCATCCCCTCACCAGGGCCTGGGCTGCGGAGACAGACGTGACCCCAGGAAGAAGCAGAGGCACCTTCCCAAAGACTGGCCTGGGAGGAGAGGACTAGACCCCAGGGAAGTCTCTCAGAAAGAGGTGGGCTCTGCCCTCACCACCTGCAGCCCCCACCCTTCTCCAGAGGCTGCCCTGACCCCCACCTACGCGGCACCACACAGGGGGTCCGGGTAGGTGGGACCTGGAGTTTTGGGGCAGGAAGACGAGCAGAGGCGATGGACGGGTGTCCAGAGCGGAGGCCCAGCGCGACTCACGTTCTCGTGGCGCATGTGCTTGAGGAGACGCAGCTCTCGATAGGCGCGCTTGGCGAACAGCTCCGATTGGAAGGGCCGGTACAGCTTCTTGATGGCCACTTTGGCGCCTGTGCGGCTGTCCACGGCCGAGCTGCGGGACGCACGGCTTAGCGGGAGGGTCGGGCCAACCCGCCCGGATACCCGCCAACTGGCCGGCCACACGGCCGGCCACCCCGCCCGGCTTGCGCTCACCAGACGGCGCCGTAGGCGCCGGAGCCCACGGGCTGCAGGTCCTGGTACACCACGCGCACCTCCCAGGTGGTCTTGGTCACCTCCTGGCGGTAAAAGCCCCTGCGGGCGGGCGGCGGAGAGCTCATGGCCGGACCGGGTGCCGGCCCCGCCGCAGACCCCTCGGGCGCCGCGCCCGAGCACCGGGCCGGGATCGGCGGGACTCCCTGGGCGAGCGCCCGGGGCCACCGCGCGTTTACTCCGCTCCGGGTTCTTTCCTCCGGTTCGCTTGAGCCGCCGACCCCGGCCCGACCCCAACCTTGCCTGGGTAGCGCCCTGTTCCTCCCCTGCCTGCGGACCAACCGGCCCCAGGGCCGCGCGCACGTGATACCCCCGCCCGCCCTCCAGCCTCTCCGGAAACCCGAGGCGGCGGCCGCCGGGAAGGCGGGAGGGGGTGGTGGGGGGAGCGCCGCCCGCAGCTCAGCCCAACCTCGGACCGGACGCGGCGTCTGAGACCCGCCGCCTCCTCAGTCGGGCTGAACTCCCCCGCCTGCGCGTGGGGTGTCTTAGCAGGGGCCCCGGTCTTACTAGCCCTGTCCCCAGGGCGCTGAGCCCACAGGACTTCTGTCCCCAGCCAGGTCACTGCCCACCCCCCATCCGACCCCCCCCTTAGCTGAGCGCTGTGTTCCCAAAGTCAAATCCCCACCCCCAGGAGGCCCCCTTCCCTGTGCTGATCCGTCCATCCCCCAGTATGGGTGCCCCTTCCCAAGGTGGGTAGTTGGTTCTGCCTCCCGCACTTAGGCTGCATCCCCAACACCCTTCCCGGTGACCACTGACCCCAGGCCTCCCAAACCCTGGAGCTGGAGCGTGTGGACCTGTGCACTGCCAGTGCTCTTTGCTTCTCCTCAGTTTGGCAGGTGGGAGCCTGCTCCAAGCACTTCCAAGTTCCTCTGCCTGCTCCCCCCACACACAGCTTACTGCCCCGTTTGTCCTTCAGAGCCCTGCTCCAGCCTCTCCGTTCGCTGGGGAAGGTGTGCCTGACCCCAGGGGTGAAGCAGGGCCCTACCCTGGCTCTCAGCACCTCGCTACTCCTCCATGGGGCACCATCCTTTCATGAGCCAGGTCACGTCCCCATCCTGGACCAGCCACTTTTGAAGGATAGAGCCCCCAGCCCCTTCCCACATCCTCTCCCAGCCCAGTGACCCAGGTCTGAGAGGGAGCGGGGTTACAGGACCCCGGGGCCCCTGCCCCGCCCTCTGTGCCCAGCCAGCCACCATGAATCAGCAGCTCAAGCCCAGCCAGCCAGCTTTACACCTGGTCTGCCGACTGGCTGGCGATTCTGAGCACTCAGGAGCTGGAGACTAGCCAGTGGGGACAGCCTGGGGTTACTGGAGCCACAACCAACTGTACCCCATGCCCTCATGTCCTGGGCTGCCTGTGGCACTCCACCTGCCTCGGCCAGGAAGCTCCCACCTGGCCCCCTTACTCTCTGGTGCGGCCCAGCAGGGTTCCCATTCAGACCAGACCCCCAGGTGGGGCATCTCAGCCCTGCTGCCATCCCCCACCCCACACACACAAGACTTGGCCCAGCTTGATCTCCAGGTTCCCCAAGATCTGAAGCCCAGTAGTCCTGCTGACCAGGCCCCTAGAGGTCCAACTCCCAGATGGTTTCCACCTCTAAAGCCCAGGGTAAGGACACAGAATGTCCCTGCCGTGGAGACACCCTGCCTGACGCCCATTGGGGCCCAGGCCCTCCCCCACCTGAGCTGCAGTGAGCAGTAGAGGCCAGTAGCTCAGTGTGCATCTGGAGAGCTGAAATGATCCTCTTTCCCCTTAACTAGGAAGGAAGGCTATTTCCTCCACCCCACCCAGCTCCAGGCAGGGCAGGCCTTCGTGCCCGGCCGCCTCCCTGACCACTGAGTGAAGGGGCAGTCTGGATCTGGACCAGGCGCTGAGCCTGTCCAATGAACCCCCAGCAGGGCAGCAGGCTCGGGTGTGGGAGGCCATCACACTCTGCCCCTCAGGGCCCCTGGCTGGGTAAAGCACAGAGGGTGCTGAAGATCTGGGTACCCAAGTGATCTGGCCAGTGCAGGCCTCTTGTGGGTGCAGGCCAGGCCAGGTGGGTGTGTGATGCAGAGACCTGGCCACCCCTTCGGGCAGTGGGGGCAGCAGGGCAGCTCTTGAAGCCTGGGACACAGCTGAACGAGGGGGAACTTCCTTTATTGCGAGAGCCTGGTGCGTGCCCTTGACACTCAGACCTCCCTGGGTCCTGCGAGGTCACCACCTGACAGCACCATCTGACACAGAAGTCCCTCGAGGGAGGACCCACAGCCCCAATGCGTTTGGAGCAGGGTCCTGTCCCAGAGGTGACTAGGTCAGCTCCATTCTGGCGGGAAGGATGAGGGCCGACCCGCAGACCAGAGCACCTCAGCTCTGAGAACAGGCAGAGGTGTCTTCATCAGCTCTGGGCCAAGGTCCAGGGTCCGAGTCCAGGTCCACCTCGATGTGTGCCAGCCCCCTTAGCGTCCCCCCGGCCCCTCCCGTGCTCGCTAGCTCCCCAGCTGGCACCGTGCCCTCATGCCTCAGAAACTCAAGGAGAACGCCCCAGCTTTTGCTAGCATGGCTGCACCTTGCTCACCTGAGCCCCTCACAGGGTGCACAGCAGGATCTCAGCAAATCCCCCATGACATCAGAAACTGGGGGGAGGCAAATATAGCCACCCCAACTTGAGCCTCCAGCTGGTCATGGCCACTAGCCCTCAGGCACCCACAGACTCACACATGCCTGCACACACCTTGACATGTAAATACCAGGACACACATTAGTGCATTTGTACCACACAGCACAGGGAAACACGACTCCAGGCGGATTTTCTGATTCGACACTTGGTGGCTGTCCCTGCCCTGACACCCTCCAGGGGAGACCCTGCCCAGCAACGACGGCTTTGGATCTCAGCATTTCCCAGGCTGAGCAGCTCTGACCACTGAGACCCCTCCTCTTTTGAGTCTTCAGAGTACCCTGACTCCAATGCACCACCCCCTAAAGGTAACCCACGGACTGAGGAGACCTGGAGACAGACACACTCCCCAGGGGGATTCCCTAGGCATCCAGGCCCCCCCACAGTGAGGCTCCAAGGGAGGGGGCAGGAGGACCAAGGAGGGCCGGCATGCTCGGCCCAGACTCCTGCACCCACGGCTGGCACACATGCAGCATCCCACCTGGAGCATCGTGCTGACCAGGGGTCCCAGGCCACGGGTCAAGGCTGCCAGCCACAGTGGTGCTGGGAGGCACCCCTGTGGGAACCCGGCAGGCTGAGGAAGGGGGGCAGGCAGGTGCAGTCCCCTCCTTGAGTTCCAGTGTGGCTGGCCGGCAGTGTTCCTGTCACTGCTCAATCTCCAGACTGCCAGACGGCTGCTGTGGTGGCTCTGGGGGCTTAAAGCTGAGGACTTCCTGGTAGGTGAGCTCTGGAGGGGAGTGAGGGGAAAGCTGAACTCATGCTTCCAGCAGCTCAGCACTGCGCATCTGCTTGTCTGGTGCCAGTCACCCAGCCAGGCCCACCACCCTCAGTCCACGGGCCTTCCAGAGCCTGCCCCATGCTTCCCCGGCCTCTTCTGGACACACCAACCCCATCTCTAACCGC
The DNA here is from genome assembly GCF_004115265.2 of Rhinolophus ferrumequinum. Classification (NCBI taxonomy): domain Eukaryota; kingdom Metazoa; phylum Chordata; class Mammalia; order Chiroptera; family Rhinolophidae; genus Rhinolophus; species Rhinolophus ferrumequinum. The sequence continues at coordinate 440,780 of NC_046293.1, read as the reverse complement.
CCCACCCCAGAGCTGGGGGCCACGTTGTGCCCCTCCCAGACCACCCTGAGGAGCTAAGGCACTTCCCGCACAGGCCTCCACGGGAAGGCAGCCCTCAGGCCCTGGGTTTCACCTCTCCCACCCCCGCCCGGCCCCCCTGCCCACCCTTCCACTCCTCCACAGTGCGGTCCTTTGCTTCAACGCTTTCATCGTAGGGCTCGGCCTCGGGCTCATCATCCGGGTCATGGTACTGGCTGAAGTAGGCGTGGGCCAGGGCATCGGCTGCACTGACCCTCTGGTCACTGTCCAGCACCAGCATCCTTCCCAGGAGGTCCACAGCTGCAGAGTGGTCAGGGGAAGGCAGGGGCTGGAGGGCAGCTCTGCATCCAGGGCCAGACGTGGAGCCCAGCCCAGACCCAGGGCCCATCCTCACCCAGGGGGTTGGCTCCACAGAAGATGCTCCTGAGGTCCTTCTGGGGCATGGGGGGCAGGGACTGGATGTATGTCCGGGCCTGTGGGCACATGGAAGGGCCTGAGGGGGCTGCTCACACCCTATTTACCCTGGCCCCAAACTAGGCAGGGGCTCGTTGAGAGAAAGCCCCACTCTCATGCAGTCCAACAGGCCTGGGCAGGGACCTGCATGGAGCAGAGACCACCTCCTTTGCCTCTGGTGGCTCCAGCATCTCACTCCCAGTGCCTTGGCCAGGGCACTGTTGTCAGTGCTGCAATTTTGCCCTCGCTGCCCCTCATGTCCACCTGCTCCCCCCGAAGGAGTCAGGCTGCCGCCTTAGGTTCCATTCCACGTGGCCCACGCTCCCCACATGGTGTCTGGTGCATGCCCCCACCGCCCTGCCTCCAGAGGACTCACATGTTCGGAGGATATCTTTGCCAGAACCTCAGGGCTCGGTGTGCCCACCACTTCCATGATACGCTTCAGCTGGTCGATGTCTGCCTGGCTCAGGAAATGCCCACTGCCAGGCCGCCAGATCCCAGATCTTGGGGCACTGCCCAGAACCTGCTCTCCTACAGCTGGGGACCATGAGCCCACGATGGCACGGCATGGGACACAGGAAGCAAGACTAGCCAGAAAGAGCCCACCTCCCTTGTCCCCCATCCCGCAGGAAGGGACACTGGCTCAACCCTCCTCCCCAACCTGCGCCAAGGATACAGTCATTTCCTGGGAAAAGGGCTTTTCCTTGGAGCAGCTCAGCCATGATGCAGCCCACAGACCAGATGTCCACTGCTGGGGAAGGGGTCTCCATCAGCCTGTCCACCCCAGGTCCCTCCTCAGAGGACTGGGGGGCTGCCTAGACGGCGCCAGTCCAGTTCCCAAATCGTACCCGGGTCCCTTCCTCCTCTAGACACAGCCCTGGGCAAGACGCACCATACTCTGCTCCTCTGAAGGCCTGTTTCTGAAAGGCCTGCTCCCAGACCTTGCAGTCCCCCACGACTGGAACACCTCCACTTAGTTGGCTTTGGGCTCCCCACCCCCATCCCCTAGGCCCTGGCATGAGCTCAGCCTGCCCACCCTGGTCCCAAGCCACAGGCAGCCCCATGAGTTGACGTCACCCGTCTGGTTGTAGTGCATCCAGTTGAGCATGATCTCAGGTGCGCGGTACCAGCGCGTGGCCACGTAGCCGGTCATCTCCTCGTCAGCCTGGCGCGCCAGCCCGAAGTCCAGGATCTAGAGCAAGCGCCTGGGGTCAGCGCCTCCCGGAAGCCCCGCCCCTCTGCCCCGCCCCCTCCAGGGCTCACCCTGAGCTCGCAGTCCTCGTTCACTGCCACGTTGCTGGGCTTCAGGTCCTGCAGGACGGCGGGCTGTGAGCGCAGCAAGCGCAGCGCGGGTCCTGCAGGGGCCCGACCCTCACCCGCGGCACCTACCCGGTGGATGATCCCCGCTGAGTGGATGTACTGCGAGGGGGAGGACGAGCGTCAGGTTCCCGCCCCTGCTCCGTGCCCCGCCGGCCGGCGCCGCGCCCACCTTCAGCCCGCGCAGCAGCTGGTACACGAGGAACTGAACATGCTCGTCGCTCAGCGCCTGGCACTTGACGATGTTATTCAGGTCGGCTCCCATCAGGGTGGTCACCAGGTACCTGGGTGGGGGCAGCGGTCAGGACCCAGCCCTGCCCCCGCCTTCCCGGCCGCGTGTCCGGCTTCTGCTTACACTTCGCTGAAGTCCTCGATGGAGGTGGCGGGAGTGAAGACGTCCAGCAACCCGATGACCTGGCGGGGAGGGGCGTCAGGAGGGCGACCCGGCCCAGGCCCGCCGGCGCGCCACCGCGGGGAGTCCCAGCTCACATTCTCGTGCTTCAGGTGTTTGAGCAGCCGCAGCTCCCGGTACGTCCTCCGAGCGTGGATCAGTGACTGGAAGGGGCGCGACAGCTTCTTCACCGCCACCTTCTGGCGCAGCCGCGCGTCGTAGGCCGAGCTGCAAGGGCGTGGGTGAGGCGGCCGGCGAGGGCCTTGCGCTCACAGACACCCCCCGCCGCCACTCCTCTGCGGGGATGGCACCGCTAACCCACCCCTGCTCGCCCGCCGCTTTCCTCCCTCGGCCCGTTTGCTCCAGAGGATCTCTCGGGGCTGTACCGCCATCCGTGTGCTGCCGCAGGGTCCCAGGGATGAGAATGTGACCTGCTCGGCCTCTGAGCCTCCTTCCTCAAGAGGCAACTCCCCCTCCACGGCACCCGTACACGCAGGCCTTCCCAGCCTGCCCACCAGAGAGCCCCAGAGCAGGACTGGATCTTTTGTCCCCTCACCCCCACGACTCTCACGCCCAACTCAGCGAGGCTGGGAGAGCAAAGTGTCCACTGACCAGGGTGGAAATAACACACCAGAAAAACAGCTACTGGCTATTCCCACAGCAAACAGTCCCCCTCCCCCATGGGCTGTGGGTCTGGAGGCTCCCTGAAGGTTTCAGAGCTGCCTCCAAAGCCTCTGGATACGCAAAATAGGGAGGAAAAACTGGCATTATTACTTGCAACAGTGAGCAACCCGACAGAAGGAAATGTCTAGCCGAAGGTGGTATTTGCATCCACAGATCTTCCGTGGCTCAACCCGTCCTCAGAGGTCCAGACCCTCCACCTGCACACCCATCTCCTCTTCATGGGGAGACACAACAGTCACTGGCATCACCCCCCCCCTTGACGCCCACTGTGCCCAGGACAGGGCCCTGCTGAAGGCGACTAGCTCCACAGGCCGCTCCCTCTAACTGCTGCGCCTCCCTGACTCTTCACCTCCTGCCTCAGGACCTTGCGGAGTCCACACAGTCCCACCAGCAGCTCCTGCAGAACCAGGTGGTGGGGGGAGGAGAAGCCAGGTAGGCTCCTGGAGCATCTGTGCCCCTCCTCCTAGCCTGTGACCTGCTGGGGAAGGTTCAAGTCACTCCTGGGGTGGGAAGTAGGGGTGGGCCCCTCAGGTGGGGCAGCAGATCCTTTGGCCTCATTGTGTCTGTGCAGTGGAACCACAGGGAGTTGGCCCTGGGGGGACAGCTTCATCAGAGGAACAAGGGAGCCCAGGAGAGGGCTGTCACCGGCACTGGGCCTCATCAAGCTAAGTGCAGTGGAGAGAGACCTGGGCCTCCCTTGGGAGCTTGACACTCAAGAGGAATTCCCAGAAGGTGACTCTGGGCCAGAGGCAATTCCAGCGAGGGCTCGGTCAGATTCCCCAGGGGCCATTCACACTTTGTCCCTGACCCTCTTGCCCTTGCCATCTTAGAGATAAGACAGAGGCTGTGGCTAAAATGGCCTGCCTGAGGCTCCTGACAGCGTTGACAGCGTGAGATCAGAGACCATGGGGAACCCAAACCCCTCCTCCAGAGTCCAACACTGGGTCTCAGGTTCGGGTCCACTGGAAATCCCATTCTTTACCTTCCAGATCCTGGAGCAATGCCAGCCCCTCGAGGGCCCCTGCCTCCTCACCGCATGACCCCTGCAGTGGACAGCAGTCACCTGCTACTGGCATGGGTAAGGACCCCACTGAGTGCTGAGGGGGACACCTCTCAACATCCACACCCACGATCAGCTTCACTTTTAACATTACAAGTGACGCCGGGACTGCCTGCAACCACCTCACTCACCCTAAGCCCCCTGAAGCTTCCCCACCCTCCAGGGTAAAAGACCTCAGCGCTCGAACCCTCCGTCTCCCTTCCAGGCTCTGTCCTCTCTCTGGGCCCCAGGACCTAACTGTGGGGCTGTGGTCTTGAGCTCTTTTGGTTGGGACAAAAACAGGGTGGGGTGTACCCCTAAGGATTGTAGGGGTAGTGGCAGACGTCTCTGCTCAGGCCTAAGCCCCATCCAGACTCTTTTGCAAGACTGGGGAAGGGGCAGGACCCACGGGAAAGCCTGAGGCCATCCTAAGGGGAGGGGTCTTGCCCTCTCCCTAGCTGGGCTCTTTTACAAACCAAAGTACCCGCCCTAGGGCGGGGGCATCTGCCAGATCTCTGGGCTGCCAGAGCCTAAACGGGGCGACCCAGATGCGTGCTCGGACGTCTATGGTCCAGGAGACCCGCCCTTTCGCCGGCTGTGACGCCGCAGGATTCTGGCCTGGTGGGGGTCACTCTGGCTCAGAAGGAGCGGGAGACGACCCCTCTTCCCCCCCCGGAGCCGCGTCTGGAAAGTTTCCTTCCCGTCTCCCACCCCCCATTCATTCCCCAGATCCGCGCAGGGCCTGGGGCGGAGGCAGGGCGAGGCCCCTCCCCACTCAGGGAACCCCCGCCGGGCGGGGAGAGGGTGGTGGCGCGCGCTCAGTCCCTCCCCTGCCCCCCCCGCCCCGCCCCTACCAGACGGAACCGTAGGCGCCCGAGCCCACCGGGCGCAGCCCCTGTAGCCGCTGCGGCACCTCCCACACGGTCTTGTTCAGCTCCTGCCGGTAGAAGCCTGCGCGCGGACCCGACATGTCCGTCCGCGCCCCCCGCCGCACCGGAGCGCGAGCCGAACGCACGGAGGGCGGTGCGCGGGGCGGGGCTTCGAGGGGGTTCCCGGAGACAAGGCGGCTTCCTGCCCCTCCGAGGCACTGCTGAGCGGAAACCGGCACTCCTCCCGTCTCCCTGGGGCGGTCCCGGGGAGGATGGGCCTCCGCCGGGGGGAGGGGGAGGCCAGGATCCGACTTACAGCCCCTCCCGCTTATACCTCCTGGGGTCCATGCACCTCTCCAAATACCCGCCCGGGAGCCGCTGATCCAGGCCGCCACCGCCTCGCACCGCGCTCGGCTTCCCGCACCCTTCCAGCCCACACCAGCGCCGGCACCTCCCTTCTCCCCACCTCGGGTCCTGCACCCCGTCCCTCCCTGCTCCGGTGCGACACTTACAACTACTCCCTTCGCCTGCTCGGGTCCACGCGTTCCCCCTCCCCACACACCTGCTGCCGGGCCCTGCACCCCCGCCACCAGCTGCTTCCTCAGAAATGAAGTAGAACACTCAAAATCAAAGAAGCCAGGGCGAACCCTGGGAGACATTTCTCATCAACATAGAAAACACCGCCTAATAACAGCGAGGCACTGGGTTGAATCCGCCCCTCTGCGGTGGGCAGATGGCGCCTCGGTTCCTGGGCCAGCCTGGCCCCTCCCCGTGGAGGCCATTCTGGCTTGGGCGGTGAGGCTTGCCTCCGGGCAGACCTTCCTCTGACGTCGGCCGCCCAGCGCCTCTAGGGGAAACTGCGAGGCCTGTCAGGACCAGGGACAGCGGCGGCGCCCGGGGACCCTCCAGGGTGTTGTCCCCATAAGAAGCTTTCCCCAAATGGGTCTTCTTTGGTGCCTGGTACCTTTCCTCCTTCTGAAACAGCCCCGTCAACTGTCACCTCTTCCAGGAAGCCCACTTTGACTTTCCCAGGTATCGGGGAGCCCCTGTAGTTGGCAACCAACTGCAGTTCCCAGGGGCTGCGAACTCCTGCAACGCACTTTGCTTGAACGGTTCAGTTCTCACAGGCTAATAGGGTGCTCCCCTGTGCCAGCAGGATAGTCTCGCTCTCTGCCCAGCGCTCTGGGCCGGCGCATCTGCTTGTCTTTCCCCCTCCAGTGACTAGGGCTCGGAGGAAAGGACTCCCCTTGGATAAACGCCTCCTGACCCCCGCCCAGGCAGTGGCTGGGCTGCCCTTCCCAGGAAAGCCGGAAATTAGGCTCCTGAGTTGGGCAACCTTCTGCTTTTTCGAAACAAACTAAAACCTGAGTGTTGTTGTTTTAAGGAGGGCGCAGCTCACACTGGCCCATACGGGGATCGAACCGGCAACCTGGGTGTTATCAGCACCTCGCTCTAACTAACTGAGCTAACTGGCCACCCCAGTTATGGAACTCTCCTGATTTTTAAATATTGGCAACCAAATGAAAATAAAATACGTCAACGCAGAACCGGGCAAACAGACATGTCTGCTGGCGAATCCGGACTCCGGGGATTCGAGAAGTGAGAAAGGAAACGGTTTGAGTCCCAGCCACGCCCGCCACCCGAGCCACCGGCCCTCACTTCCCCCCCCCCCCCCCCCCGGGAGGCGGTATCCCTCCCCTCGCCACCCGCTCCGGGCCTCCTCCAGGGCCCCGCCCTGGGCTCCTTTCTCCGGTGGCCGAGGTTTTGTGCGGAGTTAATGGGGCTTCAGCTAAAGCCGAGGGCTGGGCGGGAGCTGAGCCGGGCTGTGGGAACCGGGCTGTGGGGCCCCGGGAAGGCCTGGCCTTTGTCTGCGCGGACCCGCGGGCTAGAGCGAATTCCCATGGCGACCGGCCGGGTCGCTGCGCGGAAGCTGGGCAACCCCGTGCTCTCCCCAGGGGTGGGGGAGTCCGCCTGCTCAAGGAAGCCCATGCCGGACCTTGCCCACCGCTCCCCCGGAATCCCGGTGGTGAGTGGTCAGAGCTGACCAGAGAGGAGCGGCTTCCCTGCCGGGCTCAGTGGATCATGCAGAGTGGGGACACTCACTGAGCAGCCCCACCACGTTGTCTTCTGGGGAGGGTCCGGGTTGTAACACTGCAGGGGAACGGCTAGGGAGAGTTTCCGGTGGGGGTGACGGCAGGCAGAGTAGGGCAGGTCGGGAAACCCGCTGGAGAGGGGACACTAGCAGAGCTGGGCCCGGCATCAAGAGAGCCCTGACTCTCAAGGACTTAAGGAACAGAAAGATGGGTGGCCCTGGGCAGAGGCCTGTGGCAGGCTGGTGGGGGAGGAGCACAGCCCGGATTTCCGACTTTTGACATCAGGGTGATGGGAAGTCTGCTGCATATTTTCCTAGCATCCCCCAGGCCACCACGTCAAGGTTGCCACCTCTGGGTGAGAGCACTGGACCTGGAGCAGCGGGTGGTGTGGGGCTGGGACAGCAGCTGGGAATGTGGTAAGATGGGGTGTGTTCACCTGGGGGACAGGGGGCTGAACAGAAGGGCCGCCTACCCAGGCCTGGCCTGTTCTCTCCACCCTGTGACTCATTGTCACCCCTAAATATCTAGAGCCCAGCTCTTCTCTCCACGTCCACTCATCCCTCCTCTGGTCCAGGCCACCGCCTTTTCAGCCCCTTGCTGGGCTAGCTGCACTTCTCCCAGAGGTCACAATAAACTTCTTAAAATGCCATTCTGGCTGGGGTGGGGGGGTAGGGTTCGGGCTCTTAAGCCAGGGGGTGGTGCCTGCAACTTGGAAGTAAAAGTCCAGGGATTCCGGCGGCCCCCTCCCATCACTGTCTCTCCCCACTCCCTCTACCTTGGAGAAAATGTAAGTGGAAAGCAAGAGGTCTGTCAGCATCCTGACCACTCAAGGCTGGCCTGCCCTTCCCATGCACCCCAACATCCAAGCCCGGTATCTACCCTTCACCAGCCCCACGGAAGGCCGGCCCTGGAGCATTCACACTCCTGTCCTCCAAGGCGGGCACCCCACCTGATGGACCTGCGGCCCTTCCCCTATCTCCACGCTTCAGAGCGGAAGAGGGTCTCACTGACTTCCTCATCTTCTTGCCTGGTTGTTGGGAGTGTGGAGGGTGGGAGGGCAGAAGTGGCCCACACAGGTCCAGTCTAAAAGCCAGGCCTCAATGCCCCCTGCCAGGCTCAGCACTTCCTCCTAACTCTGATTTAGCAGTAACTTGTTCAGATTTCCTGACTAGCTGTGACTCTGGGAAGCGGGGAGCCTAGTGTGCCCATAGCAGTGTCATTTCAGGGGTCCCTGGGCAGGGGCTGTCAGTTGTTTGCCTAGTACCCCTTCCTTGTGGGAGATACCCACCCTCGTTCCATGGGGCTTGAACGGGGCGCCCCCATGCATAGTGGCTCATGGTCAAGTCCTAGCCCAATGGGAGTCTCCAGTTATGTGCCCCGAGGGGAAGAGTCACAGGCTGGGGCTGCCTGCCACCAGCATCTCTGCTGCCCAAGGATAAACCCACATGAATTGGGAAGCAGTTCAGATGGCTGGGACCCAGACATGTGAGCACCTGGATCCAGCCATACCTGCAGCTGCACCACCTCCACTTCCTCATTCTGGAGCCGCCAAATCCCCTTTCTGCGTAGGCTGGTACTCTTGGGGCACAGGGGCTCCCCCAGAGCTGGCTGTGTCTGTCCCATTTACTGCTGTGTCCCTAGTGCCCAGGACAGTGCATGCAGCCTAAGGGGATGGACGCACAGATGCTGTGCACTCACCTGCACACACACGTGCCTGGTGGCTGCAGGTGGCACAGCTCAGAGGCCCTGCCCTGTGCAGGACATGACTGGGAGCTCCCCCGACTCTGGCATCAGCAAAGGTGCCAATTGCTCTCCCACACAGGGCCCTTGAGCCCTACTGATGCCCTGAGTCATCCTGGGTGGTTCAGGGGACAGAGGAGAAAACCCCCTAATGGCCCCACTGCCTCAAACAGGGGGACACCGGGCTGTCTACCCCAGAGCCAGCCGTGTCTGGTGGGGTCTGCATACAGTAAGGTAAGGGCTTACTAAATGTGTACTGGGGGGACCCTCACCTCAGAAAGAAACAGTCCCCGAGAACTCAAGGTCCAGATGGTAGGCTGATACCATGCCCACCCCTAGCCCCATGGCTCCTAGTGGCCCAGCCCAAAGGGGGTTGGGGGATGTGTTGGCCACCAGAAGGTGTCCGGCCAGCCCAATCCCCCAACTTCCTTGCCTGGTAGGGCTGCCTCCTTGTACCTCTCTGGAACCACAGTCCTTTCTGGGATCTCTTTTGGGCCTGAGCTGCCCCCAGCCCCTCCCATACCCGAGGCTTCATCTGCCAACACTTGACCATCCTGGTCTCTGGGGCGGCAGAGCAGGGAAGGTGTGGACTCAGTCAGCTGGTGGGCATTAGCCTCTGCACAACCCCCAGGCCTGGCCCAGAGTAGTCAGGGAGGTGGGCGGTGTGAAGCCCACAGGCTCACCTGAGGGTGGGATCCTAGGGCCAAACAGGGCCTGGGAGGGAGGCTGTGAGCAGGACAGCATGTCGGACTGCCCCAGGAGGAACCCAGCCAACCAACCAAGTTAAAAACACAGTTGTATTTGATTTATAATTAACACGATTTACAAAAAGAGTGGGGATGGTCCTGGGTAGAGCTGCTCCTGGTCCCCGAGACCGGGGCAGGGCCCCCAGGACAGCCTGTCTGACAGGCCGAGGCCAGGACTCCCAGTAGGCTGGGTCCCCGCTGGCCGCCTGGGCCTCGACGTCTGACGTCCGGCTTGACCTTTGAGGTGGGGCCCTCAGCACGAGTCCACCGGGAATGCCGGTGTCCGGCAGGGCAGGCCAGGTGAGGTCAGGAAGGCATCGTACCGCTTTTCTCCTCCCGCCCAGGCAGGGCGGGCAGACAGTCGGGGCATAAGGCCCTGGGGCTGCAGGCACTCAGACCCCACCTGGAGAAGCCAGACCCAGGGATGAGGCGGTTGCTGGTGCTTGGGAAGGGGGCTGGAGGCCCGACTGCCCCTAGAGACACGGCGTGGCGCCGGGGGTGAAAGGCACGTTTGCGGACTGCTCAGAAGACTCCACTGGGAGACTCCGGGCGCTGGTTCTGTAGAGGGCTGGTGTTAGGGGCGCCCAACGCTGTTGCTCAGGAGAGCTGCTATGTGGCTACAGATGCTGAGGTGGGGGTCCTTGCGGCACCCACGCTCAGGCGCCTGGGGGCTCTTCCTCTGCTGGTGAGAAAGAAGGGCTGAGCCCACCACCTCAGCTTCATTCCCAAGGCTGCCCGACGCCGGCACCGGGCATCACACACCTGTGCCCCAAGACCGTGGTGGCAGAAACCCGCGGTCAGAGGTCTGTGACCTTGTTCTCAAGTGCAGCTGCGATCTGCTGGAGGCGAAAGGCCAGCTGCATCTTCTGGGCGGCAGGGTCCTCCTCCAGGGCACTGATGACCTGCGGGGGTTCGCGTCAGGCCACAGGCCGGAGAGGAACCGCCCAGTGCTGCCACCCCAGGAAGACCCCTACCTGGTCATAGTACTTCTGTGTGTACTGGTAGAGCTGGTGCAGGGCCACAAGTGTGTTCAGAGAGTCCGTGTGTGCCTGGAGTGGGGGTTGGGGGTGCAGTGTGACCCAAGGCCAGGGAGGGGCTGCGACCCCGTGGGCAGGAAGCTCTCTCCCAGTGGAGCAAGCAGTGGGCCATGACATGTGGCACCGGCGGACACAAAGGGTCACAACACTCAGATTCGTGGGACAGCCATGGACAAGCCTCCCCACCCATGCAGGTGCATGGCTGACACAACCCCCACCCCCAGCACACACATGGTCACACACAAATGCCAGCCCATCTGGCCTCCCCCTCGGCTTCTCTCCTGGAGGCACAACACACCCCACCCTGCAGTGCAATCTGCTGTTCCACTCAGAAGGGGGCTGTAGGGGAGGGAAGCCGAATGGGTCAGTGAATGTGTCCGCTTACCCGGGAAATCTCTGCCAAGTGTGTGTTCATGTCCTGGTCGCTGACTTGCACCATCTGTCTGATCCCCCTGTAGTAACTGTTGGAAGAGAGGGGCAGTGGGTTCCAAAGGCTGGACCCAAGGCTGCCCACCAGGGTCCTCCTATCAATCACAGCCTGAACCACCCCCAGGGACCCCTCCTGGGTGGGGGTCGAGGGTGGGCCTCAGGTGTGGCTGGAGGGTGGGGCAGTACTCACTCCTCCACCATCTTCTTGTAGGTGGAGATCTCCTTGGCATAGAGCAGCTTGTTGCTGGGAGAATCCTATGGGGATCAGAGTCCAGTGACATCCAGGCCAAGATGGGCTGGCCAGTGTCCCCGCCCTTGGGCCCCGACAGAGCCAGGCCCAGACCAGCTCAGGATACCCACAGACAGAGGAGGGGCCGCTACCCTGCCCCGCTGCAGACCTGAAGTCTCCTGATGTCACCGTTTTGTAATTTGTAGTTAGTCACTTTCTCTGCTTGTGTAGGAGAAGGGTCCCCACAGGAGGGGAAGGAGGCGGAGGTCCTAGGCTGCCACAGAGGCCAGTCACCATGGGACCTCCCAGGCTCTCCCCCACCACGGCCGTTACCTTGCCCCTGCCTTTTTCCTGAGCTCCAGCCCAGATCCACACTCCAGACAGACCTCCTGGCACATCCCAAACTGACGTCCACACCCCGTCACAGCTCTGCTTCCCCTGGACACTGCCCAGTCCAGGCCCTCTGGGCCTCCCGGGGACAACCCAGCGCCCCGCCCACCAGGGCTGCCACTGGCCCACTCACACGGCTCAGCTTGTGCTCTGTGCGCGTGCAGGCGTCCATGAAGGTCTGCGCAATGACCGACAGGGAGGCGTCCACCACCTCGTGGACGTGCACGTCAAAGATGAAGTGCGGGTTCTTCAGGATGTTCACCCAGAACCGGAGCGGTAAACTGAGGCAGAGCGACCAGGGTGAGGGGCCGCGGAGACCCCGGGTCAGGGTGGGCAGCGGGACGGAGGGGCCCCCACCTGTTGGTCTTCCAGATATGGATGGTGTCCTCGTCCTTGATGTCGTGCTTCTCTGCTTGCTCATCCAGGAAGTCGAAGAAGTACTTGACTGCCGGCGGCACCGCCAGCCCCGGCGCCAGCACGCTCTGGAAGAAGTTGTCCACGAACTGCTGCAGTGTGCCCTGCAGGAGAGGAGGACTCAGTGACTGCAGGGGGGGGGGGCGGAGGCGGGGAGGAGAGGGGCGGAAGCGGGGGGGGGGGGGGGGGGGGGGCGGCGGCGGCGCAGGAGCCCCCCTCAACCCCCGCCCAGCCAGAGCCGGAGCCGCCCAGTCACCTTGACGGACAGCAGGCGCGTCAGGTAGATCTCGGTGATGGCCTTCGTGCGCTCCTTCTCCTTCACGCTGCCGCGCTTGCACTTGCCATCCTCTACCTCATCCGTTGGCCGCACCAGGTGCCACACACGGTTCTCCTCCTCCAGGAGGGCGTGGCCTGTGGGAGGGGCACGCTGAGGAACCAGGATGGGGCCTGGGTCCCATGCTGCGCTCGACAACACCCCCAACTGGCAGCAAGAAGTGAACGCTGGTCCACGCTGACCTCCAGGGACAAGGGGAAGGGACTCACGTTCCCCAGGCAGGTCCTGTTGGCTGTCCTCGGGCTGCTGGGAGACCCCGACCTTGGACAGGATGAGAGTGGCTCCATCTCGGACCTGGGGAACATGGCCATGAGAGCAGGTCTCGCTCCCCAGTCCAGGCCGGAGGGACAGCTGCCTCCCTGCTGCCCCAAACTCACGTTGTAATGCATCAGGGTGTTGATGCGTTTCCACCGGCCCTCCCGCTGAGATGTCAGGTCCAGGTCTGACAGGATCTGGGCTGTGGACCCAGGACGCCACTCTGTGGGAGGACACAGCCCAGCTCCTAGAACCCAGCCACAGACCACCCCCTACCCGACCTGCTCAACCAGGATTCTGAGGGCAGCGCCCCCCTCCCCACCGCCCCCACGGGGACCGTGCTCACCGAGGACCACACTGTCAGCCTTGGGCCAGCGGGAGCAAGGCTGCGTGCGGTACACCTGGTCAATGATTTTCTCCTTGACCTGAGAGATGGTGTCACAGTTGAGGACCTTGACAGGGATGGCGTCAACCCCTTCATCCTGGACAATCACGTTCACCGTCTGCCGGGGGACATGGGATGAAGGGCCAGTGGGCCAGCTCTGAGTCTCTACCACACCCAGCGTGGCCAGCCTCGCTCTTCACGGCCAGCCCTGGCTCAGCAGGGCAGACAGAGCAGGGGACAGAGAACTGCTCACTCACAGCTCACACACCACATACTGCCTCTCACATGTGTACACATGCTCACTACAGACACACTTGGTGTGTAGCAGGCGCGGGTATGAGCCCCGGACACAGCTGGCTCAGGGTCATTGCACTCAGTGCCTCTCTCCAAGGCTAGCGACAGGACCTGATGTCCCCGGGCCCTGCCCTGAACGCAGGTGGGCCCATACCGGGAGGTGAAGAGCACCCAGCTCAGGTCCTGACACTGGCCCAGAACCCAGCCTAACACTGAGCCTGGCCTCAGAGGAACCCACAGCCCGCCCGGCCCTGGGGCTCACCAGGGGTGTGTACTCCACGTCGTCCCCCAGCAGCCCCGTGTCATTGAGAGTGTATTTGGCCTTCTTCTGCACGGCGTCCACTGGCCCCTTCTCCACCTGGTGTTTGATGGCCTTGAAGAGCTTGTACAGAGGCTCGCCGGCACTGTCCTGGAGCAAGGTGGGCAGGCTCAGCCTCTAGTGGCACGGACCACGCCACCTGGAGGTGCTGCCCGGGCAGTGGACGTTTGGGGGACAGTACCACCTCGCCCCTCCCAGCCCACCTGCCACGTGGCACCCACCTTGAGGTACTGGTACAGGCAGATGGACATCCAGTTGGACAGCATCCTCTCCACCACTGTCTCAGACCTGGAGGAGCAGAAGGATCCTTAGCGCCCCTAGGCCCAGCTGGCTCTTCAAGTACCCTCTGCATACAGGCTCTGGGTCCCCATCAGGACCAAGCCCCCGGCCCCCCATCCTACAGAGAGCTGACTGAGGGGAGCAGCTAAATGACCAGCAAAGACCACCTGCTGCCAGGACCCAGCCCTGCTGTCCCTCCCCCCGGCAAACCAGGAGCCCCCGGGTGGCCTCTGCCCCACCGGCTGTGCCGCCGTCTCACACACCTGCGCAGCATCAGCTTGGGGTTCTTGGCCACCACGTACTGCTCCATGAGCTCCAGGAAGAGCGTGCGCATAATGTCAGTGTAGTACTCCAGCTTCCCGTGCAGTGCCACTGTCAGCAGTGACGCAAAGTAGACCTTGGCACGGGCCGAGAACTCCCGCTGGTTCTCCAGGGTGTGGATGAACTGTGGGGGCGGGGCGGCCGGTCAGAGCCCGGCCTGTGCCCGGCCTGTGCCCGCCCGCCCCACCCCCCTCGGCTCTGCCCGCTCACATTGATGAGGAACGACTTGCTGTTGAGCAGGTTGGAGAACTGGTAGAGGGCCTGCTCCACCACGGGCCGCCGCGACTCGGGGATGTCCAGCTTGCCCGTGATCATTACATCCTTGTCGCCATCCTTGGAGGGCAGGAAGAAGACGCGGTCGGTGTAGGTCTTGTAGTCCAGCACGGGAATGCCCGCCTCATGCACGTCATTCGTCTGGTCCTCCATCTCGATCATCAGGTCTGGGGGGAGAAGCACTGCTGGCCACACTGCCCTCTTCGGCCTCTCCTCCCGGCCTCCAGCCCTGAGGGCGGCCCCAGGTGCCACCTGCCTGGCAGGGCGGCCCTACCTGTGAACTCCTTTTTGCAGCGGTCTCGCACACTCTCCTCCAAGCCCTCCAGCTGGGACTTGATCTTCTCATACTCGCGCTCTGCCTGCTGGCTCTTCCTCCTGGGGCACAGGGAGGTTTTGGGGGCCTGGCCTAGGTCAGGCCACATGGTGGCTCTGGGCCTCTGCCTTGTGCTGGGCAGTGCGTGTGGCCCAAGGGCTGAGGCAGGAGCTCAAGGGGGTGTGGGGACGGAGGCTGCGGGGAGGGCCTCACCAGTAGCAGTAGACAGACACAGCAATGATGACCACCATGGGCACTATGACCAGAGGCAGGATGAGGCCGAGCGGTACTTCACTCACACGTGTGTCATACTCCACGCGGCCCAGCACCCACTCCCGGGAGCCGAACTTCACCTGCGTGGAGGGGACGACTCAGCACAGACAGCGGGGCTCAGACGAGTTCCCAGCGCCGCCTGGCTCACTCTGGCGTGCTCCCCTCCCCATGCTCATTGGACCCCTGCCCTCTGCCCCCCTGCCCTGTGGCCCTGCCCCACACGCACAATGAACTCAGGCAGGTTGTGTGCCGTGTCCCGCTTCTGCCGCCGCTTGGGGGGTGGCTGCACCTCCGGGGGCTCGCAATACAGGTCGGTCTCGGTCAGTGTCTTCATGACGCAGCGCTCGGCGCCCACGAAGGCCTCAGCCTCGTGGAGCGTCATTGCCTTGTTCAGGTTGGTGCCCTGTGGGGTGGGGGTGGGGGTGTCAGTGACCAGGGACGCCTGGACTAGCTCAGCCCAGACCTTGGTGGCCCCCTCAACGCGCCCGGTCCTGACCTGGGCATGGATGAGCTTGTTGACCTGCTTCTTAATGCCCCCTGTGAAGTTCTTGAAGGTGGGGTCGGCCACGTACTCGAAGGCCCCCGCCTCGGTCCTGAGCAGGGCACGGTGCCCGTCCATCTGAATGAGGGCTGTGAGGTTGTAAGCCTCAGGCTCCTCAGGGACGGCCGGGGACGAGAACACCACCAAAGAGTCGTTGTGGAACACATACTCCGTGCCCACCACCTGCAGGTTGAGGCCAGGCGTCAGGCCACTTGGCACGGGCCCCAAAGCTCCCCAAAATTCCCCAGCCAGCAGCACTGACCGTTCTGGGCTGCAGGGGTCCGGCCTCCTGCCGCTGCTGCCAGGACTCCAGGGGCTCGGCTATGACCACCATGGCGAACGTCTGGATCAGGCTGAAGCCCTGCCCTGTGACATTGATGCTCCGGCCGCCACTGGGGGAGGGGGTGGGGGGGCTGAGTGGGCTGTGCTCCCTCAACCCCCCAATCTGGCCACGGGATGAGCTGGGCTGGGGTCCCTACCCCACTCTGCTTTTGGGTGCACATGCCTGCCAGGGTTGGGGGCATGCACAAAGCACATGTGATCATGAGTACTACAAAGGGGCTGTGGACTTCTAGGAGGACACTGATCTGGGGGTGCAGTGGGGTTTTCCAGAAACTTCCTCTTGTCACCCAGACCAGTCCCACAACATCCTCACAAGCCCAGTGGGCAGAGGGCACCTGGGAAGTAGCTGGGGGGTGGGTGTGCTATGGGGAGCCCTGGCTGGCAGTGGGGGGTGCCCTTCCAGGGAGGGAAGGGAGAGGCCACACCTGGCAAAGCTTCGCGGTGGCTGGAAGGTGAACAGCACTGGGTTCTCTCGGTAGGTGAAGGTGACGCCGGGGCTTGGCACTCGGGAGCCCCCATAGTAGATCGCGAGGGGCAACTCCCCCAGAGCTGTCTGGGGGCCGGTGACACACTGGAGCTGTGCCCCAAACTGCGTCCTGGAGGTGAGAGTTGCCTCTAGTCAGTGTCAACCCCACCCTGGGGCCATCCCCTGCCCCGGGCTAGAAGGTCACTGGGTCATGTTGGTTGCACGGCCCCTTCAGGATAGACTCGGGGTCATGGCCAGAAAGCACACCAAGGACCAGGGCACACCAGAGATTCGCTGGCCTGCAGGTGACACCCACACTTTGCAAGGGACGTCATTGAGGGTCACCCGCACATCTTCCTCAGAGCCTGTGTCCAGGTTGGTGCCATTGATGGTCAGTGTGGTGCCACCTGCCTGTGGCCCCTGCTTTGGCTCCACACTGAGGGGATGGGGCTCCTAGAAGAGAGGCGTGTGTATTCAGGTCAGGGCTGGGGTGGCGGGGTGCAGCCCTCCTCAAGCCCCTGGGCCTTGACTATTGTCAGAACGTGACAGGGGCACAGCCCCCAACAGTCCAGGAGTCAGCAGCAATGACCAGATTCCACCCACGTCCGTCCTTACCTGAAAGATACAGCTGAGTCCTGGGAGGTCAGGCACTTACCTGGTAGGTGAACTGGACATGGGGTGGCGAATGGCCCAGCTTCCCGTTGACGTCCACCTCAACACCCCCTGTGAAGGGCACCTCTGCAGCCTGGATGGCACACACGATCCTGGGTGGGCAACAGGAAGGTGGTCAAGGCCCCACCAGGCCTTGCCTGACTGGCAAATCTGTGGGTGTGTGAGTCCTGGGCACCCACACAGGCCTGCATCTTGTCCTTCCGCCATCCGCCCAGTCACCCGGCCCCCGGGGGGGACTGACCCGGCCAATGGAGCCCAGGCCATGGGCTGTCCACTCACCGGGTGGACACGGAGTACCGTTCTGGCTCAAAGGTGCAGTCCTGGCCAGCCACAGTGACCCTCTTGACGTCATCCGCTTTGACCCCCAAATTTGACCCGAGGATGGTGATGCGAATGCCCCCACCCAGGGGGCCCGTCTCAGGCTGGATCTGAAATTGGCAGAGCCCGGTGACCTGGCAGCTTGGGCAGGCGGGGGCCATGCAGGTGGGCCAAGTCCAGGCTGGAGCCCCTTCCCTCCCCACTGGGGAGGCCCGAGGGGGGCTCACCCTGGTGATGACGGGCGGCGGGCACTCAGAAGTGACGTTGTTGCACAGGGCCTCGTACACACACCTGCTCTGCCCGCTGCACCACACACACTTGTAGGCGGGGTCAGCAGCCAGGCACAGGCTGCAGTCACTGCGACCAAAGGAGCAGTTGTAGAGGGTCACTGCGGAGGGAGGGAGAAGCCAGCAGTCAGCAGGGCCACCTCGCACCCACCCCCACTGGCCTCCGCCACCCACCCCCATCCCCATTCCCCACCTTGGAGCTTGCTGTCGATGTTCTTGCCAAAAGACTTGACGTACAGGTGCAGGGGCAGCGTCTCGTTGCCATCATGGGACAGCTGGGGGCACACACAGGGACATGCTGCACTCCCTGCTCCCACCCAAGCCCAGGGGGTGACCATTGTGCCCCTGTGGCCCCTCATAGCTGAGGGGCAGCAGGGGAAGGCTAGAGTCTCAGAGACGCTAATGATCACTTTGACTCCAGAAGACAGGAGGGGACAGACATGCTCTGAGGTCACACCTGCCTGGCCGGCCACCTCAGCTTCCTCAGCAGAGCAGGGAGGGGGGAGCCTCCTTCCGCTGGGCCCCTCAAGTTCTCCAGGTTACCTGGGTCCAGCAGCCTGGCCTGCCCTCCCTAGGAGCTGTACCTTTGGGGTCCGAAAGGAGAAGGTTCCTGGCTCCAGCATGTTCACCGGCTCCTCGAACTTGAGTAGATCACTGCCCACCTGCAGGGAGGAGCCCTGCAAGGCCAGCCAGTCAGGACACCTGGACAGGTCAGCCCTTCCCATCCTACTGTCCTCGAGCCCCACACCCCACCACGATCCAAACCTGAGCAAACCATCCTGCTGCCTCCTCCCTAAATAACACCCCACTGTCCAGCTCCCCAACACCCCAAACTCGCCTGCCTCCCTTTCTCAACCTGTGTTCTCAGGGCCTGTGGGAATGCCCCCATTCCCCCGACCGTCCCCGATCCTTATCTGCCGAGCCCTGCGCTGGGGTGGCTGATGTGGGCCCAGGTACTTCTACTTCGACTTGGCAGGAGCTCGGCTCTGAGCAGGGTGCATGGACGCTCCGCCACCCATCAGGCCTTCCTGGGCCCAGTCCATCTGCACTGGTCAGCCCGTCCCCGGGCAGCACCCAGGCCCAGCCCATCTGCACTGGTCAGCCCGTCCCCGGGCAGCACCCAGGCCCAGCCCATCTGCACTGGTCAGCCCGTCCCCGGCAGCACCCAGGCCCAGCCCATCTGCACTGGTCAGCCCGTCCCCGGGCAGCACCCAGGCCCAGCCCATCTGCACTGGTCAGCCCGTCCCCGGGCAGCACCCAGGCCCAGCCCATCTGCACTGGTCGGCCCGTCCCCGGGCAGCATCCACCAGCCCTCACCTTCACTGTGTCCAGGTTCTTGCCCTGGAAGGTCACATCTGTCTCATGGTTCATGGGGATGACCAGTGGGCTGGGGTCCAGGAACTGGGGGCAGGTGTCCTCCTGTAGAGAGTAAGGCTGGTCAGTGCCACCTGGCTGGGGCCCACAGCCCCCCATACCCTGCAGCCCCCATGGTCCCTCACCATGTGAGCTGGGACAATGCCCTCTTCTGGGTTGGGTGAGGCCTCTCGACACTCATGGTAGCGCAGGTCCCACTGGCAGGTCCAGCGGTTGCTGGCGCAGGAGATGCACCTGGGGGAGGGGTGGAGGGGATACTGGGTCTGCAGTGGGGGGGTGGGGGGGACATGGACCTGGGGGCCAGGCAGGTACGACACTCACGGCAGATTCTCCGCCAGGCTCATGGCCTCCCGGCAATCATAGAAGGGGTACTCGTGGGAAGTGAGGAAGATGCTGTTTCGTTTGAAGAGAATCTGGATCCTCATGTCCACGTGGTCTGCAGACAGCAGATGGGAACAGTGTCAGATGGGTGCCACAGAGCACAGGGCAAGGCTGGCACGGCAGGGGTGGGAGACAGAAAGGCCCGGAATCGGGCCTCCGCCATCCCCAAGTCCTCCTCTCATCACAGCTCCCAATAGGCCATCGAGCACAGAACCAGAGGCCGACTGTGGAAAGCGCTGGTCTGTGGGTGGGGCCCTGAGGGGCCTCGGGCTCAGCACACCTGCCTCCCGCTATCAGATCCCAGCTCAGGTGTCTGCCCCCAGGGCTCTGTAGAGCTCTCAGTCCCTGCAGGGGACTCAGTGTCTGGGGCACAGTGCCCTGCCAGGTCCCGCACGTCACAGCGTGGCTCCTACCCGTACAGGCGAGCTGCCCTCCACGGGCCCTGAACGCTCAGGGGACAGAGGCTTGGCGGCTGACCTGGCCCACATTCGGGACCCAGCCTCTGGGGACAGCTCCACCTGTGTCAAGCTGAACAGGGTGGGGGGAGGGGCTTCTGCCTAGACGCCAGAGCCCAGGGCCTGACAAACAGGTGGTGCTGAATAAATGTGACAAAGCAGCAACGGAAGGTCTCAGCACAGTCTTGCTAACAGGCGTGGGGTGGAGGTGGAGGCTGACTGCACAGCACACACGGCTTAGGGCACCCAGAAGTGGCACTACCCGTGGGCCTCTGCCCAGCTCCACCCTCTCTCCTCAGCAAGCATCCTGGGACTGTGTCACAGGAGGGGCAAGATGGGCGGGGCGAGTGACCCCAAGGTCCACAGGAAGGGGGACAAGTGCCAGCTGGTGGCTGGAGGATGGGGCCTCACCCTGGCCAGGTGGCGTGCTGGGAATGCTACTTGGGGAGTTGCAGACGACGGTGTCCCCCTCCATGCGGGCAGTGTGTGGAGCAGAGTCACCGAAGACGCACTGCAGCTCATCCCCCTGGCACAGGGCCGGGAGGGGGCTGATGGTCAGCTGCACCTGGGGAAGGCCACGCGGCTCACACTGGACCCCTCTGCCCAGTCCTGAGGGTGGAGGGACCAGGGCTGGGCTGTCAGGGAGGAAAAGCCCCCCAACCAGAGCACCTATCCTGTGGCTCCTGCTCGTGTACAGGCTGACCCCCTAGAGAAGCCTCTAAAACCTGACTCCATTTTATCTATAACAGGCCCCTATGTGGTCACCCCCCAATCCTGGAAGGGTCTGCCCTGGATACACCAGGTCAGAGGAACCAGGGGGACCCCACAAAGGCCGGGTTCCCGGTCCTCAGGGTCAGTGCCCAGGCCGAAAGGGACACACTGTGAGGGTCTCCCAGCCGCCCCACTGGCCCTGCCTGCGCTCTCCACCCCTGCCCACCCGCCCTCGCCACACACCTCCCCCTGGGCCCTCCGGCTCATGTTCTGGGGCTGGGCCCCGGTGACGGCCACGCAGGACTCCTTGCGACTCCATAGCCAGTGGCTGTCCTCCTCGGCCCGTGGACACTCGGCCTTCCTGGTGCACCTGCAGGGGCGGGAGGCAGCTTCAGCCCTGGACCCTGTCAGCCCCCGGGTGGTTGCTGGGCCGAGACCCCCAGACCCAGGCAGGCACTCACCGTCCGTCAGCGACACACCAGCCGCAGTACGGGTCCTGGGAGCCAAGGCACTGGGTACAGTTTGGGTAGCTCAGACAGTTCTGCACGGGAAGCCGGAACACCTGGGGGCAACAAGCCGGTGACAGGCCACGTGGACCTCCCTTGGCCCCTAGACTTTCCTGGGACCACTGGCTTGACCCCCGTGTCTCGCTGAGCCTTAATACCCTCAGCTGCCAACTGAAGGCTCGCCAACATGGGCTCCAGCAGTGGCCGTACGCCAGGCTCCCTGTGGCCCTGGTGTCCTGGGGTGGCGCCTCCCGTGCCAGGCCAGGCCCTCTGACCTGTGGTGCCTGTGACAGCCCGTGGATGTCCCTGGTGTGCCCGAAGCTGGCTTGAGGGGCTCTCACACCAGTCCCCATCAGCCGGGGGACCTGGCCTATGCCCCCGCCAAGCTTGCAGAGGCTGCACGACGCCTCCTCCTGCCCTGTCCACCCTTGGGGGGAGGCCCACTCAGGGCACAGGGTCTGTGCCTCCCATCAGGACAGGTCTGAGGCAGGACCAGAGCTGCAGAGACGGATGGAGATGATGCAAGGAGCCCAAGAGGAGGGTTGGCTCCTCCGCGTCCTCCGCTGTCCCTCTAGGCCTATGACAGTGGCCTAGCCACAGGCTCCCCCTGCAGGGCCGCCCCAGGCCTACCTTGTCTTGCGTCATGGCGTACAGACTGGCCAGGTCTGCAGACAGCACCAGGTCCTGCTTCATCCTCTTGTTGATGTCCACAAGGACAGAGCCGTACTGCACAGAGCTGCCGTCCGGGGCCAGGTACACCTGTGGGCACGAGGGCAGGTGTGTGAATGTGCGTGGGCCGGGGTTGGTGGTCATGCACATGGCCCCTCCAGCCCAGCCCCAGCCCCAGCCCCAGCCTCACCTTGAGGACCTGGCCATCCGAGGTACCCAAGAAGGCGATGGTGTGGCCGTTCTCGGTGGTCACCGTCACGGCAGTCAAGTTCAGGCCCCCACGCTGGAGCACAGCCCTGGCTGTGAGCCCATCTCGGCTGCCCAGTGGGTAGGGCAGGTGCTCTGAGCCACACGGGAAGTTCTCGCTGGCGCCCTGTGGACCCCGGGGTCAGCAGTGGGTACTCACAGCCTGCCGCAGAGGCCTCTCCCCACGAGGGCTCCAGCACGCTGTGGCCCTACCCCCATCCCGAAGAACAAGGGCCATGCAGACAGGGACCTGCTCACTGTTGGATGCATGGGCCTGGCCCGAGGGATCGAACGAGGTGGCACCCATGTGTGTGCAGATGCTCACGCCCACCCAGCCACGGACACGTGCCCATGCCCTCACAAGCAGGCAAGGAACTGGACAGGCCAGCGGGCAGCCACAGCATGAGCAGCCACGTACACGCGTGGGGTCCAAGCCCGGGGATCTCGTGAAGGCCACGTACCAGCGTGTGGCCGCCACACTGGATCTCGCCATGGAAGGGCTTGTAGAAGGTGTCCCGGCCGTCGTCCCGGGAGCTCGTGTAGCAAGCGTTGCGGTTGTCCTGCATCTTGGCGTGGACCGTGTCCAGCGGGAAGAGGCAGAGCCCTGCGCGAGGCCCCCCGCCTCTCCGGCCATCCCTGCTGAAGACGGTATACAGCACCCTCTGGCCGCTGCTGGATGTGGCCACGGAGGCTGCCAGGCAGGTGCTGAAGGCGGTAGCCTGGGCGTCGCCGGGGTCCAGGCAGCGCAGGTCCATCTCCAGGTAGGAGTAGTAGAAGCCGTCCTGCTTGCACATGCGCGCCAGCAGCGTGCGGTTCTGGGGCGGGTGCTTGTCCTGCTGGTTAAACAGGAAGAAGACGTACAGGCCATCCTCAAAGGCGGCCACAAACTGCTGCGTGCTGGTGGACAGGTAGCCGGCCTTGTAGGTGGTGTGGTCTGTGTAGGCCTCGAAGGCTTCCCTGCCCTCGGTCCGGTCCAGCAGGCGGGTGCTCACAATGATGCCGTTGTCATGCGGCCCGTTGCCCTTGCCCACGAACAGCACGCGCTCGCCGTCGGGGCCGGTGGCGCTCACCAGCCCCACCGTGGCCACGCTCTCGTCATTGCTGGCCACGAAGGACTTCTCACCGCTGCCGTCCTCGTAGAAGAGGCGCGTGGAGATGTTGCTCAGGGCACGCAGGGCACAGATGCCCTTAAAAAGGCTGCCACACTCGACGAGGCGCTTTCCCGGCGGATCGAGCAGCAGCAGCTGGTTGACGTTGTCCGTCAGCACGGCCTCATGGCACTGGCTGGCCTCGATGGGTGGGGTGCATTTCTTGTTGTCCAGGGCCGGGCCCGTGGCCACTTGCTGCTCCAGCTGCAGGTCTGCGCTCAGCTGGTAGAGTGCGTTCACCGCCCCCAGATACACCACGCCCGACGTGTTGTCCACCACCAGGTGGTTCAGCTCCGTCTCACTGCGGAAGATGTCCAGCTGTCGGGGCCGCAGGCCCACCCCTGTGCCCACCAGGCCCAGGAGGGTGAGGACCCAGAGCTGCAGTGCCATCACCCCCGGCACCCTGTGGGAAGATAGAAGGCTCAGGGGAGCCCCAGCCTGGAGGACCTGCCCACGTACGGGAAACCCTGCTTCGAAGGCCTCTCCAGGGCCCCGATTCCAGACCCTGCGCAAATAACCAGAACACGACAGGGAAGGGGTGTGGTTGCCCAGCGTGCCCTGAGTGCCTGGTCCCTCCCCTGCTTTTCCATGTGTGTGGTCAGGCACATCTGCTGTCATCTCCAAGGAGACTATTTCCCAGCCTTCTCAGGAAGTTCACCCCGTAGTCTAACCTATGACCGGGGCCAGGCCACCACAGCTGCATGCTACAGGCATGAGTGTGGCTGCCCAGGAGGACTGTGCCCTGGCCCCCACCTCCAGGTTCTCAAAGCGCCTGCAGGCCCACCTCCAGAGAGGCTCCCCGACTCACGCGTGTGCCCACCCCACATCCCACAACCCCAAGAGCTCCAGGTGACCTGAGAGGCACTGTCCCCAGAGCACGAGCCTCATCATAGGCTCAGGACATGCAAACAGGTGGACCACACACCTTCCTACACCTGGCTCTCAGCACACAGTACAACCTGACTGGTCTTCCCATCTGCCCACAGTACAAACACAGACCACAGCTGCAGCTGAAAGGGTGCTGGGGCCAGCAGTGTGGACCAGCAAAGGCATGGACTTTCTGCCTTCCCACTGGAGCTGCTTGGACCGCAGCCAGCCAGCCTCCACGCCCACCTCCCGAGCCTCCCTGGTCCTCTCCACGTCCCTCTCCCTGGTGACCCAGCAGAGCAGCAAGCACGGATCCAGAGTGAGCACCCAAATCTACCTGGAGGCTGTGCTGGGGGTGCCACCTGCATGGCTGGGCAGGCCATGTCTGTACAGGTGTCTATTTGAGCACACGTCCCTGCATGTGTTCAGGTCCACACATGTGTCATGTGTATCAGGGATCAGCTGTTAAGGCTGAGCCTGGGCTGAGGGCCCCAAATCGGAGGAGGGACCCCAGGCCCAACAAGTGGACCCAGAACATACACGGTTCTCTCTTCCCAACTCAGGCAGGGCCATTCTGTCTCTAGGCCTCTGCCACCTTGGGGTAGCCTCATACTCCCACTCTCGGGACCCCACCCTGTCCTGGTCAGAACCGCTCCCAGCAGCCTCCAATGCCACCCCCACAGGCTTCCCTCTCCCAATACATGCACGAGCCATCTCTGGCCCGGCTATAACCTGCCCCAAGGGTGCCTGTGTCTCGCATGACATCCTGGGTAGCCCTGCCCATGCCATGTGCCCGAGTAGGGCTAGACCCGATGGATGGCACAGGGTAATGAAGGACCCGGACCTGGTCCCCCAGACTCTCGACAAGACCTACCCTCCTCCGCCAGAGTAGTGGGTACACCCTCTGCGGTGACCTCAGACATTTCCTCCCTGGATTCGCTCATTCCCTTGAGAAACAATTACTTTTCTCTTCTCCTTCAACGCCCCGTGCCCTGCATCCCTCTCCTCCAGGAAAGCAGAAAGTGGTCTGCTCTACTTTCTCTGGGGCTCTGGCTTTGGGCAAAGCTGCGTGTACTGGACTGCGCTGGCTCTTTCTCAGGGACCCTGTGATTCTCACGTCAAGCCAGCTTCCATCTTTGCTTGAGCAACTGGGAAGCCCCCTCAGCTGGGCAGCTCCTGCCTCTGCAGAGAACCGTCACCCTGCACTGGGGTGCTCAGTTCTTACCCAGACACTGGGAAAGGCTACATGGAGGGTGTCCAGGTGACGAGGCAGCAGGGATTGGGAAGGAGACCCTCATTGCCTGAGGACAGAAGGCTGGGCAGTGCCAGGGGTAGGTGAAGGGGGCCCAAGAGAAGTGACCCCAGGCCTCACCAAGATGAGAGTCACCAGCTTGGGGAGAAGATGGTGGCTTGGTCAGGGTCAGGAAGATTTCACGAGCCCCTCAGGACTGTGTGGCAGGATGGGCAATCCTCTGGAGTGGGGGTCCCTACCATCGCAGACTCCTCTCTGGGCTTGGTTGTTTGTCTAAGGGAGAGGACTCCTCAGTTGGGAGACCCCCAGACATGGAGCTGGAGTGCCCATGACATCCAGACACTGCACAGAATGGGGCGTGCCGAAGCAGCACAGGACGCTGGGGCACCAGCTGGTAGGCCTTTGCGCCTTCTTGTAAGCAGAAGGCCTGGGCCCAGCTCACAGTGGCTCCTGTCTGGGGGCGGGTCCTACAGCCCCGCCTCCTGGGATCGCCTGGGCCCAAAGTCCACACACGGCGCCAAGGCGACCAGGAGAGAGGGGGAAGGCACGTTCAGGCCCCTAGGCCTCGCGCCCAGTCTGGTCTTCCCATCGGCCCAGCTCACTTGGTTGGTTGCGCCTCTCTGCCTCTGCCTCTGCCTCTGCCTCTCCCTCTCCCTCTCGGCTGTGGCTGCGGCCAGAGCTGGGAATGAATGGAATGTTCCCCGGCCAGGAGGGAGCTCCGGGGCGGGGCAGGGCGGAGGGGGGAGGTGGGGGAGATGGGGTGGGGTGGAGCCAGAGCCGTTTGGGAAGCCAGGCCACCAGAGCAGCCCCCATCCACCCAGGTAGACTCCGGGTGACCAGGCCCCTCTGCTGGTCTGAAGTGCGAGGTCAGGATTTGAAACCAGAGCCGACCAAGTGAGCTGAGAGAGCGCCCAAGGTCAAAGCTGAGCTTTTTCGGCTTTTTCCCAGAGCTGAAAAAGCTCAGCTTTGACCTTGGGCGCTCTCTCAACCAGCTAGCTCACAGCTCTGTGGTCACTGCACATGAAAAGAATGCCCTGGGCTTCCTCTGGTTAACAGTCCACTGGACCGAGTCCCCTAGGGCGAAAGCCCAGCCCTGTCCTCTGCCTTAGGGGCCCCCAGGGCTGGTACACCACAAGTGCTCAATGAATACCCCGTGTGTAGTCAAGGAGCTGGTCCAGACACCTCCACGCTGCTCCCTGTCCCGAGGCCGCTGTGGGTGGTGGGCAGGTGGACAGAGTGAGGCTCAGACCCCCAGTTCTGAGCCCAGGCTGTCAGGGCTGGCAGGAGGAACTCGAGCCACACTCCACAGGCAGCAGCTCCCCTCCACTTCCTGAACAAACAAAGCTTCAGGTGACCTGTCTGACCAGGCCCAGGAGCAAAGGGTGACCCACCTGACCAGAGGCAGAGCTCAGGCCACCCGCTGTGCATGAGGTACCAGGCACAACCACCAAAGCTTCCTGCCTCTGGTGTTCCTGGAATGGGCCCTTCCTGTTTTGAACACAGGCCTGGGACCACTGCTCACCAGGCAGCGGGGATTTCCTCAGGGGCACCGGACCGCCTTCTTCCTGGCTGAAGTCCAGAGGTGCACTTCCAAGAAGTCACACACATTCCCAGCCCTAATGTTCCAGAACCCAGCGCTCCAATGCCCAAACACCACCCCAGTCTAATTGCAGAGCCCTCCCTTTGCTCCCCCCCCGAAGAAAAGCCTGGCTTCAGAGAACTGGCAGTAGCCCTCACGGACAAGGCACTTGGCTTCGAGCAGATGTGTACAAGCTAGCGCCGGCTGGAAGGACCAGCCTCAACACTATAAGCAGTCAGTGCACGGCTCCAGCCTCCCTGCACGGCTGTAGCCCCTACTGCCTTCCTCAGGTGGCCCCCACTCACCGAGGTTCCAGTAGTCCAACTCAGTCTCTGCTCCGGGCTGGCATCAAAATTCTCTAGGAAGCAAAAGAGAGACAGTGGTCTTACCTCAAGCTTGGCCTGCTTTCACCTGTCTCCTCTGCTCCATGTCTGGGGGGCGGGAAGCAGCTCATGGGACCCCATTTGGCCTCTGCCATCCTGGAGCAGGAGACCCCCAACCTCCTCTGCCTCCTCCATGCCCCTAGCCAGCACCCCATTGGGGTGCATACATACCCACTCGGTTTTTCCAGAATACAAGCCGGATATGCCTCTCTCCTCTGCTCAAAAAAGGCAGAAGAAAAAAGGGGAAGGAACCATTTCTTCTCGTTTTAAGTCTACTGGTATTGTCTGCCTTTCTAAATTAGGAACATATATGACTGTGATTAAAACAAGAATTGCTTTTAAAATTGTGCATACCTCTAACCCCTGCAATTCCACTTACTGGCTGTGTGATCTTGGGCAAGTTACTTAACTTCTCTGTGCCTCATTTCTCCATCTGTGAAATGGAGACAGTCATAGTGAACGCCCCCAGGGGTTTGTAAGGACTGAATGATTCATTCATGAAAAGCCTCAGGAGAGCTTGTTACACTGTAGCATTCAGCAGTTTGCTATTGTATCCTCTCCTGGATAAACACCCAAGTATACCCACAGGGAGGACCTGTCCCAGGGAACTGTCCTTCTCAGCATGGCTTATTATAGTGAAAATGTGGCAACCACCCAGCATCAGAGGACCTTGAAAAACCATGGAACCAACGCAGATGGGTGGTCTGTGCAGACCCCCATGGGGCCCAGGATTCCAGGTATGTCCGTGGGTGTGCATGTGGGCACACAGGGTTTAACTGCTAAAAAGTTCTAGAACGAAGCCTTCATCCAAATTGAAAATAGTGGTGAAGTCTGGGGGCAGGGAGGAGGGAGCTAGGACAGCAAAGTAACGTCATCTGTCACTTTTTGAAAAATTTTGTACAAATATGTTCATGTATTACTTGACTAACTGACAAGAGGTGTACATAATAACGGTTGTGCCCCCCCACCCCAGCTCCACTCAGCCTCAGAATGTAGCTTTCCACGCCCTCAGTGCCTCCCCCAATCTCTCCTGGCCTGTCCCAGCCCTGCCCCACTCCCCCATCCAGGCTCAGACACTGACCCCAGCACGGTGTCTCCAACACCCGTTCACCAGGATAAGGCCCCGCCCCCAGGGTGCTCCACCTGCCCTATGCAACGCGCTCCCCAACCTGCTCACCTTCCCCCATCCCTGGAGAGCAGGACCCAGGGATGGACATGTGGTGGGTCCAAGGGGGATAGGGGCCTTGTGCACAAGGGCACTTCCCTACAGCAGGATATCCCTCTGGCATCCTCTGCCCCTGGCTGAGCAGGAAAGGGTTAACCTGGAGCCCTGGGAGTGGGGGTGAGGGGTGTCCTTTTGCCCTGGGCACTCAAGGCAGCTTTTGTGAAAGGCAATCAGGGGCCAAGCATCCGAATGGCAGGGTATGAATGGCAGGGCATGACGACCTGCCACCTCAAAGGGACATCATGCAGTCTCCATGTGCCCCTGTGCCAGCAGCCTCTCCAGCCCCTCAACTTCTCCCGATGGCATGCCCCAGGGTCCCCAGCCCCCACCTTCCACTGGCCCAGGGCCCTGGTGGTGAGTGTGCCTGCTGCAGGCAAGATCAAGGGGGAGGGCCTCTTCCAAGGGACATCTCCCTGAGCCCACACGTCCCCATCCACCACAGCCACCCCACCAGGGACCTGCCCGGAGTGACCCACTGACCAGTCTGGGCCCACTTCTTAGACCCTCCCAAGAGGCAGCCCGTGAATGTCTCCTCCCAACACCAGGCTCCTCCAGCAAACATTTACAGCAGAATGAAACCTGGACTGTTCCCTCCTCGGCCACCCAATCCTAGGGTCTTTCCTAACCCAAGTGTGTCTCTGCTCTCAGCCACCCTGTCCTGGCCCCCAACTTCTCCCACCTAGTCCTCCCACCCCAATAGCCAGCTTTTACCTCCAGCTCTCGGGAGGGCCCACTGGCCCAAGGCCACAGCTAGCCCCCACCCCACAGCCACACAGCTGCTCGGAGGGGCCTCAAAGAGCAGAATTCTGGAGGCAGACCATTGGGTTCAAACCCCAGCTCTGTCACTTTCTACCTGAGTTATGTGGGCTTTTTACAAAGCCACACTGTGCCTCAGTTTCTCCATGTGTAATATGGGGGTGATAAGAGCACAGATCTCAGTGGGTGGCCATTCGGTGTGAGTGAACCTATGAGTGGAAATCCTTACAGTTGTGCCTACAGTGGAGGAGGCACTCATATGGTCAGCATGTCTCTGCTTTTGCTGTTTCTCCTAGAAAACTCCTACCCATCCCCTGAGACACCCACCCTGACCCAGCCGTGCAGGACTATCACTCATCCTCTGTGCTAGTCTCTGATGGGCCCTCTATGAGCAAGGTCTAAACAGAGGATCTGGCCAGGTGGGCACCTGTGGGTCTGAGCCCAGTGAGCCAGGAAGGGGGTGACACATAGTGGGGGGAGCGGAAAGCCCACATGACCCTGCAGCGGCCCCCAAACCTCACACACACAGTGGTATCTGCCCCTCCCCCGCCACCCCCAGCCAGAGCACAGATGAGTGACAGGGGACTGCCCCAAAGGTCCAGGCCTGTCCTCCACACTCCAGACTGTGTGGGAAGCAGTATGAGCCCCTTGCCAGTTGGGTCACCTGTGGCACCTACTCAGGGTCCATCTTCCTCTAACCAGTAGCTGCCAGGCCCCTTGCACTGGAGGGTTCTGCTCCACCCCCAACAGGAAAAGGTAAACAGGAGGTGCCTGAAGAGGAAGGGCATAATCCTGGCTCCAGACCAGGCCCCAGGCCCCAGGCCCGTCAGTGTCACGTGTCACGTTCCTCAGACCTCTGCCCCACCTGGAGGTGGGCTCTGGGGTGTGGGCTCGAGTCAGGGTTCTTTCCATGTCTCTATTTTCAAGCAAACACAGATTGAGCAATTTCTGGTGGCTGAGAAAAACTTGAGACCATAGTTTCAAACCAAAACAAGGGAAAGCAGGCAGGCTCAATGGAGGAGGCATCCAGCCTGGGGGCTGCCCTAGGCCAGGCCAGCCAGCCTATGGGCTCAGGAAGGGAACCCAGACCAGGCTGGGATCAACAGGACGGGGGCGTGGAAGAGGGGCCCAGAGACCAAGATGGGGACGCAGGCACAGGCAGACAGGCGATGGCTCAGCCAGGTATGCACAGGTCCCGATGGGTACAGCTACCGCCCCCCACCCCAAGCCAGACGGTGTGTGTCTGGAGGGTCCTAGCACTGTGTGGAGGGTATTAGGGACCCCCAATGAGGTGAGGGAGCTAATGCCTGACAGAGAGGGTGGGGGCCGTGCCCCCACCAGTACAGGAAAAGGGGCACCGGAGGGTGAGTGGCTGCCCTCCCATCGGCTGCCAAAGGGCGACGAGGAGGTAGGAGCCGCCCCTCCCCCGCCGGGCCTCAGCTCCCGCGACTAAAATGCAAATCTGCAATTAGCCGGGAGCGTTAAACAAAACAGGAGACAAAACCGGAGACAAAACAGCCGACAGCTCGCACGTCCGCCTCCGTTTTCCAAACGAGCGCGAAGGGGGTACCTGCCGGGGTGGGGTCGTGGCCCGGGTCAGAGTTCAGCTCCCCGCCCGTGAGGACGGTCCGGCGCGCCCCTCCCGGACAGGCAGGGTGGCAGAGCCCCTCCCGCGGCGCCGGCGCCGCCAGGCTCCCCGGGGAAAGATCCGGAGCCGTGGCAGCTCCTGGGCGCCTCCCCCGCGCCCCCTCCCACTCGGAGGGGAACCCGTGCGCACAGCGAGAACCTCACCCGGGACCTCCAGTAACGGCGACGGCGGCAGACACATGGGCAAAGGAACCGTTCCCGCGGAGCGCTCACCTGGAGTCTGGCACCGCCGGGGGCACCGCCGGCCATTACCTGTCTTAGTTCTCTCGGCTCCGCCCCCAGCCCCAAGGGTCAGTCCCCTCACTCCGCTACCGCCCAATCACGCAAGACTGGTTCCAGCGGTAGCCAGAAAGGGGCTGGGCGTGCGCGACATGACTCACCCTGGGGGAAAGGCCAAGCCCTCAGAGCACAGCTACCTGGAAGCAGGGTGGAGGCTGGGCGGGGCTCTGGGCAAAGACTGACGTCCTAGCCTGAGCCTCGGGTCAGCGCCACCAGAGCCTCCCACAGGACCCCTCCCAGGTATAGGATGTCACCACCCCCCTCCCAACAGCCGTGGCTTCTGGGGCTGCATCCCTCCCTCTACCACCCTAGACTGTGGGCCAGATTGCCCATCCCCAGCCTGGGCTCTGGGTCCCAGCATAAAAAGTCACTTATGTGACTGGTGGCAATGAGGTCACAGGCCCAAAACCCAAGGTCAAAGGGAGTGTGCCCAGAGCGACCCCACCTCCTGATGCCATGGCCACCCCAGCCTGGGTTAGACAGCCCCACCCCTGCAGCCTCTGACGCTGCTTCCCCTGGTGTATGTCAGGCCCCTGTGAGGCCTGAGGTCGCTGTCACCAGGGTATCTGCATCTAGCCCTTGTCCTCAGGCATCTCAAGAGCTCAACTGGAAACACCCAAGGGCCCCCCTCCCATTGTGACAGCTGCAGCCTCTGGTTGTGACAGCCCACCTAGACTGGGGGCCCCTGCCGCCGGCCGGTAATCGGGTCTCTCTCCCGGCTGTCACTGCCTAGCACACGGCTGCCTAACATGGCAAGGTGGCTGAGAAAAACTTGAGACCATAGTTTCAATAAATTCCTCTGTTATTCCAGAAGAATCACGTGGGCCCTGCCTGCAGCCTCAGTCTCCAGGGCCTTCCTGGCCTTCAGGGCAGAAGGAAGGTGGGATTCGGCAGGATCCGAAGCTGTCCCGCACACCCCCAGGCAGCCCCTCCCGCACACCCCCAGGCAGCCCCTCCAGAGTCCCCTGCACCAGTGTGGGCCTCTCCCTGGCCTCCCCCTGCAGCCTCGCTGTGGTGCCCTCCTCCAGAGCGGAACACACTCTCCACTGACTTCCCTCTGCTTGTGGGGAACACCCACATTGGGGTCCGATGACCTATCCCATCTGCTCAGCCCAAAGCCCTTGAGAACTTCTTGTGTGCTGGGGACATGGGAACAAGTCCCCACCCTCTGTGTGCTGGGACATGGGGCCCCACACTTTGGGCCCCAGCAGCTTGACTGGCCCTGGTCCACAGCGAATGGCCTCAGTCCATACTTGGTGAATAGATGAAAAGGATGGGACTGGCACTTCGGCAGGTGTGGACATTCTCCCCAGATAACCTCTCCAGTAGACAGCCATAGTCGCCCTGAGAGAGAGGAAGAGGGGCTGGGGCTGGTAACAGGAGGGATGGGTGCTACATGGCGTCCAAAGCACAAATGAGGCCTCCTGCCCCGGCTGCAGCAAGAAGAGCAGACAGCTGCCCAGCCACAGAAGGGGCTGCCCTGTGCATAGCTGAGTGCCCTACCCCCACATCCAAGCTGGAGAGCCTGGGGGCCATCCTGTGGGCATCTGGGGCTGTGTCTGCCCCACTTGCCCCCACTCATCTCCCCCTTTTGCAGGATCACCTCCCACAGCTGGCTGGATGCTGCTGGCCTGGGCAGCCTGAGGCTCATGGCAGCTGCAGCTGGCCCAGGACCAGCCCCCACCCAGAGCCCCATTCCCAGGCCGTGTGCAGAAGGTGGGGGTGGGCGTGGGGGGCTGACGGGTGAGGGCGTGAGCAAGTGAGGAGCAGGCAAGGCCTGTAATCTCCCCGTCAGTCCGTCAGCGCCTCAGCGGTCACCCCAGGCCCGGCTCCTCCATCACAGCTGAACCCCACAATTAGCTTGGGGCACTGTGCCAAGCGGGCATGCCAGCCACCAGTCACATACACGTGATCACACATGTGCAGACGCCCAAGTGTGTGATGTAGATGGGCACCCTGCCAACAGGGGTCCTGCCCCAATACCCAGAGTGTCCCAAAGACAGAGCCCATAGGAGGTACCCCAGTCCCAGGCACTTGGGCTGTGAGGGGCTATGGGTGGGAGGGGTCTTGGCCAGTCCCAGCACTGGGTCAGCCCAGGATGCCCAGAGGGGCTGACAGGACCGGCAGAGCTAGACAGGCCTGCAGCTGGCCTGGAGAAAGGACTGTGTGTGGGAATAGTGGGGGCAGGGCCACCTGTGCAGAGGAAAAGCACAGAAGGACAGTGCAAGTGTCCCGTGCAGGCAAGGCCAGGGTCCTAGCAAGGTGCCCAATGCTTGGGTGCTGGGCAGGGCCTGGAGGCCAGGCTGGGGTGGGGCAGTGGGCAGGGACCCACAGGAGAAAATGCTAGGACTTTGGGAGGACAGAGAGCCCAGGAGCTCCCAATGAGGAGATGCCCAGCTCAGAGTGAGGCAGGGCTGTCAGTGGGGGCAAGGTGGCCGGCATGGCACTAGGGGGGAGCCCCCAGCTCCCTGGGGCCGGGCCCAGCCCCTTCCCACCCAGGTGCTCGCTCAGTTGAGCGAGGAGCTGCCATTCACCGGAGAGGGGTGGGGCCAGGGGCCACCTCTAGGAAGCACTGCTGGGCCTGGGGGTCAGACCTGCCTGGGCCTCCCCCTCTTCTTCCTCCTTGGTCTCCCACCCCCCCATCCTGATGTCCCTTCCTGGTCCTGAGGTACCTCAAGGTGGTCCCCCAAACCAGGCCTGATGCCAGATGGAGACCGAGCCCCTCAAGTAAGTCCCCTGGCCGGTCTGGGGGGCATCTCCAAGGTGAGAGGGGGCAGGTGGGCCACTTTGGAGCCCCTCTCTCCCACAACCTACCCTCACCCCTGCCAACATGCACAGCTCAACTTAAAATGGCGTTTCCCACGTGCTGGGAGGGAGAGGAGCAGCCCTCCAAAGCAGCCCCCAATTCTGAAAACACATGGGTGGGGGTGGGGGTCTAGAACCCCACATGGGCCCAGAGCCCCAACCTCTAATTGGTCCTCAAGCCCCCTCTCCACAGCTGGGCCTCCACACTGCCCAGATCACCCCATGGCCAAGCTGCCACCCCACGGCCATAGTCTCCCTTGCACCCCCAAGACAGATCCACACTCAGGGCTATTCCCAGGCCCCTACCCAGCACCCTTCCCCCAGCACTTGAAGACCCAGGTAAGGACAGCACCAGCCCCAGGTGGGCATCAAGCCAATCACCCTCTTCCCACTGTCACCCACACTGCCCACAGCATATCCTGCTGTGGTCTCAGTCTTCAGCAACCAGCAGGGTGCCTGGAGGGGAGCCAGTGGCGCCCCCAGCAAGGCCCCAATCCACCCCATGGGCCATACACAGATGGCTCAGGGGCCCCAGACAGGAGCGGAAGGCCAGCTGGGGAGACAGCCCAGGCCCTACACAGGGACAGACGGCTGGAAGCATCCCGGCCGGAACCTTCCCAGGTCGGGAGCAGACGCCCCTGCCCGGCTGCTCTGTTGACACAGGTGCCTCCTCAAAGGCTGACATCACACTTTTTCCCTCTTTCTTGCTTTTCCTGAGGGGGCCCAGCTAGGGCAGCATCAGGCACTGAGCTCTGAGCACACCAGCCACCGTGCCTCTCAGCCCCAGAGCCCCAAGTGGGAACTGCTGGCCAGAGGGGGGCCCATGGGTCTGGGCTCCATACCCGAAAGTGACACGTCTAGGGCAGGGCTGAAGGCAGGGCTGGGGTCAGAACCCAGGCTACACCCAAAAGGCCTCCCTCCCCTCCCCTGCCCTCCTATGGCCCCCACACCCACTCAGGCCAGGGCTGCCCCCAAAAGGGGAACTGCCCACTTTCAGAAGTCACACAGTCTCAGGGGATAAGGAGAGGGTGTGGGCACCAAGCTGAGCAGCAGTGCACAGCGGAGATACCAGGCACCCAAGTGGGCGGAAGCCACCGTGGGGGGCAGCAGTGGGTGGGCCAGTGTGGGCCAGTCTGTGTGTGTGAAGGGGGTGCTGACAGGGCAAAAAGCGTGGGAAATAGAAACCCCAGCTTCAGGTCCAGGCCAGCCCTGCTCCTCCCCATGACACAGACATTGCAGTGGGGTCCCAGGGGGCAGGGTAGGCATGAGCAGCCTGGCCACCATCCCTGGCTACTCGGGCTCCATCTGGGGGACTGGGTCCAGTCACCGTGACAGGTTCCTGAGAACCAGAGCACAATAATGAAGACTCCACGCTGGTAGGCCCTGGGGGTCAGCAGGGAGTCGAGCCCTCATACCCCTGGAGAGAGGGGCAGGGGCAGCAGGATGTGAAACCCCTGAGCGGAAGAAGTAGAGGGATCACAGGCCTTCGAAGGGACAGAAAAGGGAACATAGATGCTGCTCGCTTTTCAGCCTCCCCCCCCACAGTCAATTCCAGACCACTGGACCCACTTCCCTCAGACTGTAATTTGAAAGCAAAGACAATTAGTGAGAACCCCCACCCCAAACACAAGTAGCCATTAGCCTCTGGCAGAGGGACTCTACCCAGCCCCCACCCCCAACTAGTGAACCTGCCTCCACCTCAGAAGGAGTGCAGGTGGGGGACCTCTCCCTAGCTCACCTCCTTCTTTCCACCGCTGGCCCCCAGCTTTACTGGGCTCCTCAACAGGGAACACAAGCTTATTCCCCACCCAAGAGGCTACGGCGGGTGTGGGGGGGGGCTGTTGTTGCTGCAGCAAGAAGGACTGTGGTATGACAGGCGTAAGGACTTCCTGTTCACAGATGGCAGAGGGCCTGGCGCCTCAGTGGGGCCCTGCCCAAATCAGCCAAGGGGCCACTTGGGGACACTGGGACCCACAGCCTCTCCCCACCAGGTATCCCCTGCCACACCTAACGTCCCAGGGTGGGGCATCGGTCTGGCCCCAGGATGTGGGCACAAGTTAGGGAACAGGATACCATGATGTCCCCAGAATGGCCTTGGTCCTGGGATGGCGCAAGTACCTGCAACCTAGCCCTCCTAGGGGGAGAGGAGCTATGTGCCATATGGACCCCTCCCCAGGCTGCCAGCCCACCCCAGTGCCTTCCAATCCAATCTCTTCCCCTCACTCCCCTGGGCTGGGGCCAGGCTCCTGGGCTTCCTGCACTCCATCCCAGACCCAGCTGCCAGCTCAGAACTCTTCAGTGGCGTCCCCACAGGGGTGCCGGGCTCATGGCTGCGGGCACACACAGCAAGGACCCAGGGAGTCCACCTGGCAGAGGCAGCGCCCCCCATGGTCCTTCCCAGGGACCAACTAAGGGCCCCAGCCCCTCAACTGTGGGACCAGCTAAAAGGGCTGTATGGACGGGGGTGGGGGGTAGGGGGGTGGGGGGATGGCGGGGTGGGGGGGGCGAGAGCAGGGTGAGAGCTGGGTTATCAGAGGTACTTAGAGGGAGGCTGTGTGTCAGCTACTGGTCAGTGGGCCAGTCAGGGGGCAAGCCTGAGCTTCAGCCCAATGCCCCATCCTAAGCAGCTTCAGTCACACCCCACCCGCTCCGCACACCTTATCAGGTATGAGTAAGGCACCCAAGGTGTGTCCCTGAGCCTGGCTCTGGAGGGTGGCCTCCAGCTGGACCCCATGGATAGGCCCAGGGCCCTTCCTACCCCACAGCCTCAGCCTTCCCCAGTCTCGCTCAGCAGGGCCTGCTGGGGCCGTATTGCAACCCCAGGGTGACACATCCCCTCCAACCCCGCCCCCGACCGGTCTCGGGGGAGGAGAGTAGGGCTGCCCGGACTTGCCCATCCCTCCCTTCTGGGACGCTCTCAACCCACGGTTCCGGAAGTGGATCCCTCTCCCAGGCTGCAGCCTCCCCTCTTGGGTGGCTGGACACGGCTGGATAATCCAAAATAATTCCTTCTTGGCAGGCGGCCGGCGGGGGAGGGGGACTACATTCCAAGCCCTGTTTTTCTCAGTGACTTCCCTCCCTTCCTGGGGCAAGGAACTCCTGGCCAGGCCTCAGGCCTCCCCTCAGACTGAGGGGGCCCCCAGAAGGTATGGCAAGAGGAGGGAGGAGGTACAAGCCTACCTGCTTCTGCTCAGTCTTCTCTGGGAATTCCTGAAAGCTGTCAGGCCACAAAAAAACCCCAGCAGGCCCAGCGGGGTTCATGCGGCCCTTCACCTCAGGGCAGAAGGGGGCGGCCCCTCTCACCAGCTGCCCAACTCAGACTATCCCCTGGCTCTGCCCTCCATGCCAGGCTCACAGTCTTCACTTCTGGGCTGCCTTGCTCTCTCACTCCACAGGGTGCAGCCCCAGGTGGGCAGGTAGCAGGGGTTGAAGTTAGACATGAAACAGGGAGCACCCCAGGGCAGGCAAGGGTCCAGAGAGCCCCTCAGACCCCAGAACATCCCACCAGCTTTGGGGCCCAGCCCACCCCAGTGATGACCCCCACCACAGGCCATGGTGAGCACAGGGGGACAGACCCCTTCCTTTTCCAAGTTGCTGGGAAGAGAAGCCCAACGACATAGCAGGAAGCTCTGGGGCTGTTGAGCTCAGAGACCCCCCTCTCACCACCCCCAGCAAATCAGCCAAGCAGTTTGAGCAGAGGGGCTGGAAAGGCCCATCCAAGGCTTCCTGCAGGAAGAGGCATGCCAGGGTGCAAGGCCAGAGGGTGAGGGGCAGGGCCCAAGGTGTCTACCCAAACACCACACCAACCAACTACAACAGCACCTGTCCCAGCGACCCTGGGAACAAGCAGACCCCAGGACACCAGGATTTTCCAGGAACTGGTGCTGGCTCCCCTAGTCCCAAGCCGGCGCCCTGCACTACCTTCCAGCCCTCCAGGCGCAGCCCAGGCCCTCCTCACAAGGAACCCCAGGCGGTGCGGGGGCTGCCAAGGCCTGACCGA
The DNA here is from genome assembly GCF_004115265.2 of Rhinolophus ferrumequinum. Taxonomy (NCBI): domain Eukaryota; kingdom Metazoa; phylum Chordata; class Mammalia; order Chiroptera; family Rhinolophidae; genus Rhinolophus; species Rhinolophus ferrumequinum. Next base: position 402,976 of record NC_046293.1, on the reverse strand, counting down.
AGGTCCAGCCCCCTGGGGAAAGCCGGGCTTGGCCACCCTAGAACCGAGGCTGGGTGGATGGGCGGGGTGAGTGCCGGCAGCTCTTGCACAACAGGGACTATCTTCGCCCTGGGACGGATCTCGGTGGCTGGAGAGATGGGGAGCATGGATAGGCTAGGAGGGAGGGTCGGGAACCAGAAGGGGAGCGAGAGGCTCCAGAGGGACCTGGGCGGCGGGAGAGGGCGCAGCGCCCTGCTGGGGACCCTCGGCTGGGCTAGGCCCGCTCACCCTCCGCCCCCGGCGCCGCAGTCCTCGAGGATCACTAAAAAGGGCGTGGGGCAGGAGCGGCCCGGCCCTGACGAAAGGACACACAAACGGCTGCCGAGGCCCGAGTCACCCTCCGCGGAGCGGCAGCTACCCGGATCCCCGCACCCCGAGTGCGGAAGGCAGGGGCAGAGTGGAGCTAACGGCGAAGCCCCCCGACCAGCGTGGCCACTCCGGGGGCCCTGTACCCCGGTTTCGGTACCTGCAAGTCAGCCGCCAAGATTCGATGGCGCCGGAGCCTCGATCGGCGCTGCGCTGCGGCCCGTGCGGCTGCCATGGAGACGGGCCTTTGTGTGGCCGAGGAGGGGCCGGAGCGCGGGAGCAGAGAGTGGCCCCGCCCCCGAAGGGGAGGGGGAGGGGAGGAGGGGGAGGGGCGGGAGAAGGGGGAGGGAGGGCGGGGCCGACTGGGCGCTCCCCGCGTGCCCCAGCGCCCCCGCCCGCAGTGGGTGCGCCGCAGCGCGGAGGAGTTTCAGTCCGGCTCCGACCCACATCTGCGCCGGGCAGCGATCGCCCCTCGGCCTGGTTACCATCCCGGGAGCGCCCCGGGCCACAGGGGAGCCCAGACCTTAGCACCAGGGGATTGCGCAGCTCCAGACAGAGGACCCCGGAGCCGGTTCTCTCCGAGGCGGGTCGGGCACCGGTACCCCCACCCTCCGACTGGGAACAGGCCGGCCACACCCCTGCCTTTTCCGGGGGTGGGGGGCTGCTGGGCCTTGACCCCTTCCCTTAAACCTCAGCACCCCCAACCTCCTAGGGGAAAGACACCTGCGAGTGTCCTAACAACTCATCCGTGGCCCCCCAGCTGTGCTGCTTTTCCCCTTTTCCTCCCCCACCTGTGGGCCTCTGGGGACCCGCACCCAAGACCACCTAGCCCTGGAGGTAGGGGTGAGCCTGAGCCTTTCCCGGGGTGCCAGCTCTGGACTTGAGCTTCTTCCACTTCTGCCACTCCAACTCCCAGTTTGCCCTGGGGCCTCCTGGACTTAAGAGGTGGGGACGTCACGTGCTCCCACTGGCCCTTAGTGTGGTCAGTGAACCGGGTGTGGTGAGCAGCACAGCGCTTGGAGACCCCAAACCCCAACTTATACCCACACACTGGGACTTGTCCCCTCCTTGCACTCCGCTCCCCTGACCCTGAGACCTACCCCCAATGCTCAAGAACCAGGTCACTTACTTATGTCAGCGTCTCAGCAGCCCTCCCACCCCAACCAGCCAGGCCAGACCTTCACCCCTTCAGCCCTGAACCACATCCACATGACCCACCCAGTCCCCACCGCAAGGGACCCAAAAATTACCAGTGTCTGACAGGGATGCCAACTTTTCATCAAAAAGGAAGTTAAAACACAAGCATTGTGCTTTATAGGGCATTTTAATACCAAAATGTGGGAAGGCCACTATCCCCCACTAGAAGGGAATCTTTAAATAGAGTGCACGCAGGAAGCTTGGGGGTGAACTGTCCTTCCTGTCCCCTGGAGCAGCGACTGCCACCTCCACCCCAGCCCCAGCTCCACCCCACCCGGGGCCACTCAACCAGGCTTTGACACAGCCGCTCCAATCTCCGGCGGCCCCAGGGGGCTAAGCACAGCACCCTCTTGGACCAACTGGTCCCTGCCTCTCCAGGCCCCCTGCCCGCGGGGCTCTGTTGGGGGCAGGTCTGCTTCCTTTAACCCATCTGCCTGTTTTCCTCCAAACCCCTGTGGCGGGGGTCAGAGCTCAGCCAAGTCAGAGGTGACCTGATCCTGGGAAAGAACAAGCAGCCTCTGGGCAGAGAGGATGGAGTAGCCCCCAGGCGCTTCTGTCTGCTCAGGGGGTCAGGCATGAGGAAGACAGCTCCACGGTTCCAGGCACTCCAGGGGACAGGCTTCCTCCCACCTCTACACTTCAGCCTGGGATCCTACCCTGGACAGCGGTGCCCACCCTGCCCGGTGTCCCTCCCCCAAACCTCTGCCCCCATTGGTCCTCGGGGCAGGACGCCAGGACCAAGGGAATCTGGTTGTGCCTTCCTGTACTGATGGTGGCTTCGTGGAGGCCACCTTGCAGCCCCTGCCCTGAATCCTGTGCCGCCCCCAGCCCTCCTTCACACACAGGAGCCCTTAGAAAGGCAAGTGAGATAACCAGTATGGCAAGCACAAGCTGGAGTGAGGTTTGGGGCGTACCCTTCACGGGTGGGGTTGTAATGGTGAGGGGGGCCCAGGCCTGGTAATGCGTCTGGCCAGTGGAGTTAGGGTTAGGGGTTACGGTAAGAAGGTCTCCACTGTCTGTCCACTCAGCCCCTTCTTGTGGAGGTCAGAGAGCCCGCCAGTCACAAGGAAGGTGCTGGTGTTGTCACAGACCCCCTTGGAGATGACACCCTGGGGGGGACCACCCCTCCAGACAGACAGCTAGGGGCAGGCCACCCAGTGGCATTGGGGGCCAATGTGGAGCCTTTCTCACTCCAGGGCCTCCCGCTTGTTCTTTCTCCAAAAACGGACCCACTACCTCTGCCTGCCTCTGCTGTGTTCTGTTTAGTTGCTGTCATGTCCTGGGACCCTGCACCAAGCTGGGCTCAGCTGTCCTTAGAAGGGGGACAGTGACAGGCTGTCCTAGGCCGTGGTCAGCCCAGACAACCTGCACCGGCTGCTGCCCAGCAGGGGAGGAGTGGAGGCAACAGTGAGCACAGCATCCAGGGTATGGGCTGAGTGGGGAAGAGAAGGGACAGCCCCCCACCCACGCCCACTCCCTGTGTCAGGACCCTGCGCAGGCCTCACGGGTCAGACAGCTACAGGATACACCCCCCATATGATGAGGGGTCTGAAGGCTGGAGGCTGGGAGACTCACAGCAGGCCCACAGCTCGGGGTCACACCTCACACCCACCCTTCCACTGGCTGGCACTGCTGTCACCCTGGGCTGTCGTTGACAGCACTGGTGGCAACACAGCATTGCTGGGGAGTACATCACCTCTGAGATTGGGGGCTGGGGGGGTTGGGCTAGAGTCCAAAGTTGCTCAGGCTGCACGTCAGGGTGGATGCCCATAACGGGGTAACTCGAGTGCCTGTCAGCTGAGAAGCAAGGTGGAGCAGTAGGAGCCGAGATGGTGCCCAGTGGGCTGCACGGGACAATGCTCTGGAGGGTTGGCGCGTCGCCAGGCCATCACACAGCCCCCTAGCGGCCGCCGTAGGTGAGGCAGCCCCAGCCCAGGGCAAGCCGGTGGATGGGCTGGGTGAGGAGAGGCGTCTGCTTGTCAGCTGCCTCCTCCAGTCCTGGCCTGGGCAGCCTGGTGGGACTAAAGGACATCAAATGCACCGCGCGGGGCCCCAGGGAGTTGGGGCAGATGGGTGCCTGGAGGGGGCGGTGGGCCCAGGCCCAGATCAGCAAGGGCTCACAGCCAGCCCCGCCCCCGAGCCTGCAGCCCTGTGGAGGGCAGGTGGGGCCCAGGGGGAGGTGAGACTCCAGCCAACACAGGATCTGCCAGCAAGTCAGGAGCTAGGCTGTGGCTCCAAATGCCACTTTTACTGCAGCACAGTAGTGGTGCTGGGAAGTGGGGCAAGGCCAGGAAGCAGCAGGGAGCTTGCCTTGGGGAGCTCATGCTTGGCTGGGGCTGCCCCTCACTGGGGAGAAGGAAGCTTGGCCAGACCCAGGCCCCCAGGGAAACCCAGGCCCTGGACCCTGCCCCCCGGCCTGTCCTAGCGGGGGCACAGGACGGCCTGCAGGTCCTTGGGCAGGGAGCCGATGACCATCTCGATGTTCAGCTGGGCCCGATGCAGTGTCTCCTCCTTCACGGGGAGCTGGTGGCCCTGTGCCCGCACCTGCAGGGGCAGTGGTGGTCAGGGGCAGGCAACTTCCATGTCCTCTGGCCTGGGCTGGGCAGGGCCAGGAGGCGTCTCACCAGCTTCTCCCGAAGTTTCAGGATCAGGTCCACAACCTCCACCTCGGACTTGTCCTTCATCCAGGTCTCAATGTCCTGTCATGAAAAGACGTGGTCACCCATCACCTAGGCCCTGGCCCAGCGCTGGGCCTGTGACCACGCCCCCGCCCCTTACCGCCTCACAGATGGCCTCCAGGTGCAGGGCCTCCAGTTTATGCGCCATCTCTTTGCGCCGCTGCCGGTACCAGCCGTCAAAATGGGGGGACTTGAAAAACCGCCTGTGGGTGACGAGAGGCAGCGGCTGTGGGGCTGATCCATTGAGCCAAGGGGTGGGCACAGGCTTCCTGCACCCACCAGCAGCAGGAGCCTCGGGGCCCTGCCTGCTGTCCACCCACCTGTAGAGGCCCAGCCAGTCACCCTTGAGGATGCAGGTGAGCTGGGGCCCCGCATGATCCAGACTGCGCAGGAAGTCGTCCTGGTGGAAGGGGCGGATCTGGGGAGGGGCCTGAGACAGAGGCTGAGTGAGGAGCGGGCACAGCCTCGCTAGCCCCGCCCCGCCAGCCAGGACCCTCCCAGTCATACTCCTCGGCTCCCACCCTGCCTGGGACAGATTCCAGAGGGAACTTCGAGTCCCCACGTCTCTGGCCTGGAAGGACGTCCGGAACGGGTGGGGAAACCTGGCGCTCTAGGGGCGCCTGCACACCCACGACCTCCCTCCTCTGGAATCGGGACAGGAACCCTTCCACTCCCCGCCTGCGTCCAGCCCCTGCCCGACGGCCACGTGGACCGGGAGCCCACCTTCCAGGGCGTGACGCTCTTCTGCAGGGGCATGAGACTGGCCATGTAGTGCTCCTGCGGGGGGAGGGCAGTGAGCGGGGGCCGCAGCCCTGCCCCACCCTGCCTGCCCTGGGCCTCACCAGTGGGATGACGAAGCTCTGCGTGAGCTCCAGCAGGTGCGTCCGCAGCAGTGCGGCCAGTGCACCTGGCGGCCGCTTCTTCTGCAGGCCACCGAGCAGCCGTTTGAGCAGCGCCTTGTCGCGGTGCAGGTGGGCCGTATACGCGGTGTAGAGGCCTGGCGGGAGGCAGAGCTGCGGACCTGTCCCAGGGGCCTCCCTCCTTCTCCGCCCCCGCCCCCGCCCCACGGGGGTCCTGGAAGGAGAGGAGGTGTTCAGCCCGAGGGGCACACACCTGGTTTGGTATCGAGGGTCTTCAGCCTCGAGGGCTTTTTCAGCTTGACCTGTTTAGGAAGACCCCCTACGACACAGCCAGGCCCGGGTCAGTGCCCGGAGGCTCAGACCCAAGACCCGCCTGGGCCGCCGACTGCCCCGCCCCACGCCCGCTGTGACCCGATGGGCAGAGGCGGAGCCAGCCTCACCTGACAGCTTGGGCTCCCCGACGCGGAGGATGTGGGGCCAGTGCTGGAGTGTTTTGATAAAGAAAGGGTTTGTGACTCCCAGGACCACGTTTGGTCTAGAGAGAGAGGAGAGAGAGGGGGAGAAGAGGCAGAGGCAGGCCCAGGGGCAGACGTGGTCGGGCAGACGGCGCGGCACTTACGGGGCTTGCGTGCGGGTGGTGAACTCCTTGAACTCGCTGTCGTGGACGGTGAAGTAAGGGCGGTAGTCGCAGCAGAACTTGAGGGGCTGCACGCAGCTGCGGGGCGGGCACAGCTGGGCGGTGAGCACAGCAGGGCGTGTCCAGCGCCCTGGCACCCCTCCCATCAATGCCTGGCTCACCTGGTCAAGGCCAGCACCATCTCCGAGGACACGGTGGGGGAGGGCGCCAGGACCACCAGGGGCTCCCCAAGGAGCATAAGCTCCCACAGCATTTGCACATGGGTCAGCACGGGCTGGAAGCACCTGCCGGCGGGCGCGACAGTCCGGGAGACTGGGCGCAGCGCAGGCTCCTCAGGCCCCCACCTCCCAGGTGGGCCCAGCGTGAAGACGCAAAAGGTGTGCTCTCACAGTCCCCCCGTGTTGGCCTAGCCCTGCGCCCCTTTTGAGCTGGCAGCCCTGGCTCCTGCAGGGCCCAGCTCCCTTGCAGGCTCACCCTGAGAGGGGCAGCCTCAGGCAGTGCATGTCTCCCAACACAGCCCTCCCCTCCCTTCCCTTCCCCTCCCCGCCTCCCTTCAGGAACCTTCCCGCCCACCGTGCCCACTTCCCTTGGGTGCAGACACTGGGTACTGGCTTCCTCTTTGGTACCACTCTCCCTGGGAACTGGCCGAGGGTTAATTCCTGGTGGGCAGTCCCCGGCAGCCCTGCCCAGGCCTGAACCTCATGGGCTGGCTCATCGCCTGGCAGGCAGTGAGCAGTGGCCTGTGGGGCTCACCTGAACAGGTCCAGCTCATGGACACTGCTAAGGACCAGCGGGGTCAGCAGCAGGTTCTGAGAGGAGGGGTGGGTGGTGTCAGAGTGAGGGCAAGGCTGCCACCGAGCAAGTCCTAAGCAGCACGGGGACTCCCGAAGAGCCCTGGGAACTGCAGCCCCTGCCCGCACACCTCCCCATGCCCCCTCCCCACAGCACAGGAGAGGGTGAGGGCACCTAGGCCTGCAGGGAGACGCAGGGCCCTGGCTCTGCCTGGGTCTGGACACCCCACAGCACTCCCGGCAGGTGGGGTGTAGAAGGGGTAAGGGGAGGGCTGCTGACCCCACCTCATGGCCACACTGCTTCAGAGAACTGCAGTCAGGCTTGTCCACCCTGGACGGGACGCGCACCTGGGGGACAAAGGGAGCAGCTGCCAGCAGGAATGGGAACATCCATGCCCCTGGGGCCTCCCCACCCATGGGCCGACCCTCACCTGGAGGACGACGCCGACAACAGGCAGGTTCAGGGTCTGCCCAGGCTTGGGGGCTGGCCACTGGTCAATCTCATTGCACACTGTGGACACAGGCAGCCCACGTCAGGAGCTTGCCCTGCATGGAAGCTGCCTGCTGAAGCCACTGGAGCTACGGCCAGACGATGCGACCTCTGGCCTCGCCTGAGGGCCACTCACCTGCCTCCAGGCAGGGTGCTCGCTTGTCGAAGTACTCAGGGGCAATGAGGCTCAGCAGCGCCTGGAACAGCCGGACAAATGGCAGGCGAGACACCAGCACGAGGGACTGCAGGGCCCAGGCGGCCGGTCAGAGGTCAGCCCAGCCACTCAGGAGCCTGCAGGGACCCCTGAGGCCAGCCTCCTCCACAGCACACCCGGGGCTGCGTATCCCACCAACTCCAGGAGTGGCCCAACCCAGGCCCCAGGCTTATTAGATGAGAAAACCCACAGCCTGCCCCCCACCCCACATCACGGCGGGGCTGAACTCCAGGCCTTCAGAGGGCAAGGCGTGTGGATGATTCCTGGGACCATCTCCCAGGGTCAGGCAGTTCCAGACTGAACTTGTCCTAATCCCGAGAGTGTGATGAGGCGCCTCCAGCCAGCAGGGAGGGGCAGGTACAGACAGGCTGCGGGTGCTGTGCTGGGCACGGTCGCACCCCCAGCCCCGTCTGCTGCCTGGTGGGGCGGCCACAGGGCCCTGGGCAGTGCGTTCCACCTCGTGCCAAGCAGCTGCAGGTCTCCGGAGTGGGTGCGCCTGGAGGCCCAGGACCCTTAGCCCATCAGTCCCTCCCGATGGCAGCCAGCCCCGCCCCTCAGCAGGGCCACCCCAGGTGGCTCACCTTCTGGAAGTAGCCCCTCTTCACAGAGCTGTCCTTCACCTGCCTGAAGTACACGTAGCCAAAGTAGTGTGATGACTCCTTCTGGAAGGAACGGTCAGCCAGGCTGTGCCCACTGCCCCCCGGCCCACTCTGCGGAGGCTGCTCCATGCTCTCCCCAGCCGTGGAGGTCAGGCTGGGGCTCAGAGGCTCAGAGGCTGGGCGACACCTCCAGAGGGGACATGGCAGCCCAGGGACCTGGAGGCGTGCACCGACCTCCACACACAAGCCGTGCCCTCTGCACGCACGGTGCACAGGAAGAGCTCCAGGGACCCTCCACTCCAGGCTGGGGTGCAGGCCCGCAGGCCTTGCGGGAGGTGGACATCCTACTGGCCGGGGCTGGCCAGTGCCTCTCCTGCCACAGGGCACAGGCATCTTGAAGGCCCTGGGCACAACACCCGCCCCCTACACTTACCTGCAGTGACACGGGGGCCCCACTGTCATAGTGCCTGTCGTCGGTGGACCAGGGGCTCCTCTGTCCTCCACACTGACGGATTCGGAAGCTGAATTGCGTGTCCCCGAGGCAGCCTGGGAAGGGAGGCAGCCCCCGCCATGCTGCTGTGTCAGGGCTGGAGCGTCTCCTGCCACCATTTGGGGTGGGGACAGCAGGGACGGTTGACGGCCCTTGAGGCTGGCCTCTGCCGGGCCCCACCCACCCGCTGGGTCTGAGTCTCCCTACAGAAGTCCCTGTGTCCTAACTTTTGCACCTGAGAGTTTCAGAGTAAAGCCTGAACACATAGAAGCACCAACGGCAGCCCACAGGTGGGCAGCTGGGAGACGGGGGTGAGAGCGGGCTCAGTTTGTCCAGACACCTGGGCCCCGGGAGGAGCAGAACCCGGGACCCAGCTCCTGGGGTCACTGTTGTGGGGTAAAGGAGACCAGACCCTGCTGATCCCTCTGCACAGAGACACCTCTTTCCACACAAAGAAGCGGAACCTGGCCGCCAGGTGTCGTGTCGCGGGGCTCTGGGAGTCTCCACGGAGGCAGGAGGGGCTGGCGTTTACAGGCTGTGATGCCCCTGGCCTGGGCCACAGGGGCTCCTGGACAGCTTCACCTCCCCACCTTCTTCCTCCTACCCACCAGCCCGAGCTGGGGAGAGGTGGGGTTGCCTACCTGAGTGGGAGTCAGGAAAGGACAGGTAGCAGATGCTGCTTTTCTGAAACACACGAAACCCAGTGAGGGCTGGCTCGCTCCTGGGCGACGTCTGCTCCCCAGAGGGCCAGGACCCACCTCCTTGTCCGTGAGCCGGAAGTCGCTGGGGTATACCAGCTGTGGGGGACAGAGCACTCACTGAAGACTGGGCACATGCAGTGCTGGGTCTCTCCCATATTTGCGGGCTCAGACGCCTGTCCTCTTCCACTGTTGGCTCTGCAGACCCTCCTCTTCTCCCCCAGGCTCTCCCGACCTCCCCAGACCTCTCTCAGCACACGAGGCCACCCCATCCTTGCCTTGCCTAGGCCAGCACACATCTGGGCGAGCTCCCCAACTCCCTGCCTACACCCCTTGCCTTGAGGCCACTCGCCCGGACTGGTTGGGCCTCCCAACTCCACCATCCTGACGGTCGATCGATCCATCCCCACAGCTTCAGGAGGTGGTGGCCTCCTCTCTTGGCTGGAGCAGTCACAGGGCCCTGCCACCTCCGGCATTCCACCCCATGCAGCTGGAGGGTCTTAGTCTGTGCCAGTCCCCCCGGCTGCTCTCCCAGACTGGGCCTGGCCAGCGCCTCATCTTGTCTGTACTCAGATGTCACCTGACACAGTCGTATCCCTGCCTCTCCACAGCACCCCCACCCCTGCTAGTCAGGAGTCCGAGAGCTTCTGGCCTGTACCCCACCTGGACTGTGAGCCCCAGGAAAGTGCCCTGGGCCCTGGAAGTGTCCAGTGAATGTGACCAGCTAGACAAGCCATATGCCCCTGGAGCGGACGGTCAGTGAAAGCACGCACAGTGAGCGACAGGCGGCACTCTAGAGGAGGCAGCAGACCGAGGCTGGGGCCTCAGGCACAGAGCAGTGTGCACACGCACGTGGCCAGAATGGATTTCCTTGTGGGGTACCAAAAGGCAGGGAGCCGCAGGGCCCCCACTCCTACCAGGCCCTGAGGTGTCCCCTGGGGAGCTGGTGTGCCTTGGGCTCAGTGCGGCCGTGGCCTGTGCGCGGACGCATCAGGCCAGCTCTCCTGGGAAGTGGCTGTGCCAGGGCCTGCATGCACAAGGGCCTCCCTCACTCCACCTGCCCGACTCCTGTGCAAGGGCGGAGCTGGGCTTTGGCTGCAACGAGGCTGCCTCTGGGTGTGCCCCAGGCCCCCAGATAGGGTGAGGTGCTCTGCCCTGAAACTCGCACTGTGGGAACAACGCAGCATCCTGTTCGCATTCACTCTGGGCTTGCTGCTATGGTCCCAATCTGTCTCCTGGGCGGCACACAAGGTGTACTGAGGATGGGGACTGCATCCCAGACCCTGGCAGGGAGTAGACATCCCGGAATATGGATTTGTACAGGGTGACAGCACATCTATGAGGTATAATAGAACAGGGCATCGGGTGGAAGCCTCCAGGAGATGTCAGCTAAGGAGGCACCAAGAAGGAAGGGTCAAGAGGGAATGGAGCCGAGGGTATCTGTCTGTGGGCTGCACCCCCACAGGCACTTTCAGATGGTTCCAAGAGTGGCAGGGGTCATAGGACCATTCAGGACATGGCCTCGTATGTCTGTGTCGAGCAGAGCCGAGGAGAGGTGGGTGGCTGGTGGCCCGCGCAGGGCCACAATGGGCCCTCCGCCCTGAAGTCAGTGGTCTGAATCTGGTCTGACAGCCACAGGACTCTTGTAGCATCTGAGCTGGCTACCTCGGCCTGCCAGCTCCATGCCCATGTCCCAGGACCCCATGAGGACACCTGACAGGCAACCCACGTTCAGGGGCTGGTGCGTCCTCCTGGGATCAGAAGCTAGAGGTCAGGCTGACCAAGCTGGGCCATGCCTCGACAAGGGGAGACATGCAGTGGACCCTCAGAGAGAGGCTGAGTGTGTGGACTTGTGCTGCATGATGACCCCCATCCCCCCCAGGCCCATGAAGATCCGTCTTTTCCTCCTGAGCCAGCCTGCATGTTTGCTGCTGCTGTGACCCAGTTGTCCCTGAGGATGACACGTGCAGTCAAGTTTGCTGTGAGAAGACCCTCCAGGACAGTGCTTCCTAAGGTGCTGGGTGCTCCAGGGTTCCATGAGGTCCAGGCTGCCTCCCTCACTCTCATGTACAGTGCCGTTTCCAGAGGCCACGGCTCAGACTGGCATGGGATGCTGACTATAGAAGCTGATGTAAGAATCCAGCTGCTTTGTATTTGGCCATATGTTAAAAAGGTTTATAAAAGTGTCAAATGATGTCACTCTTGTCACCAAATTTTGTTTTGGAAAATGTGGTTGTTTTCATGAAAACATTAATACTTATATTAATACATAGGACATTTGTTTCGTATAATGGATTACTAAATATTTTTAAATTTTAGTTTCTAGTAAACATTGGTAGATATGACCCACTCAATAAGCTCTTTGGGGTCCTCAGTGATTTTGAAGACTGAAAAAGGTCCTGAGACTGCTCAGCCCAGGAGCTGCAGCCTGGGAGGGTCTGGACAGCATGGTGGACAAGGGGCTGATGGGGACCCCTGGCCGCAGGCCACTCCATGGCCTCCAGAGTTAGCTGAGATACTGCCTGATGAGTTTCCAAGAGCGGGCATGGTGTAGCCAGGTGCTCTTCTGAGCTGACCTGCACTGTAGCGTCCCTGCCACTCCTGACCCACAGGCTTTAGTGCACCCATTGGTATGGGACCCCCACACTTAAGTGTGCAGTGGGGTGTCCTGAACCACTTATTCTCTGTGTCTCAGGCACAGAGTATGAACTCCTAGGGAGCAGGACATTGTCTTCTCGTTTAACTCTGTCCCCATGTCGTGCTCCAGCACCACAGGGCCTAGCTGATGGCGAATGCTCACCCTGATTTACTGACTGAACGAACGGCAGACTTTGCTTCCCCTGGCTTTCTGTGGGGGGTTACCCAATGGCTGGCGCTGGCAGAAGAGAAGCTGCCCTGTGTGGGGGGTGGGAAGGAGGCCTGCAGGCAGTGGGAACACCCCAGGCTGGGGAGTTGGGTGCAGCTGACCAGTGTGGCTGGGATGTGACCCACAGGGGTCTGCACCTCAAGGATTTAAGGTGGTGAAGTAAGATTTAAGCCTGAGAGTCACAAGGTCAGACTTCAGGAGAAAGGAGGGGGTCACAGCAGCAGAGGGGATGGATCTGAGATCCTTGTTGCAGGTGGAACTTCACTCAGCCTTGTCCACAGATGGGATGTGGGCAGGAATCAAGGGGGACCCGTGGGATTCTGGCTGGAGTGACGGAAGGGAGAAGGTGCCATAGCCAGTGTGGGGAAAGTGGGGAGACAAAGTTTTATGGAGGACAAGTCCAGAGTATCGCTTTGGCTATAAAAAGTGCAGGGCTCCCATCTCCTGCATCCCAATGGGAAGTCTTGCCTCTCGTTCCTTTACTGGAGAGGGTACCTTTCAGGAGATGACAGGTGCAGGTTTCGGAGGAGGGTCAGGCCACCTGCGGTGTCCGCCTGACTCTACCCCACGGGCAGAGGACTCGCGGCTGCCTTACGACCCCCCTACCCGCGCCTGCCCAGCGCCCCCATCCAGCAAACCCCGCCGGGCCCCGCTCACCTCCAGCGCCTGGCCCAGCTCCAAGTCGAAGGTGACCACGCACACGCACTCCAGCCAGGCCGAGAAGCGCGTCCAGGGAGCCGCCAGAGCCTGTGTCCCGGAGGACGACACGCCTAGGCGGCCGCGAGCCGGGCGAGGGCCGGCGCGGGACAGAGCGTCCATGGCAGGGGCTGGAACGGCCGGCCGCGCGTTGCCGGGGAAACGGCCCGGAGGCGTTGCCGGGGAAACGGCCCGGAGGCGGAGGCCTCGGCGCTCCTCGGGTCCGCGTCCCGGAGCAGTCGAGCGGCGGTCGCGGGCCAGAGGGGCCCTTCTGTGGCCTCGCCCTCCCCTGACGGCCGGAGGAGTGCAGTGCAGCCGAGAGGCCCCGAGTCCACCAGCGAGAAGGGCCCGCGCGGGCCAGAGCGGCCCGATGTCCGGAGGCGGGACTTCCGGCGGAGCCTTGTGTGACCGGGGAAGTTGGGTCACGCGGGGGTCGGGGTCCACGGGCACCGCGGAGACTGACTAGAGGTGGTGCAGCTACGCGGCTTATCGGCGCAGAGTGCGGTGCGGAGGCTGGCGGGCGCCTTGCCCGGCCCGATTTCATAACCGAATTTCTTCGTTACTGAGGTCGCATTCCACCCACCAGCCAACTAATTCCAACCATTCCGGTTCTCCCTCGCGTCTGCTCCCTGGGGTCGCCTCTAGGTGTGGGTCCTACAGAGGTGTCAAGGCCTGGCTTCGTGTCGGCCCACCGGGCGATCATTGTCTCCCACGGCCTGGTCGTCGGTGCGTGCGGACTGCGCCCACGCCCGTCCCTCTGCTTCTTGGGTCCGCGCTCTCCCCAACGTGTCTGCCCCGAGGTCAGCCTTGCCTGCGCGGTCCCAGGCGTGCCTGTTGAAACCGGACATAACGCATTCAACAAATACAATGAGAGCCACCTCTGCCGTTTCCACCGCGGTGGGGAAGCGTGGCCCCACCGGTATAACCTAACTGACGTGCCATATAATCTAGTTTTCACGCGCGGGCTGGCGGGAGAGACTGCCTCACTAGCTGTACCCCCGGAGCGCATGGTCTCGGGGATCACTGGCAGTAGGAAAGAGATTGACGAGGCCTACTAGCTGTTAATCGCCTTGGCCTACAAGTGACATATACATCACTTGTACTTGAGCCCATGGGTCCAAATAGTCATATGGTCCCAATGTAACTGCAAGGGAGCATGGGAAATGAGGCTCGTGGATATTTGGGGAGCCAAAAAATTATGATCCGTACGTCACAGAACTTAAGATACCGTTATTTTATAAATCACCAAAGAGAAACTGCAACCAATTACACAGTGATGAGTAGTCAAATGTTTTCAAAATTTCTATTATGAAATGTTCTAACATACAGAAAAGATAAATGAACCGCACAATGACCATTTACTAACTCCCTAGAATCTCCATCAATAATTAGTATTTTCTTAAAGGTTTTATGCCTTCCCTGTACATCTGCCCTTTCCTCTCCATCCATCAAAGCATCTTATTTTTAGAGACAGTTGCAGACATCAATGTGCTCATCCCTACATACTCAAGTATGTGTGGTTAACTAGTGCTTGTTTTAGTTTTAGTTTTTTTTCTTTGGGGGAATATGTAGAGTGAAATTCATGAATCTTAAATGGACACAACTAGCTTCGCGCAGTGGCAGTATCGAAGCCAATGAGGTTTATCCGAGGTGCAGTTATTGCTAATTAAATGGACACAACCCTTAACCTGAAGCTCTAGCAGGATACGGGCCATCAATCATCATCGCCCCAGAAAGTCCCCTCATGTCTCTTTCCAGTCACTTTCCACACACACACAGCCCACTGTTCTGATTCTCTACACCAAAGATGACCCTGTTCTAGAACATAAAAATGGAACCACACAATATGTAGTCCTTTGTGTCTGGCTTCTCTCACACACGTAGTGTTTTTGGGGTTCCTCTTGTGGCGTGTTGCATGAGCTCTTCCCTTACTGCTGTGTGCTCGTCCACCGTGGGAATGTGCCACCACTTGTTTAGTCACCCTGTTGACAGACATCTGGGCTCTTTCAAGTTTTTGGTTACAGTAAATAAAACGGCTATGAAGATTTCTGCACAAGACTCTTGGTGGAGGTACATTTTAATTTTTCTTGGGTAAATACCTAGGAACTGAATTACTGAGTCATAGTAATAGCCATAAGATACATATTTAACTTTTTAAAGAACCTGCCAGACTTTTCCTTAAAGCAACCATACATGCCCACCAACCACAATGTATTTCCGTTTGCTGCACTTCCTTGTCAACATTTGGTGCTGCCAATCTTCTTTATTTCAGCCAGTCCAGTGGGCAGGTAGTGATATCTAATGGTGGTTTCCATTTGGATTTCCCTGATAACAGTGCTGAGCACTTTTTCATGTGCTTTTTGCATGCCATCAAGTCTAAGATGTATTGTGATTTCAGGTGTTAAATTGTGAAAAAAGTGTGCATCTTAAAAATCAATGAGGGGTGGCCAGACGCCTCAGTTGGTTAGAGTGTGAGCTCTGAACAACAGGGTTGCCGGTTCGATTCTCACATGGGCCAGTGAGCTGTGCCCTCCATAACTAGATTGAAGGACAACGACTTGGAGCTGATGGGCCTGGAGAAACACAGTGTTCCCCAATATTCCCCAATAAAATTTATTTTTAGAAAAATCAATGAGCTCCTCTATGCCTCCTTACGGTCAATCCCTGCTCACACCCTACTCCAGGCGTCTATTGACCGCATCGTGTCTCTGAAGTTTTGCCTTTTCTCAGAAATTCTATACAAATGGAATGGACAACGTAGTAGGCTGAATAATTACCCCCAAAGATGTTCACATCCTAATCCCTGGAACTTGTGAATGTGTCACCTTACATGAGGTAAAAGGGACTTTGTGCATGTGATTCAATCAAGAAGCTCGAGGTAGGGAGATTATCCTGGATTATCCCAGTGGGTCCAATGTAAGCATCTATTCAAGAGGGAGGCAGAGGATCAGTCAGAGAAGGCAATGAGATGACGGAATCAGAAAGAGAAATTGGAAGATGCCACACTGCTGGCTTGGAAGATGGAGGAAGAGACCACAAGCCAAGGAATATAGGCACTTCTAGAAGCTGGAACAGGCCAGGAAACAGATAGTCCCCTGGAAGCTGCAGCAGGAATGCAGCTCTCCTACCACCTTGATTTCAGCCCCGTGTAAGACTCCTTACAGACTTCTGACTTATAGAAGTGTAAAATAGTAACTGTGTGTTGTTTTAAGCCCCAAAGTCTGTGGTAATTTGTTACAGCAACAGTAGGAAACATACCAACAATATATGATTTTTTTCTGTCTGCTTTCTTGCACTAAGCATAATATGGTGGAGGTATATCCATGTTGTTGCCTATATCAGTAGTTTAGTTTGTTCTTTTGATGAATAGATTCCATTGTCTGGGTCATTTTCTTTATCCATTCACCAATTGACAGATGTCTGGATTGTGTCCAGTTTTTGCCCCTTATGAAAAAGGCTGCTCCATATTTTCGAATACAAGTCTTTGTGGGGACAGTGCTTTAATTTCTCTTGGGTAAATACCAAGAGTGAAAGTGTTGGGCTATACGGTAAGCTTATGTTTAACTTTTTAAGAAACTGTCAAACTGTCCTCAACAGTGGCTGCACCATTTTGCATTCCCACCAGCAGTGATGAAGTTGCCAGTTTCTCCACATCCTCACCAGCACTTGGTGTTGGCACGCTTTTGTTTTTATCACCATCCAAGGGGGTATAGTGGTATCTCATGATTAATTTAGCATTTCCCTGATGATTAATGGTGTTGCGCTTCCTTCACGTGCTAATGAGTGATTTATATCATCTTCTTTGGTGAAATGCTTATTTTAATCTTTTGCCCTTTTTAATTTTTTTTTTTTAATTGGGGAATATTGGGGAACAGTGTGTTTCTCCAGGGCCCATCAGCTCCAAGTCGTTGCCCTTCAATCTAGTTGTGGAGGGCGCAGCTCAGCTCCAAGTCCAGTCACTGTTTTCAATCTTGAGTTGCAGGGGCTGCAGCCCACCATCCCATGCGGGAATTGAACCGGCAACCTTGTTGTTGAGAGCTCGCGCTCTAACCAGCTGAGCCATCCAGCCGCCCCTCTTTTGCCCATTTTAAAAATGGGTTGTTTGTTTTCTTATCACATAGTTGTAAAAGTGTTTAAAAATATTTTTTCTAGAATCAAATCTTTTGTCATATACATGATTTGAAATTATTTTTCCAGTCTGTGGCTTGTCTTTTATTTTTCTTAATGGCATCTTTTGAAGAGTAGAAGTTTTCAATTTTGATGAAATCTATTTTATCAATTTTTTTTTCTTTTATGTATTAAGCGTTTGGTGTCATATTTAAGAAATCGTTTCCTAACCCAAGGCCCTAACCTAAATAATTTCTCCTACGTTTCTTCTAGAAATGTTTCAGCTCTCACATTTAGGTCTATGATTCATTTTGAATTAATTTTTGTGTCTGGTGTTAGGGTTTAAATTATTATTATTATTATTTTTGCACATGGATAACCAATTTTTCCAGTATCATTTGTTTAAAAGGTATTGATTTCCTATTGAATTGACTTAGCACCTTTATAAAGACTCAATTGATAATGTTTGTGAGGGTTTATTTTCTCTGTTCTGTTCCACTGACCGATGTGCCTGTCCTCATGCCAACTCTATACTATCTTGATGATCACTCTAGCTTTATATAGTACGTTTTGAGATCAAGTAATATAAGTCCTCCAGCTTTGTACTTTTTCAAAATTGTTTTGGCTATCTTGATCTTTTGCGTCTCTATATACAAGTATCATAAATTTGAGTATTAGCTTGTCAATTTCTACCAAAATAAAACAAGACCACCTGATGAAAATTTCCCAGGAATTACAGTGAATCTCGTTTTGGGAGAATTGTCATCTTAACAATATTGAGTCTTCTAATTCCTGAACATAGCATGTCACTCCATGTTTTTAGGTCTTCTCTAATTTTTCTCAGCAAATTTTTTGTAGTTTTTATTGCATGGGAATTGCAAGACCACCCTCAGGTTTGATGATTTGCTAGGAGGGCTCATAGGACTAGGCATACAGTCAAATTCTCATGGCCATGATTTATTATAGTAAAAGGATACAAAGTAAAATTAGCAAAGGGAAAAGGCTCATGGGGCAAAGTTTAGGGAGATCAAGCACCAGCTTCCAGGACTCTCTCTCACTGGAGTCACATAGGAGGCGCTTAATTGTCCTAGCAAGTTGTGACAAGGCTGTGTGACATGTTGCCAACCAGGGAACTCAGTAGAAACTCAGCACCCATGGTTTTATCAGGAGTTTATATTTCTTTCCTAAGGCTGCTGTAACAAATTGATACAAAGTAGGTGGCTTCAAACAACAGACATTTCATTCTTTCACCATCCTGGAGGCCAGAAGTCAGAAATCACAGTGTCCCCAAGTCTCTGAGGGAGAGTGTGTCCCTCTGCTAACTTGGGGTTGCTGCTGGCCATCCTTGGCATTCCGAGGCTGGTAGACATACCAGTCCACTCTCTGCCTGTCTGTACATAACCTTCTCCTCTGGGCCTCCTCTCTTTTCTCAAGACACTCCTGATCCCCCTTGTAATCAGAACCCCCTAATCCAGGATGTTCTAGCTCAAGATCCTTAACTTAATTTACCTGCTAACACCCTTTTTCCAAAGAAGGTCACATCCACATGTTTTGGGTGGATCTATATTTTGAGAGGGGCCACCGTTCAACCCACTATAGGGTTGGTTGGATGGGCTGTCTCTGCCTGGTACCTGCCAAAATTCCAGACACCCAGGAGGAAAGCAGATGTTGAACATAAATCATATTGTTTGTACAAACAGTGTAGGCATAATGAGCCATTCTGGTCACTTCTGGGAATGGTGGCAACCCTCTTGAAGTCAGATTCCCAGATGCCAGCCAAGGGCTTACCTTGTGGGCAGGGTTTTTTTTTAAATGTGCGATATTAGCCTGCTGCATCAACTCTTTTGTACACACTTCTCTGTTATGTTTGTTCCTAAGTATGTTATTCACTTTGATGCAATCATGAATGGAATTTTTAAAATTCAATTTTCAGATTGTTTGTTGCTGGAAATGTAACTTGTTTGTATATTGATATTGTATCCTGTGACCTTGTTAAACTAGCTTACTATTTCTAGTAGATTTTTTTGGTGGATTCCTTAGGATTTTCTAAATGTATAATCATATCATCTGTGAATAAAGACAATTCTAATCTGTGCGGCTTTAATTTTTTTTCTTGACTATTGCATGGGCTAGATAGAACCTTTAGTACAATGTAGAATCATTTCAAATATTTCTTCTCTTCCTTTCTTCTCCTCCTGGTGTTCCCATGACGTGTATGTCACACTTTTTGCAGTTCTCCCCCAGTCTTTGGATATTCTCTCTGTTTTTTGCAATATTTGTTCGCTTTGCTTTTCAGTTTTCAAGGAGTCTATTGATATACCCCCAGCTCAGAGATTCTTTCCTCAGCCATGTCCAGTCCATGAGCCCATCAGAAATGTTCTCCATTTCCATTTCAGAGTGTTTGATCCCTCACTTCTCTTTTGGTTCTTTCTTAGAATTTCCGTCCCTCTGATGACGTTGCTCATGTGTCCTAGTGTGCCACCTGCTTCGTCCATTAGAGCCCTAGCACAAGAGTCACAGTTGCTTTAAATTATTATGGGATACTTCCAGTACCCCTGCCGTGTCTGGTTCTGATGCTGCTCTGTCTCCACCAACGGCGTTTTTGCCTTGAGTGTGCCTTGTCATTTACTATTGAAAGGCGGACATGTCCTTGGTAACAGGGAGTCCAGTAAACGGGCCTTCGTGACGTGGTGTCAGGTGTGGGGGGCAGTTTTCTGTGGTCTCACGATTCGGGTCAGTCTGTAGTGAGCCTGCGCCCTGCACTGTGCTCCCCGTGTGTGTCTCTGTTTTCTCCTCCGCCCTTAGCTGGACCAATGGATGGAGGGGCTGCAGTTGGGTATTTCCCTTCTGCAGTCAGTGGGCTCTGATGATCCCCAGCTGGCCGGGCCCCGGTTAGTTTCTCCCCAGGGCAGGCCTTGAGAACAGGATGCCTGGTGTGTTTAAAATGGTTGCTTTCCTCCCTCGCTGGAAGCATGAGGGGACCTTTCTCTGATACTGGGAACCTGGTCGAGCTCCTGGAGGTGAATCTCATGATACCGTGAGGCCCCCTTATGACTGGGTCCCTGGAGTTTCTCACTCTGACGTGTTCACTCTGAGCCTCCAGAAATGCATCACTTACAGTTCAGGGGACCCCCGTACAGATTCCCCGGTGGTTTCTGCCCGTGAATCTCTGCTCTGGGAAGCCGTGATGACCTGTGTTCACCTGTTTCTCCAGTTTTGGGAGCAGTGGTTTGCCCTGTGTCCTCCCTTCTCTTACAGATCCAAGACGGGTTGTTGCTTTTTCAGTTTCTTCTGCTTGTCACTTGTTAGGATTGAGGGATGACTTCCAAACTCCTTACATGAGGAACCCTACATTGTAGAACTGAAGTGGTGAAAGCAGACATTCTTGCCTCAGTTCTAATGTTAGAGGAAAAGCCTTTAATCTTTCACCATTAGATTTGTTTTTAGTCGTAGATTTTTCCTAGATACCTTTTATGAAGTTAGGGAACTTCCCATCTATTTCTAGTTTGTTGAGAGTGTTTATGATGCAGAGGGATTGTTGACTTTGGTTCTTCATTAATTCCTGTTGACTTTAGTCAACATCTGAGTCATTTCCTTTCAACTTGAAGTGCTTCCTTTCATATTTCTGGTAAGGCAGATCTGCTAGCAATGGCTTTTCTGTTTTGTTTATCTGGGAATGTCTTTATCTCACCTTCATTTGTTTCACCTTCATTTTTGAAGGATAATATTGCTGGGTATAGTTTTTTTCAATGACAGATTTTATTTTTTTCTTCAGCACTTTATGCCATTTTATTGTCTTATGGCTTCTATTACCCATGACAAGAATTAATTGTATCATTTTTCCCCTTTATGTGATGGGTCATTTTTTCTGTTGCTGCTTTCAGGGTTTTCTTTCTGCCTCTGACACACAGGAATTTGGTTATGGTGTACATAGTATAGGTATGGCTCTCCGTGTGTATGTCCTACTTGGGTTTACAGAGCAGTGGTCTTCTGATGCCCTGGTGTGTGTGTGTCCTTGGCACTGTGGGGGCTTTTTTTTTAATATTTAAAAATATTTTTTATTGGGGAACAGTGTATTTTTCCAGGGCCCATTAGCTCCAAGTCGTTGTTCTTTCAACCTACGTTGTTGTGGAGGGAATAGCTCAGCTCAAAGTCCAGTTGCCGTTTTCAATCTTAGTTGCAGGGGGTGCAGCTCACCATCCCATTCGGCAATTGAACCGGCAACCTTGTTGTTGAGAGCTCACGCTCTAACCAACTGAGCTATCCGGCCGCCCCTGTGGGGGCTTTTGAAGGGAAGAACAGGACAGTTCCTTCTGCTCTGATGGAACTCCAGAGGCAGCACATGTCTTACAGTTATTGATGAATAAATTTGCACTTGATGTTCCTAGTAATAGAATTAATTTTATTTGGTCCTTCTGTGTCAGCTTGGCTTGATTTTAGCTGTTTTATGTCCACTACAAGTCACTTTAGAAAGGAAATCTGTTAAAGAGCCCACATCTTATGACCAGCTACAGGAACAAGGGTTGTAGTAGCGTTGCATGTTACAATGTGTTTATTTGTGTATACATATATATACACATATATATGTACATATATATATATATACACACACATATATATACACCATTTTCTTCTCTCTCCTTTCCATTTTTTTAAATATGTAAGCTGTCACAGGTTAACTTTACTAGTTAGTTTAAAGAGAAGAACATAAGAGACTATTCAG
Source organism: Rhinolophus ferrumequinum (assembly GCF_004115265.2). Taxonomy (NCBI): domain Eukaryota; kingdom Metazoa; phylum Chordata; class Mammalia; order Chiroptera; family Rhinolophidae; genus Rhinolophus; species Rhinolophus ferrumequinum. Next base: position 381,585 of record NC_046293.1, on the reverse strand, counting down.
TGGGACAGTGACAGAATTTGAGGAGTAAGTAATGTAGCCAATGAAAGATACAATGGCTGTTGGGAGTGCATATGCTCATTTTGAAACAGTGAGAATTTTTTCACTTGCAGTAAGGATGGACAGACATATCTTGTGTTAGGTGAAAATATGAGTTGTTTTGTTGTTGTATGGAAGTTCAAATATGTTTGAAAGGATGCATACAGATGCTGACTATCCAGAGGGTTGGACTCTGACCATTTTCCACTTACTGACTCCTCTCTGAATCCACTTCTCATTGCCTGTTCGGTGATCATGGAAACCCCCAAGCGTTTCTTTTGCAGTTGGCACGATGTTTAGCTTTGTCAGTAGAGTGCTGGAGGGTCACTGCCAGAGGAAGAGACCTCCTGGTCTGAGGCCCCATTTTGCAGCTCAGCCCACAGCGCCCCTGTCTCTGCAGGGAGGGACCTCTGCTAGCGTTTCTCCTCTCGGTTGCAAATCTGATGCTTTTTTACTCCCGATTCCTTACAGAACCTGCCAGAGATCTGCCGTGCAGGATGCTGGGGAAAGGTGTTCAGGGGAAGACATTCTGCTATCAAGCCGCCGGAGGGGATGCTGGGGAAGCTGCAGGCCACAGGAGCTGGACGCAGGGAAATCAGGTAACTGGAAGGCGGTAGCTCCAGCCGGCAGAGCGAGCCCCAGAACAAACCCTCGCGCGCCCTCTCGTGTCGGAGCTCAGCATCTGCAAGCCCAGGTACGCATTCGCAGAGAGGACGACCAGACGATGCTTTTGCAGCTGAAGAAGGAAGTTGGTAACTGGCGCAGGTTGTAGACATTCCTTAAGTGTCCAATTTCATTTTCCAACATTTTCCCACGTTTCACGCTGACACCTAAAATTATAACTCTTATTTTAGAGATTAGTTGGTTTAATTGAATTATACGATTTCAACAAATGTTAAACGGGTACATGTTTTAATGTGCAAAACACAGTACACCTGTGGGGCACCCTGAAAAAACACTACATGTGGTGGCTTCTGCTCAGGCGTTCCCAGTCCAGTTACTAGGAAACAAGTCCTAGAGGGAATCTCTGCATGACACATGGGGGGCTGACCACGGTTCACTCTTGCTCTGGCCGTGTCCACGCCACGTGCCCAAGGACACCCAGCTGCCCGAGAGGACACCCAGCTGCCCCAGTGGGAGAGGCCTAAAGCCTGGGCGGAAGACCCCCCAGAGAGCAGATGACCCCTGCCCCAGGTATGTGATCCTCCAATGCTTTCAGGCCTCTGGAGGGGTTGCTCTGTTGCTGACGTTGCATTGGAAAACTTATTACCGTAAATGCATTATCCCATAATAAGTTAATTATGCTTGTACAGAAATTTAGGAATACCTTAGAGGGAAAAGGAAAAGGAGAAACCGCCGCCCACCCACCCGGCTCTCAAGCAGCCTGCACCTTCGCATTGCAACCGATCGCGGCCCGGCATCCCAGCGCGTCCAGGTGACCATAAGAGCCCCGCCCCCACGCTCAGCTCCGCCCCCACGCGAGCTCGCGCTCAGCGCAAAGGCCCCGCCCCCAGCGTGCGCGCCCCGCCCCCCGCCGCAGCCGCCATTTTGGAGCGACCTGAGCGCCGCTAGCGCCCCGAGCCGGTTCCGAGCCGCCGGCGGGCCCGCGCCGTGTCGGTGGGCGCCGTGTCCGTAGGCGCCGCGCCTGGCCGGGCCCATGTGCGTGCGGTCCGCACCAGGCCGCTCGGGCTTTGCCTCCGCCAGCGCCGTGGCCTCCACCCAGGCCTCCGAGGAGCCGCCGCGACGCCCGGCCCGCCGGGCAGGTGAGTGCGGCCGCCCTCAGACTCCTCAGAGCCCGCTCCTTTCGGTGCCCCTCCTGTCGGTAGTGTCTACCCGTCAGTGGCCACCCTCGTCAGTGACCAGCCCCCGCCGGTGACCAGCCCGTAGTGTCCACCCGTCAGTGACCACCTCTTGACAGTGACCACCCAGTTACTGACCACCTCCGGTCAGTGACCTCCCGTCAGTGACCTCTCCAGTCACTGACTACCTCCGGTCAGTGACCTCCCGTCAGTGGACCCCCCACCCCCACCCCCGACAGTGACCACCCGTTAGTGACCGCCCCAGTCAGTGACCCCCCCACCTCCCCCACCCCAACCTTCGTCAGTGACCACCTGTCAGTGACTACCCATTAGTGACCTCCTGTCAGTGACCATCTGTTAGTGACCTCCCGTCAGTGACCACCTCCCGTCAGTGACCACCTCCCGTCAGTGACCTCCCGTCAGTGACCACCCCAGTCAGTGATCTCTCCAGTCACTGACCACCTTCGGTCAGTGACCTCCCGTCAGTGACCCCCCACCCCCACCCCCGTCAGTGACCACCCCAGTCAGTGACCCCCCCCACGGCCCCCCAACCCCCATCAGTGACCCCCTCCACCACCCCCACCCCAACCGCCATCAGTGACCACCTGTCAGTGACCTCCCGTCAGTATCCGCCCTCATCAGTGACTACCCATTAGTGACCTCCTGTCAGTGACTGCCTGTTAGTGACCACCCGTCAGTGACCACCTCCCGTCAGTGACCACCTCCCGTCAGTGACCACCCCAGTCAGTGACCACCCGTCAGTGACCTCCCGTCAGTGACCACCCCAGTCAGTGACCACCCCAGTCAGTGACCACCCCAGTCAGTGACCACCCCAGTCAGTGACCTCCCGTCAGTGACCACTCGTCAGTGACCACCCCAGTCAGTGACCACTCGTCAGTGACCACCCCAGTCAGTGACCTCTCGTCAGTGACCTCCCGTCAGTGACCACCTCCCGTCAGTGACCACCCCAGTCAGTGACCACCCCAGTCAGTGACCTCCCGTCAGTGACCACTCGTCAGTGACCACCCCAGTCAGTGACCACTCGTCAGTGACCACCCCAGTCAGTGACCTCTCGTCAGTGACCTCCCGTCAGTGACCACCTCCCGTCAGTGACCACCCCAGTCAGTGACCACCCCAGTCAGTGACCTCCCGTCAGTGACCACTCGTCAGTGACCACCCCAGTCAGTGACCACCCGTCAGTGACCACTCGTCAGTGACCACCCCAGTCAGTGACCATCCCAGTCAGTGACCACCCCAGTCAGTGACCACCCCAGTCAGTGACCACCCCAGTCAGTGACCACCCCAGTCAGTGACCACCCCAGTCAGTGACCACCCCAGTCAGTGACTTCCCGTCAGTGACCACTCGTCAGTGACCACCCCAGTCAGTGACCACCCGTCAGTGACCACTCATCAGTGACCACCCCAGTCAGTGACCACCCCAGTCAGTGACCACCCCAGTCAGTGACCATCCCAGTCAGTGACCACCCCAGTCAGTGACCTCCCTTCAGTGACCACCCCAGTCAGTGACCACCCCAGTCAGTGACCTCCCTTCAGTGACCACCCCAGTCAGTGACCACTCGTCAGTGACCACTCGTCAGTGACCACCCCAGTCAGTGACCACCCCAGTCAGTGACCACCCCAGTCAGTGACCACTCGTCAGTGACCACCCCAGTCAGTGACCACTCGTCAGTGACCACTCGTCAGTGACCACCCCAGTCAGTGACCACCCCAGTCAGTGACCTCCCCAGTCAGTGACCACCCTTCAGTGACCACCCCAGTCAGTGACCACCCCAGTCAGTGACCACCTCCCGTCAGTGACCACCCCAGTCAGTGACCACCCCAGTCAGTGACCTCCCTTCAGTGACCACCCCAGTCAGTGACCACTCGTCAGTGACCACCCCAGTCAGTGACCACTCGTCAGTGACCACCCCAGTCAGTGACCACCCCAGTCAGTGACCACCCGTCAGTGACCTCCCGTCAGTGACCACCCCAGTCAGTGACTACCCGTCAGTGACCACCCCAGTCAGTGACCACCCCTCAGTGACCACCCCAGTCAGTGACCACCCGTCAGTGACCACCCCAGTCAGTGACCACCCCTCAGTGACCACCTCCTCTGTCAGTGACCGTCTGTCAGTGATATCCCATGTGTTCACCCCATTATGTCCACCTTGTCAGTGTCCACTGCATAGTATCCACTCTCATCAGTGTCTGCCCCACTCTCTCTCTGTCCCCCCTCAGTTTCTCCCAAGGCAGTGTCTACCCTCCCCTTGGTGCCCTCCCAGTCAGTGTCCCCCATGTTACCAGCCCTCCAAGTGCCCTCCTAGCCGCTCAGTGTCACGTGTCAGTGCCCCAGCTCCCTCAGTGCCCTTATGGTTATGTTGCCCCTCCCGCATGCTGCCAGTGTGCCCATGTCTGTGCCCCTCAAGGCAGTGTCCACATGTCAGTGTCCCCCGGTCAGGACTCCCCTTACCATCAAGTGCCCCTGTCCGTCCTCCTCAGCCTGTCGCTGTTCACATCCTTGTTCTCACTGCTCCCCCCACCCTCTTCTTAGGGACCCTTCTTATCAGTGCCCTGACCCACTCGTCAGTGCCCCCACTGCCCATCTCCTGCCTGTCTGTGTAGGACACTCCCCTCCCCAGTGCCCACTGCCATCACTCACCGTACCCACTCAGTGACCCCTCTTTCCATCACCATTACGGCTCCAAGTGTCTCACCTCCCCCCATCCTGTCACTTTCCGACCCCTTTACCCCTCCCTGCCCCATTTCTTCTTCCATCCTCATCATCTCATCCTTCACATCTGTCGCCTTCACTCATGCACCTTACTGGCCCCCTTGAATGTCCTCCCCACCTATCAGTGTACCGTTTTCCACACACCCCACCTGCCACTTTGTGTCCTAGAGCCTAACTACCTGCATTGTTCACCCACTTGTTTCTGACCACTCCCAGTTTTCTCCTCAGCCTCTGCCCTGTCACTGCCAGCTCACCCAGCTTGTCACTGTCTGCCTGTCACTGTACCCACCTGTCTTGTCCCTATGGCCTTCTCCAGCCTGTTACTCTTTCACCCCTCCTATCACCTTCCTCCATGGCCTTTTGCTGCTGTGCCCTTTGGCCTCAGTTCCTGGGCCTTCGCTGTTAGCTGTTCACCTCTTCTCCATGTCCCTTCCTTTTTGGTTTCTCTTCCCTTTTGGCATCTCTTAACTCTCATACCAGCTATGCTCTGGAAGGTGAGAAGCAGCCAGCTGTGAGAAGTGTGGGGGACAGAGCCTTCCAGGCTGAGGCATAGCACATGCAAAGGCCCAGAGGTGAACCTCCTGCAGGAACCTAGATAAGACTGATGTATGGCCAGGGAAGGGGAGTCTGGGTTAGAGCGCTGGCCTTCTAACCACGCTGTTCCTTGCAGGCCCTGAGTGCCATCGTCATGACATGGGGCAGGTGAGGTGTTGGCAGTGGGTGTAGTTGTTGTGGTTTAGACCTTGGTGGTCGACCTGGGGAGACTTTGGAGGCAGAGCTGTTGGGACTAGCTGATAGATTAGAAGAGGGGTATGAGGGAAAGAGAGAGGACTCGGTGATTTTCTAGGCTCAATGGAACAGTTAGGTGGACCAAGGCACTGTTTACTGAAATGGGGAAGCTAGGTGGGGGGTGGCAGGTGTGGGGAAGTCAGAGGTTGTAGGTGGAAAGTAAGACTTTCTCTTGGCTGAAAGTAGTGGCGAAGTCTGACAAGCCCAAGGACCGTTAGCGAGAAGGTGTCTCGCAGAAGAATCCGGAGCCCAGAGGAGGGGTCAACTGCAGGCATAACTTCGGCACAGGGACGCTGTTCCAAGTCTTGGGATTGGGTGTTTATTCACACACACACACACACCACCAACATACTGACCATTGTGTGCTACTGTATTACATGCTCTGTGAATTGTTTCACTTAATCCTCACAAGACCCTAGGTATAGGGACTGTTAGTTCCCTGTTTAACAGGTGAAGAAATGAACGATACAGCAAATAGCCAGGATTTGTAACCTAGGCAGATTGACTAAAGCCTTCCCTCCCCACCCTTTTTTCGGTTAAGGAAAAGGCTAACTTTTACAATACTGTTTTAAAATTTTATAATGATAGTTTATTATGTACCAGGCACTTTGTGTGCACATCTGTCCCAATAAAGATTTATTTAGAAAAGCAAGCCCAGGCACTTTTTAAAGATAGTACCTATACCATCTCACTTAATTGTTCTTTTAAAAAGTGCGTTACCTTTTATTATCCTTGTCTTCTTGTGAGATACAGCATTTTGACATAAAACGGGTATGTGACTTGTGCAGAATTTACTATAAACCAGAGAGTGAAAACCAGTGCTAAAGTTTACATTTTGACATCTAACCCAGTAATCATTAATTTTTAAAACAACTTAATGATATAGTTACTCTTAATAGTTCTGTTAATATTTATATGAGAACACTGAGACACAAATTAAGTAATGTACCCAAGGTCACAGTAAATAAAAGGGACAGCCAGGACTCAACTCAGGTAGACAGACTCTAGAGCCTGTGCTTTTCACTGTGGCCTCTGCTGGGCGGTTCATGCACATAGCAGTCTGAACTCAGAATTCAAAAGATACCAAAGCTTATATCGTAAAGTCAGTTTTCATTCTCATCCCGTCCCTCATCCATCCTCTTCCTCTTGGAAATCACGTCACATCCATATGTAGCAAGCAGCCCTCTTTTTTTTTTAACACAGAATGTACAATTGCACAATCTTTTATTACTTTAAAAATATTCCACCATTTACAAATTACTAAATATTTTGCACCCAATGTAATGTACAGATCTTAAGTATTTAATTAAGTTTGATAAATTTTAACAAATGTATGCACCTTTGTGTCCATCACTCTGTCCAGGTACAGAATATTTCTTTCGCCCTCTGAAAGTTTCCTTGTGTCCCTTTTCAGGTATTACACCACCCCCCAAAATCCCAAGACAACCATTGTCCTGATGTCTACAGGTATAGATTAATTTTTCAGGTTCTTGAACTTCATATAAATGGAATCCTAGTATATATCCTCTTTTGTGTCTGTTGTCTTTTGCTCAGTGTAATGATTTTGATGCCTATATCTGTAGTTCCTGCTGTTCATTTGAGTACTATTCCTTTGTATGAAAATATAATTTATCTCTTTTCCTATTGATGGACATTTGGGTTGCTTTTACTTTTTGGTTATTATGACTGAAGTCACTGAAGATTCTTATATTCGTCTTTTGTGGACATATGTTATTTCTTTTGGGTGAATATCTAGGAGTGGGATTGCTGGGTCATAGTATGGATGTATGTTTAACTTTTTTAGAAGCTGTCTGTTTACCAAACTGGTACCATTTTGCACTCCCACCAGTAATGTATGAGAGTTCCAGTTTCTTCACACCCATGATAGCACTTGATATTGTTTAATTTTAGCCATTCAGCTGGTACTGGTATCTTACTGTGGTTTTAATTTGCATTTATTTGATGAATAACGATGGTGAGCAGCTTTTCATATGCTTATTGGCCACTTGGACATCTCTTGTGAAGTATCAGGGCTTTTGCCCACTTTTTATTGGATTGTCTGTTTATTCATTTTTAGGAGTTTTAAAAATATATTCTGGTTATAGAGTCCTTTGTGGTGTGTGTGTGTGTGTGTACGTGTACACATACATATATAGAGAGGGAGTGGGAGAAGAGGAAGTGAGGGGTGAATATTTTTTCCTATTTATAGTTTGCCTCTTTCTTTCCTTCTTCCTTCTTTCTTTCCTTCCTTCCTTTCTTTCTTTCTTTCCTATTAGATATTTTTATTATATTTAACCACAAAGCATTTGACCCAGAGCCTGAGGAAAAGCTAAGCCTGGTGGTGGTTTCCATTATTGGGCTTGACAAGGCTTCCCTTCCTGGAACGTCAGTTTCCCCATGTGTAGAATGTGCTGCCTGTTTTTTTTTTAATGGTAAGTTTTATTTATTTTTTTAAATTTTTTATCGGGGAATATTGGGGAACAGTGTGTTTCTCCAGGGCCCATCAGCTCCAAGTCATTGTCCTTCAATCTAGTTGTGGAGGGCTGAGCTCAGCTCCAAGTCCAGTCCCCGTTTTCAATCTTAGGTGCAGGGGGTGCAGCCCACCATCCCATGTGGGAATTGAACTAGCAACCTTGTTGTTGAGAGCTCACGCTCTAACCAACTGAACCATCTGGCTGCCCCTCCAGAGGCTCAGCAGCAGCTCATCTTCAATCTAGTTATGGAGGGCGCAGCTCACTGGCCCACGTGGGAATCGAACCAGCAATCCTGTTGTTCAGAACTCGTGCTCTAACCAACTGAGCCACCCGGCCGCCCCGCCTATTTATTTCTTTTTTTCTTTAAAGATTTTTTTTTTTTTTAATTGGGGAAGGGGAACAGGACTTTATTGGGGAACAATGTGTATTTCCAGGACTTTTTTTTTTTTTTTAAGTGCCTATTTGTTTCTTAATGGTGTCTTTTTATTTTATTTTATTTTTTTAAAGATTTTATTGGGGAAGGGGAACAGGATTTTATTGGGGAACAGTGTGTACCTCCAGGACTTTTTTCCAAGTCAAGTTGTTGTCCTTTCAATCTTAGTTGTGGAGGGCGCAGCTCAGCTCCAGGTCCAGTTGCCATTGCTAGTTTCAAGGGGCGCAGCCCACCATCCCTTGCGGGAGTCGAGGAATCAAAACTGGCAACCTTGTGGTTGAGAGCCCATGCTCCAACCAACTGAGCCATCCGGGAGCTCAGCGGCAGCTCAGCTCTAGGTGCTGTGTTCAATCTTAGTTGCAGGGGGAGGAGCCCACCATTCCTTGCGGGACTTGAGGAATTGAACCGGCAACCTTGTGGTTAAGAGCCCACTGGCCCATGTGGGAATCGAACCGGCAGCCTTCGGAGTTAGGAGCACAGAGCTCCAACCGCCTGAGCCACCAGGCCAGCCCTTAATGGTATCTTTTGATGAACAGAAAATTTTAATTTGGATGCAGTAAAAATTTCTCAATATTTTTCTTTTTTTTGTAGACGCTTTATTGTGGTAGTGTTTGTATTTAGGTTTATGTTTTGTGTTTTTCTTTTTAACAGCTTTGTTGAGATAGAATTAATGTACAATAAACTGCACGTTTAAAGTGTAAAATTTAATAAGTTTTGATATATGTATACGCATATGAAATCATCCACAGATAGTGTACATGCCCATCACCCCCCAAATTTCCTCATGCCCCTTTGTAATCCCTCTCTCCCACTCTTTCCTACCCCTCCATCTCCAAGCAAATACTGATCTCCTTTCTGAATGATCCATCTTGCATTATTTTTTTGGGTGGGGTAGAATCAGGGTACTTTTTCTCTCCATATTGGTTATGTAATCATTGTAGTATCATTGGTTGCAAAGACTCTCTTTTCTCCATTAAATTGCATTGGAGCCTTTGTTATACATTAATTGAAGATGTGTGTGCAGGCTTCTTTCTGGACTTTCTGTTACATTCCATTGTTCTATTTTTCTATTCTGTGTCAACACCACACTATCTTAAGTCCTGTAATAACTTAATGCTAAGTCTTGAAATCAGGTAGTGTAAGACTTTCACCTTTACTCCTCTACAAAATTTCCTGCCAGTTTTAGAATAAGCTCTTCAATTTGTACAGAAATTTTTGCTGGCAATTTGGTTGGGATTACATTGAATCTATAGATCAGTTTTAGAATTGAATTAACATTAAGTCTTCTGATCTATGCTCATGGTATGAAGGTCTGACAATTAAGTTCATGAACTCATCCTAGAAAAAGTGCTACATACCTCATCGCTGAGTATCAGTACATCACTTTGTAAGTATTCCCCTTGGGAAGCTATGCACCGATGCCAGCGCCTAGTCCACCCTTTGAAGCAGTTTTGGAACTCTTTTTCTGGAATGGCCATGAGAGCTCTTGTTGTATTACCCTTGGTGTCCTGAATGTCATCCAGATGTCTTCCTTTCAATATTTCCTTTCTCTTCAGGTAAAGAAAGAAGTCATTGGGGGCCAGATCAGGTGAGTAGGGAGGGTGTTCCAATATAGTTATTTGTTTACTGGCTAAAAACTCCCTCACAGACAGTGCTGTGTGAGCTGGTGCATTGTCGTGATGCAAGAGCCATGAATTGTTGGTTGTCTAACTTTTTCACACAGCCTTTTCAACACTTCCAAATAGTAAACTTGGTTAACTTTATCCAGTTGGTACAAATTCGTAATGAATAATCCCTCTGCTATCAAAACGGGTTAGTAACATCGTTGGAACAAGTTTGTGAACTTCATTGTCAGACCTCTGTACATTGTGGGTGTCCTGGGGTTTCTTCAGCGTTTGTTTGTCTGAAAAGTTCTTTATATCCTCTTCAGTGCTGAAAGATATTTTTGTTGAATATAGAATTCTAGGTTGATAACTTTTTCTTTTGGCACTTTAAATAAGTTACTCCATTGCCTTTTAGCTTCTGTTGTTTCTGATGAGAAGTCAGCTATCATTCTTGTTGTTCACCTGATATCTTTTTTCCTGCCGTGTTTAAGATATTTATTTATTTTTGCTAAATAAATAAACTATTTCTATTAAACTTTTCTCTTTTTTGGTGTGAGGGTAATTTTCTAAGTTGGTGTTTTTGTATTCTTTTTGGGATTTGTTTAGTTCCTTGGCTCTTTGGGTTGATGTATTTAATCAACTTTGGAAACTTTTTGGCTGCTGCCTCTTAAATATTTCCTCTGCCTCATGTTCTTTCTACTTTCCTTTTGGCACTGCAGTGACATCTGTTTAGATTGTTTGCTGTTGTCCCACATTCTGAACAGGGTGGTATTTTAAAAACTATTTTTCTTTCTGTTTCCATGTGTATATTTTCTAAATTCATTGCCTTTCTTCTTTGAGTTTATTCTGTTATTATTTTCATCCAGTGACATTTTAATTTCAGATACTGTGTTTTTTAAAAAAAAGTTCTAGCATGTCTCTGCCAATTTTTCTCCTGTTCATTCCTTCTGTTCTCTTGTCCCAGAATCCTTTAACATATTTATACTTGTTGTTTTGAAGTTCTCATCTGCCAGTTGTTTTTTCTCTTGATCATGGGTCACATTTTTGTGCTTTGCATGTCCAATAACTTTTTATTGTATAATGGACATTATGGATGGTACATTCTAGAGATTCTGTTTTAGGTTGTCTTTTTTTAAAAAGGTGTTAAGTTTTGTTAGAGCAGTCTGTCAAAGTGTCTCAATCTTGTGGAAGCTTTTCTAGTGTGGATCTGTTTTGGTTTTGCCCTAAATTTTAGGGTCTAGCCCTTAGTTCTAGAACATGGTTTTTACTCTTCAAGTATGGCCCTTCTGCAGTTTTAATAAAAAAACCCTTCTGATTTGGCAGAATTCAAACTCCAAATTCTGTCTCCCCAGTGCTGAACAACTGCGAAATCTTTGCTTAGTTCTTTCACTCCACAGCAGCTGCTTTATGCTTGGTTCCTTTCTCTCTCTCTCTCTCTCTCTCTCTCTCTCTCTCTCTCTCTCTCTCTCTCTCTCTCTCTCTCGCAGCCTCATTGAGGTATAATTGAGCAATGAAATTGTAAGGTATTTAACGTGCATCATAACTGTACTGCTGTATGCATTGTGAAAGGGTTCTCCCCATCTAGTTAATTCTTACGCCCGTCACCTCAGGCCGTTCTTTCCGTGTGTTTGTGAGATCGTTTAACTCACACTCAGCACGTTTCAGTTGCTCTGTAGTAGCGTCATCAGCCCCAGTCCCCTTGTTTTGCGTTCGATCCTTAGAGCTTGTTCATCTGGTGGCTGAGTATTTGCACCTTTACCAACCTCTTTCTATTTTCCCCCAGCTCCCAGCCCCAGGCAGCCACTTTCCTACTTTCTTTATGAGTTTGACTTTTGTTTTTCCTGTTGGTTTCTTGGCATCTCATCCCACCATGTACAGTTTAGAAGTCTCCAAGGATTTGGGAGGAATTGTTGCAGATTTGGGGGATTTTCTCTTCTTTGTTGGATTTTTCCCCTTCAGTTTTCAGCCATTGTGTCGCCCTGAACTCTGACCCTCTGTTCCTCCTGTCATGAGACAGCACAGCACTGTTTCCCCTTCAGCACTGTCACCCCACTCTCTGTGACAACCAGGAAGTGCCCTCAGATCAGAAACCATTTCAGTGTAGCGCTCATACACTTAGCTCTCCTCCCGCCAGGGATTGTGTCCCCTCCGGTTTCTGCATGTTTTCAGTTGGTCTCCAATACCTTCAGATAGCCGTTTTTTTGTACTTTGTCCAGAGTTTATAATTATTATCAGCAGGAGGATTAGTTTGACACGAGCTGCTCTTCCATGTCTGGAAGCAGGACTCTCTGAACTGTGTTATATGTGCCTGACAGAGGGACAGAGGAGAGATTGGGACCGAATGCGGGGAAGCCCGCATGTAGCTTCTAGCAGAGGAAGTATTAGGTTGGTGCAAAAGTAATTGTGGTTTTTGCAATTATTTTTAACCTTTTAAACCGCAGTGACTTTTGCACCAACCTAATAGCAACTGACAAGGAGTAGCTGTAGGGCTGGCGGACTGTGGCACATTTAATGGAGGGAAGACGGAAGGTACCACTTGAGACCTTTTGCTTTTTCTGTGAATTCAGGGCATAAGGTTGGGGTTGAGGGTTGAGGAAAGAGTAGAAGGGATAAAATGGTTGTTATATTAGTGATCTGTTCCTTTGTAACAAACCACTCAGTGGTTAGTGACTTGAAACAACAGTCTTGGGTTTTGGCCATGAGTCTGAGTTGGGCTCAGCTGGGATGATGCCTCTCTGTCCCTCAGGTCGTCAGCCTGGCTTCCTCAGATGGCTGGGGTCTTGGCTGGACGTTTAGGCCTCTCTCCAGGGTTCGGTCATCCTCGAGGCTGGATAGGGCTTCACATGCTGCTCACAGGATTCCAGGAGGGCTCGAGTGGGCACCGTGGAGTGTCCTGGAGCTGAGGCTCAGAACTGCACCTGTCGCTCTGCCACCTTCTGGCGGTGACAGCAGGTCCCAGGAGTGAGTCGTGGATGGGCAAATACACCTCATTTCTTGGTGTAGGAGCTGCACGGAACCTGTGCTCATCTAAAATTTGTCAAGTTGTCTTCAGAGAGGGAAACTGGCTTCCTAGAGAGTGTAGGCTCACTAGGTTCTGTGTAATGTGCACTTGAGGTTTGTGGTCAGTTCTTTACAACGAGTGAAACGGAAGCCACGTGTCCTCGTGGAAGCCTCCTCGGCCCTCAGCCCCTGCTCCCTAACGACTGTGCTCGCCAACCATTACTGGGCACCTGCTGTTTGCCAGGCTTGTGTCCAGCACCTCCTACAGGTCACCTTGTTTTGAGGTCACAGTGCTTTGAGATGTAGACTGTGTCATCAGGTGCGCCTTCCGGCTGGGGAGACTGAGGCACAGAGTTTGCGGCACCTCGGTCAGCAGGTGGTGGGGCTGAGCTTTGGGCCCTGCCGCTGCGTCTGCAGTGGAGGCCTCAGCCACCGGCCACACCACCCTTGTGGAAGTGACGTCTTCCCCTGCGTGCCCATTGTGACAGCTGCCTTCCCCCAGGCTCTCACTTGGGGGCAGGCTGGCTCCAAGCACTGAGCTGCGCCCGTCAGCCCTTCCACCTGCCCTGCGAGCTCAGTCCTTCCATCCCTGTCTCCAGGGACTCCCCAGGGCACAGTGGACTGAGTGGCTCCGGCCTCAGGGCTCCAAGGAAGGACGCCCTGGGCCTGGGCGCCTGCGCGGCCACGTCCCTCACCGTGGGCACTGGGCAGTCCTTCGGGCTCTGCCTTCTCTGCTGGACGTCATGCTCCTTGGGCTGGGGCTGTCTCCTTTTTTCATTTGTTGCTGAATAGACGATTCCTGGCGACCTCTATTTGGGCTGCTGTCGACACCGAAAGCTTGTGGAGCTCCTCTTCAAGAATTTGACTCCCCCTCAGCCCACTGATTGCTCCATTTTTTTCTCATTAAAATGTAATTCACATACCATAAAATCCACCGTTTTAAAGTGTACGATTCAGTGGCCTTTAGTATATTCACCGGTTTGTACACCCATCACCTTTAACTCTAGAACACTTGACACCCCACAAAGAAGCCACTGCCCCTTTTTGAAGACTGGCAGCTCTGCCTCAGGACCTCATTCTCCTCAAGACTGCAGGACCTGCTCTGTCTCTTCTTGGCTATGTCGGGTGGCCCTTCCTGGATGCTGCAGCCCTGGTAGTGCCTTCATGTCATCGTCTTCCATCGTTGTCATTCCCGCTGCATCTCCTTTGACATCTTTTTTCCTTTATTGAGTGGGCCAGAATCTGGTGTCACATGGAGACTGAGAACAGTGACTTTGTTGTCAGCAGCCTGGGTTTAATGTTTAGAAGTGACATTGACAACCGTGTGGCCTTGGGCTAGTCCTGTGCTGCTCGCCTGTGAACGAATTGCCGCCCCGAGCTGCACTGGGCCCGTGCACAGCCTCCCACGGCAGCGTGCTCCCCATGCAGGCGACTAAGAGCTGGGAAGCACTCACTGTGCAATAGGAGGAACGCCCAGAGCGTCCAGGCCACCTTGTTCGTGACAGTGACAGATCAGAGACGACCTGAAAGGACCTCAGTGGGGAAGTGGGCAAAAAGGACCATTTAATACAGAGGGCTAATGTCGACCATATTTAAAATAAAGGAATGAAAAGTACCTGTGTCAGTGTAGATCATTTTCTAAACTACCAAGTTGAACTTAAAACAACTGGAGAGCGCATGTCTGTTGTAATAGGTATTTAACTATATTCTTAAAACAGTGCATTACTTACAGATACGTGAGTAGTAAAAGAATGACATTGTGGATACTGATTGCAAGGTAATGATTATTTTTGAGGAAGAAGGGAGTCGAATGGATTTGTGGGGTCCTCAATGTAGTATTAGAAATGGTTTCTTCTTTTTTGTTTTTAAAGGTTTTATTTAGGGAAAGGGAACAGGACTTTATTGGGGAACAGTGTGTACTTCCAGGACTTTTTCCAAGTCAAGTTGTTGTCCTTTTGATCTTAGTTGTGGCGGACGCAGCTCAGCTCCAGGTCCAGTTGCCGCTGTTAGTTGCAGGGGGCGCAGCCCACCACACAGGAGTCAAGCTGGCAACCCTGTGGTTGAGAGCCCGCGCTCCAACCAACTGAGCCATCTGGCGCTGGCCCATGTGGGAGTGGAACCGGCAGCCCTCGGCATTAGGAGCCTTCGGCGTTGGGAGCACGGAGCTCCAACCGCCTGAGCCACCGGGCCCTCCTGGTTTCTTCTTTTAAAAGAAGGACACATGCGAACAAATGTTAACATTTATTAAATCTCAATACATGGATATTTGTTACACTCTTCTCTGGACCTCTTTATAGTTTTTAAAGATTTTCATAATTTAAAATAAATAAAAATACTTGAAACCAGATCATTATGATGCGACTCTCTGGAAGAGGTGTTGCCAGACGTGGGAGAGTGCTGAGGAAGGACTCAGGAAGGCTGGACACAGCGGCTGTGGTTGAAGTTGGGGCTCGGAGAGCAGGCAGGAGTTTGCCAAAGAGGGAAGGTGGGAACAGGGGTAGTGCAGGTGGGGGGCTCAGCTGTGAGGGAGAGAGAGCCGGGGCAGGGCGGGGGAGGACGCGGAACCCACTCAACGTGCCCTGGTGTGGGGGCTTCCGGGAAAAGGACAGTGTGCGCTTTGTTCCCTTTTTCTCTTTGTCTGCCTTTTTTTGGATAGAGTATTTTTATGGTTCTATTTGGGTCTTTGTGTATGTTTCATGGCTCCATTTAAAATGTCTAATCTTTCCTCCAGGTTTTGGAAGATATGAAATGTGGTTATAACAACTGTTTAAATGTCCCTGTCTAATAATTCTATCATCTGTGTCATTTGTGGGTTGGTTTTGATTGATTTTTCTCTTCATTATAGTTTGTGTTTTCCTGCTTCCTTGCATGCCTGGTAACTTCTCATTGGATGCCAAGATACTGTGAATTTATCTTGTTGGATGCTGGGTATTTTGTTTTTCTATAAACGTTCTTGACCTTTGTTTTGGGATGTGGCTAAATTACTTGGAAATAGTTTGATTCTGGTGGGTCTTGCTTTTAAGCTTGTAGGTGGTACCAGAGTTATGCTTAGTCTAGGGCTAATTTTCCTCGAACCCAAGGCAGGAGTCTTCTGAGTACTTGTCCGGGCAAGAATTAGGGCGTTTCCCACTGTGGGCAGGCGGGAAGGCGGGGGGCGGAGGGAGGAGTGCCTGTCCCCGGCTCCCTGTGGCCTCCAGGTGGCCCAGTTACCCTTGGGTAGCGCTTACCCTTCATGTCTACCTCACTCATGCGCTGAGGCTGCAGACCCCTGTGCAGCTGTCCCCTCCAGTGTCCCCTCGGCTCTGGTGGCCAGTGCCGTGGCCCCCCTGCACCACCAGTTGTTTCTTCAGCTCAGGAGGCTGCTGGACTCTGCCTGCTCCTCTGCTCTGGTCCTGAGCATCTTCTTAGGCAGAAAGCTCGGCAGTTAACGGGCCCGTCCTGTCTTCCTTCTGTCAGGGATCACTGTTCTTCATTGCCCAGGGTCTTGAAAACCATTTCACATAGCTTCTCCTTTTATTCACTTATTTAGTTGCAGGTGGGAAGGTAAATCTGCTCCCTGTTATTTTGTCTTGGCCAGGAGCAAAAGTATCAACAACAGAGGTTTTAGAATAAAGGTGTAGGCTGGCTTCTCACGCAGCCCTGGGACCTGTGAGAATGCTTCCCCCTTTCTGGCTGGGATGCCTGGGAGGGAGAGCAGGCATGGCCTGTTCCTGGGTGTCCTGGGACATGAAGGGGTTTCATGTGTTTTGGGAAGGAGGTGGGGATGGGGCTTGGGAAAAGGGTCCCCAGGAAAACCCAGGGCCACAGAAGGAGATCCTGAGAGCATGGGAAGCAGACAGACTTGCCGTTAGTGACCACAGTGTCTGCGCTGCAGGACACAGCTGACAGAAGGCTTGGGTCCTACAGTGGAAAGGTGTGGGAGAGGGTGACGTTGCCAGGGAATGGGGGGCGGGACTCAGGATATGTGCCTGTTCCGGATGTGTCACTCATTCCCTGGCTACATGTCCCTCCTGATGTCCCCGTTGTTTGGGCTACAGGTGCCATGCCTCTAGCTCACACCAGGTGTGACTTGTCAAGAAGATGCATGTTAGAAAAGCATTGGTTCAAAGTTAGGATAAACATGCCTAAGGTCAACCTTATAGAAACACTTCCTTCTTCTGAAAACTGTATAAAGTGCTGGAAAGCCAGTTTTGAATTATTTAGCTTAATAATTTGAATTATGAAATGTTAGATGTAAAAAGATTTACCTATTTTAGAAAATGGTAATGTTGACTTATTTATTCCTGGCTTGCCAGCACAACTTTGATTGCCTTGTTTTGTTTCATTTTTTTATATGAAATTTAAAAATATACAAATGTAGAACAGGTGTGGGTCACGCTCTCGCTGGTTCTCTCTCTGCTGCCATCTTGGTTTTGCGTTTCCTGCACAAAATGCCTGGTGAAGCCACGGAAACCGTTCCTGCTACAGAGCAGGAGTTGCCACAGCTGCAGGCTGAGACAGGGTCTGGAACAGAATCTGACAGTGATGAATCAGTACCAGAGCTTGAGGAACAAGATTCCACACAAGCTACCACACAACAAGCCCAGTTGGCAGCAGCAGCAGCTGAAATGGATGAAGAACCCGTCAGTAAAGCAAAACAGAGCCGGAGTGAAAAGAAGGCACGGAAGGCTACGTCCAAACTGGGTCTTCGACAGGTTACAGGGGTTACTAGGGTCACTATCCGGAAATCTAAGAATATCCTCTTTGTCATCACAAAACCAGATGTCTACAAGAGCCCAGCTTCAGATACCTACATAGTTTTCGGGGAAGCAAAGATCGAGGATTTATCTCAGCAAGCACAGCTAGCAGCTGCTGAGAAATTCAGAGTTCAAGGTGAAGCTGTCTCAAATATTCAAGAAAACACGCAGACTCCAACTGTACAAGAGGAGAGCGAAGAGGAAGAGGTTGAGGAAACAGGTGTGGAAGTTACGGACATCGAATTGGTCATGCACAAGCAAATGTGTCGAGAGCAAAGGCAGTCCGAGCCCTAAAGAACAAAGTAATGATATTGTAAATGCTATTATGGAATTAACGATGTAACTATCTATACAAGGACCTTTTTTTGGTGTTTCAAAAGAGTAACTGCAGCTTGCTTTGAAATTTGTACTGTTTCTATCATTAATAAAGTTATGGCTTCTTGTGGGATGAAAAAAAAAATACACAAATGTAGAGAAAACATTATAATAGACACCCAGCTTCTACAGTGATCAAATTTTGCCAATTTGTTTTTTAGTCTGTCCCTTTCCCTCTTACACTTTTAAAATTTGTTTGGTTCTTGTTTTTTGGTGGAATATTTCAAAAAAAAAATTTTTGGTGACATTATTCCAGAAATAATGTCATTTCACCGTGAATACTTCACTTTTGTAATAATAGGAAGCTTTTATTTTTAAAAACATGGCCACCATATCAGTATGACAACTAAGAATTCCTGGTTAACTCCTTAATATCATCGAATACCAGTCTATATTTCAGATTTCCCCAATAGCTTCAAAAATATCTTTTTCTAGTTGATTGTTCTAATTGGAGCCAAACAGGATCTAAATATCACTTTGGATGATTACATGTCTCAAGTCTATTTATAATTAATAGTGCCCCTGTCTATTGCTAAATCTAATTTTCAAAAGATAAACTCGCGACTTTCATGCACACACAGAGTGACCAGTCCTAGGCCCCACTTGTCCACGGTTTTGCCGTAGACCTTGGAGTCAGTCATTTCACCAAGGAATACTGGCCTCTTTATTTGGAAATAGTATTTAGAGATCACAGTTGGAGCACTTTTAGGTGCTTTTCTTCTAGAAGTTGTGATGTATTATCAGTCACCTTGTACCCGGGGTATGTCTCTTCTGAGGTGATAGTGTGTAGTTATGAAACTGGCAACTTCATAGATATCTTTCTCACGTCCCTGAATCTTTAGTGTGACCGTCCAGCCACTGAGCTGGTTAACCAGACACAGGATGGGTGCGTATCATCAGTACCAATCTCTAGAATGAGCAAAGAAAAGGGAGTTTTTAGCTTTTCAATGGTGAAATATTCTGATAACTTGAATACTAAGGTAGTGATTTTTGTTTTCCTTTTCCCTACCATTGTAGTAAGTTAACTTTACAAAGGGAGAACTCAAAATAAATCTTTCCCCTTTTATATTTCAGGTGAAGAGATTATAAATCGTCTTCTGAATGAAAACATTTTTCTTAAAGTTGCATATACTCCAAGGAAACACTGCAAATGTTTTTATGTTTTGCCTGAGTACAAAATTTAAACAAGACGTTTCCACAGAAGGTAAGATAGTTTTCCTTTTTGGTTCTGCTTTAATGTGTAATTTATATAAATATACTGTGTAAGTGGAAGGTCAAAGATGGATGACAGAAAAGGTTTAGATTTGAAGGGTGCATATAGTCTGTTGTCTTTTGGTTGTTTTTGATCCTCTTGAGTCTGGTTTTGAGATTCTGTGCTGTAGAAGTTACTTGGTCTCGCCAAGCCAAAGTGTAATCCAAATAAAATGGGGCAGTCGTGCATATGTCGTGAGGTACACACAAGATGGGGCATTTACACTGTCATGGTTGCCATCCAGAATACACACTTCACGTAGAAGTTGGAAAAGGGAGGGAAGGATTTGTGCTTCTGGAAGTATTAGATGCTCCTAATGGTTCTGGAAAACAGGTCCTTGGTGTCGTCGCAGGAAAGAATTTAAGGACACACCACGTAAGCCAAGCAAGCAGAGGATTTATTAGAGGACAGGCACTCTCAAGATGGTGAGAAGTGGGCAGCTCGGAGAAGAGCAGCTGCCAGGAAGAGAAGTGGGGTCTGGGGCGTATTACCCTTGATAAAAGTGAACTGACATCTTGGGATGCCTAACCGTGGAGCTGGGAGGACTGTGGGGGGAGCTGGGCCCCCTGTTGAACTTTGTGGTCACTTCAGGGGGAGGGATGCTAATAAATAGAATGGCCATCTTGGAACTGGGCCGTTATTTTTCCTTCTTCACGGGGGAGCCTGTTGGAGCTCCGGGTTGGAGGTGTGCGTTCCCGCACTGCGGATGGCGGTTTTTGTTTCTTTTTCCTTTTTTCCCCCCTCGAATAAACCGTTTTTTCTTGTGGATTTATCTGGAGAGTTATTTTTGCCAGTCGACACCCTTAAAATGAAAGGGTGGGTATTCAGGACTTGGGGTGCGTCCTAGGCGCCTCGTTGCCGACCACTCCTTCCCATCGGGAAGGGGTGTTTTTGTCCTTATTTGCCTCTTAGAACTGTCATGGCGACCCAGGGTGGAGATTTTCTTGGCTGCCATGCTGATAGCATTAGGATCTATTATAATCAGCGAAAAGTTCACCATAAAGGGCAACGTGGTGTCCTGGATCCACTCTCGGCCACCGACATCCAGTTCTGGCCGGATTGTAGTGGGCCTTTTCCTTACCTGCTGACCTTGCCTTCTCCTTCCTTTTCTCCCTGCTTCCTCCTGGTCCCATTCTTCCTGTCTACTGTGACACTGACCAACTCTCCCATTGCAATCCAATTAGATTAGGTACTGGATAAATTACAATAAATCAAATTTCTTGTGATAACTTTGGTGCAAAAAATGTAAGATAACTCTCTAAAGCCAAAAGAGAAAAAAGAAAAAGGAACAGTGGGCCTGATGCTAGCATTCTGTTGCGTCCAGCGCAACACAGGCAGTGAGAGAATGAGAAGGGGCGAGGAAAGGTTAAGAAAGAAACAGAAATCAACAAAGTTTCGAAACCAGGGCGAAGGGTCTCACAGCCTCAAAGGACTGAGAGCCCTGAATTGGGCCCCTTGTGGCTTTTATTGATGCACATACAGGGAAGTAGCATTGTTTTCTCCATGGTCTGAGTCTCATACATCATACCAGAAAACTGGTTCAAACCAATCACCATTGCTTGTGGAAAGTCCTATGATGTATAAATAATTATAGTTTGTACCTCCCCAGGGGACAAAACCTTTATGTTGAAAACTCACTGAGATGGAGAACTGATGTTATCACATCTAGAACCACTTCCCAAGTAGGTTGTGGGAAGGAATACAGCCACAGAGGCAGAAGCTCTCATTAGACAGGGGAAGGTGAGGGTCTATGCCCTCCTCTATCAACCCCGTGAATTCTCCTGGTGGTCCCCACGCGACTGTGCCTGTCTTAAGTTGTTCCTTTCTTGAGGAATCTTACCCGTCATCGGCTAGCCAGCCATCCTTTGGGGCCAAACAAGGAGATGGCATAAAGGTGAAGCAATGTCCCTGAAAGGAATAGTCTCACAGACTTTCTTTTTAGGGGTAGGTACAAGGGGTCAGACAGGCAGGCAGCTGTGTGACAACAGCACTCCTTTGCTCTGTGCTGAAGCAGACATACATCCTCTTCAGAGGAAAGCATACACACAGTCTAGGCCCTTGGAATTTCTATAGATTAAATTTAAGCAAACCAAACATGAGGATCAGTTAGCATAATTAGATGCTCCTAGGCCTGCAGATATTGAATAATCAGATGCAGAACGTACAATAAAACGTGAAATGTTTGAAGAAATACAAAACTGAATAAAAATTATGAAAAGCAAAGTGTCAAAATGATCCAAGTAGAACTTTCAGAAATGAAAAACAAAATGTTGAAATTAAAACTCTATGTTGATTAAACAGATTAAACCTGGCTGAAGATAGAATTAGTGAACTGGAATATATATATGAAGAACTTACCCAGTGTGCTACACTGAGAGATGGCAGATGAGATTAGGAGAAAATGGAGGATAGAATAAAAATGTGTAGTTGGAATCCCAGAATGGAAAAATAGGGAAAGTTGAGGAAGGGCTCTATTCAAAGTGTTAATAGCTTTCACTTTTCAGAAATGAATAAAAGATAATAAATCCATAGATTTAAGAAACACACTATGTCCCAACCAGTATAAATAAAAAGAAACACATACCCCTACACTGAAATTGTATAGCAGCAGAGACAAAAAGATCTTAAGCCATTGGTGAAAGATAGATTACCTACAAAGGAACATCTATTAGATTGACAACAGTTGTCTCATTAGCGTGAATAGAAGCCCATAGAGAGTGGAAAAATTTTTCAAAGTGATGAGAGAATATAAATTTCAGTGTATAGAATTGTGTGTCAGGTATATTTTGCAAGAAAAACAGCAATGTCTTATGTTTTTGATAAATGTCAGGCTAGGTTTTTTGGACCACCCTCTATCCTTCCCCACCCCACCCCACCCATAGAAAGCAACTAAAATTTTAGATTAAGAAAAAAATTAAAGAACTGACAATACAGCAAGCAAGTTCTAGACCAAAATATAACAAAAAATAAGAACCTAGAAAGGTAATTTAAGCACCATAGGATGGAACCTGCCTTTGCCCTGAGGGCACTCAGTCACCTGGACAAAGTGGGACTTTGATTTCCGAGGTCTTGTGGGTAAGAGGGTTGTTAAGATCTACAGTCCTCTCAAGGCGGAGGGTCTCAAGGAGACCATCCCTGTGCTAAATGGGGCACGGAATGGCTCTCTCCACGCCCTCAGTATGGGTGAGCTAGAAGCATGCCTGCCCCCATCCCTGCCCCCATCTCGTTGTGCTTTCACTAAATGTAGCAGGAAAAGGGGGGAAAACCTTGTGGCTATGGGTTAACCTTTGTGAGGATTAGTAGCCCAGGTTCACACTAACTGGTAGTTTAGGGAGGTCAAGCATGAATTTAGTGTAAGGTTTTCTGGTTTGGTAATGCCTTCAGGCATCCCCAAAACAAAACCTCTCTGGAGGAAGTTACCTTCATCCTAAGGTACAAAAAAAACTCTTATAGATCTTTTAAGGATATCGAATAGTACACAGACAAAAGTGATCAAGCATAGAAGGAAATAAGGCACCGCGAGTGAAAACCAATAGAAACAGAGCCTTCAAGACTTCAGATTTTGGAATTATCAGAAA
The DNA here is from genome assembly GCF_004115265.2 of Rhinolophus ferrumequinum. Classification (NCBI taxonomy): domain Eukaryota; kingdom Metazoa; phylum Chordata; class Mammalia; order Chiroptera; family Rhinolophidae; genus Rhinolophus; species Rhinolophus ferrumequinum. The sequence goes on along the minus strand of NC_046293.1, from coordinate 358,778 downwards.
CAGACTATAAAACAGGCATGCTCTTCTTTATTGGATGAATACGTAGAGAGATAATATCTATAGGAAACCATAACAGGTGATCTATCATATTTGAAAAAGAACCAAATAGGATGTCTAGAAATAAAGAATACAACCTTTGGGGATGGTTGGATGGCTCAGTTGGTTAGAGTGCAAGCTCTGAACAACAGGGTTGCTGGCTCAATTCCCAAATGGGCCAGTGAGCTGCACCCTCCACAACTAGATTGAAGACAACAAGCTGTCACTGAGTTTCCGGAGGGGTGACCAGATGGCTCGGTTAGAGTGCAAGCTCTCAACAACAAGGTTGCCGGTTCAATTCCCGCATGGGATGGTGGGCTGCAACCCCTGCAACTAAAGATTGAAAACGGCGACTGGACTCGGAGCTGAGCTGTGCCCTCCAAAACTAGACTGAACAACAATGACTTGGAGCTGATGGGTCATGGAAGAAACACACTGTCCCCCAATATTTCCCAATAAAATTTATTAAAAAAAAGAATACAACATTTGGATTTAATATCGAATCATATACAGTAAAGAGGAAGTCAGTGAACCAGAAAGCCGGACAGGAGAGAACGCTAGGAGAAGCATAGAGAAGATGGTGGAAGGTGCAGAGTGGAGGTTAGGCAGCGTGGAAGACGGAAGGAGAGGGTCTAACGCATGTTCAGTTGGTGTTTTCTAAGGAGAAGAGAGGATGGGCAGATTATTTGAAAAGATGAAGGCTAAAGATTTTCTAGAAGTGGTGAAAAAAGTCTACAGATTCAGAGTGAAAAATGAATCATAAGCAGGATAAACAGAAAGATAATTTACGGCTCAGTGGCGAGAGTAAACCAGTGGAGCACCAAAGGCAAAGGTAGATCTGAAAATAAACCAGAGAAGTAGGATTAGTGTCATCTGCCAGCACAGTGGTGAGACTGATGGCCGATTCCTCAAGTGCAGCCTGTGGAACCGTGTCTTCACTGCCCGGAGAGGAAACATTGCTGACCTCGAGCTCTAGGTCAGGCCAAAATGCCTTTCGAGAAAGAGGAGGAAACAAAGACTTTTTAGGAAAAGAAAAACTGAAGAGTTTCTCATTGGCAGTCCTTCACCAAAGGTGCTTCTAAAGACTGCAGAAAAAAGTGATTCCAAGTGGAAGAGTTGGGATTGAAGAATGAGAAGCCAATATAAACGGACATTAATTGTTTATAACCCTGATGGCAGTAAGGATAGAGTCAGGTAAAACACAATAGCAATAGCATGGAGTTCGGAAGGAGGGAAGCGCAAGTCAAGCACTCCACAGTCTTTGGAGCAGCTGGGCTTGGGAGAGGGTGTGGACTCCCTGCAGGTTTTAATGAGCATACAAGTTCCACGTGCTGAGGAGCCGCAGTAAGAGCAGAAACAGGAGGCGGCTTCCAAAGGACTGGGGAAGGTCCTAATAAAGGGACTTCCTTTATTTTGACAGAAGACACTTCTACAACCCTTAACTGGTGAATTGTTGAGAGCTCTCCCTGCAGGAGTGGGAGGGGCAGGGCTGTTTGCTCTGACTGTTCCTATTGCCGATCGTGATGGATGTTTTAGCCAGACTAACCAGTACATCAGAAAAATGGGGAAAAAAGATAAAAGAGTTTGGATGGAAGAGGCAAAGCTGTTGTTATTCATTGATGATGTGATTGTATATATAGAAAGCTCAAAACAATTCACAGATGACTTAATCAAATCAATAATCATTTAGCAAGTTGCTGGATACAGAATCAACTTATAAAAATATTGTCACGTGGTCTGGTCCGGTAGCTCAGGCATTTGGAGCTGAGGCAGTTAGAGCTCCATGCTCCTGACTCCGAAGGCTGCCGGTTCGATTCCCACATGGGCCAGTGGGCTCTCAACCACAAGATTGCCTGTTCGATTCCTCGACTCCCACAAGGGATGGTGGGCTGCGCCCCCTGCAACTAAGATTGAACACAGCACCTTGAACTGAGCTGCCGCCGAGCTCCCGGATGGCTCAGTTGGCTAGAGCGTGCCCTCTCAACCACAAGGTTGCTGGTTCGACTCCCGCAAGGGATGGTGGGCTGCGCCCCCTGCAACTAGCAACAGCAAATGGACCTGGAGCTGAGCTGCGCCCTCCACAACTAAGACCGAAAGGACAACAACTTGACTTGGAAAAAAAGTCCTGGAAGTACACACTGTGCCCCAATAAAGTCCTGTTCCCCTTCCCCCATAAAATCTTAAAAAAAAAGACTTAAAAAAAATATTGTTGCGTACCATTAACAGACACTTTGCAGTTAAAAAGTCTTGTACGTAGTAGCATTATAAATAAAAATTACCTAGGAATAAAGCTAATGACAGTTGTGTAAAACCTCTATGGAGAGCATTGTAACTTTTGAGAGAAATTAAAGAAGACTTGAGTAAATGGGCAGATATACTCTCGTTTGGATTGGAAAACTACATGTTGTACGTATGCCAGCCCTCCCGAAACTGGTCTAGAAATTCATCATCTCAGAAAACCCAAGAGGTATGGGGGTGGGGGCAGGGAGTGTGGAGTTGACATGCTAACTTTAAAACTGTATGAAAATGAAAGGGCCCATGCAGTGCAAGACATTTTTGAAGAATCCAATTCATTCTGTGTGTGAAATCTTGTTGAGACATCGTTTTGAAAGCCTGGAAGGCTGGTGCTCTTGGTTTTGGTCGGGTGCCCATTAGCCCCGGTTTGCCCAGGGCAGTCCCGGGTTTTGCCTGTGGTCCTGGTGTCATTATTTATAGCATGCCCTTTCATCATGAGTCCCTTTGGAAGCCTCATTCTGCTGTTTCTGGAAAGGATCGACTACACTCTTGTTTAGTTTTTGTGTGTTGTGTTGTCGTTTGAGTTGCTTGCATTTTCCCAGTGCACAGCTCCTAACCAAGGAGTGGGATCTGATGCCAGCGGAGAAAGTTGCTCCTCTTTGGTAAGTGAATGGTGGTCAGGGAGGAGCACCAGGCAGCATGGAGCCCAGACTTCCCCGGGGAAGGGCCGAGCTGCCTGCTCTCGGTGGGCTCCCGGCCCCGGTGGGCTCCTAGCCTTCCCCTTCCTCACCATGCTTAAGCCCAGCAGCCACGAGGGCTGTTTTCCAGCACCAGCAGGTGAGAGGGTAGGTAGGTATTAACACTAGTTTTAAAAGGGGAGGGAACGAGCACTCATTGAGCTTATAATGCATGTCAGTGACATCATGGCTCTTGTTTCGTTCGGTAAATTCTAGTGTTGATTGAGTACCTACTGTGTGCCAGGTGTATTACTTAACTCCTCTGGAACCTTCTGAAGAAAATGTGGTCATTTTACAGGAGGAAAGCTAAAGCTCAAGGAGGTTAAGAAACGTGCTCAAGTTCAAGGTCTAGACTGAACTGCTGCAACAAGGGCCCCAAAGAGCAGTGGTTGCATGTGGTGGACCTGCGTTTCTCTCCCACCGAGTGGTTGGGCCTGGCCCACTGTGCCCTCAGAAGGGCTGCTCTGGTCTTGCTGTCTCACAGTGGGCAGACAGGCTCACACCTAGTGAGGCCTAGTTGTTCCTGTGTCACTTCCACACCCATCCTTTGGCCCAGCACATAGTCACACGACTAGTTGGCGGCAAGGGGCGGCTAGGAAAGTTAGGCTTAAGGAGGGTGGCCAAGTGCCCATCTGAAATTCTTGCTGTTCAGGAGGGGAGCATAAAAACTGGGGACCACTGGAGCGTCTCCCACAGCCATCGAGGCACCCAGGTTGGACGTGTGGCCCCAGGTCCTGCCGCCCCCCCGCCCCCAGCTTCTCCGCCGCTGCACCCACTGCCGTCTCGTGAAGAGTCAGCCTGTAAGAACTGTCAACTTGTGTGCTGTTTGGTTTGCTGAACCCGCAGAGGATGCCAGCTGCATGTCAGGCTGGAGCTGTGACCCAGGGGTACGAGGGGCTGTGTGCTGGGGACAGACACACACGCTGGTCATGCAGGCGGAACCTGGCCTTGTTCTGAGAGGCTGTTCTGCGGCTGCACAGGGCGGGGCAGGAGCTTTCCAGCTGTCGGGCGGTTTACACCTGCTTCAAGTGTATGAGCATAGGCTCGTGTCAGTTATTATTTTATAATCATTTTAATTTACCTCTATATGAGTGGTTATTTCTTCTTTTCACTTCTGATTTTGGATTTTTATTCATCTGTTCCTCCCACCATGGCCAACCCCTTTTTAAAATTAGGCTTCTTTTTTTCCCACTGGCCGTTCCCCCTAGTGGACTGTGCGCAGTTTAGGCATGGTCTCTCTCTTTTTTTTTTTTTTTTTTTAAAGATTTTATTGGGGAAGGGGAACAGGACTTTATTGGGGAACAGTGTATACTTGCAGGACTTTTTTCCAAGTCAAGTTGTTGTCCTTTCAGTCTTAGTTGTGGAGGGCGCAGCTCAGCTCCAGGTCCAGTTGCCGTTGCTAGTTGCAGGGGGCGCTGCCCACCATCCCTTGCAGGATTCGAGGGCTCAAGCAGTTGAACCGGCAACCTTGTGGTTGAGAGCCCACTGGCCCATGTGGGAATTGAACCAGCAGCCTTCGGAGTTAGGAGCACAGAGCTCCAACCGCCTGAGCCACCGGGCCGGCCCTGGTCTCTTTTGTTGATCAGTTGATTTTACAAATATTCATTGTTCTCTGTGGACTTACATTGCCATTTTTTCTAGGCCAAATAGAAAAAATGTTGTGTTGGTGTGTTGGTAAATGTTTGACCGCTGGCTCTTGGGGAGAGTAAGAAAACCTCCTCGTTTGTAGCATTTGTCAGTTTCCACAGTGCACATACTTCTGTCATGTTCGATTTAAGCTCCCGGCATGATGCTACTGGAGGGGCTGTGGGAGAGGCTCCCAGTCAGCTCTGGAGAGCAGTGCACGCCACGCGGCCACTGAACCCATTCTGGCAGCAAGGTGACCTTGTCTCTGCCTCCTTCTCTCCAAAGACAGTCAAGATCTTTGAGGATGAACTGTGCCAGCCACTGTCTTAGGCTCTTTATGGGGTAACTCCGTCCTCATGGCAGCTCTGCAAGACAGGGATGCTCACAGTTCCCAGTTTACAGGCGAGGTCATGTGACCCGCCACAGGTCACACAGCAGAGCCAGGACTTTCATCAGGAACCTTAAAAAAACAACCCAACTGACTTGTGGCCAGGCTGGTACTAGGGAGCATTTCAGATTCTAACTTCTCTTAGCAACGGTGTCTACCTCAGAATGTCCTTTTGTGAAGGGCTCTGTTCATTGGACTGCGTGATCGTATAGTAACATCGTATCTGATCATATGGGCGACATTTGTCTTTGGAATCTACCTTCTGTTTGATGGTTACAGTCCCCGGAAAAATAAAGAAAGAAGCAGAACTTGAAGTTCCTTGGCTGTTGGATAAACGTCTGGAAGACGTTGGTGGTACTTTGCTTGATGTCCAGGTAGACTATGGAGGGTGGAGGGTGGAGGCATTGTCCACGTGTGGCAGGAACCCGGGTGTGACGCCTCCAGTCAGCAGGGCTGGCCGAGCAGTGATTTGCTGTAAGGGTGTCTTTGTGTCACGAAGGGGAGCAGGACACGAGCCTTCTGTGTGGGCGAGGCCAGCCAGGATGATGCTGGCTCCGTGTGGGGGCAGCATGACCTTCCTGGGACACAAGGAAGTTTGGAAACGAAGTCTGCAGGGGCAGCCAGATGGCTCAGTGGGTTAGAGCGTGAGCTCTGAACAACAAGATTGCCGGTTCAGTTCCCTCATGGGAATGGGCTGCACCACCTGCAACTAAAGATTGAAAACAGCGACTGGACTTGGAGCTGAGCTGTGCCCTCCACAACTAGACTGAAGGACAACGGCTTGGAGCCCTGGAGAAACACACCATTCCCCAATAAAATTTATAAAAATAAAAAAAAAAGTCTGCAGTGTTAGCTGAATAAAGCTCTAGAACCAGTTTATACCAGTCCCTTTGCCAGTGAAATTAGCTACAGCTAAACCAGTGCCATTGTGACGGAACTTTTTAAAGAATGCCACTATGTGGTCATTTTTAAGTGTTTCTTAAAATTCATAGGTAGCTGATGGAAACACGGAAATGTTGTTATACAGACATTTTTTATTTAGTGGCAGAGCAGAGTGTATTGATAGGATCTAGTGAGGCAGATGGCCTAAATTAATGGTTTTAAGAGTAACCTAATTTCACGTCAAGTGTCAGTGGTAATGTACATAGACGTTCTCAACTGCTGGTCTGTAATACAGGTGAGAGGAACAAAGTAAGTGTAATGAAGTGAGTTTTTCTTAAAACTATATTTTTTCAAAGTGAGTCATTACTCTCAATCCTGAGATAATGGCTTTCCTTTTTTTGATATTTAAAGAGTCATTGTTTTCTGAAATTAAGGTAATTTTAGAGGATAGTTTATCCTTGCCTTTCTTTTCTTTTTCTCCTTTGTGTTTCCATTTTTCCTTTCTCTTTCCCTCCCTCCCTCCTCCTTGCTTTGTAAAGTTAAAAAGTGGGCAACCCTCTGTTAGTTTTCTAAATTAAAAGAAAAAAAATGAATGGCTTGCCAGTTCCCAATGTTGTGGAGCTAGTGGGCTGGCCGGCTTTCAGGGACAGTCCCCCGCACTTGATTCCGTGAGCAGATGAGTTGGTCTGCTGGAGTCTGTAGATGGGATGGGTTCTCAGAAGCCCTTGACTGTCTCACTGTCTTTTGCAGGGTGGATATCCTTACTGAACTTTCTGTTCCATCATTTAGCGGCAAATAAGTAGATGTTAAGTTAGTGTCTTGTTTTAAATCACAGAAGCTACGAGTAAGCAAGTAATATGGTGCTTAGTATTTGGGTTTAATTTTGGTTCTATTTGTTGTACAAGACTTATTCTGTGTTTAGGTGTGTGATGGAGTGCATAGAACATGTGACCTCTTCCTGCTGTGGAGGAGCCTGTGGCCCGTGGACCCAGGCCTCACCGAGTGAAATCAAGGGTGTCATCCACTGGCCTGCCCCCCCCCCACACCTCCCTAGACATCCCAAAGACACAGGAGGATCGTGCAGGAAGCAAACGGTGGGGGCTGCCATACAGTTAGAGGCAGCAAACTGGATGGACACACAGCGACGTGGAGGGAGAACCCTAACAGGGTGGGGCTGAGTGAACAAAGGGTAAGAGGAGGAATCAGGTCCAGGACACATCCATCTATTTCATTTAAAATACACATACAACAAAGAACAGCATGCGTGTACAGGAACACGGACGCACGGCAGGACTCACACGAAACAGCAATGGCTGTCCATAGGGAAGGGATGGATTCTCGAGGAAAGGAAACAAACGAGCACGCTCCAGGGCCCAGGAAGGACGGAGAAGGCCAGGCCTCCGGCAGCATTTCCTGGCTGCAGGGCCTGCTTGGCTGGGGTGCGGTCAGTGGGCGTCCAGCATGCTCTTTAGCAACGAGGAGCCAAAAGGCCCAATTTGAATGTTCACCTCAGCACTGTCCTAGGCTGGGGCTATTGTGTGTTTTGACTTTTTAAATTTTCTTGTATTTTTAACTATTTGGATCAATTCACACATGCCTAACAGTAGAGAGAACAGAACAGTGAGTCACCCGTGCCCCTCCCTCAGCCCAAACACCATCCAGTCATGGCCCATCCTCTCCCACTCGGACCACTCGGAAGTACCCCAGACGTCTCTCTATTCTTCTGCCCAGGCTGACTCAAATCCCTGTCCAGTTCATTACTTTGCTGGAAGTCTGTCCAGACTCCTGAGCTGCCCTCCACGAAGTGCTTGGGTTTTCCCCACGCTGGCAGCGTGGGCAGCGTCCTGTGACGGGAGCGCTCAGATACACGAGGTGGCCACCGCACTGTCCTGCACGGACTCAGTGTGATGCCACACGGTCTCCTGTCGGGAGCGTGAGGTGCCTCCTGCACCTGTGTGTAGACACTCCGGAGGGTCTGGCCAGCCCTACAGGTGTGACGGGAGAACACGTGCTTCAGTTGCCTCAAAGAAGCCTCGGTTTCAGTTTAGTTAACCTCACGTTGGCACGTTCCAACTCCACTGATTCAGGTTATTACGTTTACCCTTTCTGTTCCTTTTACTCTGTTTCAATGATCTTTTCTACCTTCTTAAGTTAATTGCTTAGTTTGTTTAGTTTTAACCATTCTGATTCCCTGGTAAATGTATTTAAAACTATGCATTATTTTCTGAAGTACTGCACATAGCTGTGTCTCACCATTTTTGACATACAGTATTTTCATTATTCAATTGTAAATATTTTTTAATCACTTTTTTAACTTAAGGGTTTTTTTAGGGTTGTTATTTAGTTTCAGACACATAAGATTTCTTTTAACAACTTTGAGGTACAATTCACACACCATAAAGTCCACCATTGAAAGTGTACAGTTTGGTGGATGTTAGTGTGTTCACAGAGTCATGCGAGCACCACCAGAGTCAATTTTAGAACATTTTCATCTCCCCCTAAGGAACCCCGCATTCTTATCAGTTAGTCCCCACCCCCCGGCCTCCCATTCCCCTGTTCTGGGCAGCCACTGATGTGTTCTGTCCCTAGATTTGCCTGCTCCAGACGATTCATGGATCATGGAGATGGCACCGCGTACCTGCCATCTTTGTGAATGACTTTTCTCACTTGGATGTCATGTTTTCCGGGTCCATCCAGCCGTCAGACCCACCAGCACTTCATTCCTTCATATTATGAGCAGTAAACAGCCCATTGTAAGGACAGACCATGGTTTTTAATCCGTTCATCCCTTGACAGACACCTGGGTTGTTTCTAGTTTTTGGCTTTGATGAATAACGCTGCAGTGAACATTAGTGTACGAGTTTCTGTGTGGGCAGGCCTTTTGCTGTCTCTGGGGTCTGTGCCTAGGAGTGGAATTGCTGGGTCACATGGTAAATGAAAAAAATCATTTGAGGAATTGCCAGACTCTTTCAAAGCAGCTGCACCATTTTGCATTCCCGCCAGCCATGCAAGAGATTTCCAGCGGCCCCACATCCTCGCCAACACTTGCTGTTGTTAGTCTTTTTGTACCCATCCTAGTGGGTGTGGAGGGGCGCCCTGGTCTGACACATGGGATGGAGACACGTCTTCTAAGGGAGCCAAGGAGTGTGTGAGCACCAGGGGCAGGTCGAGTGTCGGGGTGGGAAGGGCAAGTAAGAAAGGCGGGTCAGCCCGAGGGGAGCCCAGAGAAGACAGCAGGGTCCTGAGCTGCGTTGGGGCGGGGGGCTTCCCTGTTGGTTGGGAGGAGTGCCCTCTGTAGCCCAGGCCCACATCCAGGAGGCACTTCTTGGAGTTGGGTGTAGTTGCCGAGGGCGGGTACGCACTGGTGGGGAGAAGTGACCCTCTTGTCTTTCTTGCAGTTCTGTGGCCGTCACCATGTTCTGGAAGTTTGACTTGAACACCACATCCCATGTCGACAAGCTGCTGGATAAGGAGGACGTGACCCTGCGTGAGTTAATGGACGAAGATGACATCTTGCAGGAGTGCAAGGCTCAGAACCGGAAGTTGCTGGACTTCCTGTGCAGGCAGCAGTGTATGGAGGAGCTGGTGAGCCTCATCACACAGGACCCGCCCCTGGACATGGAAGAGAAGGTCCGCTTCAAGTATGTACTGAGGCCGTGACCAGGGCCCAGCAATGGGCGGTGCTGCAGGGAGGCAGCGGGCAGTGTTGGCGGACGGCCAGACTAGGGCTTTCTGACGGAGAAGCCGGCCTTAGGCAGTCGCCTCCTGAGAAGTGAGGAGGCCAGCCTACGGGCTTGGTTTTCGTGATGTTTACACCTTTGGAAGCTCTCGTGTGTGTACTTTTCGTTCTGAGTTATTGGAAGTTATGCTGTGTGTGGAGTCTTTTGAGTGAAAATGTGCTGAAAGCCAAGGACAGGTCCCAGTACCAAACTGCCGGTGGGGCCTGACTGACCTGACTGGCCTGCTGCACCAGCAGCAGGAGGTGGCCCCGCCTGAGAGGCAGGAAGTGCTTCTCTCTGGGGAGTCACAGCATTCGTGACCGTTCTCAAAGGTTTTCCTAAAATGTCCCATTCAGCAGCTGGCCAGGATGTTAGGAGCTGACAGAAAGGAAGGGAGGGGTGGTGTGGCAAGGGTTTGGGGTGAGGACAGAGCAGTGGGAACGAGCAGGGGACCCTGGGTGGCGGTAGGTAGAGACTGAGCAGACCCAGCCTCCGGCTCTGAGGGTGCCCTCCGGGGCCGAGCAGCCGTCAGGACAGACAGGCAGCCTCAGGGAGCCCGGCAGGTGTGGTGGCAACTCGTCGGCACACTATGGCCCGCAGGCCAAATCCTGTTTCGGTGTGGCCTGCAAGCTAAGAACAGGTGTGTGTTTTTAAATGGTTGAAAAAAAATCCGAAGGATACTCTTTCATTACACATGAAAATGATCTCAAGTTCACATTTAATGGCCCCCAGTCTTGCTGGAGCACAGATACTTTTACAGACAAGCCGCACCTCCTGCGACGACCTGGCTGGGCAGTGTCACTGTGTTGCGCAGCCCTCACGCCTGTAGGCTGACTGACCCCTGGGAACTCTTCCCCAGCCAGGCCACTGGAGGGAAGCTGCCCCGGGTGGGTCGAGGTCCGGCAGCAGCCGCTGTTCTGCTCAAAGCCAGGGGCTGCTCCAGGCACCAAGGCTGCTGGACAGCTGTGGGCCGAGGGGCCAGTCACCAGTGCAGCCCGAGAACCATGAGGACGCTCGCTGCTGGCCTTTTTCTTGAGGTTCCTGCCTAGTTTGCCTGCCAAATTCTGGACCACTTGAGAAACAATGAGAAAAGAGCCAGCAGCGGGACCCCACGATAGCACTTTTGTTGCCCTGAAGTGGTGTGGGAGGGTGTCCTTGTAGCTCCCAGCAGGAGTCTCAGCCAGAACTGCTCAGCCAGTGGGAAGGGGTGCTGGGTCGGGGCCCCGGGAGTCCCCACCCCACACCTAGCAAAGCAGGCCTTGCTGTCTGCGGGCCAGAGCAGAAAGGAGGAGGACTGAGCGCAGTTGCCCAGGTGGCCCCTGGAGGCAGCACGGCAGGGACAGAGGAAGACAGGCTGTTGTCGCCCGCACACCCCTCGGCCTCTGTCCTGGCTCCTGACACTCCGTCTAGCACCGCCTCCCGGGTCCAGGACTTCGTTGTTCTCTGCCTGGCCGCTTGCCCGTGGGGAACCTCTTCCCTCGCAGCTTCTGAGCAGGAGCCCGCGGGGGTGACTGGGGATCAGGGCTGTTGGAGTGTGTTCTCCTCTCGTGCTCGGGCCCTGCCTGCTCCCGCAGCTTGAGGATTCCAGGCTGTGACTGGAATTCTTTGGTAATCGTGAAGACTTGAATTGTCTCCTCATTCCCGCCTTGCTGTTGAGCAGTCTGATGTACAAGCCTCTTGGGCCTTTGTGTGGGGACTGTTTTCTTTCTTCCATGGGGGCATTTAGGTCCTTTTCTAACCCAGTGATGTGCAGTTATTCCCGGGTCAGCCAGGGGAATTCCAGAGCGGCATCCATAATCAGGAGAGTTTCATAGTCAGAGTTGGGAGACGTTAGTGAGCCAGAAATACAAAAGGAAGCAAACAAAAACGAGGAGCAAGCTGTGAGCTCCAGGGAGGACACGGACGTGAGCAAGTATGCTCCCCTGTGACAGTTCAGGTGAGCGTGCGGAGGCGAGCGCGGGGCGGGGCTCACACCTGTGCCTGGGGGCCCCCCGGCCTTCAGCACCGAGAAACTTCTGTTGTTTCTGTGGTACTTTTCTCCCCTCCAGTGTTCCCTCTGTTCTCTTTCTGGGATTGCTTTTTGGGGTTAGACGGCCCGAATTAGTTCTTTCTTCTTGTTTTTCTTCTTAATACCTTGTCCTGGCCTCTTTGTTCTGCATCTGAGAGGTTGCTTCACATTTTCTCTTCCTGTCCTTTTGTTGATTTTAAATACTCCTACCGTCATATTTGTAACTCCTGAGAGGTCTTATTCTCACATTTTAAATATTGGCATTCTTGTCCGTGGACGCCCTGTTGTAGTGTACGTGTACTTTCAGAGTTCCCGTCTGCTCTCTGCTCTCTCGGTCCTGCGTGCCTCGTTTTCTGGCTGTTTGTTTCATCAGCACTTGTGTTGCTTTCAAGGGAGAGGCACTAAACCCTGTGCAGAGTCCGGGGTCTGAGTGGGGCTTGCTCAGCCCGCTTCACTGTGGGCGATGGGTGCCGACCGCTTGGTTAGATGCCAGCTAGTTGATTCTTCTCTCTGTCCCAGCAGTTTCTCCAGAGAAGAATCCTTCCAGGTCCTACCTGTGGGACGTTGACCTGTCAGTACCCTGAGTCAGGCGAAGGGGCGGGGGCACCCCAGTGTTGTTTTTACCAGGACCCCTATTTCTGGGCACTGTCCCCCTAATCCCTCAGCTGTGCCTGACATCCCTGAGTCGGAAGCTGCTCTGGTTCAGTTTTTCCAGAGAGTAAATCTCCTCCTGTTGTGCGAGGGATGTAGGGAGGCTCTGCGAGTGTCACTGCCCTCAAAAGTGTCCAGGTCGCCAGTCCCTGCACCTGCCTGCCGGCCAGGCCTCATGTTCTAGTTGGCGCCCCCCGGTGACTGGCTGAAGCTCAGACTTCCCTGGGCGCCAGGCTGTCCTCACCACGCCACCACTTTCCATCTTCCAGGTCTCGCCCAGCGTCATTTCCACTTCTCTCATTTTCTGTTTTTCACATTATTTGAGTAGGTTTGAGAGGGATTGGTGACAAACCCATATGTTTAATTTGCATGTTTCACTGGAATTCCTATTCCTTGTATAAACTTTATAATCTACTAACATAGTCCCCTTTTTTAAGAATCGTGTAACATCCTGATGAAAGCACACCCCTCCGCCTAGACAGAACCTCACAGCTGCAGGGCCTCGGAGCTCGCTCGCCTGGTGCGTGCGCACGCGGGGCTGTGCCGCTGGCTCTGGAAGGCTTCCTGGAGGGGGCAGTCCGTGCTTCTCTGGGGCTTGATTCTCTCCTGCTGCTCAGTGTGAATCCTCTTGTTTGCAGTCCACTGGGCATCTCTCTGCCTGCGCGACGCACTGCGGGGCTTGGCCCTGGCCTGCACTCCGGGCAGGCCCCTTCTGGCCCGCTCCTGGCGGCCGTACAATGTCCGTCGTGCTGGTTATCACAGCACATGTCCACGGTGCTGAGCCATCTCGTCAGACCCTTGTAACAGGCCCCGATGTGGGCACTAGCCACCCCTCCCGGGACTGGCCACGCCCGTGTCAGGGCCCCTTTCGTGGCCGAAGGTGCTTGTAGCACTGCCTGCGGCTGGGCCTCCTTGTGACCAGCCAGTCTTTCGGGCCCCGCCTGCATGCAGTGCTGTCTCCTAAGCTCTACAAGGCGCCCTCTTCTGTGGTCTGATGAGGACGCCACTCCATAGCCAGACTGAGACCCCGTGTCCTCCCTTCCACATCCCATCAACCAGGCCCCTTGCGCCAATCCACAGTGACCACCTAGGTTAGGCCCATGCTGGGTCCTGTGGTGGTGGCTACCAGGAGCAGGAGGGGCACAGAGGCTCACCTTGACCCAGGCTTCCTGTGTGCCGGGCGCTGCTCTGCTGTCATGGCCTTGTGAGGAGGGTGGGCGCTCACACCTCCACAGTCAGCTGAGGAAGCCCAGACACAGAGAAGTTACGTCATGTGCCTGAGGCTGCACAGCTTGTCCCCTGTGGTGCCAGGTGTGCTCCAGTCAGCCCCACAGGGTGCTCCCATCGGGTTCCTCCTCCTCTGGGCCTGGCACCCTCACTTGCGTCCCAGACATGCACCCAGATGTGGACTAGGCATTGTCACTGGCACTGTGGTCGCAGGCTCTGTCCTGGATGCGGCAGGTTGCTGGGGAGGCGTGCCTGTCGCAGGGCGACGGCAGTGAGCCCATGTTTGTCAGGGGGAAGCCGGGGGCACGGTGATGTCATGGGACGAGGAGTCTTCTGTAGCCGGTCATTTGTATCAGATGAGTAATGTATGTCCTTTACATGCATGGGTGCTGCTTTATAATTTGCCTGCACACCCCATAACTGGCACGCACTGCACGGTAAGCTGCTGGTGCAGCATTTCTTCAGTCTAGGAACAAGCTGGCTCTGTGCTCGTTGGTATGAAGGGACAGAAAGGGCGTGGAGGGGAGAGGACAAGCCGGGCATGCCATGACGGTGCAGGAGGCGAGAGGTCGGGGAGCCGGGAGGGCACAGGTGTGAGGGGCCAGGCAAAGGCCCTTTTCATTCTGTTGCAAGGTCTGGCATGGTTTTTCTTAGCCATGGACCTGCTTCCTGAGAGGGTCGGAGAAGTCTGATTGCACCTCCAGTTGCTTGCGTTGTACCCTTGCAGGTACCCAAACACGGCCTGTGAGCTGCTGACGTGTGACGTGCCACAGGTCAACGACAGACTGGGAGGGGACGAGACTTTGCTGAACCTTCTTTACGACTTCTTGGACCGTGAGCCGCCCCTCAATCCTCTGCTCGCCAGTTTCTTCAGCAAGACCATTGGCAACCTCATTGCCAGGAAGACTGAGCAGGTAAAACTGCCGCAGCCTGTGGTTGGGGATGGCCGGCATGTCTGGTGCGACCACGTCGGCGGGCGGTGGGGAGCAGCGTTCCTGGCTGTTCCTCACAGGTGGGCTGCTGGAGTGCGAGCTGGCTCCGAGAGAGGGTTGTCTGCTGGCCGGCTCTGGATCACCCCGGGAACTAGGCCAGCTCGTCCTGTCACCCACCAGTCACAGGCATGAGGTCCAGGGACATGCCTGAGTCATGGCAGGATTATAGGATGCCCACCTTCTAAGGCCTGTTGCTCCATCTGTGGAGGTGGCGGGTGACCATGTATCAGGGGCACGTTCTGTTTCAAAAGAAATGAAATTTGCAGGAGTGGGCTTCTGTCAGAAGCCACGTGAGTGTCTGTGTTCCACCTGCTGGAACGTGGTCTTGCTGGAGTATGCACCTGAGCCTACCTCACGCTCTGCCTGGTGCTCTGTGGACACGGAGCGGGCGGGGCTCCAGCAGTCGGTCCCGCCAGCCTCCTCCCACCTCTGTCCCCTCTCCTCCACCCCAGGGGATTCTGAACAGATCCCAGAGGCCACAGCATTCCTTCTGTCAGTACTTCAGTCTGTACCTCTAAAGTATAAGGACTTCCTTTCGTCTCAGAGTAACTATACTCCAGGAAGGGACAGGACGTTGCTGAGCAGGTTGCATCGTCATACCCCGAAATATTAGCCATACCTATTTAATATCAGATGTGCAGTCAGGGAGGAAACCAATATGTCACATGTGTCTCTGCAGCTCTGAGAAGCTTGTGCCAGCCTGATACGCAGGTCCATTATTTACAGGAGCGAGGCATGCTGCCCGGCACTGTAATGATTTGAAAACAAAGTCAGAAACAGTAAAGAACTAACAGGTCGTTAATTTCATGCTCTGTGTCACTCGGTTTACTCCTGGTAAGGGCAGGCTGGCCGCTCATGGGCTGCGTGATGGATACTCAGGCCACAGTGGTGATGACACGTCCAGCTCCAGATTTTCACCCACAAAGGCGCTCACCACACAGCGGGAGAGTGGAGAGTGTGTTTCCTGAGTGTCCCGAGGGCACTGACTGCTCGCTAAGTGGAAACTGGTCGCAGAAGGTCCTCACCCTCATGCTGAGCGGGAGTGGGGTGAGGGTGGGCTGAGGGTACACAGAGGCAGGCACCTTTGGTGTGACTTTCTGGACTACGTTCTGCTTTTTCATTTCTCTAAAAATGTTTCTGTGTGGTCCCACTCCTTCCACCGTTTGCTGTAATTTCAGTGCCCGTGTTGTAAAGGAAGTCAGAGGCAGTCCTGAGTAATCGGCTCCCTCCTGCCGACTGTCTAATGTCAGTTGTTCTCTGGCACTGCTGTTTCTCCGTCGTCTTCTCGTCGCCTAGCCCTGGTTCAGAAGCTTGTCGCCACCAAGTTGTCTTCTGTTAATTCCTCTGGTGTGGTGGCTGTTAGCTCTTGAATTTCTCCAAGATCCATATCTTGGAACCCCCCCACCTTTTTGCCACATCTACAGTCTCTCCCGTGATTTCCTCGATGGGCTCTGTCGTGAATCCTGTGAGGTCATGCAGCATCTGGACTCGGTTTTCTCCAGCAGGAATTAATATTATTCTGGGCTTCATGGCTTTCACGGCTTTTTCTGTAACAACAATGCACCTTCGGTGGTGTAATCCTTCCAGACTTCCATGATGTTCTCTCTGTGGGGTTCTCTTCCCTGGTGTTGACAGTCCTTTCCATAGAGACCGTGTGTGATAAACCCTAACGTCCTATGACCCCCTGAGCTAGAGGCTGAATTAGAGATGTTGTGTTTGGGGCAAGGAGGTCGCTTCAGTGCCTTTGTGTTGAAGTCATGGGGTTCTGGGCGACCAGGGGCCCTGTCCAGCATCAAGAGGACTTAAAAGCAGTCCCTTGCTGGCCAGGTACTTCCTGACCTCAGGGACAAAGCATTGACGGAACCAATCCAGGAAAAGTGTTCTCGTTGTCCAGGCCTTCCTTGTACAACCACGGCTGGCAGCTGGGTATCCTTTCCCTTCAAGGCTCCAGGGGAGCAGCTTACAGATGAGGGCTGATCATTAACCCGACTGCGTTGGCACAAAACCGTGGAGTTAGCCCAGCCCTTGCTGCCTTAAATCCTGTGCTCACTTCTCTTCCTTACTAAGGAATGTCCTTTGTGGCTTATTTTTCCAGAATAGGGCACTTTCATGTGCATTAAAAAGCTGTTCAGGCAAATACTTTTTCCTCGTCGATTTTCTTAATGAGTCTGGGAACTCGTCTGCCGCCTCTTCGTTGGCAGAAGCTGCTTCTCCTGTTATCTTGACATTTTCTAAGCCAAATCTCTTTCTAAAATTATCAAACCATCCTTTGCTGGTATTAGATTCTCCAGCTTTAGATCCTTCCCCTTCCCCTTTCCTTTGTCACATGATGACTTTGCTTTTTCGCGAATCATATTCATCTGTAGGTGTGCCTGCCTTATCATAATCCTGCACCCACATAAAAGCTGCATTTGCAACATGAGATAAAGGTATTTCGCAAGAAGTGCAAGGTTTCTGAGCTTGCTGGTGTAGCCGCAGTGATGGCTTCACGGATTTCCTTTTCTTTTTTTTTACAATAATCCTTACGTTGGATTCATTCATCTTGAAATGGCAGGCAACCCTCACTGCAGACTTCAGTCTACAGTACGTGTCAAGCACTTCAGCTTTTTCATCCAATGCCATGACTTTTCTTGGGAGCACTTCCAGCATCACCAGTGGCACTTCCTTTGGGTCCCTTGGTGTTATTCAAGGTTTACGATATTGCAGTAAACACGATGAAAGATACATGAGAACCGTGAGAGATTGCTTTTCACTGTGACACGCAATTTACTGGAGAGACAAAGTCACGTGGATGTTTAGCATCACATGGCCTTGTAAACGGGTCCTGGAAACACTTGAGCATGTGGCAGTAGCAACAGGAGGTGCTACCAAATTATTACAGTTGTACAATATGTGCTACAGCCAGTCATTACCGCAGTATGTACAGCCGTCGATTATTGCCGTAGGGTGTATTACAGTTGGTCATTACTGTAGTAGGTACCATAGTCAGTCATTATCATAGTATGTGCGGCCAGCGGTCATTACCGTAGTATGTAGTACAGTCGGTCATTACCATAACAACGTGCACTACGGTCGATCTTTACTGTAGTATGCACTACAGTTAACTTTATATGTTATGATTGAATACTGCACCTTTATGTTTATTTGCATTTCTCTCTATTGTGAATGGCCCTATGTGTGGTCTTGTTTGTGTAAGTTTTGATAAATTTTAACTTTCTATAATATATTTGTGTATACGAGTATTTTATTGTAATAAATGACAAAATAGCCTAGTGTCTACATATATTTTATGCATTCGTGACATACCTTTTTCTTAATTTTTTTGGGCATTTTTAGGCAATGCCGTTCTTCTGTGAGTTTTTTAAATTGTCACAAATCTCCAAAAATATCTCCAATGTATTTATTGAAAGATACCCACGTTTAAGTGGACCCGCGCAGTTCAAACCCATGTGGCTTAAGAGTCAGCTGCACTTTTATTTTCGCATAATGACATTATACCCTGAATATGGCGAAGTGCTTTTTTCACTTAGAAGTAGATCTCATACGTTTTTTTCTATAGAACTGCCATGTTCTTTCCAGTAAACAGCATCCGTGTTTGCTGCACCAGCATTTGTACCCGTAACCCAGGAGTTGGCTTGTTTTCACAGTGTGCTCTCATAGTGCTGCTAAAAGTGGCTGCTATACCCCATTCCAATGTGTGTGTGGAGGGGTTCCCTGCAAACAATTCTCGGACGCCAGCAGGGTGTCTGAGTTTTCAGCTCAATTCTGACACTGTCTACCTGGAGATAGAATCAGATTCCACAGGTGAAAGGCTCAGTCCTACGAGACCACCCTCCACTTCAGAGGCCAGTCCCAAGCCCAGCTGTCACCTGTACTTCTCACCAACTGGCTCCAAATCAGAGGTCCTCACAACCCCCTCTTTGGGTTTGGTTAATTTGCTAGAACATCTCACAGAACTCAGGAAAACCCATTAACTCACTAGATTACCGATTGATTACAAAGGTTACGAATCAGGAGCTGAATGCAGAGATCCATAGTGCAGGTCCTGACCGAAGGCGCTCTCTCTGTCTCATGGAACTTGGGCTCCCTCACAGCTGCACATGGAAGCTCTCTGAGTGAGGGCTGCCATGTCTTTTTGGGTTTCCGTGGCGGCTTCATGTGTAGTAGTGGTTGACTAAGTCATTGGCCATTGGCGACTGAGTCAACCTCAGACCCTGTCCCCTCCCTGGAAATCGGGGGTGGGACTGAAAGTTTCAGACCTCCAACCACAAGGTTGGCTCCAGCAGGCAACCAGCCCCCACTCTTGGGTGGGGTCCAAAAGTCGCCTCATTACATAACAAAAGACTTAACCAATCAACACTTAGGAAATTCCAAGGTTTTTAGGACTTGTGAGCCAGAAATGGGAAGGGGGTCAAATATATATTTCTACCAAATCCTAATATCACTGCTACAGTGCGTGTTCCTCCCATGTTTCCACAGAGAGGACTTACGGCGTATTCTTACCTCCTCATTATAGATGATTTCAAGCATTTATAAGTTAGAGAATGTAGTTTATGAACTCCTATGCCGCTGTCACACAGCTTAACAATTGTCTGTTCATGAGCAATCGTATTTCTTCTACATCGCTTATTTCCATCCCCCATCCAGATTATTTCAAATCAAATCCCAGATATCTTATCATTTTATATGTAACTATTTCAGTATGTATATCTATAAGACTATAAGATAAGGGCTCTTTTCAGAGGTATAATTACGCTTCCTTTTTAATACTGTATAGTATTGCATAGTCTGGATGGACCACAGTTTGGTTAGCCACTTACCCATTGAAGGACATTTTAGTTGTTTATGCTTTTTTTGACTATTAACAAATGAAGCTGCTGTGAACATTTGGATACAGTTTTTCTGTGTGGATTGTTGAAGTGAATTTCTTGCAGAAAACATATAGTTTGGTCACATGGTTTTTTCCTACTTTTTTGGCCTGTCTTTAATTGGCATATTTGGGCCTTTTAATTTTATATCATTATGGAGATGTTAGGGCTTATGACTGCCATTTTACTTGTAGTTTTCTGTTTGGGTTCCCACTGTTTCATTTCTCGGTTTTTTTCTTTTTTCCCCTTCCTCCCGTGGGTTACTTGACAGTTTAAAGTTTTTCAGTTTGATTGACCTGTAGTGTTTGTTAGAATGGGTTTTTAGTGGTTGCTGTGGTGTTACATAATACGTTCATAACTGAGACGTGTGGGGTCAGCTTGAGTGGATATGAAAGTGGCTGAGCCAGTTTGCAGCCGCTGTCCCCACCCCCCAGCAGAGCCAGCTCCTGCTGCCCCTCCCGCACTCACCAGTGATACCATCAGCCTTTCTGTGAGCCACTGGGGCGGGGGGCTATGTGATACAGTAGAGCATCGTGCTTTTGATTTGCACCTCCCTGGTAACTGAAAAGGGTGAATGCTGGGTATTTTCTTTTGTGCAGTTTCTTGCCCATTTTCTACTAGGCTGTCTCTTCTTTTGGAATTTGTAGGAATTTTCCATATTTCGTGGACACAAATGCTTTGTTGATTTTTTTCCCACTCTGGCTTCCCTGTTTTACTTTTCCTTACTCTGCAATGAGCAAGACTCTGATCCTCATGTAGTCCAGTTCATAACTTTTTATTTGCAGTTGGTGTTTTCTTTGTTCTGTTAAGAAACCTTTGCCTGCTTCATAGTCATGAAAACATTCTTCTATATTATCTTGTAGAAGCTATATTGTTTTACCTTTTATATTTCTATCCACAATCCACCTGGAATTAATTCTTGTAAGTGGTATAAAGTTAAAATAATTTTTAAAAACATGCATATCCAGTTGACCCAGCACCATTTATTGATAAGGTCATTCTTTCTCAGTTGCTTTACAATGCCCCCTTGTCACAAACCAAGTGACACTTGTATGTGTCTGTTCTGCACTTCATCCTGTTCTCTTTGTAATTGCGCTATCTTAATTACTGTAGCCTTGATAGCGCAGAGTTGATCCTCTCACTTTGTTTTTCTCCAAGATTGTTTTTACTCTTTTTTGCCTTTTGCATTATTTTAGGATGAGTTTGTTTCCACCTTCTCCACTGCCCATCCCCCAAAAAGCCCTGGTGAATTTTGATTAGGCTTGTATTGGCTACATAGATCAAGTTTCCCGGTCGAACCCTGGGTCCATCTCAGCACAGTGGCCTGGAATGCTGGCACTTCATCTCTGGCAAACCTGAGCTGAACGTGCAGACACGTAGCCAAGGAGGTCTCCTCCCAGGCGCCCTCACCTCCGCCCAGGCGCCCTCACCTTCACTTCCACACCCGCCTACAGCTCCCTGCTGGGCACCCGCTAATCGGTGCTGTGTGCTGTGCCCCCCACACCCCCACAGTGGCTTCATACTTAGGCTGTCCACATTTTGTTGACTTTGGTCGCCAGCTAGCCACACATCACTGCTGCTGCTTTTCTTTTTTTTTACTTTTTTTTTATTGGGGAATACTGGGGAACAGTGTGTTTTTCCAGGACTCATCAGCTCCAAGTCAAGTCGTTGTTTTTCTTTGTTGTTTTTTTTTTCAATCTAGTTGTGGAGGGTGCAGCTCAGCTCCTAGTCTAGTTGCCATTTTCAGTCTTTAGTTGCAGTGGGCGCAGCTCACTGCCCCATGTGGGAATCAAACTGGCAACCTGGGTGTTATGAGCACTGCGCTCTAACCAACTGAGCCAACCAGCGGCCCCAGCTGCTGCTTTTCTAAAACCTCAGTCCCTCCAACCACTCATGGGGCTTGTTAGCAACCGGGCTGCCTTGTGCGGGTTGGCACCGCGTGTCCCGGGGCTGTGGAGTGACCATTGCTTCTTGGCTCAGCTGTCTACCCTGGTCATTTCCGGTGGGAAGCTTGAGCTCATGTGTGCTGAGTGGCTGGTGTGCACAGCGGCCTGTGTAGCTCACTCGGGGTATTCGTGTCATGTTGGATCAAGGCCCAGCTGCACGTAGACCTCCATCATCCGGGGCCCCCTGTGTCCCCTGGGAACTTGCCTGTGTTCTTGCAGAGGCCTTTCTCCGATCTCTGCTCAGTCTAACTGAAAGTTCATCGTTTTCACGAGGGCCCATGGGGCTGTCTGGCGGCGGCAGGCCCGCGCTGCCCGCTGACCAGGTGCTGGCTTGCAGGTGACCGTGTTCCTGCGGAAGAAGGACGGGTTCGTCAGCCTGGTGCTGCGGCACCTCGGCACCTCGGCTCTCATGGACCTACTGCTGCGCCTGGTCAGCTGCGTGGAGCCAGCCGGACTCCGGCAGGAAGTCCTGCACGTGAGTGTGGCTCCTCTTGGCACCGTCTCCTGTGCGGTGGGTGTGTGGTGGGTGCTGGCACAGGAGGCCGGCCGCAGGAGAGGGGCTTAGGGCCCCGCGCCCCCGCTTTCCATCCCATGGTTCTCTCCCTTGGGATCATCAGGTCCTTGTCCATGCGGGTCTGGACCCGGCACTTACCGACTTGCCCTGAGCGCTTCCTTCTCCCCCACGCTCGGCCTCTGCTCTGTGAAGAGCAGAAATGAGCATTCCTCACCACCGCCTGCCAGTGTCCCCATGGCCTCGGAGCGGCTCAGTCAGGGGCTGCCTGTGCAGTCACTCACCGTGAGGAAAGCACCAGCCGACAAGGGTTCCATGCAGAGAAATGGCAAAGACCGAGGTGGCCTGTTGTGTCTGGAGCGTGTACGCTGTCTGGTCTGCCCGGCGTTCACAGCCAGAGGACCTGCCCGTAGCTCCCGAGGGCTGTCCCAGGAGAGGGGTGGGTTCTCAGCCCAGAGGGGAGCCGAGGAAACCAGTGCCGGGCACCCTGTTCACTGGTGTTGGTGGATTTTGTTTGCCATGCAAGTAAAGCAAAGCAAACTGTTGGTCCTTGCTGCCATTTTCCAGCTCCCGGAATGAGGGGACGCTTGTGCTCAGTTGTAGGTTATAACTGGTTTTGCTGTGGAGAACCCCCACTAAGCACTCATCCTAAAAGCCAGTGGTTCACAGCACGTGCAGCATACACTTCAGCTGCTCTTCAGAGTGAGTGGGAAGCCGGCACTGACTGCACTGAGCCATCCTAGGGCGAAGGCTGCCCTGCTGTGCGTGAGGCCGTGTGCTGGGGGAGCTGGTAGTGACCCCGTCTAATCGGCCTGGGCCCCCATCGCCTGTGGACCTTGGGCGGCACCAGGCACTTCAGTTCTCACAGTCTCCTGTGGACTCGCCAGCGTGTTCTGCTGCTGGTCTTGGAAAGGCCTGGGCATCGCAGGGGCAGAGGCTGAGCGGCCCTGCGTCCCACTAGGCCGTGTGCACTGGGAGAGCCCATCCCCTGGTGCTGGGGTGGCTCCGGGCTCCAGCTCCAGCTCATGCCGTCTTCCTAGACGTCCTGAAGTCAGAGCTTGCGGATGTTTAAGAGTCTGCACCATTAGGCTGTGTGCACAGTGATTCCCTCCTTTATAAACTTGGGGAGTCCCCCCAGAATTTGGTCACTGCTTGTTCTGTTGGGTCTGGGTAGACACACGTGTTGGGCAGAAAATGTGTGTGGCGGAGCCGGGCGCCCCTGGACTTTTTCCACATGAAGGTGCGCAGCGTCCCGGAATGGCCTCCTTCTCCCTTTCAGTGGCTCAATGAAGAGAAGATCATCCAGAGACTCGTAGAATTGATCCATCCGAGTCAGGATGAAGACGTGAGTATGGAGCTCACACAGCCCGCCTTCGTGCAGGAGGGGCCCCTCGCTGGGGCTGTTGGGGAGCCCTCTGCTGCTGTCTGAGGGGCAGGTACCCCTGTCCTCAGACGAGGACCAGTTACATATTTTCTTCCTTTAATCCAGCATGACTTTTAGACTTTTTTTTTTAACTAAAAAATACTACGTATCTATTATAAAAAACAATTTAAACAGAATTGTATTAGTTATCTATGGCTGAATAGCAAATTGCTCCAAACTTAATTGCTTATGACAACAAGTGTTTTTCATCTCAGCTTCTGTGGGTCAGTGATCTGGACACGGCTTAGCAGGTCCTCTGCCCAGGGTCACTCATAGGGCATCTCAGGGCTCAGCTGGGGGAGGGCCCGCTTCCAGGGTCACTCAGTTCCTTGAGGGCCATTGGCTGACGCCACCCTGAGCTCCATGCCACGGGGCCTCCACAGGGCAGCTCGCAGTGTGGTTGCTGGCTTCCCTGGGGGAGAGCAAAATGGAAGTCATTCTGCAAAGTCCTTTTAGGGTGAAGTCCCTACAAGTGAGTGGCTAGTGGCAGCCCGTGCTTGAGGAGATGGGGTCTACAAGGGTGTGAGCTCTGGGAGGAAGCCCCATTGCCGATGCAGAAGCAGGTAGGGTGGCGGTGGGGCTTCCTCCCCCAACCCCCCCACTCCCTGTGGAGCCACTGCTGAGAATTTGGAGTGCATCCCGATAGGCCTTTTTCTCCCCATGACAAAGTCCTCATGAAACATGCCGTCCTCAGCAATTCTAAGGACAGTGGTGCTGACTGGCACCTGAGCCGTAGCTGCTTCCAGACCACTCCCACTCTGTTCTTTGTTCCTGTCAGCCCACGGCTGTCCCCAGTGTGAGAGCGTTAGGGCTGACCCGTGCCCAGGCCCACGGGCAGGTGGTAGGCCACACACCTACCTGCTGCTTTCCTTTTCCCCTAAAATAGCTGTTCAGGCACGACCTTGAGCCCAGTGTTCTTCAGCATGCGCGTCAGGGCTGCGTGTGCGGCTGCTCCCGCCAAGAGCCAGGAGCTGAGTTTTTCGTTGTGTTCACCCGCCCTGCGGGCCGCCCCCACTCTGGGCAGGGGCACTGAGGCAGACATTCCAGATGGTCATGGGTGAGCGTGACCTCAGGAGGGAGAGCTGCGTCCTGTTTCCTCTGTATGATACGTGTGTTTGCAGGCGCTCACAGGGCTCATTCTGAATACCACGTTGGTAATTTATTTCAAATACCATATTGGTAATGTGGTCACTTGTGCAGCAGCTCCACACGGGTCTAAGGGATGGAGCAGTCCCTGCACGGCACACTTGACCATGGAGAGTCCTGTGAACTCCTGGGGATGGTTCGGTAGCGCTAAAAGCCTGAGCAGAGCCGCATGCTGACAGTGGGAAAGCAGAGCAGGCATCTCTGAAGTGAATGGGGTCAGAGAGAGTCCAGGACCTTTCAGAAAACGAGGCAGCGGGGCCGCCCCGACTGTGCAGCAGGCTGGCTCTGCCGACGCTTGTTGTGGCTTCCTTGTCTTTCCAGAGGCAGTCCAATGCTTCCCAGACCCTCTGTGACATCATCCGGCTGGGCAGAGAGCAGGGCGGCCAGCTGCAAGAGGCTGCAGAGCCCGACCCCCTCCTCGCAGTGCTGGAGTCGTGAGTGTGGCCGTGGTGCTGCTGGGCCTGGCGGGGTGGGTGCTGGGTCTTGTGCAGCCGTGAGGACGTCCCCAAGCCCTGCTCTGAAGTCCGGCGACATGGCACCTGCCTGGATTCGGGCTCTGATGAGCTGGCCCTGAGATGCTCGCCTTGCTCCCAAGTTCAGTTGGAGGGTGTCCAGGGGACAGGAGCGGCGTGAGCGCCCAGGGGCCTGGCCTGGAGCCCGAGCCAAGCCCGCCAGCTTGCAGGGTGTCACTCGTCCACGGGGAGCAGAGACCGTCCATGGGCCTTCGGTCTGTGCGTCTGCCCTGCCAGGGGTGACCCGTGTGTGTGTGACAGGCAGGACTGTGTGGAGCAGCTTCTGAGGAACATGTTCGATGGGGACCAGACTGAGAGCTGCCTCGTCAGTGGGACGCAGGTGTTACTCACCTTGTTGGAAGTCAGGCGGGCTGGGTGAGTGCCGGGGGGTACTGCGTGACGGCTCAGTGCGGCACTCCGTGACATGAGTGCTCTGGTGTGCTGTGCTTCTAACTAACTTTCAGTTATGCAGCAATCACGTGACTAGACCTCCTTGCTGACAAGGGAAACTTCATGGCTGTGGCCCGTCCCCTTCAACCTTCACCGTCAGTCACGTTCCCACCTCAGCCTGAAGGTCCTCACAGTGTGCAGAGTTTGTGTAGATGCGTCTGCAGAGTAGGGGTAACTGGTGGGTTTCCCCAGGGACTGTCCCGACGAGGCCCCATAGCACTTGTGTGTGGAGTGGTGTGGAGTGTGTGTGCATGTCTGTGTGCACGTATGTGCACACTCGTGTGTTGGGGGGCACAAGGTGTGTGGGGTGGGTGTACATGCATGTGTCTGCATATTGCACATGTATGTGTGAGGGCAAGGGTGTGTGGGGGTGGGTGTGCGCATATATGCACATGTGTGTGAGGGCACAGGATGTGGGGATGGGTGTGCTCACGTGTCTGTGTGCATATATGTGCACATGTGTGTGTGAGGGCCCGGTGTGTGGGGTGGGTGTGCTCACGTGCCTGTGTGCATATATGTGCATACATGTGTGTGAGGGTCCAGTGTGTGGGGTGGGTGTGCTCACGTGTCTGTGTGCATATATGTGCACACGTGTGTGTGAGGACCTGGTGTGTGGGGTGGGTGTGCACACTTGTGTCCACGGTGTCCCATCCGTGCCTGGCAGTGGTCTGACCCGAGGTGCCTGTAGGACCCATTTCCTTGCGCTGGAGGCGGTGCCATTGTAGGCCCAGCACTGATAGCCTGTGCTTTTTTAAAAAGGAAGGAAAGAACACGGAAATGACAAGAAATTGGCTTAATCTCGGTCATGACATTATTAGCAGTTTCTCTTTCTCACTCTCTCTGGTGCCCAATACGTATTTATTAGTTTATTATCTAAAAACAGAATTAGGATGTTACCGTCATTTTTTCCACGTATGCAACCAGAACACAGACTTTTTCATCCCCGTGAACCAAGCCAAGCCCCTCTCTGCCGGGAGTGGGGACCCTTCTCAGGGCCCTGCCCAACCTTTTCAACGTTGATGAAGGGACCACAGTAAAACGAGGGAAACAGATGAGCCAGATGATTTGTGTGCTTTTTAATCTTTTTATGTATTAAAAATTGTTTTTTCTCTAATGGTCATATATTTCTTTTATAATTGGAAAAAGTATTTCAGTAAAGATCTCAGAGAAATTAGCTTGAAAAATCCCAAGGGACGTTGTGGACCGGTCCTGTCTCCTGTTTCTCAGAAGGGGGTACAGCTGTGAATATTTTCCTCGCAGCAGGTGGGGGCAGAGTGGTTGCAGTGAGTGGGCCCGGGGAAGGGCCAAGGTGGCACTCTGGGCTGTCACCAGGGAACAGCTTCTAAAGGCCTGGGGTGCCTGCTGCTCCCTGTGCTCACTGCCAAAGCAGCCTTGACATGATGAGGGACAGGGGATGTTGGACGGGAGTGAGATGGACGCAGGACTGGGCATGTCCCCCTCTCATCCACAGGACAGAGGGCTTGGCGGAGTCCTTTTCTCAGGGGCTGGAGAGATGGTGCTCTGTCAGCGGCAGCATTCTGCACGGCATCGAGCCGCGGCTGAAGGACTTCCACCAGCTTCTGCTCAGCCCACCAAAGGTAGACGAGCTCGGCGGCTGCAGGGTGCACTGCAGACATGGGAGGCGAGGCTGATTTGCAAAGGGCCCCTGTGGTTTATCCAGGACGAGGGAACACACCCCAGCACTGCTATTGCCAGGCCCCCAGCTGCTGAATGTCCGTCTGTTCTCTTAAGTGGAGCATGGGAGTCGAGTGTTTTGCCACCCCTAGATGGCTCTTGTGTTCTGAAATAGGGGGTCACCTGAGAGCCCAAGTCCATTGCTGGCCTGGCCTCTGAGTCCTGGGCACCCAGCCAAGGGTCGAGGTCCCAGAGGAGGCCGTTTGCTCAGCTCAGCAGCTCTGGGGAGTGCTTGGGTCACATAGGGGAGGGCTGACTCCCCACTGCAGACCCAGCTCATCTTAGCCCCCCTCCCTCATCACAGCCCCGCCCCTTTCCTGGTGCTGGCCCTCAGCACTCACCATGATCTGTGAACAGTTTGTCATAGTCATCAACTTGCTTATTGTCTGCCTCCCCCGCTAGAAAGTAGATATTACAAAGGCAGGGATTCTGGAACCTTCTGTGAATGAAAAGGTGGATGTGTTATGCTATATGTGCGGGATCAGGAGCTACCTGCATGCAGGCTCTGTCATCAGTCTCCTCTGTGCGTGTTCTCGGGCATCTCATAGACAAGGTGTACATCCCTTTGGCTGGCAGGCTGAGACCCACGGACCAGCCCCACTCCCTCCTTGTGAGGCCCTATGGGGAGCAGTGGGGTTCTGAGCCCTCCTGGCCCCCACACCCCTCCTCTCAGCCCAGCCACATCATGGAGCTGCAGCCCTGGCCCTTTGAGCAGCTGGCACCTGAACTGAGAGCAGTGGCCATGCTGGGTTGCATGGTTCCAGCTGGTGATGCTTCTATGTTTGCAGAAAAAAGCGATCCTGACCACCATCGGCGTGCTGGAGGAGCCCCTGGGGAACGCCCGTCTGCATGGTGCCCGCCTCATGGCCGCACTGCTGCACACGAACACGCCCAGCATCAACCAGGAGCTCTGCCGGCTCAACACCATGGGCTTACTGCTGGTGAGTGGGCATGGCGGTGGGCAGACAGGCCAGGGTCCAGCGGGCGGGCCACAGGGCTTCCTCTCCCACATGGCGTTCTGCTTTGGTCCTGGAACAGCACAGTCTGCAGAGAACCATGTCCTGGAGCCAGCCCAGGCTTGGCCACGTCCTGAGTGACTGGGGGATGTGCTCCGTGTGAGCATGAGTGATGGGGTCACATGGCTGTGGCCTCTCCAACTACCTGCTTTAAGCTAGAACTTTCCCTGTAGCTCTTCACCATAAACATCCCAGAGGAGCAGTGGCCCCTCGTCCTCCACAGCGAGGCTGCCCGAGTGGCTCCTGTCCCAGCCGGTGGGGAGTGCTCCTCCATTCAGCACGCCCTCCCAGTTGCCTGCAGAAGGAGGGCGCTGAGAGGGGCGGCCGCTAAAGCATGCCCCTGGGCGTCGGCCCCCTCCCTGGCTTCTCTTCCGCCTTGCCCCTGGGCCTCTGTTCCCAGGAAGCTGAAATCTCTTTGAATTTAAATTTTAATCCCAGAAGACCCAGCCTTGGAACTGGGCCTGAAGTCCTGACTGCCTCAGAAGTCCTTCCAGCATTTGGAGGTCAGTCGGACACGGCTGTGACTGGAAAATCCCAGCTGTGGGTCAGAGGGGCAGTTACGAAAGACCTCCTTTCCTTTTCCTCTCTTCAAAAAAAATTTCTTTCTCTCCCCCAACTTCTTTTACTTTTATTGTGGTAAAAATATACATAACATAGAATTTACTGTTTTAATAATTTTCAAGTATACAATTCAGTGGCATTAATAACTACGTTCACAATTTGTATAACCACCACCACTACCATCTATTTGCAGAACTTTTTTATCTTCTCAAACAAACACTGACCACTAAGCAGTTGATCCCCATTTCCCCTGCCCCCGCCCTCACATCTTACTTTCTGTCTGGATTTGGCTACTCTGGGACCTCAGAGAGAGGAATCAGGTACTGCCTTTTGGGTTTGGACGACCTCACTCATTGTAGTGTCCTCAGTGCATGCCTGTCATAGCCGATGTCTGAGTGCCCTTCCTGTTTGTGGCTGAACGATGTCCCACTGCATACACAGACCACACTGGGTTTATCCGTTCATCGGTGAATAGATGCTTGGGTTACTTCCTCCTTTTGGTTGTTTTGAATAATGCTGCTATAAATGGGATGTACAAATATCTGTTCAAGTCCCTGCTTTCACTTCTTTTGAATAAATACCCAGAAGTGGAACTGAAGGGTCATATAGTAATTCTCTTCAATTTTCTTGAGGAAGCAACAAACTGTTATCCACAGCGGCTACACCATTTTACATTCCCGCTAGAAATGTGTGAGGGTTCCAGTTTCTCCACCCTTGCCAACACTTGTTTTCCATTTTTTTTAATAATAGCCAGCAAAATGGTTGTGAGAAGAATTTCATGGTTTGATTTACATTCCCTAATGATTAGTGACATTGAGCATCTTCTCATGTGCCTGTGTGTCTTTGGATAACTGTCCAATACCTTTGCCCTTTTTTTTTCCCCCTTCTCCCGCCTACACTCTCTCCCCCCCCCCCCCCCCCCCCCCCCCCCCCCCCCGCACTCTGGTGCAAGCCATTGTTTCTCAGTCTAGTTGTGTGGGACGCAGCTCCCTGGCCCATGCTGGTGTTACAAGCTTTGCGCTTCCCCCGGCTGAGGCAGTCGGTCACTGGTTGGCCACTCACAGCAGCTCACGGCAGCTCTCGCTAGCTGCCAGCCACTCGTGCTGGCCACCGGCTGCTCACGGCAGCACACAGAAGCACACAGAAGCTCATGTCAACCTCTGGCTGCTCACGGCAGCCCAGCTCCAGGGAGAGCTGTTGTTCACAATCTTAGCTGTAGAGGGCGCAGCTCACTGGCCCGTGTGGGACTCACCAGCGACCTCGGGGTTAGGAGCATGGCACTGTTAACCACCTGAACCACCGGGCCAGCCCCCTTTGCCCATTTTTTAATTGGATTGTTTGGTTTTTTCGGTGGTTGTTGAGTTGTAGGAGTTCTTTATATATTGTGGATATTAAACTTTTACCGGATAGATGAATTTCTCCCATCCTGTGGGTTTTCTTTTCACTCTCTTAATAGTATCCTTTGACACACACAAGTTTTTCATTTTAATGAAGTCCAATTTATCTATTGCTGTCATAGCCAAGAAATCATTGCCAAATCCACTGTCATGAAACTTCTCCTATGTTTTCTTCTAAGAATTTTATAGTTTTAGCTCTATGAAGTCTTCGATACATTTTGAATTAATTTTTATATGTAGCGTAAGGTAAACGTCCAGCTTCATTCTTTCGCATGTGGGTATTCAGTTTTCCCAGCACCATTTGTTCAAAACACTGTCCTCTTCCCTGGAATGATCTTGGCACCTTTGTTGGAAATCAACTGACCATAAATGTGAGAGTTTATTTCTTGACTCTCAACTCTTCCATGGAGCTATATGTTCATCTTCATGCCAGTACCACAGTCTCCTCATTACTGCAGCTTTGTAGTAAGTTTAGAACGAGGGAAGCGTGAGTCCAACTTTGTTCTTTTCCAAGATTATTTTCTCTGTTTGGGTCCCTTGTAATTCCATGTGAATTTTAGGATGGATTTTCTCTTTCTACAGAAAACAGCACTGGGTTGTTGAGAAAGGTTGCACTGAATCAGTAGATCTCTTAGGACAGCCTTGACGGCTGAACAATATCAAGTGTTCCGGTCCGTGAACACGGAGGCCTTTCCACTCGTTTGTGTCCTCTTTAATTTCTTTCAGCAATGTTTCTTTTTTTTTAATGGATCATACCTTTATTTATTTATTTTAAAGATTTTATTGGGGGAAGGGGAACAGGACTTTATTGGGGAACGGTGTGTACTTCCAGGACTTTTTCCAAGTCAAGTTGTTGTCCTTTCAGTCTTAATTGTGGAGGGCGCAGCTCAGCTCCAGGTCCAGTTGCCGTTGCTAGTTTCAAGGGGCGCAGCCCACCATCTGTGGGAGTCGAGGAGAGGAACCAGCAACCTTGTGATTGAGAGCCCACTGGCCCATATGGGAATCGAACCAACAACCTTTGGCGTTAGGAGCACAGAGCTCCAACCGCCTGAGCCACCGGGCCGGCCCTCAGCAATGTTTGATAGTTTTCAGTGTACAAGTCTTCGACCTACCTTCTAACTTTAATTTATTCCTAAGTATTTTCTTCTTTTGGGTGCTATTGTAAATAGAATTATTTCCTTAAATTTTTTTTGAATTGTTCATTGTTAGTTTATAGAAATGCAACTGATTTTTGTGTGTTGATTTTGTATCTTAGAACTTTGCTGAATTTGTTTATTAGCTCTAACAGTTTATGTGAAATTTGTAGAATTTTCTTCATATAAGATTACGTCATCTGTGAAAAGAGATAATTTTACTTTCCTTCCTTTCCAATTTGGATGTTTTGTATTTCTTTTCCTTGCCTAACTGCTCTGGCTAGAGCCTCCAGTACTATGTTGAATAGAAGTGACAGAAGCAGGCATCCTGGTCTCGTTTCCGGTCGTAGAGGAAAAGCTTTCTGTCTTTCACCCCTGAGTAGATGTTTGCTGTGGGCTTGGACACGCTTCATCATGTTGAGGAAGTTTCCTAGTTTATGAAGAGTTTTTATTGAAAAATAATATGTTGAATTTTCTCAAATGCTTTCTCAGTATCAGTTGAGATAATTTTGTGGTTTTTGTCCTTCATTCTTTGAATACACTGCATCACATTGATTGATTTTCATGTTGAACCATCCTTGCATTCCAGGAACAAATTCACCTGGTCATGGCGTGTAATCTGTTTAATATGCTGCTGAATTCTTTTTACTGTTATTTTGTTGAGGATTTTTGCATCACTGTTCGTAAGGGACATTAGTTGTTTTTTTTCCCTTGTGATGTCTTCATCTGGCTTTGGAATCAGGGCAATGCTGACTGGCCTTACAGAATGAATTTAGGAAATGTTCCCTCTTCAATTCTTTTGGAAGAGTTTTAGATAGATTGGTGATAATTCTTCTTTAAATATTTGGTAGAATTCACCAGTGAAGCCAATCTGGTCTGGGCTTTTCTTTATTGGGAGGTGGGTCTGACGCTGTTGAAGACGAGGTAACACAGTGAAGCCACCTGCAAGGTCTCCCAAGGTCACCCAGGCAAAGAAAATGAAGCCAAGATTTGGGATTGTGTTTCTGTAGAGGAGAACTGTGCCACGCAGGTGGCCTTCCCGCCCTTCTCCTGTTCCTAAGCCTGTGGTGTGATGGCAGAGCCCGGATATCTGTCCCGGTGGAGTCAGCCCGTCTCCCCACCCTGCGCCCCCTCCGACCATGTAGACAGCAGAGGGTCTGGGATGCTGGCTGCTGTGGCCTCTGTTCTGTGCCTGTGCCCCCACCCTCGGTCTGGGAGAGTTTGGTGAGGGGGGCTGTCCTCTGGGCCTCAGCCTGTGCAGCCTGGGTTGGTTCCCCCTGGCTTCCCTTGGGGAGGTGTCCACATGTGCACCTCCTGATTTCACGTCCCCTCCTGGGTAGAATCCCCAGGTGTCTGAGAATTTAACATAAGTCCAGTGACTCATGGGTCAAATCATAAAGGAAGAATAATAAAAGTCCTACGTAGTAAAATGTGCAGAATGTAGCTAAAGTGGATTTACTAGGGAACATACAGCCTTTTAAAGTCACACTAGAAAAGAAGAGAGGCTGCAAGTGAGTTAAGCTTCTAACAGAGACAGAAGGACAAGTCCTTAGGAAGTGTCCAGATGAGAGCAGAGATGAAGGGGACAGATGTGGCAGGCTGCAGGCAGAAGGGCAGGTGCCTCCAAGCCCGAGGAGATGGCCGTCCAGACGGCAGGGGACACTGGGGGAAGATGTGCCGCTACCTGCCTCAGCGTCCTCTCAGGAGGGGACCAGTCTGAGGCCTGGCCTGTGCCCTCTGTTTGCCTCAGGACCTATTCTTCAAATACACCTGGAATAACTTCCTGCACTTCCAAGTGGAGCTGTGCGTAGCTGCTATTCTCTCCCATGCCGTCTGCGAGGACAGGCCCGAAGCCAGCGGATCCGAGAGCGGGATGGAGCCTCCGCCTGGGGACGGGGCCGCAGAGACCCCCCGGCCTGCTGCCGGCCACCCCGAGAACACAATGGTGACGCACGTAAGTCCAGCCCGTGTCCGGTGTGTCGCTGCGTGTCGTCGTGGCATGCTGAGCCCCACCCAGACCAACAGGTGACAGTCACGCTGACGGGGGCTGTCGTAGCCGGCATTGCCCCCTCCCTCGTGCGTTTTCTCTTCTAATCCTCATGTGACTTGGGAGTGTTCTCCTTTTACCCACGAGAAAAAATCATAAAGAAAGGGCCACGGAGCTGCTGGGGCAGAGGGCGCGGGGGGAGGGCGTTTGCCCACGTCGGTCTCGCCCGTTGTGGCTGCAGCCCGAGCCAGCCCCGTCCAACCTGGCATGTCTGCTGGTGACATAACGAGGCCAGGAGGGCAGTGCAGGGGCTGGGATGCGTCCGAGTTTCACGAGAAAACTGGGATTCTGCACCTGGTGAAGTCACGTGCATGAGTCCTCGACATGACACGCCTCTCCATTCCCGGGCCTTCGCGTTTGCCCCGAGTGCTCCGCCCACCTGCGTGCACCTGCGCGTTGCCTGCTAAGCCCCTCAGAGCCTGACCAGAGCCGCCTGTCCCCCAGCTGTTTCAGAAGTGCTGCCTGGTCCAGAGGATCCTGGAAGCCTGGGAAGCCAACGACCACACACAGTGAGGACCACCGGGCACTCGGGCTTGGGTTTCAAGAGAGGGGTCCTGCTACTGGGGAAACAGCCGCTGGGGCTGCTGGGAAAGGCCAGGGCGCAGGGAGCTGAGCAGGAGAGACAGGCAGAGCCACCAGGGCCTGCACTGTGGCCCGGCTCCTGCCATCTCCCCATCCCAGCACCAGCCACTTCTCTCACTGAGCCTTCGAACCCTCAAAAGCATGTCCAGGCCACGTCCTACTCGCCCCATCCAGCCTCCCGTCACGTGAGCAGCTGGGCTCTTTCTGAAAACACAGATGGTGTCACCCTTGCCTGAAAGTCTTGGCCACCCAGGTCCCCAGTGTGGCCGGCAGGGTCCAGTGTGGCAGCCCCCACCCACCGCCACCTCACTGCCTGAGTGCTGCTCCTGGGGGGCTCTCACCTCCCCTGTTCAGTGCTGTGACTGAACCCACCGGTGTCCGTTCTCCAATATCAGTGTGCCCCGGGCCCAGTGCACGTGTCACCCGTATGACCCTGCGCCGAGCCTTTCTGTGCACACCTGCCCTTGAGGGCTCACAGCTGTCCTCAGGCTGCGGGCTCCGCCCTGGCTGGCTGGCAGGTCACAGGCCCTTCCCAGCGTCACCTGTGGCAGTTCCACCTGGCCGCCCTGACCCCTTCCTCTGCCGGGCTGGGCTCTTCAGCTCAGGTGCTCACCTCGGCTTCCTCTTCGGCGCGTCGTCGGGCTGTCAGGGAGAATGTGGTCGAGAGCAGACTGTCCACTCTGACCCGAGTGCTGCGTTTCTAGACACATGAGCACGTTGAACGCAGAGCTCTCCTGTTGGGTCGTGGGTGTAGCAGCAGAAAGGCTGGACGCAAAGCCACGTGTTCATGGCAGCCTGGATGGAGAGGTGGACCGGAGGCAGGGAGTGTGCACCAGTGAGGGCTGGTGACTTGTGCAGCCAGAGAGCCCGAGACAGGCCCCGCCCCAGAGCCCCGCCCACTCTGGGGCCCGTTGGATTTTTCTGGAGCCTGCAGCTCCCTCGGTGGGCACTGTAGCAGGGGGCCTTTGCAGTAACCTGTCATGCCTTCTGCTGCTGCGCTGGGTTTCCCCTCAGGCAGTGGCTCTGCAAGTGGGTGAGGGGGCAGCCCTGGAAGGGCCGCAGCGCCGGTGCAGAGGGCTCATGGTGCATGTGGGGAGCACGAGCTCTGAGCCCCACGCACGCCCATTTTCTGGTCCGTACAGTGGAGGTAGGAGCAGCATCTGCCTCATTAGCACCTGGGAGTGAGAGTGAGTGAGTGGCTGGCACGGAGCAGGCGCGCTCCAAAAACCAGTGTCCTGCGGGCAGGCGAGGCTGTGAGGGGACCCTCGGGGGGCGGTGGGACAAGGCCCGGCCAGCAGCGCCCCGTCGCTGCGTTCACTTTCAGGGCTGCCGGAGGCATGAGGCGTGGGAACATGGGCCACCTTACGCGGATCGCCAACGCGGTGGTACGGAACCTGGAGCGGGGCCCCGCGCACACGCCTGTCGGAGAGGTCATCCGAGGTGAGGACATGCGCCTGCCTTCCCACGGGGAATCTCCCCGCAGGGTGCCTGGGCATGTGTCCGTTCCGCGAGGCAGACATCTATTCGGTCTCCAGGCAGTTCACGGCTCAGGCTGGCTCACAGGTAACCGGTCAGCGTGCTGCTCACGCCTGCCAGGTCCTGGCAGAACCCCACGCTTCTGCCCACAGTCTGGCTGCTCCCTGAAGTCAGGTGGCTTTGGGGACCTTCCTAGCACAAGTCTGGGAGCCGAGGAGGTAGCCTTTGTCCCCTGGACCCGGCCCCTCCCCTCTCACATCCTGGACAGTCTGCAGCTCCTGGGCCCCAAACTTCATGGACTGAGCTCCGGGGCAGGGTCTCGGTTCAGACGGGAAGGCTGGCGGTTCAGAAGGGCCTATGTGGCCTCGCTGGGGAGGGGACGCCCAGGCCAGTGTGAGCAGTGTGTTCCCAGGGTGCCGAGGGGCACGGGAGCCCAGGGATGGCCAGGAGGCAGGGCAGGTCCGAGGGGTCAAGGAGGGCCTTATGGGGACGGACGGTGAGGCCCCACGAGCCCAGGCCCCCGAGGGGACTAGCGCCTTGGTCACGCCAGCTTCGTAGCAAGGACGTGTGGGGCTTTGGGACAGTTGGGCAGGAGGAAGATGGCCATGTGCTCACGGACAGTGTTTGCACAGAGGAGTGTGTGAGGAGACAGTCATGGTGTGTGGGGGCCACAGGCACTGGGAGCCCGGGGTGGGCCTGGGGCAGGGGCCTCGGCCTCCCTTCCCCCCACAGCCACCCCAGATGTCACCTCAGGGCCCTCCTGGACCTCCGCCATGGCACTTGTCCCGCCCTCTTTGGTGACCAGGCTCCCACTCCCTGCAGGGCTCCCTGCGGACTGCCGTGGGCGCTGGGAGAGCTTCGTGGAGGAGACGCTGACGGAGACCAACCGCAGGAATGCCGTGGACCTGGTGAGCACCAGGCCGTGCAGCCTGTGGCTGGGTGTCCAGGCTTCAGAGCCCTGAGGCCCTCAGTCCCGCCCGGCTCGTCAGAAGCCCCGGTGTGGGGCTCATGTCCACCCACTGCTGTTTCAGGTAAGCACCCACCACCTCCACCCCTCGAGTGACGATGAGGACATGGAGGGCGCTTTCCCTAACGAGCTGTCCCTGCAGCAGGTGCGTGTGGCCAGCTCCGTGCCCACCAGGCCCTTCCCTGCACTCTGGGCAGCTCTTAGGCCTCTAGGCGTCCTACGCCCGGGCGTCACCATGCTGCCTGGGAACTAGGCCCCGCCCACGCACCCTTTCACGAGGGGCAGACCCCCAGGGCCACTTACACTGAGGGGACCCCTGGACACGGTGGGTGAATTAAACATTAAACGGGGCTGTTGAGACGTGACCAACCGCACGTGAACACACACCCCGTGTGGGCAGGATTTGGGGGGCTCCTGGAGGCTGAGCCTGCCCTGTGACGCCATCTCCCCCAGGCTTTCTCCGAGTACCAGGTCCAGCAGATGACGGCCACCTTCGTGGACCAGTTTGGCTTCAATGATGAGGAGTTTGCAGAGCAGGACGACAGCGTCAAGTGAGCCCACAGGACACCTGGGTTGCGACACCTTCTCTGCGACCTCGCTGTCTGCCCCCGGCCCTGCGCCAGCAGGCGCCCTGCGTCCCTTGGGGCTGCCTCCCACCCATGCCATGACCCCGACTGGAGCCTTCACCACCGCACACCCCCCCATTTGCGGTCCCTTTGGGAAGGAGTTGCGTTCCGCTCAGTCTGACCAGGTCCTGGCCCTAGAGGCCATCACACCGTTTCCTCAGCCGACAGCCAAGTGTGACCCCGCCCCACAGACCCGCTGTGGGCGACTGGGCAGAGCACGGCCTCAAGGCTCCTCCTGAGACATCCTCACGGGAGCAGGTTGTCACCGCACAGACCAGACAGAGCAGCTGGGTGGGGCCAGCCCTGGGTTCTCCATCCACAGGTGCAGAGAACAAGTGAGCGTGAACGGGGCCGGGTGTGGGGGTGCCACTGCCATCCCAGCCCCCCTCCACGCCCTCGCTGCCCATTGCTGCCAGGTGACGTCCAGTTCTGCACTGGCCACGAGCCGTCACCTCGGGGCTGCAGACCCCCAGGTCCACATGTGGCGTCATCTCCCCCTTCCCTCCCCAGGACCCCCAGCCCAGCCCCTCTTGGTGTGTCAGGGACACCGTGTCCCTGGTGAGGTAGTGTCCCCTAAGGGGACAAGCCCCAGGGCCAGGTGCTGAGCGTCGGCTGTCATTTCAGTGCCCCGTTTGACAGGATCACAGAGATAAACTTCAACATCGACGCCGATGAGGACAGCGTGAGTCCCCGCTCGGTGCTTGGTGGACGGGGCAGGGTGGGGGGGGCCAGCGGGGGTTCTCCATGGGGGCAGTGAGGGACAGGCGGGCGCTGTCGCAGCCCAGCGCGGCTCTGTTTGAGGCCTGCTGTGGGGACCACATCCAGCCCTTTGACGATGACGAGGACGATGACATCTGGGAGGACCAGGACACGCGCTGTGCTGCCCGGGTGACGGCCAGAGCCAGGTGTGTGGCCCGCCCGTCCTCCCGGAGCTTCCCCAGGGAGTGGGGCCTCCGGGTGCTGTGACGCCCCTGCTCTGACTGCCTCTCCCCAGGTTTGGGGGCCCTCATGCCTCAGAGAATGGCCTGGCGCGTGGAGGCCGGGACGGGGAGGAGGCAGACGCGGGTGCGGCTCGGGTGGCGGCCTCTCCAGCTGCTGCCCAGAAGGAAGTTCCCCGCGTGGACAGTGGCTCAGAAGGTAGATGCTTGGGGGCCAGTGTCCAGGCTGTGCAGGGGACACGGGTGCTGGGGCGTTTGGAGATCTGGCCTGGGAGTGGCAGGGGCTCCCACGGGCCTGACGCCCACTGACCTGTCTGCACTTTGGAGCACATGGCCCTGAAGGCGATGGCTTTCCTGTGACCCCAAATGCAAGGACACGGGGTTGGTGGCAGGTGCTTTGGCTCAGTCCTGACAGCCCCCCAGCCATCCCGTCCACCGGCGCCGGCACTGCCTCTGTGGGGCCTCGGTGTCAGCTGGGCCTGGCGTCTCCCCCTGGCAGGCACGTGGACGGTGTTTGATGAGCCGGTGAGCCCCACGGCTTCGGCCCCCGGAGTGGCGATGGATGTGGGTTCCAGTGTGTGGGCAGCCAGCGCCCCCAGCACCTCGGCTCTGGAGGAGAAGGGCTGGGCCAAGTTTACCGACTTCCAGCCTTTCTGCTGGTAAGGGGCTGGCTGGGCGGCGACCCCGTCCGCCATGGGCCATGTGTCCCGGGCAGAGGCTCAGGCTCATCCTCGTCCGCAGCTCTGAGTCGGGGCCCAGGTGCAGCTCCCCAGTGGACACAGGCCTCGGCGATGCCCAGGACGGCCTGAACCAGGGCCCAGAGAAAACCTGTGAGTAGGCGCAGCTCCGAGGGCAGGGCAGGGCCCCCGGGTGGCCCTTGGAGTGGGGTCTGACAGGCCTGCAGAACCCCAGCGCCCTGGCGGGCAGTGAGGGCCTTCCCGACCCAGCGGTGTCCTGGCCCTTGGTTGGTGCAGTCACGCGTGTGTGCTGTGCTACCTCCGTGGCCTTGGGCGTCTGTTCAGAGCCTTTGACCCGGAGCCCCACTGCACAGACTTGGAAGCTGCCAGGGCGTCAGGTCCACAAGGGAGGGGTGGGACTTAGAAGCCACCAGGCTGAGTGGGGGCCCTCCCTGCAGGGGGAGAACAGCCCCTTCATGGGGACAGCCCCAGACAGTACGTGGGACAGGTTCTGTCCATTATGCAGGTTGACATTCTCGCATGCCACACGAATTTGGCGGCCCCACCGCCCTCACCTGTCACTGGGTCCCTGTCTTGCAGTTGGCCCTGCCTCCCCGTGTGCCTGGAACGTGTGTGTGTCCAGGAACGCCTCTCTGGTGGCTTCCGACAGTGACGAGGACAAGCAGAAGGTGGCTGTCACCTCAGAGGCTGTCAGTATGGGTCCCGGCCGGGAGACCCCCCCACTGCCCACATCTGTCCCCAGGTGCACAGGGGTCCCCAGCACTGCGCTTGCCTGGGAACAGGCGGACACTGCTGCCCGTGACCCCAGAGGCAGGCTCTGTGGAGGGGGTGCCCTCGCTGGGATGGTTGTTGAGACAGCACAGGGCCTGAGGGTCCCGCTGCCCCACCCACAGGCCTCCGTGGACAGGATGCCACGCCTGCCGGTTGTCCCTGGTGGTGGTGGTGGTGGCTGTGCCTCTGTCCCGTCTGGTGTGTGCTGAGTCCCAGCCACGTGTCCACCTAAACCAGACACCTTGGGAGGCCCGTCCCACTTGGACAGTAGGATGGGGTGTGTGAGGACTTCGCTGGGGGCATCTGAACTCTGACTGGGGGTGTCCCTCCCCACACTCCCCACCAGGAAGGTCCAGGCCTTTGGAATCCCGGCTGGCTGGCGGTGGGGGGAGGACTAGGGAACGGGTGGCAGGTGGGCTGGAGCTGAGGCTCTACGGGGTGAGGAGGGAGGTCCCAGGCGGGACCCCCACCAGGAGGGAGCAGGGAGCATGTGAGGCGGGCCTTCCCCCACAGGTGGGGCAGGCTGGCACCTGGCAAGGTCCTGCCCACTCCCATCCCTGGAGGCTTTGGAGCTCCGTGCATCCTATTGGTGGGGGGCCAGCTCTGGCCCACCAGGACCCCAGACAACATGGCGCTGGGGTTTGCAGGAAGGGTACGGCCTGCAGGTGGGGCACGTAGACGGAATGAAAAGAAAAGCCTGAGCCAGCCGAGGGGGCATCAGGGCGCCTGGGGTTCCCGAGGCAGCTTCCTTCCTCAAGTTGAGAGTCACTAAAATTTTCCAGACCTTGTCCTAACGCCCACCCTCCACACCCCCCACGGCCAGAAAGCCTGCTGTGAAAGCAGCCGTCTGTCTGCACAGCCCTGGCCCTGCCCACTCTGGCTGACATGGGCCTTGCGCCTTTGCGAGTCGGTCATCTCCAGGCTCTCGTGTGGCCTTTTCTCAGTTGCACTGATCCTCACACGGCCCCGCAGGACCCTTCCTTCTGACCTTGCCTTTGCAGGCTCCCAGGGGTCTTTGTAAGGCTGGAGTTGACATCACGCAGTGGAAGCAGGTGTGGACCAGGCCAGGAGCTGTGGGTGCGCCCTTCTGGGCTGCAGCAAGAGGGGCAGTGTCTCGAGGCCACCGCCATCCTGCCCTGGCCCTTTCTGGCTGTGGGAGGGGGCATGTGGGCAGACAGGGCCCGTGGGCTGTAGCGAGGACCGCAGGCAGCACCGGAGGGAGTGCCTTCTAGGACAGGGGGCTGCACTCGTGGTGCAGCAGGCTCAGGATGACAGGCAGCTTGTCTCCGGCATGTTTAGAACTTGGAGTGAAGTTGCCCTGGGGGTGGCCCAGGTAACCAAGTGCACGCCTGCCACACAGGGCCCCGCACGCTGCCAGCGCACCACCAGACCCCGCCTCTCCTGCACCTGCAGAAGCCACCTCCGCCCTGCCCATGGCTGTCTCCCCCGAGGCAGCCACCACAGTACGGAGCAAGGTCAGTCCTGCTCCAGCCACTCCAGCAGTGTCTGTGTTGGTGGTGTCAGTGACCTCAATGCCTGTGGTGGCCGTCACCACCACAGCCCCAGCCACCCCAGCCCCAGCCAGTCCAGCCGTCTCTACAGTGGCTGCCCCAGGGACAGGGACAAAAGACAGGTGAGCAGAGCAGGCTGGGGAAAGGGGACTGAATGGGCACTTGGGCCCTGAGCGGCTCCAACCCTCCCAGCCCTCTTCCTGCAGGACCATGGACGAGCCACCGCCTGCAGGAACCGCCTCCAATGGCCCCGTGTGAAGCTGCTGCCGCCCAGCCATGGCGTGCCCTTAATGGAAAAACTACCTGGTGATGCAATTTGTCTTTTTTAATTTAATTTAATTTTAAAATAAATGCTGCATTGGCAAAGCTGGCAGTTGGAACCAGTCAGCCGGCCCAGCTCGCATCGCTCCTGCCCAACCCCACGCACAGCAGTAAGGCCTCAGAGGTGCGCGCGGCCTGCCAGAGCGGGGCCGTGACCCCGAGATGCCACGACGACTGAGGGCACGATGGGCGCAGACGCCACAGGCTCCCAGCCTCAGTTTTTAGCGATTTTTTTAAACAAACGCAGAAAGAGCCGCATGTTTGCACTTTGGGTCTGCTGGCTCTGGGGACAAACGTGCGTCTGGAGCTGGGCTGGCTAGACAGGGTCTTAGCTGCCCAGTGGCCCTCGGAGCTGGCCTTGAGCCTGGCTGCAAAGTGTGACTGCCTTAAACAAGCCCTCGCACCCGGGTGTTTGAGGCGCCTGGCAGGGGCTGGCTGTGGGCGTGCAGGACGGGGTGCTGGGAGGGTGGGGACTGCACCTGGGGGCAGGACCGCATCCTCCTCGAGGGCCCGCAGGAATGTTTGATGTCGAGTCTATTTCTAATGTTCTGATGATCTGACAGGGCACCCCAAACCCCAACTCCTAATAAAGTTATTCTTACTGACAAGCCTGCATATTGTGACACTCAGCCATGGGGGTGTCTGCTGCCCTAGGCCCATCCCGGGTCGCAGCTGATGCTACACAAAACAAGCTCTACCTGGAACTTGTGAGACAAAGCCGGGAGCCAGTGCTGTCCCCAGAGGGCCACCCATCCTTGCTGGCCAGACGAGAGGGGCAGATGGAGGGCACTGAGGTGGGAGGAGGATCTCCCCGCAGTGACTGTCTCTCCCAGGCAGCCCTGGGCCTGCACCAAGCACCCTGTGACCCCCACTTTGGTGACTACTGATCTCCCCACGTTCCCTCCATGGGAACAGCCCCATGGCCACCCCACGACATCACAGGCCCGGGACCCCCAGGCTATGGGTTTCCTGGGTGTTGGTAACCTTGGTCTGACTGCCGTCCATGTGGCCTAGGCAGGGCCTGGGTACCTTCCTCATGGCCCAGCCAAGGCCACCCGTGGGTCCTCCCCACACCTGCACCTGTGTCCACCTATTGTTCACCTCCCACCTGACGGGTCACTGCTGGCTGGGCTCCCCATACCACCAGCCCCGCTGACCACAAGCCAGTGGCCACCACCCAGCCACTCTGGGATGGTGTCAGCCTATTTGATACCCGTCCCCAGCCCCCACACCTCACCTGCTACCAGCCCCACAGGTGAGGCCGTAGGCCTGGCAGGACTCATGTTGGAATGGGAAAGGAGCAGCAAGGAACCAGTGACACCGGAGACACCGGGGAGGGGGATGGGAAATGTTCAGAGCCGAGTTCCCAGAACCACGGCCGTCAGGTAGCAGCCCTCGCCAGCCACAGGGCCGTGCCCCCACCCTCCACACGTGACCCTTCTGCTCCAGTCTTCACAGCACCCTCGCTCCCCAGGCCGCCCTTCCCATTCCTCCACCCACTGCTGAGCAGGTGCCCAACCATTCCCACCCAGTCTGCCCTCTGAGAGCCTCCAGGGGCTGCACCAAGGACCGGCTCCACCCCGCCTTAGGGAAACGACTCCCTGGTCACCAGGGGTGCTTGAGCAGGGAGGGGAGGGTCTTCCTCTCAGGCTGCGCCAGCCCCAAGCCTCAGGCCCCAAGCAGGAGCGTGGTGAAGCCACCCCAGGGCTGTGGACAGCCTGGCACCCGCCCTCGGCCGCCCACGCGGTGGACGCAGGGCCTGGACAGGGCGGTCAGGGGGCTGAGGAGACGCAGGAGGGTGGCACATAGTTAGTTCTCTCTTTATAGACTCTGGTTCTAGGAACAGGGAGCCTCGGCCGGCCGGGGCCAGCAGGCGCACGGGCCGGCAGGGCGGGAGTGGGCTATTTACAGGCCCGCCGTGAGGGCTGTACCATGGCCGCCTCGCGTCCGGCCGGCCGGCGCTCAGCCACGCCTCCGATAAGTTACAGCGGCCGGCCGGGCGGGGGCGGGGGCGGGGGCTGTACACACAAGCTGGGGGGCTGGGCCTCAATACTGTCAAGGGCGGGGGCTGTAAACATGGCCGGGGGGCCCTGCCCACCCCTAGTGGTCTGGAACGAGTGGACGCAGGCCGAGCAGGGCCGGGCTCAGGCGTCTGACAGGCAGCCCTGGATCTGGTCCACCCACTGCTGGGCTGACGGCACGTCCTGGGCACAGAAGTTGTAAACACGGCGCGTCGTCTTCACCTGGGGAGGGTGGGTGGCTGAATCCTCGGCCCCACCTACCCACGGGGCCCCGCCCACCCCCACACCCCCGCCACCGCAGCTCACGTCGAAGAAGGCCT
Source organism: Rhinolophus ferrumequinum (assembly GCF_004115265.2). Classification (NCBI taxonomy): domain Eukaryota; kingdom Metazoa; phylum Chordata; class Mammalia; order Chiroptera; family Rhinolophidae; genus Rhinolophus; species Rhinolophus ferrumequinum. The sequence continues at coordinate 315,341 of NC_046293.1, read as the reverse complement.
TCTCATCCACGGTCTTGGGGGCGCCCATGGTGGGGGTGCCGGGCGCCACGGCCTCCACCTCCGCCAGGTCGATGATGCCCTTGCACTCTGTATCCACGCGGTGGTCATAATAGCGCAGCTGAGGGGTGAGAGAAAGGAAGTCAGGGCGGGGTCCCCCAGCCCCACCCCCCAGGCCCACTGACCACTCACCTGGTGCTTGGTCTTGTCCAGCACAAACCAGCGGGCCTTCCAGGGTTTCATGAAGGCCCCCTTCTTGTAGAGGGTGCCCTCGTGGGACCTGCATTTGCCAGAACCAGGCTGGCTGTCAGGGCCCAGCCCAGATCCCAGCAGCTACCCCGCCTGTACCAGCCCAGTCCTGACAGCAGGAGTAAACGGACCCACGGCTGGAACACTGGACGGGCCACCAAGAAGCCCTGGAGTTCCCAGAAAGGGTTCCCCTCACATGACAGAAACTGGACACGGTCCCACACCACAGCCAGAGGGCGGGGAAGCAGCCCACACGCAGGGCAAGGGCCCTGGACCAGGAGGAACATGCAGCCTGCCTCACCTGGAGCCTGCTTCAACCTCACCTTGCCTGCCCTCACAGGTACCCCCGAGCCCGTCCCTCTGTTCCTCTGCAGCCACCTGCTCTCCCAGCAACTGTCAGCTTATGCTCAGGCCACCACCGTGTCCTCACCACACATCCTTCCACCCAAGAAGTGACTAGATGCTCCCAAAGGCACCGGAGCCCCAGCTCAGAAGTGCCCACACCTGTTCTCACTCTCAGCCGTCTGGAACTGGCTATACAGTGTGCTGGTGCTGCGGCGGGCGGCCTGGCGCGAGCCGGATGCAGTTGACCCACTGCTCTGGTCACTGTCCAGGCTGAGGCTCAGGGTGGAGCCGACAGGCCCCTCCTGCAGGTACACACCCAGCGAACGGCGGTGGTGGGGCATGCTGGACACCAGCAGGGAGCTGGGGGTGCCCTGGGGGCAGAGATGGGGCCGTGTGGGTGCCAGGCGGCCTCCTCGGGCAGCAAGCCCACCCAGTTCACCCCGCGCCTGCTCACACGTCCGTCTGGCCGGCCTTCGAGGCGCTGCGCAGCCTTCACCCGATCCCAGGTGTCTTTCCAGCGTTCAGGGGGTCGGCCCAGCTCTGTCTCCAGCCGCTGCAGCTCCTAGGGGAGAATTAGTGAACATTTAAAAGATCATTCAGAAGAAAATACCCAGCCGGAACATGCAAAGACGAAAGGGAAGGAAAATGCAGGAAAGTGAGGCAGTAAGAAAAGGTCTACTGTGCACATAACTGGAGGACAGAAAGAGAAGGCAAGGTGGGAGAATGCACAAAATCACTTTGGAGACACTAACAGGCATCAAACGACACACTCAAGGAGCACTACAAACCCCAGCGGGTATCACAGAAAAACTGCTGACATACAAAGGGACCCCAAAACCAACCAGAGAGAAAACATGCTCTCCTCCAAAGAACAACGTAACTGCCCACCAGCTCCGACCTAGGGACAGTAGACTTCCGCTTCCAGACACAACAGTGTGAATGAGCCCAACTAGCCCACCCTCCGTAGTAACGGTGGAAATGGACAGCAAAAGGAAGCAGTTGTTTTCAGATGCTGGACAGCAGGGCAGCACTGAAGCCGAGACAGGGCGACACCAGGGGCATGGCCACAGTGTGGGAGGTGAAACCCTAGCAGAACACAGGGTCTGGCCGAGCTTGAGGCAGACATGGGAAGCTTGTGGATGCTAAAGCACATGGACTGCAGGGCAGCGTACACGAGGTGAGAATGGCACACATAAGCCTCCTTGAGTCTTTGGCCAAATTAAACTGCCATGTGGCAGGCAAGACATCACAAGGCCTGAGCAGTTACTGAGAAGCTGTGAGCTAAATCCAAACTCTGGAGGTTACTCACTGCAGGAAGATAAAGAACTGACAAACAACTAGAGTGGCGACATCTCGCTGAAGAACCAAACTTTCAACTGAAACCTGGGATGGCCATGTCTTTGGAGTACGGCTCTGCTAAATCTAGCATAAAGGCATATGGGAGCTGCCCTAACAAAGCTTAAAACATCCCTTGAAAAGACCCACAGTTCAGTAACTGCCTGCAAGAATAAACTCTTTAAAAGTAGACAACACAATCCTGATGCTCAACAATGTAGAATCTACAATGTCCAGCTTATAAAAAAATTATTAACCAAGCAAAATGGCAGGAAAAAGAGATTTGTACTTAAGGAAAAACTTAAAAAAAAAAAAAAACACCCAGAAATAAAATTGGTGTTGGAATTACCCCTACAAAAAAATTCAAGTTATTATAAACATGTTTAAGATATAAAGAAAAAGATGGACATAATGGTGGAACAGATGGGGACTCTACAAACAATGAAAGTATTAAAAAAAGAATCAAATGGAAATTCTAGAGCTGAAAAATACAATATCTAAAATGAAAAATTCATTAGGTAGGCTTAAGAGCACATATACGTAAGAAAGAAAAGTGTAGTGACCTTGAAGACAGGATAATAGAAATCACCCAAAATGAACTGCAGAGAGGAAAGATTGGAGGAAAAAAAGACTAATGACCTATGAGACTATGAAGTCCCAGAAGAAAGGAGGGAGAGATGTGCAGAAAAAAACTTTTTAAAGAAATAATGGCTTAAATATTAAATTTGTTGATGAAAAGTATCATTTCATAGATCTAAGAAGCTTAAGGAGTTCCAAGCAGGATGAATACAAAGAAAAATCACATGACGGTCAAACTGCTAAAACCAAAGATGAAGAAAAAAATCGTAAAGGTATTAAGAGAAAAAAAAGGCTGACATTATATGCAGTTTACAAGAATAAGAATGAGCACCAACTTTTAATCAGAAACAATGCAAACCAGAAAACATCTGGAATGATATAAACTACTCAATGTAAAAGAGCTGACAACCTATTCTGTATCCAAAAAAAAAAAAAAACCAAAACACTCTTAAAAAATAAAGGCACAATAAAGACATTTTGAAATAAACACAAGCTGAGGAAATTGTCACTGGCAGACTTGCATTAAAAAAAACATTAAAAGTCCTTCAGGCTGAAGAGAAATGATACTAGATCTGAGCTACACTGGAAGAGCAAAAAATACTAGAAATGGCAAAGAAAGAAGTTGACTACTTAAAAAAACATAATACATACTGTGTTTATATCACAAGAAAAAGTAAGCTATGATGACAATGGCACAAAGGAGAAAGCAAAGGAGAAAGGGGTGAATGGAAGGACACTGTTGTGTGGTTCCTGTGCGTAAGGCGGTACAACAAAATTCAAGATAGACTGTGACTGTATAGTCATCCCCCTTATTCGTGGAGGACACATTCCAAGACCCCCAGTGGATGCCTGAGACCATCCACCATCATACATACCTGTGATAAAGTTAAATTTATAAATTAGGCAGAGTAAGAGATTAACAACAATAACTAATAATAAAATAGAAGAATTATAACAATACACTGTAATAAAAGTTATGTGAACAGCTCCGGGGCCATTATCTAGTGAAGTAAGGGCCACTTCAACACAAGCACCACAACGACCAGACGGTCGATCTGATCACCAAGATGGCTCTGTGACTGGGGGGTGGGGAGTGTCTACGGAGGGTACAAGTCACATCCTGGGCCGGACGGAGCAGAATGGTGCGGATCTCTTTACGCCACTCAGAATAACACACAATTTAAAACTTAGGAATCATTTATTTCCAGAACTTTTCACTTAATATTTTCAGACTGCAGTTGACCATAGGTACTCAAAGCACGGATGCATAAGGGGGATGACTGTAGTCGCTGACAACCACTAAAAATACTGCAGAGTATGTCTAGTTCAAAGGCCTAGTAAAGTAGATAACACGGCATCCTAAAAGATACTCAGTTGTTAGGGGGGAAAAAACCAGAAAAGGAAGAAAGGAGCAAAAAATCGAAGTCTAGCAAGAAGCTAGACTTCAACTCAAACATCAGTAAGTGTAAATGGACTAAAAATTCCAATGAAAGAAACTGTCAAAATAGATGAAAAGCAGACCCCACCACATGCTGAGTACAAGAAACTTGACTTAAATATAGACACAGACCAGTTGAAGTCAAAGCACAGACAGTGACAGGCCACGTGGGTGCGGGTGCTAAGGAAACGGCACAAGTCCCACCACTTAAGACTCCAAGGCTATATGAGTATTCTCAGAGACAAAAAAGCACTGTTCGGCTTTCTGGGCTTGGGGGGACCCCTTCACCACAAACCCATGGCCCAGAGCTGGGCTGTAGCGCTGTTACTCACCACCTACCCTCCCGTGGGAATTAGCGCTTCCACTTTCCCCACAAGGAAACAAGCTCTGAGATGCTTAGTAGCCCATAAAAGGGAATCAGTCAACGGTGGGGAGGATCTCACGTCTGCACGCACCTCCAGCAGACGTGAGATGGCGTCGGGCTGGGCCCGGGGACGGCTGTCGTAGCAGGGCCACACCACACGGCGCCTGCTCTGGGGAGCGCCCCCGTCCAGCCGCTCCTCCTCCGGGGGCTCGGGCGGCCCCTGGGCCAGCTCCCAGTCGTAGGGGGGGCCCTCGGCCAGCGACTCCTCGGTGTAGAAGTCCCACACCTTCAGGTTGGACACGTTGCTGTAGGGCCGCAGGACCTGGGGGCGGGGCTGGCGTAAGGAGCTGGGCCGGCAGGAGCCCACCTGCCCGAACAGGAGCCGGCTCACCTCCGTGTCCTCAGGAGCGTACATGTAGTTGTAGAACACCGGTGTCCTCTTGCTGAGCCGGTCCACGTACTCCCACACCGACCTGCAGGCCTGCTGGCCCCGGCGCTCGCCCTTCTCCTCGTACAGCAGCCCTACAGGGGCAACGCTGAGCCGGCTGCCCTAGGCCCCGCCCCCAGACCCCAGGCCCCGCCCCCACCCTCCCCCTGGCCTTACCCAGCTCAATGCGCTCATAGTCCGAGTCCAGCAGGAAGGTCCGGAAGCGGCGGGACACATGGTGGTAGCCAAGAAACTTGAGGTAGAAGGGGCTGAACTCAAACTCCATGGGGAACTGCAGGTGGACCTGTGTGGGGGTCAGGGGTCAGAGGCCAGGGGCCAGGACCCAGCAGGCACAGCCTTCTGCCACAACCACCTGCTCACCTGGTGCACACAATCCAGGAACTGCAGGAAGACGGGTGTGAAGCCGCTGCTCTGCCCAGCCAGGGTGTGGGCCCCGCGGTGGCTGAAGCGATGGCCGAAGGACAGCCACTCCTTCTCCACCAGCAGGCGGAAGCCCTCCAACGTGCGGTAGAAGGGATCCGAGAGCAGCTGCACCAGCGACACCACCTGCCAGCACACCAGCACTCAGGAGGGCGCCCAGGCGACCTGGGTGCCCCGACCCACGGCCCACTGCGCACCTGGGTGGTGATGTCCCAGCCGTCCTCCAGGCTCACCAGGACGGAGGATCCCGAGTCCAGGAGCTCCACCACCAGCACCGACACCTGCAGCAGCTTGTGGATCTGCAGGGACCAGCAGCCCCTCAGACCCACACGTACACAGGCGTGCCAGCCAGCAAGGTGGGCACGGTCTGCTCTGGCAAGCTGACCACTGCTTCCTCCTGCCTTCCCAAGCCCCCCAGGGCTGAACAGGCAGACCATGTCTTTGAGATGCCCAGCCCCACCCCAAAGGACAGTAGTGGACACAGCCAGGCCCAGCCTCTCTCCACCGCACAGGTGCCACCACCCAAATGGGAAGTGGATGTCATCACGCTCTGCCAGGGCTGGCATGTCGGACAAGGGAGCCAAGACCCCGTCCTCCCTCAGCAACAGGTGAGTGGGGAGCCCAGTATCTAGGGGCAGCCCTGACAGCCTCTCCCCGTCTTCTCACTCCCAGGCCGCAGTGGGGCAGGGGCAGTGCAGAGACCTGAGTCAGCCATTCTGAGTCCTCGAGCGAGCGCAGGAAGGCTGGGCTGGGCTCGAGAGCAGGACAGCCAGGGACACACGCCTTCAGCAGCTTCTTGAAGCTGGTCTTCACCTGCCGTGCCTCGAACACCTCAATGGGCACCAGCTCCCACTGCTGCAGGGGGTCTGGCCGCACACCCTGGAGACCAGCATGGTGAGACGTGCCCAGGCCCCATGCTCCTGACTGGCCCCATGTCCCCACCCCAGTCACCTTGAGCTGGGCCTTGTCCCCGATGATGTATAGAGCTGCACGCTGAGGCCGCAGAAAGCCAGGGTCGGGGGGGGCCCCATTGGCCTGGGGGGGGGCCAGCATGTCTCTGCCTGCTAGCCGAGAGCCCACATCGCCACCGAGCACACCACTGCGCCCACTGGCCCGGACACTGCCCCATTTACCTGCACAGAGAAACCAGTTGAGCACCGGAGCTGGGCCAGGGCACCACTTACCTGGGGTTGTGCTCCCAAAGGGGTTGGGGGGCTGACAGGACCCCAGCGGGACCTGTGCCTGCATTAGTGTCGGGGGCTGGGGCAGGACTCGGGGTGTCAGGCTGTTAGTGCCCAGGGCTGTAGGGAGGGCAGGGTTATGCTGGTCTGTCACACGGGGCTGTTAGTGGCAGGTGTGGGGAGCCAGCCTGCATGGCTGGTACGGTACCTCGGGGTGCGGTCCGTCTGGAGGCCGAGGCCGCCATGGGATTAGACAGCGTGGTGACCCTGGCTCTGGGGCTGGGCACTGAGGGCACAGCAGAGAGAAGGCTTAGGCCTGGCCCCAGGCCTGGGTGTGTGCCCACTGTAGGGGGCCTGTGGCCCAAAGGGGCCAGGTGCAGAGCTGGGCTCTGAACAAGCCCCTCGGGAGCCCTGGAGACAGCAGGAGTCAGAGCCAAAGTACCTCTGGGCCCCAGGGGCAGGCCAGGGAGCAGAGGGCTGGGGACAGGTAGGAAGGGTCACAGGAGAGACAGGAACCCTAGGCTCCTCTCCATGGCCTGTCCCAGGACCCTCAGACCCCAAGGCACATGCCACCACGCGGCCTCTGCCCAGCACACAGCAGGATGGGAGGCCGAGATCCCAGCCCACAACCAGGGAGAGCAGTTCAGATGAGGACACGGGCCGGCCCAGCCCCAGCACCAAGCTGAGGGAGCCACCTGCCAGGGAGGGTAAGGCCTGAGATTCATGAACTGGGTCGGCCTGGCCAGGAGGCCTGGAGCCATGCGAGGCAGCTGCACAGTGGTCTGCAGGCCCCCAAGCCTGTGCCCGGCCCTGCCACAGGCTCACGTGCCTCTGCAGAGAGGACAACAGGGCCATTGCCCCCCGCCACAGCAGTCTCCACAGACAGGTGCACTACCAGCCCCCACACACTGGGCACGAGGGATGGTCACCCACATCAAGGACACGAGTCCTTGTGATGTGGACAAACCCTGGACTGGAACCCGCATACAGCTGAGATGAGGCCTGAACTCCGGGGACACCAGGAGGTAGCACTAGTGGGCTTAGGGGACAGAGATGCCCAAGCAGCAGCAGGGGGAGACACAGGCACTAGGGACAAAGGAGGCCATGGAGAGGGTGCCGCTGGCAGGCGCGACTCAGAACCTCGGGGGGAAGCGGAAGGCAGAGAGTGCAACTGCAAGTCATACTTAAAAATGGACTTTGATGTTCGGAAAACCAAAGCCACTTGAACTAGAGAGCGTGGTATTTCTGGAAGGGGAGCCGGAGGGCGTAAGGTCTGTGCCCCGAGAACAGAGGACGGCAACGCTGGCCGTCCTGGGAGGGCATGCCCAGGCGACCACAGGGCAGCCTGGCTGCTCATTCCCAGCTCCCCTGGCGCCACTGCCCAGACAGTGGCCACAGACACAGGTGCAGCATGAGCTGGGGGCTACAGGTCAAGTAGGGACAGAGGCTGCTGTGCTCAGATGGCAGAGAAGCACCGTGGGAGGCAGGAGTGGGTGTGCAGGACCCTCCGGTCTCACTAGGGAAGGCGAGCCCCTCCTGCCACACAAAGGGGTGGTGTGGCCACTGGCGGCCCTGTGGCGCAGGCAGGAGTGGCCTGGGCCAGTGGCAGAGCGTGCGACAGCAGGCAGCACAGCACACTTGGGCCGTCAGCTCACAGGACTCAGGGGGGACAGAGTGGGAAGAGTCAAGGACAACGCCTGAGCTTCTGGAGGGTTGGCCCATGGGTGGTGCCACCGGCCCCCAAAACCCACCTGTGCATCCCAGTGTGTCAACAGCAGAGAAATACACATGCACATGAAGGTAGGGATGGAGGGAATCAGGAAGGCCTGACCAACAAGTGCCCCCCCCATGTGACACTGCACCAGTCAGGGTAGGGGTGGGGGGCTCACAGAGAAGTGGCCTCTCGTGACACCTACCAACTCTGAGCCATAACAGCCAAGACAGCTCCAGATATACCAGGTATGGTACCCACCACACCTCCCAGGAGGACACTGTCACCACGTCTGCTGAGGTACAGGTCAAGGGGCAGCGTCTGGGCTGTACTCAGGCCAGTGTGGGCAGCCTCCCAGACCCCTTGCCTCCAGTGTGCAGACGAGATCACCCAGCACAGACAGAGAGCCCACCAGACACCAGGTCCCAGGCCCCAAGGACCGATGTGGGCTGGACAGCGGCTGGAGTCCTAAGTCTGGGGACCAACCCTGGAGGAGCCCAGCATCTATCAGGCCAAGAGGAAGAGCTACGTGGGGGCTGAGCATCAGAGAGCATCCAGGAGCAGAGATATGGCAACGGGGTGCGGAAGGGGAGGGGGAAGATGGGGTCAGACAAGGGAAACAGGCAAATGGGGGAGACAGGGTACATGGGTCAAATGGGGGAGATGTTTAAGATGGGGGAAGATGGGGGGAGATGGGTCAGGTGGGGAGATGGGCAGATGAGGGGGTGGGGAGACAAGTGGGGGAAGATAAGGAAGTCGGGATCAGATGGAAGCAGATGGGATCAGGTGGGAATAAGTGGGATGCAGAAGTAAATGCCTTGGAGCGAGACCCCCCCCCGAAGAGGACCCTCCTCCCTGCCTCACAGAATGAGGCCTCATGGGCGCCCCTCCTGCCTGAGAGCCTCTGCAGAGCCAGCACCCGCATGGCTCACCTCCCCAACAGGTTCTCCGCCTGTCGCCCCAGGAGGCCAAACCACCCTCTCTAGGGGCCATGCTCCTCTTGTGGACAGCAGCACATGCTCTCACATCACCGAGCACATCTGGGAACCACCCGGCACCAGTGTCCTATGGCAAGGGGCAGGTCCACTGATGGCCTCTGGGGACTGGTGCATCCTCTGCAAACTAGGGTGATGGGACCCCACCATTCAGAACAGAGGGCCACCAGGAGGTTCAGCCTCATGGGCAGGGCCAGGTGTGGGCAGGGGCAGAGACAGTGCCACAGGCATGAATCTACCTGGGGACAGCAGGTCTGGAATGCATTCAGGATGCCCGTGGTGGGGACAGGGAGACCAGTCAGACAAAACCCAAGGGGCCAGGACAGATGAGGACAAAGAGCAAGCAGTAAGATGGACTGGATGGGGTGGCCCATAGCGACATGGGGGGGAGACAAAGGAGAAACAGGGACCAGATGGGGGTTTTTGAGGCTGTGTCCAGGGAAGACCAGGAGGCCAGGAAGCTCAACCGGGTGGGAGAGAGCAGTCAGAGCAGAGCCTCAGGGCACTTACCTGGTCCCACCCCAAACATTCTGCCCCCTCGCTGGCCAGCCTTCTGGAAATATCACCACAACCCCCAAAAGTCCTCCCGCCCTCGAGTGCCCCTCACCGTGGCCGCCCATGTGCACGGAGGAGAAACCGCTAAGGGTGTTGCGCCCAGAGGCGTCGGCAAAGCGGGGCATGGAGCTGACCACGGCCTGTAGGTACTTCTCCTGCTCCAGGCTGCTGGAGTCTGCCTGGGACTGGCCTGGGGGAGAGGGCGGAGCTGCAGTGGAAGGGCGGGGCAGGGGGCGGGGTGGGGGCGAAGCAGGGGATGGCGGGAGAACCAGGTGTATGTGGGGGACGGGTACCTGGGGAAGGCGCGTTCTGGGCCTTGAAGAGGCCCACGACACCCTTGCCATGCAGGCCGCCAGAGCGCAGCAGCACGGCCTTGGAGCGCCCGCTGCGCCAGCAGACCACGGGGAAGCGGTTCTGGCGGTAACAGCGGGACACGCGCTGCAGAGCGTTGTCCTGGACGCTCTGGGGGACAATCAGCAGCCCCGGGTAGCTACGAAGAGAGAGAGACAGCTCGAGGGCGACCGGCCCCGCAGGGGCTCTCTCTAGCGCCCAGGGCCAAGCGCAGCAGCAGCCCTGCGGCCTCCTGCAGCCCAGGCGCTCACCTGCGGCAGATGGCGTACATGCGGTTGACGGGGGAGATGCGGAAGGGCTCGGACTTGGCACGGCTCAGGCTGCTGCTCAGCGTGCCCAGACCCAGGCGCTGGTAGTCCCGGCAGCACGCCCGCTCCACCAGGCTGCTCATGGTCATGCGGTCCGAGGGCTTCAGGGCCAAGGACGGGGTCAGGGTGCTGGGCTCCAGTTCCTCCGACACTGGGGCGGGTCGGACACACAGCGTCACGCCCGAGCGCCAGGCCCCGCCATGCATGCCGCTCTCCAACCCGACCACCCAGGGCTGCCCGCACCCCCACCTGAGATGGCGTCTTCCTGGTCCTCGGGCGGCGGCTGGCCCCGGTGTTCCCAGCTGGGGGGGTGGTACTTCTTCCGAGTGACGTACTGCCGCCCTATGGTCTTCTTGGCATTCTTCACGAGGTTCCGGGACAGGGTCCTGCGGCGTGCAGGGTCAGCAGTGAGCGGAAGGGACGGGACACGCACACAGCGGTTCTGGGAGAGGCGGCTTCCCTGGCCTTGGGGCCCAGCTCCACACCTGAGGGAAGGACCCTTGTCCTTGGTGGCTCGGGGTGGCTGGCCAGTGGTATGGGCAGAGCCCAGGGTGAACGCGAAGGTGTCCCTGACATCCGGCGGGTACCGCAGTTTGTGCAGCTGCTTTCGGAAGAGCTCGGCGCTGTCGGATCCCACCTCCTCGTCGAAGGCCATTTTCAGCAGCTGTACAGACACAAGGCCTCAGAGGTCGGGCGGCCCTCGGCCCTGGCCATGACCAGGGAGGCCAGTGAGCCCACAGGAGGCCCCTGTGGCTGCTGAATGAGACAAGCGAAGACCTTGTGGCCAGAAAGCCCCGGGGGGTGGCGGGCCGGCCCACGGCAAGGCTGTGAAGGGCGACCTTGGCTCTCTGCCGAGCTGTGGGTATCCCCAGGCCTGGCAGGATACCTCCTCCTGAGAGGCCTGGCAGGATACCTCCTCCTGAGGGAGGGCAGTCGGGAGCCACTTGCCACGTTGCCGGTGTGGCCGTAAGGCTAAGGAACACGGTCTTTAACCGCATTTCCTCCTAACCTGTGTACATTTTGCTTGTGCTGGGCTTGCCCAACACGCTCCAGACACGGTCTCAAAAGTCAGGGCCCGCAAAGGGAACAGGAGAGCCCTGAAGGCCAGCAGGTCTCACGGGAAGATGGCGTCAAACTAAAACAGTGACCCTGTAATCTCAGAAATGACAAGCACCACACTGAGACCAGCTGGCACCGGCTCAAGAGAACCTGACACTCAGAAGCCTGTGCATGGCAGGGGGCCACGCCCTAAGCCCCGCCCCTCTCCATCACACCCCGCCCAGTGCGCCCACCCTGCACCGCACTGCCAGCAGACCTGGAATGTGCAGGAGCGCAGCTGCAACCCGTCCTGCAGCAGCTGGTCCACAGGGTTCTGGACACTGATGCGCTTTTCCTTGGTCAGCGCGGCCACCGGGAAGGAGCGGACCACCACCTGTTCGCCCACTTATAACAGGCGGAGCAGAGAGTCAGGGGGACTGGACAGGACAGGGTAGCAGTCTCAGGGTCCCAGAGGTAAGGGGGCCCGGCCAGGTGAAGAAGCAAACAGTGACCTACGTCCCAGAGCCTGCACCCCTGAGAAAGGGGGAAAGGCAAGGTAAGTCCCGCTCACCCCAAAGATGTGGGGGGAGGGTCCAAAGGCTTACCAAGGGGGTCGGTGGGCATCCCCGTGAAGATGACCCGGTAGGTGGTGAGGAAGACGGCGCCCTCAGCTGGGAGCAGTGCGGGGCCCCCCGCACTGCCCCCCACGCCTTCCTCACGCCCGTCAGGGAGCAGGTAGACGCGCAGGCCATCCAGCACACACTCCTCGCCAGGCAGCAGGCGGGGCCGCAGAAGTTTGGGCTGCTCAGACACAGGAGTGGCACCTCAGGACACAACTGGGGACCTGGTGCCCACAACCCCACCGCCCCTTCCCCCCAACACTCACCTTCTGGATGGGAGGCAGCCTCTTGCTCTCCCGGTGCACAGCCTCCAGGGTCTCAATGTGCATTTGGACGATGTCTGCGGGACAGCAGCTCTCACCCCCGGGCCCTCACACCCACTGCACGAAGAGAGTGCTTACATACCCAACCCCCCCATACCTGGCACCATGACATGCAGCCCCTTGAGGTGGTCGCTGGTGACCCCACTCTCTGTGCAGACCTTGTCCACAAAGCGGTTGATGAAGCGGACCACGGCCCCAGCCACGTCGCAAGTCTCTGCATCCTCAAAGCCGCTTTCCGTGTCATAGCTCTCTGCCACACTGCCCGCCATGCTGGGCCGGGAGGGGCACGGTGGGCACAGGCCCCGCCCACCGCCGGGCCCCGCCCCTTAGCCCTGTCCCTTCCTCCCGAGCCCCTCCCCTTAGCCATCTCTCCCCCTGCCCCGCCCCACCAGAGCCCCTCCCCTTAGCCCTGTCCCTCCCTCCCGAGCCCCGCCCCTTGGCCCCACCCCACCCAAGCCCCGCCCCACCTGCTGGTGAGCAAGCTGTTGCTGGCGCTCTCGGGGTCGCCCAGCCCTGCGCGCTCACGCAGCAGACGACTCTTGCTGGTGTCCAGGGGCAGCAGCAGGTAACTCATGCGGTTGGCATAGTGGATGGCCTGGCTGAACACCGTGCTCTCCTCCTTCTGCACCAGCTCCTGCTGTTTCTCGCGGCTCAGCGTGGGCCACAGGCGCCGCTGCTCCGACGCCACGTCCAGAGCAGAGCGCTCGTCCTCCGCAGCTGCCTCCCCTACCTGCTGCAGCGCTGAGTGTGAGCCAGGGATTGGCCCGTGCCCACCGCCTGGGTCCCAGGAGTCCCTGCACACCTGGGCGGGGTCTCGGTCCTCGGCAGGCTCCAGGTAGAGGGCCCGGATGTGGGTCTGCACGTCTCCGTAGAACATGGCCTCCCAGAACTGGGGGGTGCTCCACACCACGTGCTCCTGTACGCAGCTGTACGCAAACTGCGTCACCCCGGGGCTCAGTTTCTGCGGAGACCAGGGGGGCGTCAGCGGATGCCGCGGGAAGGGGCCGGGGCACCCTGGCCAGCCCAGTACTCACCCGGCAGAAGGCTGTGACCAGGGGCAGCAGAGCGGCTGCGATGCCGTGCTCGTCCAGGGAGGTGCAGTCCTGCGGTAGAGGCAGCCGTGGGGACCTTCGCTCCACATCCCTCACGTCCCAGTGGGCACCCCTTTGCACCGGCTGCCCAGGGCTGCTCGGGGGTGCAGGGCAGGAGACCCCACGCCCACCCCCAATGAGCACTGTCCCCCGCAGCCCCCCATCCACGAACCAGGTCCTGGTATACACGGGGTGGCGGCCGCACCTGCAGACAGCAGTTCATCATGCGCACGACGAAGTCGAACTGCTGGTGGTCAAGCACGGCCCGGTTCTGCTGCACGTGAAGGTGCAGCTCCTGGGCGAGGCAGCGGCGGGCCGCTCGCCCCTTCAGGGCCCTCAGCACCGCAGGGAGCAGCTGGGGGTGAGAACACAGGGCTGAGGGGAGGGCGTGAGCCTGCCCTGGAGGGGCAGAGGGAAGCACAGACCGGGCCACTGGAGCCCAGGCTGTGAGCACAGAGCAGACCCAACGCTGCCGACTCAGGGGCTTCAGTGGACCCAGCCCCACACCCGAAAGCTCGGGTATGCTGTGCGCAGGCATGCTCTGTGGTGGGGCCCACGGCCCAGCATCAGCACCCACCGACTAGTCGGAGGACCCAGGGCCCAAGTCCAGCCGGGCGTGTGTCCCAGCAGAAGGCTGACGCAGAGCGGGCTGGCTCGGCATTGGTGGGACAGAGCCAGGGCCACGTGCCTGCCCTGTATTTACTGTCCAACAACTGGGGACCCTGCAGACCCCAAAACAGGGCTGCCGCAGAGTGGGTGCCACAGGGGACCCACAGCTGTGACACAAGCAGGCGCACACTGGCACTAGTGAACACCACAAAGGGCAGAGCAGCATGCAACTGGCTTCTGTGTTCCATCCACTTTTTAAAAAATAACACGCGTGGGTGGACACTTATTCGTGGAAGATGAAGAAATTTAACAGTGAAAACTCTTAGGGGTTCTGAAGGCTAACAGTTGAAGTAAATCCGTCACTAAGTCTCTGGAGCAGGCCTTGTTCAGCCACGCTAAAATAGATGGGATTGGAGACCTGCCATCCACTGCCCCTCCTGCCTGCCCCACAGTCGCCCGCAGGCGAACAGGAGTCCCCAGGTTGGAGCCCCCACCCCAGTACAAGGGCCCCCTCACCAGAGCCCCAGTCCTTGGCACCTGGTGCCCTCACCTTCTTAGCCTCGAGCATCTTCCCCTCAAACACATAGGAGATGCAGTTTCGGACCACCTCCAGCCGGCGAGCACTGTTGCCATGGAGCCCGCTGCTGCGCTCGAGGATGGCAGCTGGGGAGCAGACAAGGCACTCACCTTTGACCTCCCTCCCACCTGGGGCCCTCCTCAGGCCCTCCGCCCCATTACGCACTCATGGGGGGCCCTGAGGGCACGGTGGTCCTCCTCTCAGCCTTCACGGCCGGGGGTGCACCCTGCATCTTGGCCGTGGCCTGGTCCACGATCCACTGCACTGTGCCCTCGTCCAGCCGGGGGAACGGCCGGGGTGCCCGCCGCAGGTGGCTGGCCTCCCCTGGCCTCTGCACCTTGTGCATGGCCACAGCCGGGTACGGGTTCTCCTGCAGGACACAGGTAGGCATGGGTGAGCAGCCCTGGCCGGCACAGTGACCTCTGGGCCTCCCACCCTGTGCCACTTGCCCTACATTCTTATAGAGCTGCTCTGCCAGCTCCTTGACGTGACTCAGGACACGCTGGGGGTGGTTCTCATCAGCCCGCATCCGTGCCACCTCGTGGGCCACCAGCTGGGGGAGGAGGCAGGATCAGGCATCTGGTCAGGAAGGGGAGAGGGGCAGGGGCTCCTCCCAGCAGGGGTGGGGGCGCACCTCATCAAACAGGTCCGTAGGGCGGTAGGGGACCCCACGCTCCGACACGAAGCCTGCAAAGGCCATGCCCTCCAGCACCTTCATCAGGAAATCATCCTCCACCAGCCCTCGCTGGCCAAGAAAGGCTGCCTAGGGTCCAGGAGGAGGTCAGCCCTTGGGCACTGGCTCCTGCTGGCCCCGCCCCACCCCTCCCGGCCCTGCCCCACCAGCCTCTACCTTGTGAAAGCGGATGACTGGCTCCGGGTGGATGCGGACCATGTGCAGGCACCAGCGGTAGCCCTGCAGGAGCTGAGCAAAGAGCCGCAGGAAAACGGCACGCAGCTCCTTGTCCTGGGGCGCAGGTGTGTGCTGGTGAGTGCCAGGCCCCCTCAAGGCCCCCGTGCACCCTCTGCCCACCCAGACCACCCATCACACCCTGCCCTGGCATCCCAGGCCCCTCTGCCCTCCTCCACACGGCACAGCGATTCCCCTGAGACTCAGTGCCAACAGCCACTCCTGCACAGGACCCTGAGCTCACACGCCCCCACGTGCCCCGTGTAACAGCCGAGGGGGTGGCCGCACAGTGTGCTGAGCACTGCCAGCTGACCCCTAGCGGCAGAAGACCTAAGGAGAGGCACAAGGTGGGCGTAGACCCCTGCACGGAGCTGCAGTGGCCCCACCTGCATCTTCAGGGAGGACGTGGACACCGTGGGTGGTGGGAAGGCGAGGTCCGCCAACTCCAGCTCCGGGTCCAGGACCTGCAGTGGCAGAGAGGAGGTGGTCAGCTGCACACCAGCCCTGCCAGGTGTCCCCAACTCAGCCTCCCCAAGGACCCTGGCCCTGCTCACCATGCTGAGAACACTGTGTGTCTGACTGTGCAGCGGCTCCGGCAGGGCTGGAATGTGCACACACTCGGGGACAGTCACTGTCCCTCCATCAAGATCAGCGACAATCACATCCAGCTGTGGACCAAAGGCAGCAAGTGGTCAGGGACCCGCAGGCAGTCAGCAGGGCCTGCAGCAGAGGCGGAAGCGATGCAGCCCTCACCAGCTCCTGGGTCTCTGCCTGGAAGGCGGCGTTGACACCGATGATGAAGGGTGTGGGCGTGCTGAGCACCTCCAGGAGCTGCGCCGGTAGGATGGGCACGTAGGTGAAGCTGCAACAGGCCAGGGCTCAGTGGCAGAGCCTCAGAGGGCGTGGCGGGCAGAGGGGAGTGGCGGGGGGCGGGACGGGGCACCTGTATCTAAGCGGGAACAGTAGTGCCAGGAGTCCCCGGCAGGCGTCCGAGAGGCGCTGGTAGCTGCGGGACAGGAAGAGCACCTTGTGCTCCGTGAGCGCAGCGCAGAACAAAGACAGCACATTGGCGATGCCTGAAGGAGAGCACGCCCCACACACAGTGACCGTCTTGACCTCTGTGCGCCAGCCCAAAGGGAGAGGAAAGGGAGGCCCATGCTGGGTGGGGACGCTGGGCTCACCCAGTTGGCGGAAGAGCAGGGCCACGCTGCAGCGGCTGATGGGCAGGGAGTCGGTCAGCGGGGTCTGGATGACCTGCCGGTCACCAGCCCCCAAAGAGATGGTTCTCTGTGGAAAGAGACAGACCGCTGTTCAGTGGCTCTGACCAGACCCATGTCAGCCCAGAGCTCCGTGGCCTCAGGCGGGCCTGGAGGACTGACAGACCCTGAGCTGGGACTGGCTGGGACGGGCGGCATGGCCCCAGGGCAAGGCCACGCCTTGCCTCTGTGGGCCTGAGCAGTGCTGCAGAGAAAACCCAGGGCCTCTGACCTGGGGCGGGGATGGGGCCTGGGTGGGCAGGAGAAACAAAGAATCCGTACCACTCCGTCCTCAACAGAGTCCAGCTGCACAGGACAGACGGGCAGAGACACAGTTAGACACACCCGCACGCAGGGGCGTGCACGAAGGAGCAGACACCGACATCCAGAGAAGGTACACCCAAGGAGCGAGAGGACAGAGGAACTGAAAGGTGCCAGGTAGAGAGCCAGGCGAGACACGGGACACGCAGGCCAGCAGGCAGGGCCAAGGAAAGGTGACAGGTGATGGCAGCACTAAGATGCAGCAGTGTCCAAAGCCTGGGGCCATGCTCAGCCCCGGCTGGAGTCCAAGTGCCCACCAGGCCCCACCCCCACGGCCACAGGCCTGGAGGGCCCACGGCTGCGGGTGGACAGCGGCTGCCCCCAGACCCACCTGCGAGCCCCCAGCCAGGGGGATGATGCAGGTGAGCAGGTTGCCGACTACGTTCTCCAAGCCCACATTCAGGCCCTCCACGTGGATGGTGTAGATGAGCCCCAGGCTGTTCTGCAAGGACCACAGACGGCAATGGCAGCCCAGCTGGCGGGGCCCCACAGCCTGCCTGCAGCCCCGGCTGCCCGCCTCACCCTGAACACTTCCACGTGGTCCAGCCGAGACACGAGCACCAGCGTCTTTGGAGCGAACAGCTGGCCGGGTGGGACGGCCGCTGCAGGTGGCAGTCGCACTGGGCCTCCCGCATCGGCCTCCTCCTCCCTCCCAGCAGCGTCCTCAGTGCACACGGCTTCCTGTGAACAGAAGCCCCGTTCGCCTGGCTCTCAGGCACGTCCCACAAGCCCGACGGGACTGGCCCGACGGGACCTGCAGCCTCCATGGGGTTGAGACACCAGGACCAGCCACAGACAGGGAGACACAGCCAGGGACAAAGGCAGAGGGAGACGGCCAGAAGCTCAGCCCCATTTGGGCGGCACCCCAGAGGCCCCCAGCTAACCTGTGTGGGCTCCGCCGGCTCCCAGAAGGTCAGGCAGGCACAGTAGTGCCGCTCGGAGTTGATGTCGGTGAGGACAGCAACAAAGAAGGTTGGGGGGCTCCTCTCAGGACACAGCTGCCACCCGCTGGGCTGGCAGAACTGGGGGGGGAAGGAGGGAGGGCTGGTCAGTGAGCTCCCTCTGCCCCCGCGTGGAGCACTGACCAGTCAGGGCGTGGACATTGGGCCCCCACTCTGCAGGCCGGGTACACCTCACCTCCTAGACCTCAGCCCGCCCCCCCATAAAAGGGAGTAATAGCCTGTGGGGTGAGGACCCTGTAACGCAGGACATGGTCTCCACCATCTGGAGGGAGAGACAACATGATGTGGGCACCAAGCACCCTGCCAGCCAAGCCAGTGCCCCAGTCCTCCACCCCCACAGAGGCTCCTCCAGGGACCCGGGTGCTGGCCTGGCCCCCCCCCACACCGGCACCCCCCACTCACCAGCTCGATGCCCTGGGGGAACGGGTTATCCTCCCAATCCTTCTCCGGGAAGCGCTGCAGGATGTGGCCCTGGCCTTCCCCGCTCCCTGGGGACAGGAGCAGGTGGTCAGGGCACACACCTCCCACCTCCCGCCCAGGCAGGAGCTGCCAGGGTCTCAGACGGCAACCTCGAGGCCCCGGGGTGGACACATCCCCCACCCCTGCCCTCATCTGGCACCAGATCAGCCTCAGCTCCAGACCTATAATTTCCCTCAGAATAGTCCTGTGAGGAGAGGCCACTAGGCAGCCACAGACCCCATGGCCACCATGAGGGCACAGAGAGAAGCTCCTGCTGTGGAACTGGGCTCCCTGCGGGCCTGTGGTGGATGAGGCCAGGCACCAAGAGCATGGAAACCCAGCCCGGGGGCACTCCCGGCTCCCACCCCCACCCGGCTGCACACCAGACGCCAGCCTGCTTGCACAGCACATGCGCTTCCAGCAAGGGGAGAACAGTTCCAGACTGTTCCACAGCCAACCCCTAGCACATCCTGGCTGGCTAGGCAGTGAGCACCTTGACATTAGCACCTGGCGGCTCAGCTAGCTCTGCTCCCTGCCTTGGCCTCACCCGTCAGCCCTGGGTCATAGGAGGGGCGCAGAGGTCTCACCCGTGTTGTCCATGCACAGGAAAAGACCACCGTGCCCATGGCCCCAAAGGCTGCTAGTCCCCACTGCCACAGAGACAGGCAGGCCCAGCACAGGTCCCAGAGAGGGGTGTCAGCTGGCAGGAAGGTAGGACCTGGTCTCAGGGCACCTACCGAAGGAGGGTCCTCCTGAGCGATGGGGGTCCAGCAGCTCGTGGGGGCACACACGCCCGCCCTTGCCTGCCTGCCCGCACAGGCCCCATGCACACAGCCACTGACAGGGATGCTGAGCATGGCCTGGGGCCGGGGAGCGAGGGGGGCAA
This sequence comes from Rhinolophus ferrumequinum, assembly GCF_004115265.2. Classification (NCBI taxonomy): domain Eukaryota; kingdom Metazoa; phylum Chordata; class Mammalia; order Chiroptera; family Rhinolophidae; genus Rhinolophus; species Rhinolophus ferrumequinum. Next base: position 296,016 of record NC_046293.1, on the reverse strand, counting down.
GGTGCCCGTGTCACTGCTCATGCCCCTGGGCACGCTGCCTCCCAGCCTGCTAGCTCCCCACGTATCCACAGAGACCACCCCCCACTTCTTGGGGCCCCAGGGCCCACTAAGCCCCCTCTAGTCTGCTTGCCCCACTCCATGCCAGGGCTCTGCTCCCAGGTCCAGGCACCCCAGCCGGGCCAGCTGGAGGCCCTGCCTCCTGTGCACCCCCTACAGAGCCACACCCAGAGGCATGACCCGGCCATGCCGGGACCACTCGCCTCGTGGGACTCCTGGAGAAGCGACACCAGTCTGTTCTTCTAGCTCCCACCCAGTATGGCAGCACAGTGAAGCGGGAAACGCAAAAGCCTCCCCACCTTCACCTCCCACACAACACACAGGACACGCAGGTCCCTGCCCTCCACCTGGCCCATGGCAGCAGAAGAACGGGGCCTACAGTAAGGGGTGGGGGCTCTGCAGGAAACCTCTACACGGACCCCACGAGGCCCAGACAGAGCACTCTCAGGACACCCCCGACCCAATGTCAAGGTCAGGAGCAGGCAGGTTGCTTGCTGCCTGGCTGGCGGTGGCGGCTGAGGGACCATGACTCTGACTCACAAAACCTCAGCTTCCTGCTCCCCTCCCCCTCCCATCACGACACCCTGAGATGAAGTGGCAGACAAGACAAGGTGGGGGCGAGGAACAGGTGTCTGTTGGTGCCACCCCTACCTACACACATGCCTGCAGCCCACCAAGACAAAGCCCCTAGGGTCCCTTCAGGCCACCCCCAAGGCCACCCTTCACAGGCCCAGGCTGATGCTCCCTGAGCCATAGCTCCTCCCCCCACCCTCGCCCCTGAGGGCTGACTTGTATGCAGCCCCAAACCACCATCTGGGCCCAGGCCTGGCTGGCACCCAGGGCTCACCCAGTTCTTGCCACGAGGCAGCAGACGGCGGAAGGAAGAGGGGGGCGTGTGCAAACGGGGACAGTATCCTCTGCCCCAAAGCCCCCCTCTCAAGGCCAGCCAGATAGGCAAAGTGGACAAGTAGCTGGCCACTGTCCGCCACCCTCCCTCTCCCCCACTCGAGCCCCCACCGGTCAACTACCACTTGCAGGGCTCCACCCTCAGAAGAACCAAGGAGACTTTCCTTGAGCTGTCTCTGGCCTGTGGGGGCAGGTGGCTGGACAGGGTGAGTGAGAGACCCCTACCAGCACCTCCTCTGGGCCATCATGGCCCCAAACTTACCTTCAGGTCTCAGCCCAAAGAGTGTGCACTCCTCTAGGCAGTTCTGTGCACCCTGCCTGAGCCTGAGGCCTGCAGGGGAACCCCAGGACCGAACGCCCTCCGCCACATCCCTGTCATGCTGGTGCACCTGTTGGCCAGCTGGGCCAGACCAGAGCTCCGTGAGCAAGAAGTTACGGCTGTGTGTCCATCACACACCAGCAGGCACAGACCACAGCTTTATGGGGGCCTGCTGAACGCACACAGCCGGCCCCGCTCACCCCTCAAGCGAGCAGCTCCCCAGGCAGAGGGCACAGCAGCCTCCAGAGCCCCAGGGCACCCCAGGATGTGGCAGGCCCTCCCGCGAGGGCACATGATACAGAGGCTCTGACTCCTGGTCTCTCCCCGACCCTTTTCAGAGACCCCAGCCCACCCCTCAGCTCTGTGCTAGCAGGGGCCAGGCTGCAGCTTAGCTGTCGGCCTGCAGCCTGGGGTAGGGGGTGGGTTCTGCCACATCTCCCAGTATCCCCCACCACCTAGAGCCCATTTGGCCACGAAGGTGACCTGTGGCTGCTCCTTACCCCACCAGAGCTGCCCCCACCTCGGGGTAGACAGGAGGGAGGGCGCCCCCACCCCACAGTGACAGGACCAATCCAACCAGCACAGCCATGCGTCATAGGGCGGGACTCTTTGGGGGGGCCTAGGAGGAAGGGCACCCAGGTTCCCTGAGACACAGACAGGGACGAGAGCTTCCTTTCGAAGCCACATCCCCGCAGCCAGCCGCGTGTGGGCTGCAGGCCTAAACGAGGAGCAGGAGAACACAGAGCATGCGCTCTGTCATCTGCTGGCAGCGCCTGTCACCAGTGCCAGGCTCCAGCGCCTGAAGGTCCAGCATGCACTGTGGGCAGAGGCAAAGGAGGGTGCAGTCTCTTCTGCCTGCCCCTGCACACGCCCTGGGACTAGCCCAGCAAAGGAAGGACGCACCTTCCTGCTGCCCCTCCCACCAAACACACAGGCCACCCCAGCCAGTCACCGCGGCAGGACATATGTAGAGGGGCTGCAGCCTGTCCAGCGGTACCCCCCAAACTCCCCCCAGTAAGACCAGACCAGCTCTGACCCAAGGCCTTGGATCCTTTGGCTCCCAGGGTGGGGACTGGGAGCCAACTTAGGCCGTCCCAAACAGCCCCGACCTGCTCCAGAGAGAGGGAGGGAACATGGGTGGGGAGAGCAGATGGAGCCCAGGAATGTGGCCAGCCCATGGTCAGGACTGAAAGAAGCCAGGTCATGGCATGGAAGGTCGGCCTTCTTCTCAGATGCTGGAGGGGGGTTTGCCCCTAGCACCAGGAGGGGTCCAGCCCCTCTTCCCTGGCAGACACTGCCTCTGCCAACTTGAGTGTGTCAAGTGTGTCTCCTGCTCCCAAAGACACACCCCAGCACTGGCCACGCTGTGCTTAAGTCAGCTGACCACTGTCAGGGCCCTCCCAGGGCAGGAGCTGGACAGGTAGTTTGTCTGGCCCCCAAGATATTCCCAGACTGGGCCCAGGATGCAGAAGGTGCGAGCCCACTCATCATGGAGGGGCCTGTACCCTATGGGATACAAGAAGAGGTCCCGTGCAGCCCCCCTCTCCTTCCCTCCTGCCTGCGAGGTCCGCCAGGTGGTGACCAGGAAGCCAGGATGCTCCCTCAGGAGGGACTCCAGGACTCAGCTCTCAGACCCTGCATCCAGCAGTTCTGGGCCAAGGACAAGACGTCAACCACTCTGCCCTCCTCCGAACACAAGGGGCCCTGCACCGTGCCGACGCCTGCCAGCATGCAGGGGTCCTCCACCTCCTGCAGAGGTACTCATTCCATCTGTGCCCGGGGGCGTCCACACCTGCTGATGGCCGTTAATAAGCCTCCCGTGTGAACAGCTTCACGTGTGTGCGTACATCTCATGCTCATGGCAGCCTCAGAGGTCTATGCGGCTCATCCCATCTCCAGATGAGAAAACTGAGGTGCAAAAAGCCCAAAGACTGGCCCAAGGTGGCAAGGCTGGTCCCTCTGACCCCACGTGGTGCTCTTCTGCTTCAGGCTTCTCCCCACTGGCTGGTTCTGCCCTCGGCCCCACAGCCAGGGTCCCAGCCTGTGGGCTTGGTCCTCGCAGGGAGGCCCTGAGGCTGGGTGGCTGGCCAGCAGCTGAAAGCAGTGGTGATGGGGCTCCAGAGCCCAACAGCCCTAAGGCAGTGGGCAGCTTGGGAATCACTCAGCCAGCAGGGCGCACACGTCACAGCTAGCCTGCCATGGAGCCCCGCCATGCTTCTTCTTGCCTCATTTACATTCACCCTCAACTCCCCAGTCCTACTGCCACCACCATCAACATGGCCCCCCACCTGGCTTCTGCCGGTGGTCTCTGCATCCTCAGGCCCTCCCCACACCACCCTCAGCAGCAGCATGCCCGCTGAGGCAGCTGTGCTCACGCACCCCCTGCCCCAGCCATCCCAGAGCCCCTCACGCTGGGGCAGCCCCTGGCCAGGCCTGTCTCCTGGATCCTGGGCACCCCTCTGCTCCAGGCAGCATGGCCTCCTCGCTGCCCCCACATGTGGCGTGGAGCAAGTGCTCTCCCTCTGTGGGCCTGCACAGCACTGACAGAGAGCCTGCCACGTGTGGACTGGTCCTTGCCTGCAAAACTCCCTCTCTGGAGGGAAAGACACGCTCATGACTGAGGGTGTCAGTGAACGCATTCTCAGACAGACAGGAGCAAGGACTGACGGGAGGGCACTGAGGAGGGTCTGGAGGACGCAGGGTCCAGCAGGTGGGGACTCAGCAAGAAGAGAGGCAAAGAGGAGAGTCCGAGTCCTGGATGGTGACAGTGACATCTGGGCTGACAAGAAGCAGGGCAGATTGGGAGACCCCACCTACAGGCTCGTGATTCAACCCAGCCTGACCACAGCCATCCCACACCACCCCAGCCCCGTGACACGCACTACCCACAGCTTGGCTCTGGATGAGCCTGGGTGCAAGGCCCAGCCCGTTGTGGGGGCTCAGACCAGGCACTTGTCCTCTCTGCCCTGACTCTGCACTGCGGATGGGGGCAATAGCTGGGAAAGCTCGGTGGGCTGCTGGGAGAAAAAAGTGAGATCAGGCACACAAAGGGCTGTGCAGGGCCTGGCACACGGGGCACGCTCCCCAAGCCGCTGTCTCCATGGCTGCTGCTGATGTCATTGTCAGGCTCTGTTTTCTCCTACCCCCGGGGGCTGAAGGGCTCTCAGACACAGGCGATGACCCTAGACACCGACCTCCTGGACATCGGCACCAGTCACCACACTGATCCCCCACCCAGGGCTTGGACTGCAGGCATGAGGACAGCAGGCCCTCTGCCAGGAATGCTCTTCTCTCTCCTCCCCACATTTCCTCCTGAAGTCCTCCAGCTCCAGCTCAAACGCCGTCTCTTCAGGAAGTAGTCCCCAGGCCCCACCCACTCTTCTGCATCCCACCAAACCTCCTGGACCTAAGAGGCTTCAGACCCGAGGCACTGGGGGTCAGAGGAGGGGCTTGCAAGCCAACGATCGTGTCCCTGGAGGCAGAACCACCCGGCAGTCGGCCAAGGCGAGAAAGCCGGTCCCCCCCAAATGGGAGTCAGGAGACCGACCGCCCCAGGTCCCCCACCTCTCGGGCGACGCAAGGCGCTGCCTGACCCGGTTCTGCGCTGAGTGTGGCGGGCAGGCTCCAGCCGCCCTGTCTCACCGCCTTGCTCACCTCGGGAGGTCAGGCCGGCCCTCCCCGACCCCAGACGCTCGGCCCCGGCGCCGCAGGTGCCCGCGACGACCCTCGCGCTGGCCCCGTGGCCTCGGCCTGCCCGCCCGGCACGTCCCTGCGGCTGCCCCGGCGCGTCTGTCACGGCCGACCCTTCCCTGCCCCCGGTCCCCGGCCCCCGGCCCTCGGCCCTCAGCACTCATCGCTCATCGCTCGGCCGCGGGCCGGCACTCACCGCGCGGGTGCGGCCCGAATGCCACCAGCACGAAGTAGTCCGCGAGCCGCGCCATAGCGAGGGGCGCGGGCGGGGTCCGCGGCTCGGGGACGCGAGGGCGGCGCGCTCATGGCCCGGCTCCGGCCCTGGCCCGCGCACCCCGGACGCCCCGGGCCCGCTTCGCGGCGGCCGCCAGGGCTCCCGCCGCCATCTTCCCAGCCAGCCGGCCCGCCCGGGCGCGCCGTGCGCCTGCGCGGCTTCGCCCCGCCCTGTGGGCGTGGCCTGGAGCAACGCGCCCCCATTGGTCCCGACGGCGCGGGCTCGGTTCCCGGGGGCGGGGTCCCGCCCTTCAACTATAGCTCTGGGACTGGGTACCGCCCCCCGGGCGGTGACAGCTACGGCGGCTCTGGCGGGTCAGCGACAGGCGCGGCCCGGGTCGGAGCTGGCCTCGCACTCGGGGCTCCACGCGCGCTCGGGACGGGTCCCGAGGCTCTCCCACCCCCGGCACTGTCAGTCTGGAGGAAGGGAGGAGGGCCTGGCCCTGCCCACGGATCTGCCGAATGGGGGACTGAGGAGGGATCTGGGGGCATCCCTTCAGGCGCTGCCAGCCTGGCGATGCGGGGAGTACCCAGGTCCTGCCCTTGGAGTTCCCAGCCTGAAAAGGGCTCAGGCCCCATTTGGAAGCCCATCTAGGAGGGGTGAGCCATTCAACATACGTCCTTTTAAAAAGGCTCGCTGCATGTCCAGCTGTAAAGAGCAGTGTTTAAGCTGAGAGGCAACTGGAGGTCCAGCTGCGGTGCTTGGGAGAAGGCTGCACCATCCAGGACCCCTGACGGTGCCCACCACCCTCAAGGCAGGGGCCGGCCAGGGCCTCCGGCGCGGTGGCACAGGGATGGGCAAGGAGACACAGAGTCTAGGACAGGACACCCTAGGAGAGGAGCTAGGAAGGTGGCGGGGAGCCTCAGTACTGCCACACTGACATGGTAGGAGGGGAAGCAGGGCTGCGTTTGCTTTTAGATGAGTTTGGCTGCTCCAAGAACCTAAGAAGGAGCAAACCTCCGACATCCATGTCCCAACCACTTGCAGGAGCCAGCAGAGACAATGAATGAAACCAAACCCATAGACCCCACCAGACTCTCCTCCCTGCCCCCGGAGCACAGGCCCAGCTTCAGCACCCCCTGCTTCTGTTAGGTACTGGGTGCATAGGCTAAAAACCTTCCTTTTTCTCCCCTACCCCCCAACCCCAGCTTGATTTGGTTTCTGTCACTTAGACCCAAAAGTGTTCTCAGCACATTACCACACCATTGAGCTTGTGCATGGGCTGGCAGTGTCCTCGGAAGTCCTCTAGCTTGGCATCTGAGCCCAGGACTGGCTCTCCCGCACCCTCATGCCCTAATAAGCCCATTCCTGCAGCCCTCCCAGAGGCGCCTTTGGGTCAAGGGGAAGTTTGGGTTCCCTTCCAGACCGTGATCCATCACCCAAATTTCTGGCCATCGAGTTTCCTGTCCACTGACTGCCCAGGTGCTTGCTCCTGACTGCCTCTTCCGCCTCCAAGGCGGGGAGGCCTTCCTAGCAGCCTCTCCCCGAGGCCTTCTTGCAGGGAGTGACCCTCCCCGGTCCCATGGCCCCTTGGCTTCCTCCTTCTGTCCTTTTACCCTATCCGGTGTGGCTCCCATGCCTGCCATTTTGCCAATGTCATTGGTCCCCACCTCTCTAACTTGGTTTTCACTGTCCCCATCTGGCAAACAGTCCTGCCTTGCACCATATAGTGTGAAGAGGCCACGATGACATAATGGCCCCAGCCATGGATGGATGCCCCCACTGCCCAGACTTCTGATGTCTGGTCAGCTCTCTTCTGCTCTGCAGTCCCTTCAACCCTCTGCCCCCATCTCCTGTGTCACAGAGATGACCCCTTGCCCCTTCTTCAGAGAAGACAGAAGCCATCAGATGGGAAGCGTGTGTCACATCACCAAAGCCCAGACCCACCTCCCTCACACCCACCTCTTCCTTCCACAGTCACCACTGGAGGCTCTGCCCCTCCCACCCTCCTCCCTGCCTCCTGCTGTTTGTCCCCCACGTTCACTCTTTCTTTCTGTAGGGATCTTTGCCATAAAGATTCAACTCAACCTCCCCCACCTTAAAACACTGCCAAGTTGCCCTCAAAGCTCTTTGCCCAGCCAGTCGCCACCCTAGCTTTTCTTGGCCCACAAGAATTTCTGGAAAGCATTTCTCCAGCATCACAAGCACTACTCGCCTCCTGTGACCCAGTCCCAGCTCTGCAGGGGACCCTGGGCAGCCCTTCTAGCGCATGTGCATAGGTGACCCGCTCCCAGCAGTCCACCCCCCACTCCCCAGAAGCAGCTTCTCTAACTGAGGGTGAATGGAGGGTCCCGGGGGCCTTGAAGGGCACCTGGACAGTTAAAGACAAGTGCTATGCTGTGTGCCATGCAGGGGCCGTGGGCTCACAGGGACCTCTAATCCACTGACACCAAGTCTGTGGGCTTCCTGGGACGTGGACCTTTAGCCCCTGGTGGCAGCAAGTGTTCTGACAGGAAGAATGATGGGAACCATGGGCCCCAAAGCTCACTGAGACTCACCTGCACCTGTCCCAGATTAGACCCCAGGGAACAGTGATGCAGTTTTTCTTTCCTGCGAGGTGAGTACCGTGATCACACTTGTGTTTGGGAAGGATGGTAGTGGCAGCAGTACGGAAGACAGATTGATGTGAGGCATGGGGAGGCTGGTGACAGGAGAAGCAGCTGCAGAATCGGGTCACCTCAGGGGTCCTCTGCCCGCCACCCTCCACACTTGTTCCTGCAGAGCTGGCACGGGGGTTCCGTCCTCTCTGTCACTCTCCACAGGCAGTGCTCACACAGCCCTCGCTTCCCAGAGCCTTGCCATCTCTCAAATTCCCAAACTGTGTTCCTAGTCGGTCCTCTCATCAACCCCAGGCCCATGAGGCTGGAGGCCAGCCAGACATCTCTGCCAGGATGTCCCCCAGGCAGCTAACCTCTCCATTCTCTCCAGGGACTGCCTGCATCAGCAAACAGAAGGGCTGACCCTCTTCATCTGCCTCCCTGCCGGGCTCCGTTCCTCTCTAACCCATCCACTCTGTTCCCACAGCACCCCTCCTGCCAGACCCCCAGCAACCCCCTCCCTGCTGAACTCCACTTTTCTCATATAAATGTGATCACGTCACTCTCCTTCTTCCCCACACTGGTCAAAATAAACACATGCAACCAGGAATGCCTGCTGATGCTTCTCCCTTTTGAGGGAGTACACCAACTCATGCATGTGTACGTGTTCAACACTTGTGCATTTATTCATCCAGCAAATGTTTATGGAGCTCCCGTGGTGTGTGCAGCAGGAGAGACCAAGAGTGACCAGGTCATCCATGATGAACCCGACAGAAGGAGCAGGACTGGGGCGGGGTAAGCAGAAAAGGAAATGCACATGGACGCAGAGATGCTCAGAGAATCCAAGAAAGGGGGCGATGGGATCATTGTCCTCTTTCAGAGGGACAAAGAAGCAAAGAACCGCTAACGCCAAGTCCGTGATCGGTTGACAGTGGATTGGCAAAAGCTTAGTGGGGAGCAATTTGGTACCAACTGTTAACAGAAACACAGGCTCACCCTCAACCAGAATTTCCATTTCTAGGAAAATATCCTATAGAGATACATCTGTGAGGGCACAACAGAAGGGTTCTTCTGGAAATTGCCTAATTGCTCGTTAATAAAGGATCAATTAAGTAAGCCACAGAACGCCTACACATTAGAGCAGGGCCAATCATAAGAAAGTTAGGAAGTCTCTACATTCACATATATTTTTAGCTATATGTGCATATGTGTGTATGTAATACACACACCTAGGTCTCCCCCCAAACAAAATGCACTAGTGTACACAGAAGAAAATCAGGGATAGGGTAGAAGGATCACAGTGGGTGGCAATGTGGAGGTCTCTTTAGTTGTTAGATTTCCTACAAAAACCTAATATTTCGGTAATGGGGAGGAAAGTGTAGAGATTTTTTAGGACTATAGCTGCTGGCAGATCTTCGAGGGTCGTGAAATGGCCTCTGTGAGAAACTTAAGAGCCAGCAGAGATGCTGGCCAGGTTCCCAGAGTCACTCATCAGCCTACCGTGCGGGTGGACGCCACTGGGCTCGAGAGGTGGTGGGTAGGACGCAGCCCTGCTGACTGCACCCCCAGCACTCAGTCCTTGTGCGGGGGAGCTTGAGTGTCCCCCAGGCTCCGTGAAGGTCGGCCACCAGAAGGCGCTGGAGGCAAGGCTGTTAGCCCCCAGCACTTCCCAAAGGGATGGGGGCGGGTCCCTCCGCCCACGCTGTCAGGTTCAGCGGGTCAGGCCACCCCTGTCCTGGGCCCACAGCGCTACCCCGCGGGCAGGCAGGACTGGGGAGCTTGCGGCCTGGGCTGCAGCCCCGGCTCCCAGCCGGAGGGCTGAGTGGGGGGCCTGGGGAAGGGCGCCCCGCCCAGCGGCGCATCCGGCCCCGCCTCCTCCTGGAAAGACTATTTAGCTCTGGAGGTGCCGAGGCTCAGCGCAAGCAGAGTCCTGGACAGTCGGACGCGAGTCGGCCCTCCCCGGACTCAGAAGGCTCGCCACGGTGCGGCAGCAGCGCGGCCCCAGGCCAGGGCCGCCCGCGCACCTGTCTGCTCCCCGCCGGGTCCAGCTGTCGCCATGGCCCGGCTCCTGGCGGTCAGTCTTGGCTGCATCCTCCTCCTCTACCTGTCGCTCCCCGGCACAATGTCCCGCCGCCAAGGCGGAAGCCGGCGGCTTGCCCTGCCCCGGTGAGTGGGGCTCAGACCAGCCCGTCCCCTGGCCGAAGCCTTGGGAAACCAGAATGCCTGGGGAGGCCCCCCTCCGCCCCAGACCCTCCCCAGTTTCCCCACCCGCGCTGGGGAAGACCCTCCACCTGCTGCTGGGCTTTCAGCCTGAATGGAGGGCCAGCCCCCTGCCTTCCACAAACCCTGAGCAGTGAAAGAGGCCTCTAATTCTTTGCCTCCCTTCCTAGGCACTCCTTCCCCACCCCATTGGTAGAGTGCCCCCCCCCCAACAGGAGAGGTGCGCTAGGGAATGGGAGGCTGGAGTGGCCCCCAGGCCTGCCCTGGCCAAGGGAAGAGCAGAGGGCATAGTGACCCACAGGGGCCAGGTGCCCTTTGCTCAGGAAGGCGCAGGTGAATGGGACATGTGACCTGGGCTACTGAGATGGCTGAGTAGCCAGGACCTAAGCCCTGAGCTCCAAAGGGACCTGGGGCTTCCCCTGACAGTGCTCCGGGCAGAAAGTGGGTGGGTTTGGGGGGTCCCTTTCAGGGACCATCACGTTTACTTCCTCCATGCCCCTCTGCAGGGAGCCCCCAGTCAGGACCCCTTCCAGTGGCCTGCAGCCCCAGCTCCCTGCACCCCGGCCTGTGGTCTGGAAGCCACGCCAGGCTCTCCAGCCACAGTGGAACGCAAGCCTGGCCACCGCTATGGGTCAGCCTGTCCGGAATGGCCCCCGCCGACGCTTGGGCCCCCTCAGGCCCAGAGCCCAGTTCCTGCGGGCTGGCTGTGTGCTCGGCACCTGCCAGGTACAGAACCTCAGCCACCGCCTATGGCAGCTCATTGCATCGGCCGGCCCACGGGACTCATCCCCCATGGACCCCAGCAGCCCCCACAGCTATGGCTAAGGTAGGACAGGCTATGGCCCTGCCTGTCCCAGCCAGGTTCCACACCCCAACTGCAGAGCTACAGCTGAGCCCCCGGCCCAGCTCCCCAGAACTCCTGTAGGCAGCAGCAACTCCAACAGTGGCACGGGCCCCTGAGGAGACCCCCACCCCACCCAATACCCACCAGCTCCTGCAGCAACCAACTTTGAACGGCTTTGGACACATAAACCCATATGCAGGTATAGTCCTGGGCTGGTCTGCAGGCAGAGTCCATGTGCCCAAGAGGGTGGGACACATTGGGAGTGTGCAAACTTGGGGCAGGGAGAAGTAGGGGTGGCCAGCAGCACTAGATGCCAAAAAGGGCTTCAGAGGGAAGGGGTCTGGTGGGGCCGAAGTCAGGGTCCTGAACACCCAGGGCCACCTCTGGGCAAGCAGGTCAGAGGAGCTGAGTTTGCCCAAGCCAGCCCCTCCCTGCTCGTCCTAACATCGGCACAGATTAAGTCTTGGCTCTGGGCATGCACGTTGGCCTGCCCCCGTCCTCCACCAAGACTGGGAGGGCAGTAGGGAGGAGGACTGCACTGTGGTCCCCGGAGCCAGGTGAGGGAGGACAGGCCATGCTGGGAACTGCGCTGCTCCAGCTGCCACCTCTGGAGTCTGGGCCCCTGGTCATAAATGGAGACTCCTGCCCCATCCCTGTGGGCGGCTGGGGAGGAGGGGGAGGGTTTCAAGAGCCACACAGGGCAGTCGGAGCACAGCAAGGTACCCCTTCCCATTGCCCACAGCGAGGCAGGACTGGCATGGGAACCAGATCTCCCTGCCCAAATGGCTCAATTAAATCAGAACCACCATCACCTGGGGGGAGTTGCCAAATGAGGGTGGGGGTCCCACAGGCAACACAAACTCCCTGACCCCCACACTGCCCAGTGGGACCAGGTGTGGGAACACTTGGAGGCTGGAGCAGGCTTGCCCATAACCTGGGGTGGGGGCACTGGCCTAAAAAGATCAGAACAAGGCACAGCTTGTGTGATTTCCTTGGTGTGTGTCCCTCCAGGTGGGGCCTGTTGTTAGTTCCCCAAGTACTGACACTCCACGCATCTCAGGTATGACTCTGGGTTCAGAAAGGTGGTTTCTTTTATTTAGCATCACTCATGCAGCACTTATTTTGTCAGTTATTTTCCCGCATCACCCTCTCAGCCAACCTGTAAGGGGCACTATTGTTATCCCAACTCTAGGGGCAGAAACTGCAGCTACAGAGGCCGGGGATGAGCCCATGGTCACTGCAGCCCACCCACAGAGCGCCAGCTCTGGGTCACCGCAGGCCTGCCCCTCAGACCCCCGAACCCCCCCAAGGATAGGAAGCTCCTGGAAGTGCCTCCAGGACTCCCATCCCTGTGCTTGTTCTTCCAGCTCAGGGCTCACCTGGCCAGGTAAGGCACCTTCCCTCTACTAGGCCCTGTGGGAACAGTTCAGGCTGGTCCACGCTCTGCTGGGGACCTCCGTACACAGGGAGATGAACTGAGGACGACAGGGTCCCCGGGGAAAGAAGCTGTGAGCCCAGGCCCCAAGCCCACAGGAGGTGTTGGAGTGGCTGGGGGAGGCAGCCCGAAAGCAGCGAAATGTGGCTGGAACCCGTGGGCTGGGCCTCACAGCTGTGTGCTGTGGTCACTGAAGGGTGTCGGCAGAGCAGGCAGGGAGGGCATGTAGTGCGGACAGGGTGACGGGACCGGAGAATGAGGAAGAGAAAGGGGCCGCGTCGGCAGAGTCAGGAGCTCAGCTCTGCCGAGACGCTCCCAGGCTTCTGGCCCTGGGGCAAAGTCCTGGGCTTGCGTGTGGTCTGGGCGGCCGAGGATGTCCTGTCTGCCAGGAACACTGCCCCCAATGCACTCTCCTCGCAGTAACAGGCTGCCAGGCCCCCAGCATCGCCTCTCGTGTCCTCGCCAAGGCCTTGGGCTGCTTTTCCTTCAGGTGGATGGACTGTTGACCTTACCACATCTCATCACTGTGCCATCGCATCAGGTCACCGGCCAGGGTCCAAACATCACCCCTCGTGTCCACTGGCCCCTGAGCTTCAGGCCCTGTCCCAGCCACCTACCTGACGCCCCGTTGGAGGTTTGAGGGCAGCACGCAAGCTCCTGAAGCCCCCACAGCCTCCACTGCTTCCCCACTGCTCCTGCTTTGGCCAAACTCTCCTGTTCACCTAAAAATAAAAGTCCTTTCAAAGTGAGAGGCAACAAACATTTATTTGAGCTCAAAAAGAATATCTATTCGGGAAGCACTGATTCAGGCAGAAACCCCAGTGGTGTTCCCATGAGGAGACAAAGGCGATGGATATTTATGAGAAGGGGAGGGGACAGTGACATCACTGCTATTGGTGCAGATAACATAACATAATGATGCTAATTCTAAACAATGTTTGTAATTTTCAGCCCGGTAGCCATCAGTCCAGTAGTCACGACACCTGCTTTCTAGTTATCCTTGCGAACAGTTCTCTGGGACACGGTGTTGCTTTCGGCCCCGTCCTAAGGTTATTTTGCCCTCTTCTAACATTCCAAGGCTTGAGGCCTAAGACATGCCAGGCAGCTCCTCCGCATGGAAGCTTCGGCTCCACTATAAAGTGTCTCTGTTTATATTATTTTTACATTTTCATCCTCTTGACCAAGCTGTTTCCTTGAAAGCATGGCTGATCAATCATTAGAATCTGCAATAATCGGTTATTAAAAGCATAGTTGGTCCTCCATTGTCAGGTGGCTCATTTTGGGTCTGTCATCCCATTGTGGGTCTCTTGTCACCAGGAAGGCTCATTCTGGTTGTGGCATGTCCCACAGGAGGGACAGCAGTTTCCTAGGGGTTTTAGGCCACATTGGAGCAGCAGGAGCCCCAGCACAGAGGAAGGCTTTGCCGATGTGTTTCCTTCAGGGCAGACACCTTCTGTAGTTTCTGGAGGTTTCTCCCGTGAAGTTTCGTGGGCCTCACTGATCATCTCAAAACGCTGAGCAATCATTGTCAGAGCAGTGTCTTTATAACACTGAGCTGTGCAAAACAAAGGTTTATAATGGCAAAAAATTTATAATAACAAACAAAATGCTAAGTCCAGAGTGAAGAACAGATGTGAACCAGTCGGCAGTGCCTGAGGCCGGCAGCTGGAGACAGCAGAGAGCCGCGAGATGTCAGTGGGCAGGCACTGAGTGCCGTCTTTTGGCGTGTGCCCTGAGTTGATGTAGCACCATCTGCGTTTTACCAAGTGCAACGGGAGGTGATAATAGAACAAACAGGGCGTGCTCGGCTGGGCTGTGGTCCAGAGCAATGCTGCTGATATAACTCATGCACAGAATGTCAAGAGTGTTCCTGGTTCGCTCTCGCTGTGGCGCCATTGTAACACCTGCCCAAGGAAAAGTATTCTTTCAAAGCTGGTCCCTTCACTGGGGCTGACGTCACCGGCAGTAAACTTCCTTGACTGTGTGTGTAACCAGTTGTCTGTTTTTACCTGTGAGGCAGGTTTAAAGATGATGCCCAATGTTGAGTATCTTTCCAGACAGAAATTAGGGGAAATAGAAAACAACAGCTATGATAGCGAGTGCTTGGCCCCTCACAGTTAGTTAGTTAGTTACTTAGTTAGTTAGTTAGTTAGTTAGTTATTGCGAGATGGGTAGGAACTAAAATAAGGGGGGGAAAGGACAATAGGGAATATGCAGGTGTAGGTTACCCAGGCCTGGTCCGGAATTTGGGTTAGCTGTCCACAGAAGATGTCATCTGCTTCACTTCCTAGGAATTTTAATGTCATCTCCTCTGTTGGTCGAGCAGTCCTATTAGGTATAAGAGCTTTCTTTAAATTGGGAATCACAAATCCAAGAGTTAACACCTTTAAATTTGGTCACACATGGATTAGTTCAAAGCACCTGAAATGCTGGAGCGATCAGGTAGGTGGGAAAGAAAAGATACATATTTTACGTTTTCTCACAAAGGTATAGATTACCAAATTGCTGTAGGTCATAGGTAGCTTAGGAGAAAAAAAAATCTTATGTCTGGAAAATAAGGATCAGAAACCAATAATATTTCATATAAAAAGTCACAAAAATTATAATCATCCTTGTCCGTTTATTTAGTCCCGTTGTTAATTCTCATTGATCTTGATTTTGTTAAGTTTTATAAATGTAGTTTTTCCTTAGAGTTCTGTAAATCTTTACTCAGTTCAGTATTATGTTACTAAAGTTATCAGAAACCTGTATTTTAGAGTACATGTTAGGGTTTTTGTTTTGTTTTTTAAGGAGGGCGCAGCTCACAGTGGTCCATGCGGAGATCGAACCGGCAACATTGGTGTTATCAGCACCACACTCGAACCAATTGAGCTAACCAGCCATCCCTAGGGTTTGTCTTTTTATGAATCTTTGAAGATGAAACACACTGGTAGGTACATTTTTTTGTCAAAGCAGCAGAGTGAAACAATAATTGTGTGCAAATGACAAGACTTAAAACCAGCTGTGGTCAAGGATCTGGTGAGAGTTTACACATGTGCACATGTAAGTGATGTATTTGACTTAGGTATCCATTCCACTCTTAGTTTGACCACATATAAAATTCTTTTCTCAAGATCCCTTCTCCATGAACCTGCATTTCCATAAACCTTCTGCAACATACATATACCTTTCAGTTTTTGTCCTATTTTCTTTATTTTAGAACAAAATTATTTCCCTTTTCTTTCTTTCTTTCTTTCTTTCTTTCTTTCTTTCTTTCCTTCTCTGTCTCTCTCTCTCTCTCTCCCCAAACCCCCATGTCCTTTATATCCTTCCTTATCCCAAAAACATTCTATTTTTTTTCTCAACAAAAATGCATTTCTATACTTCATATTTTCTTCTACTGGAAACATACATCCTATTTTTCACATACTGTCATTTTGTTTCATCCTTATTATTTTTTAGTAGTTTTATAAAAAAACCTTAGTTCTTTTACAGATTAATTTTGGTAGGGAACTTATAGACCCGTCTGCATTTTAAAAAGTTCTCTCTTTTTCGTCTTTGTGGGCAGTGTTTTGGTTAGTTCTTGGGTGTTTACATTTCAAAGACATAAGAATCACATCTTTTAGAGACAAAGATTACATTTTTTAGCATTGTATCAGGACATGTTAGAATTTTAGGAATTTTATATAATTTTTAGAATCTTTATATTAATAACATCTACATAAATATAACCAAAGGTTTATTAGTGTTCTTTATTTGACAATATTTCCCATGTAATTTAATATAATAAATAAGCCTAATGAATTTAATATTTCTCTTTTATAAAGAAAACAAGTCTTTTGAGGTGTTTCAGGGGCTCTCTAAAATACCCCAAAGTTATTCTTAGGTGAATGAGACTTAATTTAGAATCTGGTTTGGGGAAGTTTGTTAAACACATCAAAAGTTTTTTAAACATTTGGTCCAATAGAATCACAGGTCATTGTGGAACAATACTTAATGAAATAATATTTAATTATCCATTTAACCAAAGTGAGAATAAGAGATTTCAAAGACAAATACAGAAGGTTACATAGTAGTAAGAAAAATTTTAGCTCTTTTAATATTAAGAACACTCAGTTTACTTAAGTAATTAAAGACCTGATGATAAAGAACACAGGAAATAATTTTAATAAAACATAAAATCTTTGCTTTCCCTTTATAATTTCTTATTAAGAGCATACCAATAGTACAGGAAATTTTTGTTCTTTTAGTAGAGAAATAACATTAAGTTTTATCTTTACATAAGCATAAGCTTGATATTAAAGCGTAATTTTTTAAAAAAAAGATTTTATTGGGGAAGGGGAACAGGACTTTATTGGGGAACAATGTGTATTACCAGGATTTTTTCCAAGTCAGGTTTTTGTCCCTTCAATCTTAGTTGTGGAGGGCACAGCTCAGCTCTAAGTCCAGTTGCCGTTGTTAGTTGCAGGGGGCACAGCCCACCATCCCTTGTGGGAGTCGAGGAGTCAAACCGGCAACTTTGTGGTTGAGAGCCCACTGGTCCATGTGGGACTCGAACTGGCAGCTTTCGGCATTAGGAGCATGGAGCTCCAACCGCCTGAACCACCGGGCTGGACCCTAAAGCTTAATTTTTTAACCATTGCAATAACAATATAATTTTAGGCAGCTTAGTTATAAGAGGTAAAATTCTGAGATAACCAGGACAAAATTATTTTCATTTCCCTTGATGAAAATATATCTTCCTACATAATCTTTTATTAAAAACTTGTTCATTCCTCCCATAATTAGACTTCTTAATCCTTAAGAAACCTTACTTTTTAGTGACAACTAGAAGTAAGCAATTAGTATTTTTTAGATTGGCAAATTTATGAATGCATTTTATAACTTCTAGAAATATAGGCTCTTTGGCAAATATATTTCATAAATTTTAGAAAGATGTGTTTCCTCAACATAAAGACTTTTTATTAACAGATCCAAATTTTTAGTTTTTCTGTATTAAAAAGCCAAACCTAGGTAAACTTAGCTTTATTTAGTAACTAATGTTTCAGTATTGTATCTTATTTGTAGCTTATTTGGAAATGACCTAGATTCATTTCATTCAATCCTTTTTATTTATTTATTATTTTGTATTTGGGGAAGGGGAACAGGACTTTATTGGGGAACAGTGTGTACTTCAGGACTTTTTACAAGTCAAGTTGTTGTTCTTTCAGTCTTAGTTGTGGAGGGTGCAGCTCAGCTCCAGGTCCAGTTGCCGTTGCTAGTTGCAGGGGGCATAGCCCACCATCCCTTGTTGGAGTTGAACCAGCAACCTTGTGGTTGAGAGGACACCCTCCAACCAACTGAGCCATCTGGCACTGGCCCATGTGGGAGTCAAACTGGCAGCCTTTGGAGTTAGGAACAGGGAGCTCCAACTGCCTGAGCCACCAGGCCGGCCCCATTTTTACTTTTTAATTTAACTTAGTGAAATTCTAAGGTTTCAAGTTACCAAAAGATTTTGGGAAACTATTTTTAACTACAAATACCATAACACAATTATTGCTGAAAGTTTCATTAAAAAAACGTCTTATTTACATCTATTTAATATATTAATTCTCAATAATTATATTTAGATTACTCATGAAAATTTCATGAGACATTAGACAAAGTCAATTATAATCCTAAATTATATTCCTGTTGACAAACTGCAACAGAGATAACATAAACTTTTTTTTATCCCTTCTTCTGCCTCCTCCTCCCCAATTCGGGTTGTTTCTCAGTCTAGTTGTGTAGTTGTTTCTCAGTCTAGTTGTGTAGGACACAGCTCCCTGGCCCCTGCTGGTATTAGAAGCCTTGCGCTCCCGCCCCACCGGCTGAGGCAGTTGGTAGCCAGTCAGCCACTCACAGCAGCTCACGCTGGCCACCGACTGCTCCTGGAAACACACAGCAGCCCACGGCAACCCACGCTGACCTCCGGCTGCTCACCCCAGCCCAGATCCAGGGAGAACCATTGTTCACAATCTTAGCTGTAGAGGGTGCAGCTCACTGGCCCATGTGGGAATCAAACTGGCGACCTTGGCATTAGGAGCACCGCGCTCCAACTACCTGAGCCATTGGGCCGGACAAACTTATCTTTTTGTAAAAATATTATATTAAATGTTAACATCTCTAAAGACATGTGTTTAAACCAAATTTAAATCAGTTTAGTTTTAATATTAAATACATTCCCAAATCATGTGATCCTGAAAAGCATTTGGGTTAGTTTCTGTTATATTTCTTAATTCATATAAGCATTTAATTCCTTTAAGCCAATTAGACAGAGCTCTTTACAAACTAATTTTATTAATTCTCGAGAGGTAGACATACATGCATATAAATAGAGACAGAACCAGAGACATAATAGTTTTATTTGCTTTTTAAATTTTAGCCATGAGAGAGAGAAAATAAGGCAAAAGCCCATTAATTTATAACAGTTAAGTTTATTCATTCCGATGGCTAAGGCTTAAAAAATTTTATTTGCCCACGATAAACAATTTTTTAAGGATACTAGGGAGCTGCTTATGCAAGGGAATCTTTTCAACTGCTGCTGTTTTTTAAAAAGTTTTCTTTCCCCATATTTTTCTTTTTTTTTTTTTTGTCTCAGGCAGTTGTGGGCTGTGCTTACATTTCTGTTTATCTGTAGGAAGACCTTGGAAGTTACCAGAGACTTTAAAAAATCCTATTAGACTTCTAATTTTGCCAAATTTCTGATTATAGAGTTGTTAAACTCTTTGAAATGTCTTGTCAGGTTTCAGACAGGAATAACAATAAAAAATTTTAAAGCACCTGCTCAGGCAGCCAAAGTTTCATTTAAGAAGTTATTTTGTCTTTTAGAAACTGCTTATCAAAGAATGTATTCCATTGTCCCTGAGAGATTGGGATTCCTCTCCTTACAAACCTCTTTCTACGACAAACGTAACAGACAGAGACAAGAAAGGGAAATGAGAGAGCCTGTAGTCAAATGACTCCTCACCCACCAAGGAAACCCCTGGAGAGCTTCTCACCCCCCAGGGCACTTCTTACAATCATGAGAGTTGGGAAAAGTCCCTCTTGAGAAAAAAAGATTCTTTCCCACAGAGGTAGCAAGCTCCTGTGGTACCCTGCTGCATGCCAGGATCTGGACAATGATGCCTGGGGAAATCGCCCCCCTTGAAGGAAAAACCCCTCCATTGAGGGAAAAAAAACCCTCGTGATGTCAAATAAAGGCATTTGAACTCAACCAAAAAAGCAGGGAGGTCCAAACTTAACAGGACTTCACAGTCAAAAAGAGAGCAGGCCATAGAAGCAATAAACACAATAGAGGCTCTATAGCTATGATATCTGGTTTCAGGGGATGCCAATTCATGAAGGTGAGGCCACTTTAGATCCCACTCCTGACACCAGGTGTTAACCTAAAAATAAAAGGGCATTGAAAGTGAGAGAAAACAAGCATTTATTTGAGATTGAAATAATAGCTATTTATTTTACTGACTCAGGCAGAAGCCCAAATAATATTCTGATTAGGAGACAAAAGCAAGGGGTATTTATGAGACGGGAAGGGGGACAGTTACATCAATAAGAAGAAGGCATTTCTATTGGTGCAGATAAGCTAACACAGTGACTCTAATTCTAACCAATGTTTTAAATTTTCATCTTGTAGCCACCAGTCTAGTAGTCATAATTGCTTTCTTGTTATCTTTGCACAGTAACTTGGGAAACAAGGTTGTTTTGCCGTTTTAACATTCCAGAAGTTTGAAGCATAAGACGTGTCAAGCAATTCCTCTGGGATGGCAGCGCCACGTCCATTTTAAAGGGACTCTGTTTGTACTACTGTTGACACTTCTCCCATCTCCCTCATCCAAATCCTGTAGACCAGCCATTTTTGCTCCTCCTCTGGGTCCAAGCCACCACCTATTTTGGGGTGATCCAGCTTCCTCTCTGGATCCCCCCTCCATCTCTCTGGGAAATGCAGGAACATTAGGGAATAAAACATATTCCTCTAGCTTCTGCAGCGCTGACATTCTAGTGGGAGGAGTCAGAAGGAAACAAACCTCAAAGGTAAAGTATGCAAATGACATGTGGGAAGTTTAAGGTGCTACGGGGACAGGATAGGGGCTGAGAGCCCTGAAGGCAAGTTGCACTTTGCATTTTAAATGGGGGGGGGTAGGGGGAAAGCAGCACCTCTGTTTATTTTCAGTGTGGGCAGGAGGAGTCCCTGGTGGTAAGAGTAACCTCCCACAGGGTTCTTTTTTTCTTTTTTTTTTATTTACGATTTTTTTATTGGGGAAGGGGAACAGGACTTTATTGGGGAATAGCATGTACTTCCAGGTCTTTTTCCAAGTCAAGTTGTCCTTTCAGTCTTAGTTGTGGAGGGCGCAGATCAGCTCCAGGTCCAGTTGCCGTTGTTAGTTGGAGGGGGCACAGTCCACCATCCCTTGTGGGAGTGGAGTAGTCGAACCGGCAACCTTGCGATTGAGAGCCCACTGGCCCATGTGGGAACTGAACCGGCAGCCTTCGTCCTTAGGAGCACGGAGCTCCAACCGCCTGAGCCACTGGGCCGGGCCTCCCACAGGGTTCTTGCCTCATAGTGAAGCCCAGGGTGGGTTCTGACCCACATGCCCACCAGCCCATGAGGTGTAGCCCCACTAGCACCGTCTCTTCCAATATAAAGACTCGTTTTATTCTGTGTCTGCCTCTTCCTTAGAGAATGTCAGTCTCAGGCAGACATGCTTGTCAGTTTGGACCCCGCTGTGTCCTCAGTACCTAGACCCGGCCCATGCATAACCAGTGATTTTTGAAAGCACCTCTGCCCAGTCTCTAAATGGAGCCCCTCACCCCTAGAGCCTGACAGAGACCACCCCCACCTTGACCAAACTTCAGTTAGGCTTCTCAGAGCCCTTGGCTTTACACAGCCTCACCCAGGATTAGCAGAGGCCCCACCCTTGAGATCTCATCATCCTGCCCTGCCCTCAGCAAGAATGCCTCTACCTCAGATGTCTTCTCTTAGCAACCTTCCATCTACTGACAACTCCACCCCCCACCCCACCGCGCCCAGGAGAGACTGTGCCAAGATAGGACGCTTTGGGGCGTGAGCTGGACTAGGGCCGAGAGGGAGAGTGCTTACTGCAAACCCCACGTAGAGGCTGTCTGATCATAACTGATGTTCATTCTGACATAAATCAGCAGCCCTCCCTTGCCTCCTGCTACGTGCTGGTTCCCGGAACAGGCCATTGTCTTGACCTGGTCAACACATCAAGCACTTGCCGTACCTGGTAGCATTCCTGCAATAGTGCCATGACTCTGCCCCCTACACAGTTCTTCGGCTCAGGCTGAGCAGAGTGGGGGTGAGGGATCCGCTTCATCCTGCAGGTGCCTACGACATGCCTGGAGGGTCAGTTTCCCTTAATAAACTCTATTAATTACCAGACTGGAGTGGCAGCCTCTTTCTTTGGTCTTTCCCTGGCCTCCATGTACAGAGGTAGATTTTCAGTCTCAGGGCTTTCCCTGGGTCTGGTGTACTGACACCCTGTCCCCTTACTCTGCTTAGTGGCTATAAATCCCCAGCTGTCTTTGCTGTATTGAGAGCGGAGCCCGATTGCTCCTGCCTGCTGCCTTGGGTAAAGTCTTCCTATTTTAACAAGTGTCAGAATAACTTGTTCTGAAACCAGCCCTGCCCAGTGGAATCCCAGGTGCCTGCAGTGACAGGGAAGTCGACCAGGGTCTGCACCACCCGTTGGGAGAGGCCTACTGTGGGTACAGCAGTGGTCAAAGCCTGTGGGCAAAGCGGCAGGACATCCTGAGCCATCCAGTTGCTTTGGGAGTCTGATCTCAGGTAGAGGGGGGCTGGGGCTGCTCCCATGCTGACACATTAACTTCTGAGGCCAGCAGGAGGGTGGATGGTCACTCATTACCAAGGGCCGAGGTCAAGGGGCTGGGTGGTGTCCGGTCACTTATGTAACCTGTGGGCATATATAGGGGCACACAGCCCCGTGGGCCTCTTACCCACCTGCCAGCTCCGCTCCCTCAGGATGAAGGTGGCTGTGGTGAGTTCCCCAGACCCCACGCAGGGTGGCCCTACTGCCTGCTCACTGCTGGCCCCCTGTCCCTCATGCAAGGCTCAGCAGCAGCAGCTCCTCTCTCACCTGGTTCCCACCAGCCTGCTCCTCCAGCCAAAGGGCTTCCTCTTTCCTGTTGTGGTACAGCTGGGGCCGGGTCAGCCCTGGGCTCCCAGTAGACCCAGGTCTTGAGAAGGCAATGCCACGTGGGGGTGCTGTGCTCTCACACAGCGTCACCCCAGGAGGCAGGCATCCACTGACATCCGCCCTGCACACAAGGACACCAGGCGGGCGCGACAGAGCACCTCCAGCCTGGCTGTGCAGGGGCGGGAGATGGTCGTGCTTGGGAGGGCCTGTACTCTGGGGCAACCGCCTGCCTCGGCTGCTGACCCCCGGCTTAGTCTCGCGTCCCGGGGGGGGGGGGGGGGGGGGGGGGGAGGGGTGGCCGCACTTTCTGATGGAGCATCCTGGTGAAGTGGGTTCAATCCCCACCCAACCAGGGCCCAGACCCTTCCCTGGTCTACCGGCCTGAGCTGGACCCGGAGGCGGCCAAAGACAAGGGCAGCTTCCGGAACTACACCGTGAGGACCCCGCCCTACGTCCCGGGCCCCTAATCCCGCCGGGCCCCACCCTCAACCCCCGCCCCGGTCCCTGCCACGCCCCCGCTCTCCTCCCCAGCCCTACCCTTCCCTGGGGAGGGCAGCGCGTACCGTTTGCTCAGCTTCAGGGCCTGCCCTTGGGGAAGCCCGGGTTCACACCAGTGGGGCCAGGCCTGGGGGAGGGAGGCAGTGGGCCCCCGAGGTGGGAAGCGCAGGGGGCTGGGAGGCGTCTGGCTGACCCTCTGGCTTGCAGTCCGGCCCGCTCCTGGACCGCGTCTTCGCCACCTACAAGCTCATGCACTCGCAGCAGACGGTGGACTTCGTCAAGAAGAAGGTACCCAGCTGACTCCTCTGCAGCGACTCCGAGGGTGGCACCGCCTCCTCCACCCCCAGTGCCTAGTGGATGGAGCGGGAAGGGCCCTGGTCCGGCCGGCCCCTAGTCGTGCTGACCTCTCCTTTCCTGGCCCAGCACGCCCAGTTCGGGAGCTTCTCCTACAAGAAAATGACTGTGTTGGAGGCTGTGGACATGCTGGACGGGCTGATAGACGAGTCGGACCCAGACGTGGACTTCCCCAACTCCTTCCACGCCTTCCAGACGGCGGAGGGCATCCGGAAGGCCCACCCTGACAAGGGTGCGACCCCGCCCTGCTCCTTCCGGCTCATGGGGGTGCAGCCTCCAAGGGCTGCGGGGTCGGGGGGGCAGACGGAGAGGGGGTGCCCCTTCCCAAGGGGGGTGCCCCTTCCCAGCAGGCCCTGTCCCCCCAGCTGGAGCTTGTACCTCCTGTGGCCTGGCCCCAGCTCCCCCACTAGCCCACCCTGTTCCTCTCCCTCCCAGACTGGTTCCACCTCGTGGGCCTCCTGCACGACCTGGGGAAGGTCCTGGCTCTGGCGGGGGAGCCCCAGGTGAGGGCAGGGAATGGGGGGTGGCAGGGCAGGGCCGGGACAGCCTCAGTTCTGGGCTCAGCCTCAGCGCTGTGCTCGGGGCATCCACTTGGTGGGCAGGCGGGTTATGCCCACCCATGGCTGCCTGTTCATCCCCAGTGGGCAGTTGTTGGAGACACCTTCCCAGTGGGCTGCCGTCCCCAGGCCTCTGTGGTTTTCTGTGACTCCACCTTTCAGGACAACCCTGATCTCCAGGATCCTCGATACAGGTACCCCTCCACCACTGCTGGTCTCCCCTCCCCAGGGTTCTCCTGAGCCCCCTCACCACTCCCCCGCTCTCCCTGCAGCACAGAGCTCGGCATGTACCAGCCCCACTGCGGGCTGGAGAACGTCCTCATGTCCTGGGGCCATGACGGTGAGGCCCATTAGAGGATGGCAGCGGGGATGGTCAGCCTGTGGTGGGGGCCATGCCTCTGGGTGCCTGGTGGTGACACCTTTTCTCCCACAGAGTACATGTACCAGATGATGAAGTTCAACAAATTCTCCCTCCCCCCGGAGGTAGGCAGGGGGCGGGGGCCAAACTAAAAGTCCAGCCCAGCCCAGTCCAGCCTGGAGCACGCTGGGTGGCTTCTTCTGTCCCCAGGCCTTCTACATGATCCGATTCCATTCCTTCTACCCGTGGCACACGGGTGGTGACTACCGGCAGCTGTGTGGTGAGCAGGACCTGGCCATGCTGCCTTGGGTGCAAGAGTTCAAGTACGGCCATCCTGGGGGACTGGGAGGGAGGAGGGCAAAAGGGGATGTGGGGCTTCTCCACATGGCACTGTCCCTCCCTTAATGCAGTAAGTTTGACCTGTACACCAAGTGTCCTGACCTGCCAGACGTGGACAAGCTGCGGCCCTACTACCAGGGACTTATTGACAAGTACTGCCCCGGTGTCCTGAGCTGGTGACCAGCCTGCCCACCCTGCTGAGGCCTGCTAGAATGCCCCAGGGTGACAGCCACTGTCAGGCACAGTGACAGCTCACCCCAGCCTCTCTAGGGGACCCCACACACCCACCTATGGTCTGTGCTCCCCACCTTAGTCCACTCTGCCTGGTGGCAATAAAGACCTTGAAGCAGCTTGAGTGTGACTGTCACTGAGGCTGGCATGTTGAGGCCAGCGTGTTGTGCCAGCAGGGCAGGCAAGTCTGTGGTTTCTTGGACATGTGTGTCCTGCTGTGCCTGTCACCATAAACATCTTGCTTGTCCTCCCAGCTCCAGTGCCAGCTCCAGCTCCAGTGTCAGAACCGAGGGTCACTCTACTCACCCCCACATTCTCAAAACTGTCACCAAGTTCTCTGGGCTCAGTGTTCTTTTTTTTTTTTTTTTTTAATTTTTCATTGGGGAATATTGGAGAACAGTGTGTTTCTCTGGGGCCTATCAGCTCCAAGTCATTGTCCTTCAGTCTAGTTGCGGAGTGCGCAGCTCAGCTCCAAGTCCAGTCGCCATTTTCAATCTTTAGTTGCAGAGGCGCAGCCCACCATCCCATGCGGGAATTGAACTGGCAACCTTGTTGTTGAGAGCTCGTGCTCTAACCAACTGAGCCAAACGAGCCATCTGGCCGCCTCTCAGGGGCAGTTCATTGTCTTCAATCTACTTGTGGAGGGCGCAGCTCGTTGGTCCATGTGGGGATCGAACCAGCAACGCTGTTGTTCAGAGCTCACGCTCCAATCAACTGAGCTATCTGGCTGCCCCAGGCTCAGTGTTGTTAAACAAAACGAGACACCTCACAGCTAAAAGCACACACTACAGAAAACATCATATAACAGATACACAGGTTAATTGCCATGAACGTGACCCACGAATGAAAACCCCAGTGCCCTCCCATGCCTGTCGTGCAACCCCCACCTTGGCTCAGCCAGTCACCTCCTTTCCTGTATGGTTGCATCCCGGTGTGGACCCCTCAGGGCCACAGTTCAGCTGGCTTCCCCTGTTTTCTAGCAGTTCACTTCTTTGAAGAAAGTGGATCATTTGCAGGAACTTCCTTTTGTCAGAATTTGCCTGCGGCCCCCTCTGATCAGATTCAAGTGCGGCTTGGGGCAGGCGCACTTCAGAAGTGGTGGCATGAGCTTTATCAGGAGGAACAGGCCAGCTCTTGTGTTGTCAGAAGCCCCTGTGCTCAGGTTCATCCAACAGTGTCCTTAACCCCTCAGAAGGCTCCACTTGGCTCCACACCGCCTGCCACCCCTCAGGTGGGCCCTGCTGTGGGGAGCAGCTCTCCTGTACTATTGGTTACCCCTCATACAGGAAATGCTCCAGTTTTTCCCCCAATTTACGGATTTGCAAAGGTGGATTCCCTGGCATACAGGCAATCAATTTGTCTGTATTAAGAAGGTACAGATTTCAGCATTGTGGGGGCAGAGTCCCAGAGAGCAGTTTCCATGCTCTCAGCCTCACGTGGAAAGGTGCTGGCTCGGTTATTAGATGGCCATCAGCTGTAATCAGATGGCCATCTGCTGTGGCTGGGTGGCCATCAGCTCTTGGCTGGGTGGCCATCAGCTCTTGGCTGGATGGCTATCAGCTGTTACTGTTAGCCACTAATATAACTGCCGTGGCTACACTAGCAAGGGGGTTGGTGGTTTGACAGAGAAGCGGACGGCAGATTGCTGCTAGCAAATGTGGTTAGCAAGTGGACGGCAGGTTGCGGATCGTGTGGATCCTGCTTCCTGTGTCTCCAACCCAGCCGCCATTGAGACTATAGTGGTAGGGACTCCCCTATCTATGGCTCTGTGGGTGTTCCTTTTTGGCCTCACCATATCCTGCATTGTTGTGTGGGGAGCGGGACCACAGTCCCTGCATGACACATAGTGCAGCGAGCAGGGTATGGTGCCAGCCAAAACTCTCCGAAGGGCGGTGGAGCAGTTTGTGTGTATGAACACTCAGTCTCAGGAAGACCAGGAGGAGTGGTGCTGGGAGCAGGAAATGCGATCTGCCTGGGAGAAATGTAACCCCTCCAAGCCTCTGGATGGCATAACACCCTGTTGGCCATGGCGGGCGTCATCTTCCTTTTTGGTAGTCTGCTGCTGCCATGGGCTCCTAGAATTGTAGATGTCTTGTGCCGGGGCCACCACCCACTCGGATGCCTGGTGCGGTGAGCAGGATTCCGGCCAGGTAGGAATGGTGTCTGACTCTGGGCAGAGGGACATGTGTTCCACACACTGTTCTCACGAGTTGGACCCCCAAGGAGGGGTGGGAGGATGTGAATGGCTCTCCGACCAGCATAGGCTGGAGAAAGTGAAGGTCGTTGTGGCTGTGTGGGCTGGAAAGTGCTTGCTGAGGCAGCCCAGATGCAGGACTTGTAGTCCCAGGAGGAAACGCTTGCTGAGTCCTCAGTGGAAGTTGTGGGTGAGATCAAGGTGGTCCCTCACCCCCAGGTTGGGGAAGACTTGGAGCCCTCGCCCTGCGGAGCGTGCACACATTGTGGGGCCAACGCACAGCCCTGGCAAATGATTCTAGACTATGGGGAATTGCCTTCCATCCCTGATTGATGGACCGCTTGACTGTTTGCTTGGGAACGTACCACCATGTAGTGGAATCAGCAGATGTTTGCTTCCTGTATCTCGCCCAGCCGCCAGCGAGACTGTGGTGCAGGAAGACCCTTTGTTGGGGTGCACGTGGATGTTTGCTTCCTGTGTTTCGACCAGCTGCCATCAAGAATATGTAAGCACCTTGGCTGCGAGCCTCTATTGTTCCAGCACAGTACCCTGAGAAACCCTGGCTGTGCCCAGGAAGTCTGGCTGTGCCCGAAAAGACTGGCAGTACCCTGTGAACCCTGGCTGTGCTCAGGAAGTAGGTGGACATCGAGGGACACTTCCTGGGACATTACTTGAACTGGACTGAAACTTTTTCTCATGAGCTGGGTTTCTGACACAGGGCCCCTTGCAGAAGACGCTTGTCGTGTAGAGTGTGAGGTGAGATCCTGGAGGGGTGGAGAGTGGGGACAGAGCCAGGAGAGCAGTTGCCTTGAGCATGGACTTAAACCAGAGTGCGTGACTGTGCTAAACGGCAGTTCTTAGAGTGTGGTCTGTGGCTGCCTCGGGGTCCCTGCAACCCTTTCAGGGGTCTGTGAAGTCAATGCTATTTTCATAATATACTGAGCCATTATTTGCCTTTTTCACTGAGTTGACACAATGGTGAGGTAAATGTGATAGTGGGTAAAAGTGCTGCCGCCCTGGAGACAGTGGCCCCAACTGCCAGTCCTGTGTCCTTTAATGCCACACACACCCAGTTAGGAAAACATCAGTTTTACTCAAGAATGTCTTTGATGAAGTAGTAAAAGTTATTAATATTATTAAGTCTCCATCCTGGAGTAGGGGTCTTTTTAATATTTTGGGTGACAAAATGAGAAATGCACACGAAGCACTTCTGGGGCTATTAAATGTGACAACTGCCTCAAGTCACTTGGGTGACTGAATTTCCAGCTCAACCAGTCATTTTCACTTGGAAGAACAACTGTAAGACAAACTACAGTTACTCAGTCTAGGGCATTTAGCAGGCATTTTCTTAAAAATTAACAAAGTGAGATTGTCACTTCAAGGAAAACAATGACACCATGTGTTGCCAATGGTAAAATTTAGCTTTGAAGCAAAAATTAGGATTTGGGAAAAACCTGTGTGTAGTGGAAGCTCTGACAACAGGCTTTTGTGATGCAAGTGCCTGACTTAAGCATCGATTGCTGAGACCTCCGCTCGAAAGTGGGTGTGTAGAATGAACACATAGCAGCCACAGGACTCGACAAACAGCCAAGCCACCTCCCTCCCACTGAGGCTCCTTTGTTTTAAGAGATACTGATTGGTTTTGATAACTGACCGTTTCAGCTACTTGTCTTTTTTCCCTTTTCCTGCACGCTAAATACCCCTCTTATGTTTTACATTTACCAATAAAGAGTCCTGTGAAACCCTAGGACCCACCTTGACACCAATAAAAGCAGCACCCCAGGCCTATGCTGTCTCTCTCTGTCTCTCTCTCTCTGTCTCTCTCTCTCTGTGTCCCTCCCTCCCCCTACCTACCTCACTGTGTGTCCCCTGGCATGCCTTGTACACCCAGGGCCTGTAATAATAAACTTTTTCTTCTAAAGTTCCCCAGTGATTGTTGGTGAAGGGTGTCTTGTGATCACAATAAGAACCACAAAGGCCTGTCCAGTGGAAGGGGAAATGTCTGGGGGCCCAGGTGAGTGTCCCCCAGGCATCTCTAGGTGGTGGCATTACTATCAATACACTGAGACCAGCAGGACACACGGTCCATTGCTGTGAACTTGACAGCTTACTCATACTTAAAGATTTTTCTGATGAGATCGATAATGATATTAATGCCTGTGATTTTTTTTTTGAGATTGTACAATGGAATGTGTCAACATTTAGAAGAGCTGCATAATTCAATGAACCAATATTTTCCAAATGACCACTATATAATACTCCAAAATTATGCAAGATGCCCCAAAGGATTTTCATGTTAAAGAGGAAAAAAAGCTCACTGGTATGGTTTCAATTTCCAAATTGCAGTGGTGCAATGGACTCCTGAGAAACTACTATTTAGTGTTTTTTTTGTGTTTTTTTCTTGTGTTTTTTTTTTTTTTTTTTTTTTGAGTTTCGATGTGGTATAAAAGAAGAATATCCACAATGCTCTGAAAAGGCTTCTAAAATACTCTTCCATTTTCCAACCACTGGTCTGTGTGAGGCCAGATTTTCTTCATGTATTTTGACCAAAAATCTATTGCAACAGATTGATCAGAAGCAGATATGAGTAGCCAAGCACTAAAGAGATTTTGCAAAAATGAAAACCTATGCCACTCTTACGGAAGCACATGTTTGCTTGATGTCTGGGATTTTTGCCTATCATCTTCTACTTCAATGGAGTCTATTCTTGTACTCCTGGGTTCCCATAGTTCCTGTGTGTCATGACACCACGTGGTTCTGATTCCTTGGTTTTTCTTAGTTTAGATTCTAAGGTGTGGGATCTGGCCCACCTCCTCTTTCTACACCAGGCCACAGAAGTTTCCAGCCAGCCTTTGGATTGGCTGCCCTTGGGGTATGTGCTCATCTTGTTCAGTCAGCTGTAGTTGGGAGGGAAGGGCTTGTGGTTCCTGCATCAGGATCTGTGCCCTGGGAATGCACACACAGAGGCACAGTGTGATATTCTTAGTACTACTGGGCTAGGAGAGAATCTGCTTCATCTGCGTCAGGTTTCCTTAAAAGACTTCTACTTCATTAGCCCTATCACAGACCAGAGCCTGTTGTTCCTTGCATAAAGGACCTGGCAGGTGCTATTTATGCATCTTGCAAAAAGAGTAATTTGTTTCTTTCTAGAGTGTCATTCCTCCCTTTCTGGCCATGCTCGTTTTTGTTTTTGTTTTTTAAGTGTGTAACTTTGGCCATAATTACACACACACACACACACACACACTGACTTGTCAACTTGGTCAAACTGCCTCTTCAAAAAAACAAATTTTTTTTTTTAATTGGGGAAGGGGAACAGGACTTTATTGGGGAACAGTGTGTACTTCCAGGACATTTTTCCAAGTCAAGTTGTTGTCCTTTCAATCTTAGTTGTGGAGGGTGCAGTTCAGCTTCAAGTTGTCCTTTCAGTCTTAGTTGTGGAGGGCGCAGCTCAGCTCCAGGTCCAGTTGCTGTTGCTAGTTGTAGAGGGCGCAGCCCACCATCCCTTGTGGGAGTCGAACTGGCAACCTTGTGATTGAGAGGATGCACTCCAACCAACTGAGCCATCTGGGAGCTCAGCGGCAGCTCAGCTCAAGGTGCCGTGTTCGATCTTAGTTGCAGGGGGCAGAGCCCACCATCCCTTGTGGGACTCAAGGAGTTGAACTGGCAACCTTGTGGTTGAGAGCCCACTGGCCCATGTGGGAATCAAACCGGCAGCCTTAGGCGTTAGGGGCATGGAGCTCCAACCACTTGAGCCACCGGGCCAGCCAAAACCATAAATAAATAAAATAAAATAAATTTTTTTTCAACCCTAAGACCAACCATCCATTAAGGAATGCAGAAAGATATAGTCCAATCAGTGAAACCTCAAAGGCTATGTGCTGCAATGCTCTAAAAATTACCAGGTTACATTTCAAATAAAATATTTGATTAAAAAACACTATGCCACTCCACACTTAATATTTTTGGAAATAGTTACTTTTCATTTAAAAATTTGTTATTATTGTAACATGTTATAAGTTTATTTTATGTTTAAATAAAATTAATAAATAAAGAATTTCTTTGTTTAATTTCCAGTGTGGTAAATATTAATAGAAATACCCCCTCATAAACAAAAGCTCGTTGGGGTCCTCCATAACTTCTAAGAATATAAATAGGTCCTGAAACCAGATGACCTAGTCCATGGATGCCAGTCAAATTCTTTTTGCAGGAACCCTGACCCTTGCTCCATGGGTTCCATGAGGGCAGAAGAGGTCACGTGTGGCTTTGTCACCAAACGCAAGGGCCACCAGTATGGCCACCCTAGAGCGCACAGCTGCATCTGTCCCAAAGTGCAGCAACCATGGTGGACACCATCTGTGATGTCGGCAGTGATTTGTCATCAACACCGCTTTGTGTGTATTTGGACTTGCTGTACCCTGTGCTTCCTCCAGCATCTGTCCACTAACTCAGCGAATGCCCATCATGGAGGTAGCCTGCACAGCACGGCCTCTGCTTAAGTCCTTCTTCACAGTGAGAGACATAAAGCAGAGGCAGGTATCTACAGGTCTTTATCCCCATACAGCTTATGACCCCAAATCATGATCTGATGGAATGCTGGTGTGGCCAGTTGAAGACCCAGCTATGGTGCCAGCTTGGAGACAATGCCCTTCGAGTCAGGATGCAGAAAACACCCTGTGTGTTGAGCCTCTCATTCCTGCACCCAGTAACTTCCAGTGGAAATGTTGTTGCCTGTCCCAGTGACTCTGGGAAATGCCCCACAAAGGAAAGTGGTTCCTAAGGAAGTAACACCTCCTTTGCACTAGACATGACCAGCCACGTGGCTGTTCTGAGCACCTCTGCCCCTGGCTGAGCAGGCAGACGGGGGCGTGACCGGGGGCTGAGCTCTGCTGGGAAAAGGCTGCTGGGAGGATGTGCACAACATGCCCCAGAAGACCCCTGACGCCCGAGAGCTGCCAGGTCCAGGGCCAGAGTGAGTGGAAGATGGCAGCACCTTCTACAGACAGGCTCATGGCTCAGACACCTCCCAGTGGTGCGTGTGGAGGGTGTCTGACCTCGTGGTCGTTGCAGAAATAAGCTTGGCCTCTATTGTTTTCCTTGCCATCCTTTAAAGTCTAATCAATTTTTGGTCTCTTTCCTGGTGGCTAAATTCTCAGTTAAACGTGTAAAACACAAAATTTCCAGACGAGATGGTGCTGAGCTCAAGAGGGGTGGGTGTTAAGCTGGAACCTGGCAATGTGAGTGCAGGAATGGACCAGACTTTGGGGGCCTCCCACCTTGGAGTGAGGGCACCAAGAGGAGTCATCTTTTCAACAAATGGTACTGAGAACACTGGACACACACAAAATAATGATATTGGACCCTTGTCTTACATGTACATATACTTGTAAATTAACTCAAAATGATTAACGGCCTAAATGTGAGTACTGAAACTATAAATCTCTTAGAAAATGGGGAAATCTTTATGACCTTGGATCTGGCAGTGATATCTTTTTTTTTTTTTTTTTAACAGGACTTTATTGGGAAACAGTGTGCACTTCCAGGAATTTTTCCAAGTCAAGTTGCTGTCCTTTCAATTTTAGTTGTGGAGGGTGCAGTGCAGCTCTAGGTCCAGTTGCCATTGTTAGTTGCAGGGGGCGCAGCCCACCATCCCTTGCGGGAGTCGAGGAGTTGAACTGGCTACCTTGTGGTTGAGAACCCACACTCCAACCAACTGAGCCATCTGGCACTGGCCCATGTAGGAATCGAACTGGCAGCCTTCAGCATTAGGAACACGGAGCTCCAACTGCCTGAGCCACTGGGCTGGCTCCTGGCAGTGATATCTTGATGACAACAAAAACACAGGCAGTAAAAGAAAAAATAGATAAATTGGACTTCATAAAAATGAAAAACTTTAGTACCTCAAATGACACGGGAGTGAATGGGTGACCCACACAATGGGAAACTAATTGCCAATCATATATCTGATGCAGGATTAATATCCAGAATATTAAAGAGCTACAACAACAACAAAAAACAA
The DNA here is from genome assembly GCF_004115265.2 of Rhinolophus ferrumequinum. NCBI lineage: Eukaryota > Metazoa > Chordata > Mammalia > Chiroptera > Rhinolophidae > Rhinolophus > Rhinolophus ferrumequinum. The sequence goes on along the minus strand of NC_046293.1, from coordinate 263,009 downwards.
AGAAGTGATTAAAAAATGGGCAAAGGACTTGAAGACATTTCTTCAAAGATATACAAATTGTCACTAAGCACGAGAAGATACTTAACATCATTAATCATTAGGGAATGCAAATCAAAACCATCGTGAGATACCACTTCATACCCACTAGGATGGCTACTGCAAAAAAAAAAAAAAAAAAAAAAGGTGGGGGAATAAGTGTTAGTGGGGATGTGGGAAAATTGGAACCCTGGTACATTGCCGGAGGGAATCTAAAATGGTGCAACTGCTATGCCAAAGTTTGGTCATTCCTCAAGCAGTTAACCACAGTTGCTATATGATCCTGCCACTCCACTCATAGGTAGGTACCCAAAAGAAATGAGAGCAGGGACTCAAAAGAGACACTTGTACACCCATGTTCACAGCAGCTTATTCACAACAGCCAAGAGGTGGGAGCCACCCAAGCGCCTACTGATGTATAAATGCACAAACAAAACGTGGTATAAATGTACAATGGAATATTATTCAGCCATGAAAATGAATGAAGCTCTGATACATGGAACCACATGAATGTACCTTAAAAACATCATGCTACATGAAAGAAGCCAGACATACAAAGGTCTGACAATTAAGTTCGTGAACTTGTTGCAACAATGTTGCTAATCTTTTTTGATATCAGAGGGATTATTCATTATGAATTTATACCAACTGCACAAATGGTTAACCAAGTTTACTATTTGGAAGTGCTGAAAAGGCTGCGTGAAGTTAGACGACCTGAACTTTTCACCAATTCATGGCTCTTGCATCACGACAATGTAGCAGCTCACATGGCACTGTCTGTGAGGGAGTTTTTAGCCAGGAAACAAATAGCTGTATTGGAATACCCTCCCCATTCACTTGATAGGGCCCCCAATGACTTCTTTCTTTACCTGAAGATAAAGGAAATATTGAAAGGAAGACATTTGGATGACATTCAGGACATCAAGGGTAATACAATGACAGCTCTGATGGCCATTCCATAAAGAGTTCCAAAATTGCTTTGAAGGGTGGGCTAGGCGCTGCCATCAGTGCATAGCTTCCCAAGGGGAAGTACTGCAAAGGTGACCGTAGTGATATTCAACAGTGAGGTATGTAGCACTTTTTCTAGGATGAGTTTATGAACTTAATTGTCAGATGTCATATAAGCCCACAAGTTGTATGATTCTATTTCTGTGAAGTGTCTAGAACAGGTAACTCCCTAGAGACAGAAAGTAGATGAATGGTTGCCCAGGGCATGGGGCGGGGAAGGCTTAGAAGATGCCAGCTAACGTGAGCAGGGTTTCTTCTTGAGGTGATGGAAAGGTTTTGAAATTGACTGTGGTGACGGATGTGCAATGGTGAATGTACTGCAGGCCACTGAATTGTGCACCTCAGTGGGTGGGTTATATGGCATGTGGACTACATCTCAAGAAAGCTGTTTAACAAAATCATACCAAAACCCAAGAGATTCATGGACTGAGTTTGTAAAGTCGGAGAAAAAGAACAGGTTTTTGAATTTTAGATGTATTACTAGTTAAACCTAAAGGCAGCTTCTAGACGGTTTCGTCCACGTGTGAGAGCACCTTTGGAGGCATCAGCAAGTGCATACGTTGCTGTGGGCATGGGCCGGGCATGGAGCTCCGTCCATTTGGGTGGTCAGAGGAGGGTCAGTAGTGTGTGGGGAGAGGAGCTGGGCACACTGGTGGACTGTCCTGGGGGCAGATGGGCAGGGGAGGCTGTGGTGCAAGTTCCCATGGACGGCAGCGTCCTGCCGATTGACAACCACACCCTCAAATGGAAACCTGGGCAGCGACCTTCCCAGGCAATGGGCCGGTCCCTTCCTCCCCACCACACCAGCTCTTCCCACTGCAGATACTGCTCAGAGCCTCCCTGACCTGCGCCTGTGGTGCAACCCCGCCTGGCTCCCCCTCCCCTGCCCCAGGCCCCTGACACTTCAGGTCTTCCTGAGGAAGCGGGAACAGGAGAGAAGGGGCTAGGTTCTGGTGAGTCCTCTGGCCCTCAGATGGTTCCAGACCCCACATTCTGTGACTGGCCTCAAAGCCTTGACGTGTGGAGCTGACAGGTCAACTAGGCTGTGCTGGCCTGAGACTCAGGGCCTCGGGTGATGCCAGGCCAGCCAGGCCAGGCCTTGTGTCCATTTTATGGAGGGGACCATTGAGGACGGGAGAGCGAAGATACCCAGGAGGCAAGGTCCGTGGTGCCGGGCAGCAGCTGGGCCGTGTGCACCCCAGAGGCCGGAGGGAAACGTCAGGCACACGTCAAGCACGGAGCCACCTTTATTGGTTCCTGGACCTGCGTGACCTCAGGGCCCTCCCCCTGTGCAGGGGCTAGGCTGGGCTGTCAGACTGCGGCCTCCCGCAGCCCTGATTACAACGAATGGTAAGGACCCTGAGCTCATCACACACCCCATGCAGGGCTGTCATCCAGGCAGAGGGTGGCCCCAGCAGGGACATGATTGGCAGGGGACAAGTAGATCCTCGAAGCACCGGGGCAGCCAGAGTGTGCCCTGAGGCTGGCACCCCGACCTGCGTCTGCCAGGAGAGTGGGCTAAGGCACAGGTGGCTGGGCCATGTCCTGCTCCAGAGGACCAGAGGTGTGCTCGGAACCCTGGCCCTCCTGGGACAGACATAAGGCTGACAGAACATGCTACTTTCTCCGCTGGGGCGGCTGGGAACTGCTGCTGTTGGTGGGGGCTGGGGTAACTCCGGAGTCCTTGGGTGCTGGCCTGTGGTTCTCCTTCCTGGCTGCCGGGCAGGACCCGGAGGGACGGTGCCCGAGCAGGGCCTGTACGATCCTAATGGCCCCCACTGTGAAGATGAGCCCCCAGAGCAGGGTGGGGGCCTCCAGGGGAGACAGCTGTCTCCGGACCCAGTGCAGAGCTTGGGTGAGGGTGTTGCTGGAGCTTCGGACCCGGGGTGGGCTCTTGTCCTGTTGGGGCAGGATTGAGGAGGGTCCATGGGGGTCGTCCCTGTGGGTGGAGGTCAGCCCTGCTACCTCCCACAGCCTGGCTAATGACTCCTTACCTGGAGACCAAACTGCCTGAGCAGCATGTCCAGCGTGGGGTCTCCCAGCGACACGGGTGGGAAGAATTCCTCAACCCACTGGCGTCGCCACCACTGGCTGCAACAGGAAGGGGCGTTCAGGTGGCACCCAAGCCCAGCTCCCCGGCATGCCGCCAGTGCCCCAGCCTTACCCCTGTTCCCCCGGCTGTGAGAACCAGTACTTGTAGCGCTGGGCCCGCACGAAGTTGGGCGGCTGCTTGTGGAACGGGTACCTGGTCACATCGTTCTGGATGAGGAGGATCACTGTGGGGAGGGGAGCTCAGCTCCACTGGCAGCTCCTTCAGCCACGCCCACAAGTCCCCGCCTCTCCAGCAAGCTCCGCCCCCACCCCTCTGATCCCGGCCTTACCTGGCTCCTTGCCCTGTAGCAAGCAGAGGACCAGGCTCGTGAACCAGGGGCTGTGCGTGTGCGGGCCCAAGGCCGCAAACCACATCTGCCAATCAAGGCGCGGCTGGTGGGGCACCACGACTGGGGGCGGCCGGCTCACATTCCCAGGCTTGTACATGAACTCGATCTCCTGTGTGCCCAGCTGTGTTCAGGAGGGTGGCTGGACCCAGGACCCCCCTTGTCCCCCCAATGCCAAACCCATGGGTTTCCCTGACATGGAGCCTGCCAGGCTCCCCAGGCAGGGGTCTGTGGGAGAGCGCACCGTCCAATGGTGCCCGTCGTAGCTGCCCTCCAGCACCACCTCAGGCCGCCCACCCAGACCAGTCATCCGGCGAAAGAGGCCATAGGAGTTGGCCAGCTGCAGGTGCTCCACGGCGCCAAATAGGCGATGGGCCCCGGTCCAGAGGCGCCCATGGGTGGAGGGCTCCATGTAGGAGTATGGCACCTGGGGATGGGTGGGCACAGGCTCAGTGCTGCCCCCTCCAGCCCCCTCCCCCTGCCCTCTGTGAAGTGCTACCCACCAGACTGATTGTGAACAAGGCCACTGTGGCAGTGCCAAAGATGGACAGCTGAACGGCAGCCCAGAGCTTCCGCAGCCACCCTCGCACCTGGGTCCACCTGGGGGACGGAAGGGCAGTCAGCCCTGCTCTGCACAGCTCTACCCCCCACCCCCCTCACACACCTCCAGAGGGCCGTCAGCAGTTCCCAGCCGAGGGAGGCCGCCCCCAGCCACATGGTGGGCAGAATCACCGTCTTCAGCCACTGGGAGAACTGGTGGAAGGTGAAGGCTGTGGAAAGAAGGGAGTATAAGGAGGGGTGGGCCAGCCCTTGCCCTTGGGCGCCCAGCCGGCACTCACTGGTCCTGGAGTGGACAGTGTACTGTTCCCAGTCGACCTCCAGGCCAAAGTAGTGCACGGTGCCGTAGGCCAGCAGCCCGCCAACGGTCAATTCCAGCAGCAAGCTCAGCAGGGCCTTGAGCCAGACTGTAGGGCAAGACAGTCAGGGGTCAACTGGGAAGAGGGCTGCAGGGTGGCAAGGGGCTGGGGGGAGCCAGAGCAGAGGCCACCTAGATGAGTCCGAGGAAAGGACACAGCCTGCTGGGCAGCAGGGTGAACATGGCTGGTTGTCACTCACAGGTGGCTGTCTTTTTGCAGTGGCTGTTGCCAGGCTCGGCAGCCAGGTGCTTGTCATCCAGGAGGGTGGTGGTGAGCACCAGGGTGAGCAGGTTGAAGAAGTTATAGTTGCCCGTGATGATAATCAAAACTTGCAGCAGGACCTGCACTCAGAGCCCCCGGGGCCGCCACGGACCGGGCCTGTCAGGGCCTGAAGCCCACGCCTACAGGCACCCCTTGACCTCTGTCTGGCCCCGCTCCCTCTGTCCTCTACCCCTGCTCATGCCTCCCATGACTCCCCAGCACCACCAGGAGAACACCCAGGCTCAGCACCCCTCCTGCCCCACTGATGCCCTCCAGCGAGGCTGTGCCCTGCCCACAGGCACACCTTCATGTTGAATTAACTCGTTCCTCTGCCTGAGGCCTTCCTGACTGCTGGCAGCAGCCACCCTGTCCCTAACGGGACCCACTGGCTTGTGTGGAGGAAAGCCATGTCCCTGTCTCCCTGAGGCGCAGGTCCACACCCACCTGGCAGTAGAAGGCAGCCAGGCGTAGGCGGCGAGTCGGGGCGAAGAACAGAGGGGGCACCGCGACCTCAATGAGGAAGGTGGCCACCACACTGAGCCTGTGCAGCCAGACGGGCAGGTGGTGGGCAAACCAGGAGGCAGGTGTGGGCAGGCACTGTGTCTCGTAGTGGTAGGTGAGGGCTGCAGGTGACGGTGGGCGGTCAGGGCTGGGCAGAGCCTCCAAGAATGCCCCATGTCCAGTCTGGGACCCTCACCAGTAAGCCCCCACCACGCGGGGCAACGGCTGGTCAGCTTGACCACACCCGAGGCGAACATGAGGCGAAACAGCAGCCAGCGCACGAGCCAGAAGGGGAGGCCTTCGTGGGGCGAGGCCTCTGACAGCCTGCCCCAGGGGGGCTGCCTCAGGGGGGCCACCAGCACGGCCAGGAAGCCAGTCTCCAGCAGCAGGGAGTCCCTATGGGGAGTAGGAAGAGCACAAGGGCCGCCCCATCAAGGTGCTCCCGTCACAGGGTCCGTCACAGGGTCCTCCGGGGACAGGCAGACACACCCTGCCCCACCCCAGCCTCCTGCAGGCCCACACCCAATAGTCACTCACCACTGGAAATACAGAAACACCTGGCCCACCTGCAAGGAGAAGAGCTATCAGGGAGCAGGGGCTGTACGGCTGGGGAAGCAGAGAAGGCAGAGACGGGGGGGGGGGGGGGGGGGGGGGGGGGGGGGGGGGGGGAGGGAATGGATGAGGCTGGGGTGGTTGGTGGCAAGGTTCTCAGTGGTGTGGGGGGGCAGGAGGCAGCCCCACTTGCCTGGCAGGCTGACAGGTAGGCGGCCCAGAGCAGCAGGTAGGTGAGGGGGTGGCACAGACGGCGCAGCAGCAGGGCACCCAGAGCCAGCAAGGAGCCCAGCAGGCTCAGCAACTCCAGGCCCTGCGCTGTGTCCAGTCCCAGCCGCGGCGCCTCCCACAGCAGCGTTGGGACCTCCCACAGCTGCTGCCAGCGCGCCTTGCCCTGCGGCCGCAGTGTTCTCCGCGCAGGTAGGATGCCCTCAGTGCCATATAGGCCTGTGGGAGGGCATGTCAGGACCAGGCCCTGGACGTTGCCTGGAAGGCTAGACTTCCCCCACCTATCTACCTCCTCAGGCAAGACCTGCAGCGCCCCCCCCCCCAGATCAGGATGTTGCAGACCCTACCCCAACAGGTCAGAACCTGTTGACCGCTCCATTCGCACCAGGAGCCCTGCCCAGACTCCCCAGGCCAGGATCCCACCGGCAGAGCCCAGGTCCAATCTCCTCCAGGTCAGAGCCTTATCTCCTACCTGCCTCACCAGTTCTGGGCCCACCTCCCTCTGGATTCTGCCCCAGCTCCCCGCCCCAGGTCAGAACCTGGAACCCTACGGGAAACGGACCACTGCAAGCTCTGCTACCCCCTAAACTCTGCTACCCCCTAAGCTCTGCTGCCCGCAGGACACGAACCGCAGCCCCCTACCCCGCACATCAAGGCCTGGCCCTCACTCCCGCCCCGAGACAGCGGAGTGTCGGGTGGGGAGAGGACAGGGCACAGGGCTGGGTCCTGCGGGTTGGGGGGTGGCGGAGCCCGGCGCCCTCACCCGGGATCTGTGTGTAGAGGGAAGCGAAGGCGAACAAGAAGACGGCGGCCACGCCCTGGAGGAAGAGCTGCCGCGGGAGCCGGGAGCCCGCCATGTCCGCTATGCGGCCCGCTGGACACGAGCCCGAGGGTGGGTCCAACTGCAAGCCCCGCCCCATATTAGCCCCGCCCCGACCCCAGCACACGCCCCGCCCCTACGTCTGCCCCTCCTCCAGCGTGCCTCGCGGCCCTTACGGCCCAAGTCCGCTGCGCAGCGCCCGGGTTCGCTCCTCGCCGGCCTTGGCCGTGTACGTCATAGATGTGCGCCCGGCGCCGCGCGCTACGTACTTTCCTGGGCGGGAATAGCAAAATGGCGCCAGAAGTAGTGGCGAGCTGAGTACCCTGGCCCCCCTGGAAGCCTGCGCCGCGGTTTCTGGGCCGCCCCGGCCCCTCCCAGACATGGAGGACGTGGAGGCGCGCTTCGCCCACCTTCTGCAGCCCATCCGCGACCTCACCAAGAACTGGGAGGTGGATGTGGCGGCCCAGCTGGGCGAATATCTGGAGGAGGTGAGGGCCGCCTCGGGGGAGTGGCGTTGGGCGGGCGGGGCGCCGGGCCCGGGGCTGTTGGGCGGCCTTGCGGCCTCCTGGTTTGTGTATATCCGGCGGTCTGGCGACGATCATTCTCAGGCGCGTTCCCTTTTTGCCAACTCCATCGCTGCCTCCCGAAATCATCCCTTATTAAATTAGCCTGGAGCTGTCATTCCAGGTCGCTACCCATTGTGAGCCATGAAATCGGTTCAGTGGGTGATGACCAGCATTTTTCCCTAATGTAATAGAATAGAATTTCTGTGCGTTTTTGGATGTTTGAGAGATCCTGGATCACGATGAAAGAGGGATTGACTTCTTTTAAAATTTATTTTTAGTTATAATCGACATACAACATTATATTGGTTTCAGGTGTACAACATTGTGATTTAACATTTGTGCACCTTACGAAGTGATCATCACAATAAGTGTGGTAACCATCTGTCAGCACACATAGTTATTATGATATTATTGACCAGAGGGATTTCTGTCTTGGATTTTCAGACCAGTTTCAAGCTACTGCCATGTTTTATCCCGTCCGCACTGAACCTTTCTTACATATTTTCACAGCTGTGTCTAGCCCTCCTTAAGGAGCTGTCCGCTCCATTTTTACACTTCACTTATATTCCTCCGTCCACTTGGACTGCTCTTGGCTTGATCTATCAAGTCCAGGGGACACTAGAAGCGTTTGTTGGTTGACCACACCCTCCTTTTTGAAACAGGTTTTGGTGTTTTGATTTTCTTCCAGTTTCATTGCCTACTTTTTCTTTCCTGTGCAATCAGCAGTGAGCTGCTCAGAGCGGTCCTGGGCATCTTCTTACACATTTCCCTGCAACAATTTCATTTATTTCCACGATTTTAAATATTGCTGTATGAGGACAACTCCCAAGTTTATGTCCTTATCCCAGATCTTTCCTCTGAATCTGTTTTGTGTATCCAGCTGTTCACTTGACATTCCACGTAGATGTCACAAAGCATCTCAGAGTTAATGTATTTAAAGTGGAGCATTTTATTTTCCTGCTCAAATCCCACCCTTCCGATCTTGGTAAAGAGCACCACTCTTCAACCAAAGGTGAAAACTAAGAGCAGTTTTAGTGAAACCCACACTCCACACCCAGTTCACCACCAGAATTCATACCACCAGGATTTCACTTAAATTCACCTGTTCTCCTTTTCCTATAGTCCAGGCCACCATCTGACTAAGATTCGTGTAAAACCTTCCTTCCTAGGCACCCAACTGCTGTTTTTGGTCCTATCCAATCAGTGTTCCATCCAGCAGCAAGTGTGACACTTAAACATTATCAGGCTGTAGCACTGCCCTGTCTAAAACTCCTCAGTGGCTTTCCATTGCTCAGAATAAAATCCAGACTTTCTGCCCCAAATTTGGCCCTGCTTACTGTTTTAGCCTTCACTCTGGTTCTTCACTGTTCTTTTGAGCCAGTCAGCCTACAACAGCCGATCTCGTTCTTGACTGAGGGTATTTATATTCTCTGTTCCTCCTGGGGAGTATTCTTCACCCAAGTCTTTTTATGACTAATTCCTTACCCTTTATGTCTTAGTTTACATGTCAGCTGACCAACCTGTCTAGAATAGTTGTGTCATAGTACCTTACATACTTTAGAATGTTTTTTTTTACAAGCTATTCTTTAACTTGTTTACTTGGTTATGGTCTGTTTCCACCCTAGAATATAAATTCTGTAAGGGCAGTGACCATGTTTGTACTCTCTTCCCTTTGCTAAGCAAAATGTCCAGCACTTAGTAGGTATGGAATAAGTGTTTGTGAAATGAACACTTGATCTGACAATCGACCTCTGCTTGGAGACACACTCTGCTGAGAAAATGCAGAGAAGTGTGCTGGGTGGGGCTACTGTGGATTCAGGTTTCTACCTCAAGCAGGGTACTTGGGGATGCCTGGTAATTCTACTTCTGGCTTGGTCAGCTCCCCTCTGCTTCATTTGTCTGCTCTTCCAAACCTTCCCTGCCCTGTGAAGTCCTGAGTTCTCTAGTTTTGTCTTTCTTCCCATTTCATTTTCCACACAGCTACCAGAATGTTCTTTTTAAAAAAAAACACAAACAGATTTTATCATGTTGCTACCTATCCTCTTTCATCCACTTATTTATTCATTGTTGTTGAGTGTCGTGTACCAAGAACCATGTTAAACCTTGAGAAAATAGTGGCAAGCTTCACTTGCCACTCCTGTAGGGAGACGCAGCCTGAGGCAGTAACCACAGCAGGTCGTACACACATCACGCATTTGGTGCTTGCTTATGCCAGCCCTTTTTTGTGTGCTTCCTACGTCTATGCTCATCTAATGCTTACAGAAGCCCCGGTAGCCCAAGTGTTAGTTCTGTGGAGAGATTCTGTGATGTGCTCGAAGTCCCAGCTCATGGCAGAGGCGCCCCCCCCACACACCCCTTGTGTGTCTTTGTGTAACCACAGACTGATGAGTGGTTCAAAAGAAAAGTTGAGGGTTTCATGAAGAGTGTGACTTGGGAGACTGAACATTGGGATGAAAGGAGTTGCCTTGTCATCGTGAGCTGTTCCGGTACAGACAGTGTTCCAGGGTTCTGAGGTGGGAACATGTTGGCTCAGTGGAGGACCTGGAAGTAGCTGTGTGTGTGCGCGCATGCCCGCGTTGGGTAGGGGGGCAATGGGAAGGGAAGCTGGCCAGCGTGGGAAGCTGTTCAGGATTTTGGGTTTCTTCCTAGGAGGGCAAAAAGCCATTAGGGTTCTGAGTACAGCGATGTAATCCAACTTACATCTTAAGACGGGCACTGGTGAAGAGTACGTGGAAGGAAGTGAAGGGCTGGGAGAACCCAGTTAGTGCTGCAGTCCTGGCGTGAGGTGGGCGGCAGCCACTGTGGGAGGAGCAGTCAGGTCAGGGTGGAGCCGGCACTGGCAGGGACTGGGAGGGACCAAACTGGCCGGGAGAGAAGGAAGGAAGGTGCTAGGCTCCTGGGTTCTGGGCAGCTGGTTTGGGGAGGGGTTCCGGGGTCCAGTGTGGGGCTGGGGGTTCCGGAGTCCAGTGTGGGCCTGTTCAGTCTGAATTCAGTAACGCTGTCCAGGTGGTGTAAGAAGGCTGTTGGATGTCAGGTCTGGGCTCAGGTGGGAGGTCCAACCTGGGAGCGTGCGTTTGACAAGTCATTCGAAAGAGAGTGGACCATGAGGTTCTGGGAGAGGGTGAGCAGACCCTATGCTGAAGAGGTGCCCCTTCTCTTTAGTGACAGTGACAGGCCAGGTGGACCAGCTTGTCTCTCCTTCGTACACCCTCTTTGCGGCCTAACGTCCAGGATGCTTGCACTTCCTGGTCCTTCAGGAGTTGGCAGGAGTGCTGGCTTCCTCACAGACTCCCAGCTTCTTTGTGCCGCCATACTGCCTGGTGTCTCGCCTCACTCCCCAGCACGCCCGACGCTTTGGATGTGTTTTCCTGAGTAGTTGAATCCTGGATGATGATTGCTCTTTGGAAAAAACCATTCCCTTCACCTGGGAAGTGGTGAAGAAAGATGTCCGGCCGTGTTTCTGACGGCTTAGCTCAGCTCTGATGTCATCACTTTGTTAATCGTTTATTGGGCAGCAGCACCAGGCGCTGAGCTCAGGCTGCATTCGCCCTTCGCTGCTCACACTCCACTGAGGGAGGAGAGACCCCAGCAATGTGACAGGAAGCCCTGGGGCGTGTCTGTGGGGGACTGCGGCAGAGTTCATGCTGGGCCAGCTGTGGGGGGCGTTCCAGGCAGATGGGGCAGAGGCAATGAACTTGACGCGTGTCAGGGCTTCAGGTGCGGGTGGCTGAGGGTGCAGGACAAGGGCCAGGCTGTGGGGAAGAACTTGTGGTATGTGGGGACATGTGGCTGTCTCGATGGAGGAACCTAGTAGCAGCTACAGATGTGGTCCTGCAGCTTAGGTGAGCTGGCCAGGGTGGGTTTGGGAACAGCTGGCATGTGGTCGGGACACTGCCACTTAAGAGGTGATAGGCGCTGGGCTTCAGGGCAGGTGGGGGGTCAGGGTCTGTTCACAGGATTGAGAGCCCAGCGTTTGTCTCTGTCTGCACCCCTGAGTGCCCTTCCCTCTCGGGCTGAGGGGTGATGTGCAGGAGTCTGTCTCAGTTGGGTCTGATGGGTGGGGAGGAGTTGGCATGCAGCTCTAGCTGTGGGTGGCACACTCTAGGGGTCTCCCTCTTCTAAACACCAGGTCTCAGAAGTGTTTGGAAGGAGGGGAAATCCCAAAGACCCTCCGAAAACAAGTGAGCCCCAAGCAGAGCCAAAGCTGTCAGTCTGAGTGCTGCTCGTGGTGACCTGGCACCTGGCTGGAGGTGCTGGGAGGAGGCAGGCAGAGGGTGGGCTGCCCGGGAAGTGCACGTGCTCGGCTTCCCACTGCCCCGTCTTGTCTTGCAGCTGGACCAGATCTGCATTTCTTTTGATGAAGGCAAAACCACGATGAACTTCGTTGAGGCAGCGCTGTTGATCCAGGGCTCTGCCTGTGTCTACAGTAAGAAGGTGGGTCCAGCTGCTGATCCTGGTGCTTTGGTGCTGAGGAGCACCGAGGCCTGCGTCCGCTGGGGCAGGTAGCAGGCTCACCCCCGGCTCTGAGCTGCCTTGCCAGCACCCCGGGCCCTTCCTGGATTCCTTGCCACCTTATAACACCAAAGAGCAAGTTTGCTTTAAAATGGCAGGGTCTGCCTCTTAACATCCCACTCTGCAAAGGGTCATCAGGTCCACAGTGTCTGTGGTCCTTGTAGAGTGAGAGAAAAGTGCAGGGAGCATCTGGGAAGGCGGCGTTACAGAGTGCCCACAAGAAGGGAGTCGAGAGAGGGCAGTGGAGAAAATGTCCTTTAGGGGTATTCAGAGCAGGAGTGCATTTGCAGAGGGAAGAAAAAAGACCCGGCGTGTTGAATTCAATGAACTGGACTCAGGTATAAAGGTTTCCGAGGGCCTGCTGGGCCTGCACTTGGGTCCCTGGGATTTTGGTGAAGGGCCAGGCTGTGGTCGGTAGAGGAGCATTGAGATGCAGGGAACGACAAAACCAGCGGACTCCTCTTAAGTTTTATTGAAAAGGGAAGGAAAGAGACTAGGTGGTAACTGAGGCAGCGGCTGTCAGCCCAGGCTTCAACCCAGGTAATTGCCAGTGCCTGGGCCTTATGCAGCTGATTAAGTCGGGTCCTCAGTGACAGCACGGCTGAAAATCATGGAGCTGAAGGGTAAAAGGGGGCAGCTAGGGAGGTGGGCGGGGGAAGGGAGCAGGGAGAGGAAAAGGGGCGACACAATCCCAGAAGAAATATGTGAGGTCTCCTTGAGAGAAGGAAAAGGTGCCTCCTTTCAGGAGATGGGAGGGAGATAAGTGGGGTGCAGAGTTTTGGGGAGCTGATGCCAAAGGCCCCAATCTCGAGTGGCTACTGGATAGGCCATTTGGAGAGTGGGATTTGGTGAAAATTCAGAATACTTGCTGAGGGAATGCAAAATAAAAGACTACTGGGAAGCTTGGTAGTCTGCTGGGGATCAAGTGCACCTTACTGTCTCGGGCACGTGTGTGTGCTGATGTGACTTCCCCCAGTGGCACTTAGCCATCCCCTAGTGGAGGGCGAGGAAAGTGGACCACAGCACTGATCCAAGGAAGCAGGTTAGGGGGTGGGAAGTAAGTGTGTGGGGCGCTCAGGGGCGGGGTCCACACCAGACAGAAGGGGCATGAGCTCCATGCAGTTTACCTGGCACAGGACCTGGGGCAGGTGGCAGGCTCACCCCTGGGCACCATAGGGTATTAAGATAGCCTAAGACTTCATTGATTTTTGTCCTGGGTGAGCCCATCACGTCGGATTCCTACATCCTGCATTTGTCCTCAGAAGGAATGCCTGCACATCACTTTGAAAGCACAGAACAGGAGCTGAGCTGGTGAGGAGCAGGGTCAGGCCTGGTGCTGTCTGGGCTCTGAGCCCAGGCAGCTGTAGACCAGCTCTGTCTCCGGGGGGGGGAAGGGGCCTTTCTGCGGTCGTGAAGGGCCTGTGGTCTGTGTTGTCATACAGGTGGCTGCTGAGCCCTTGCAATGTGACAAGTGTGAGTAGGAGTTGGGAACTTTTTTCAGTAATTCTAATTGAGTTGCTGTAGCCACATGTGGCCAGTGGCTGCTGTGTGAAGCGACGCAGCACTGGGGTCATGAGTCCCCGGCAGGCGTCCTGGAAACCTGTTGACCCAGGGTTCCTGTATTTCTCTGAGTCTGTTTAGTCTGGTATCACATGAAAACAACAGCAGCACCTGATGCAGATTAAATGAGCAGAAGCATGAAGCACAGCCCTGTACACGTGGCTAACACTTGGGAAAGTTAGGTTGATTGTTCCTATAAGTGGGACCCAGGTGGGCAGGAGCCACCGTCTGTTTCTCCTCACTGTATCCGGTGTCCGGTGCAGAGCACCACACATGGCAGTAAGCCTTTGGTGCATGAAGAGGAGGCACAGCCCCGAGGGTTCCGTGCACTCCTGCGTGCTGCCAGGAAGTAGCCGCGAGGCAGCACACATGCGCACCCTTCTGCTGTGCTTTGTGGTCAGCATCTCCAAGTCCCTGCCCTCAGCCTAACGTGGGGCCCCCAGCTCATTGCGGAGCCCTCCAGGGGTTCCTGGAGGTCTGCTGGCTGTGGACTGAGCCTCCAGGAGGGACAGGAGCCAGCGGGGTGCTGGGGGAGCAGCGGGAACATACGCATGCAGGCTGCTGTGGGAGGTGCGGATGCCCCAGCCTCTAGAGTAATTCTGACCAGACGTGCTTGTAAAGTTGGAGCAGTCCTTTTGGTGCCCAAATTGGCAGGACCTGTGCTAGAGATTTTGGAGAGGACAGCTGGGCTTCTGTGTGCATGAGGCCTGGTCTGGAAGACTCCGGGGAGGGCCATGGAGCACCTCTGGTGTGCCCCCTTTCTGCATCCTCACCTCCTGCTTCCGGTCGCCAGGTGGAATACCTCTACTCGCTGGTCTACCAGGCCCTCGATTTCATCTCTGGCAAGAGGTGAGTACTGGAGGCGCGAGCTGGGAGGTGAGGGCCTGTGGGGGGCTGTGTGCAGCTGGGGAGGGCCCTACAGCCTTCGGGACTCCCATATGTTGATTCTCTCCCAGGCGGGCCAAGCAGCTCTCCTCGGTGCAGGACGATGGGACAAGCGGGAAACCCGGCTCTGGGAGCCCCCGGGAGGTGGCGGACCACGAGGTGAGCTCTCATGGGTGTGTGGCCGCCACCGGTGTGTTCGCTGGGCTCTGCTCCTCAGCGCTCTGTCTCCCACAGTTCCTGGCGCTGGATGACCTGCCGGACTCCGGTTCTAACGTGGATCTGAGGACCGACCACGCCCCCAGTGTGAGTGCCCCGCCCCTGTGGGTGGGGTGGGTCTGAGGACCGACCACGCCCCCAGTGTGAGTGCCCCGCCCCTGTGGGTGGGGTGGGTCTGAGGACCGACCACGCCCCCAGTGTGAGTGCCCCGCCCCTGTGGGTGGGGTGGGTCTGAGGACCGACCACGCCCCCAGTGTGAGTGCCCCGCCCCTGTGGGTGGGGTGGGTCTGAGGACCGACCACGCCCCCAGTGTGAGTGCCCCGCCCCTGTGGGTGGGGTGGGTCTGAGGACCGACCACGCCCCCAGTGTGAGTGCCCTTGCCCCGTGCACAGGGCTGAATGTAGCGGTGGTCGTAGCTCACCTATTCTTGGCCTATATGCAGGAAGTCCTCATCATCCCCCTCCTGCCCATGGCCCTGGTAGCCCTGGATGAAATGGAGAGGAATGCCAGCCCCCTGTACAGGTACGGGCCTAGGGGGCTGGCGGGTAAGGCCTGCCTGGGAAGGGTCTCTGCAGCTGCTGTGTTTTCGCCAGCACAGCTGTCAGGGGGAGGTATTGGCCAGCCGGAAGGATTTCAGGATGAACACGTGCACCCCTCACCCCAGAGGAGCCTTCATGTTGGAGCCGGTGGACATGTCACCCATCGAGACACTGCTGCCAAGGATGGGTGAGGGCTTGGATATGGGGGCTTGTTGGTAAGGAAGGGTCTTCGGTGCTGAGCTCCTTGTTGGGTGCCGTGTGTCCACCAGCTCTGGTCCCGGACTCCATCCCTCCCGTCCCCTGCTTCACGGACCTGCCTGCTGAAGCTGGCCCCCTCTGGGCGTGGCTGGCTCAGTTCCAGGGTGCTTGAGTCCTGCAAGCCCAGGCTCTGCGCTCCTGGCCCATGGGAGGGATGTTCTGGGGGTGGAGCCTTCTGGGGGCGGGGCTGACCCTGTCCAATCCCCTTCTTTGCTAGAGGCTGGGAGGGCTGAGGAACAGCCAATGGAAGTCTCTGTGTGCAAGAGTCCAGGCCCTGTGCCCAGTATCTCCCAGGAGCCAGGTAAGAAGAGAGCACCCTGGTGGACCTGCAGGTGCGGGGGGTGGGACTTAGTGCTCAGCCGCCCCCGCCTGCCGCCCTTCTACTGCCTTGGAGCTGTTCCTATGCGCCCAGGCCTTGCTCCACACCTGCATTTGCTGCACTGTCCACCCGTCCCTGGCCTGTGAGGTTTGGACCTGCCCATCCTGTCTGGGCAGACAGAGGTAGTAGCAGCTAAGAAATAAAAGGACCCAAACAAAGCAGTAGCACGTCAGGGAGAGTGTAAAATGCCCTAATACGTTCTCTGGGTCTAATAAATGAAGCGGAGAGCGGCAACCCACCTGCTGTCTGGGCTCCGGCTCCTTGGGGCTCACAGGTGTCTTGTTCCCCTGCTCAGGCACCTGTCCAGAAGGCCCGATTCCCGGAGTTGGGGATGAGGATGAGGATGCAGAGGGGGCAGCTGAGTTCCCTGAGGCCACAGCCCCCGAGGTCCCTCTGCAGCTCCAGGAATCCAGGAGCCCGCAGCAGGTGGGACCCATACTGAGGCCAGCAAAGCTTGAGCTGTTGGCTGGGCGAGCCCTGGGGTGGCCATGCTTACCCAGGGCAGGCAGTCCCTCGGTCTGTTCCCCCAGGCTTCCTCCTGGCACCCCAAGGCAGTGGCTGTGTCCCCAGCCAGCCCTCTCCCGGCTAGTACCCAGGATGGCAGCTGGTCTCTAAAGCTCCAAAGGGTGAGCTCTGCTCCAGCCTGGAGCTAAGAAATCCATCATCTTTTAAGAAACAAACGTGACACAGGAAACAGTGTTAATGTTTGTTTATTCTGGCTAGGAGATGCAAGGACATTGGTATTACTCCTTTTACTTTTTCCCCAATGGCGACTGTCCTCCTCATGTCTTTCCTAGAGGTTTTACTTTTTAGCCTTTGAACCATTGGAACTTCCTGCCCTCCCAGTAGAGCTGCCCCTTGTCCTGGGGCCTCAGGTGGAGGAGAGCATCCCTTGGGCCTTTTCTTTGCAGAGCACCACCCAGCCTAGGAGGCGCACCCTGCGGGAGCGGCCAGAAGCCCCAGAGCCTGTGTCCCAGCTGAAGGTGAGAGGTGGTGGCGCCCAGGCCCCACCACCCACCCCTTCTCTCCTGCCACCTGAGGCCCTTGTGATGCCCTCGGATCCTGCAATGAGTGTTGCCAGCCCTTCCTTCCCTGGCTGTCACTGCACTGTTGGGCTTTGGGGGGAGAGTGCATGCCCTCTCTCCTCCAGTGTCTGCTTGTACTCTGCTTAGGAGACCCCAGACCCCTGGCAGAGCCTGGACCCCTTCAACTCTCTGGACTCGAAGCCCTTCAAGAAAGGTAACTGAGTAGAGGGACACTTCCACTTGGTGCCTATGGCTGGGCTTGCTGGGGCACGACTGGTGGGTGAGCTGTGCCTTGCACCCACGGGAGCCTGTGTGACCTGCCTGAGATGCAGTCCTGTTTGCCCCCAGGTAGGCCCTACTCTGTGCCTGCCTGTGTGGAGGAGGCTCCAGGACAGAAGCGCAAGAGGAAGGGTGCCACCAAGCTGCAGGACTTCCACCAGTGGTACCTGGCCACCTGTGCGTGGGCGTGCGGGGCCGGGGGTCGGCACGGGGCGGGGCTGGGTTGGGCTCGCCCACCAGACCTTACTCTTGTGCAGATGCCGACCACGCTGACAGTAGCAGGCGCCGACGAAAAGGCCCATCCTTTGCAGGTGAGGCTGGGACCCTGCATGTGTTCTAAGGGATAACGGCACCATGCTCTGCACACCTCCGCTCGGCTGGGGGACCCCCGAGGCCTCAGGTGGGCTGGGCTAGGCAGGAAGTGGGAGCCCCTCATGAGGTCTTTGTGTGCAGATATGGAGGTCCTGTACTGGAAGCATGTGAGGGAACAACTGGAGACTCTCCGGAAGCTGCAGAGGAGGGAGGTGAATACCGACCAGTTTGCCGCCCCCCTTCCCCCCCTCGCCCCGTGGGGTTCAGCAACACCCCTCACCCATGCTCTCGCACAGGTGGCTGAGCCGTGGCTGCCCAGGGCTGAGGAGGGGCTGTGGCCTACGGAGGAAGACCACTTGGAGGCAGCAGGTCAGTGCCTCCCGCAGAGGGTGGGGGTGGGGCTCAGGTCAGCTGCCAGTTGACCTGCCTCCTGCCTGGCTCCATCTCCCAGCAGACGACTTTCTGGAGCCTGAGGAGTATGAAGAGCCTGAGGGGGCGGAGCTCGGGGAAGCCGCAGACCTGGGTAGGTCTGGGAATGGGCCTAGGCTGAGGCTGGGGGAGGGGTGTGGCCCCCAGCTCACAGCTACCCCTCGCTGCCCCTTCCAGAAGCAGAGGCCATGCCAGTATCCCTGAGCTATGAGGAGCTGGTCCGAAGGAATGTGGTAGGCGCAGGTCAGAGCGGGTGGGGGTGCTGGGGAGGGGGGTGACCCGACAAGACGCTGTAGCTCCTGGTCCTTCCCCCAGGAGCTCTTCATCGCCTCCTCTCAGAAGTTTGTCCAGGAGACAGAGCTGGGCCAGCGTGTCCGGGAATGGGAAGACAGCGTCCAGCCCCTGCTCCAGGAGCAGGTGAGGCGGGTGGATGGGCGGGCTGTGCCAACCGGTGCCCTGCTGCCTTCCCAGGGCACCTCAGGACCTGACACTCCCTCTCCCTCCCCCCGCAGGAGCAGCGGGTGCCCTTTGACATCCATACTTATGGGGACCAGTTAGTCTCAAGGTTCAGCCAGCTCAACCAGTGGTGTCCCTTTGCGGAGCTGGTGGCCGGCCAGCCTGCCTTCGAGGTGTGTCGCTCCATGCTGGCCTCTCTACAGCTGGTGAGTGACCTGGGCACCTGGGAGGGAGGCGGTGCCTGGACTCTGCTAACACCTTGTCCCTGCAGGCCAACGATTACACAGTGGAGATCACCCAGCAGCCGGGGCTGGAGGCGTCCGTGGATACCATGTCCCTGAGGCTTCTCACACACCAGCGGGCCCACAAGCGCTTCCAGACCTACACGGCCCCCTCCATGGCCCAGCCCTGAGTGGGGGGACCAGCAGTGGGCCCCGGGGGCCGGCCCCCAAGGGTGCTGGGCACGCACCTGCCCATGGCCCCCCCCTTCCTGGCTGGCCCAGCCTAATAAAGTGGAGTTGCCATCCTGCCTGGCCTTAACTTGGTCTGTGCAGGGAAAGCAGCCGCCCCTTTCTTACGGCACAGCTGTGCTGAGCTCCCCCCAGCTCACACGCACACAGCTGCACCTGGAACGCCCACTCACTGCAGGACACTGCGGAAGGCAGCCATGTGGCGCCGCACGCTGGCTGCGACCTGCTCGGCCGACTGGGCTCGGCCGTAGTAGTCCGTGAAGAGGCCATCGGGGCTGAGCAGGTAGATGGCCACAGAGTGGTCCACAATGTAGTCCTGGTCCTCGTCCTTGGGGCCCGCGCTGTAGTACACACGGTAGCTGCGGCTCACCTGGGCCACCTGCTCCAGCGAGCCGGTCAGGCCCAGCAGTCGCGGGTGGAAGTCCTGCACATAGCGGGCCATAGCTGCCACGTCATCCCGCTCGGGGTCCACAGTGATGAAGACAGGCTGCACAGGGGGCAGGCCCGGATCCGCCTCCAGCAGCCTCACCGCCCGCACCAGCTTCTCCAGCTCGTCGGGGCAGATGTCCGGGCAGTGGGTGAAACCAAAGTACAGCAGCACCCACTGGCCCCGGAAGTCGGCTTTGCAGCGGGCCTGGCCCCGGTGGTCCAGCAGGCTGAAGTCGCCCTGGCCCACGGCAGCCTGGCGCAGGGCCGCTGTCCGCCGCTGGTGCTGACCCCGCTCCTTCTCAGCCTTCATGGCCAGCCAGGCCCCACCCAGCCCAGCCCCAATCAAAGCTGTGATCATTAGCCTCGCCCGCAGTCCAGGGCCCTGGGGCTGGCCCTGCCTTGACCAGAGCTGGCGTGTCACAGGCAGGGCCTTGCTTCCTGGGCTCCTGGGGAGGGCTGGAACCCCGAGCTGACAGAGTCTGGGCCAAGCCTTGGGTGTCCGAGCCAGCAGCAGCATGGATCTGATGCTCCTGCAAAGAGCCAAGGTTTCAGGAGTCTGAAGGTGCTTTGGCCTCCTGGGTCATCCCCCATCACTCTGGAGACTCACTGCCAAGTGAAGGACCAACCCCACACTTAGGCTCACAGCTGACCCCACCAGCTCTGCGGAGCTCAGAACCGCTTCTCCTCTGTAGCCTCAAATTCCAGCTTAGGTGTAATCAAATATCCATGCCTGTCACTGTCCTGCATCTGAAGCCCCACACAGCCTGCGCAGTACTCACCTGTGTTGCCGCGCGAGCTGACGGAAAGCATTGCAAGTGCATGCCTTGCCTGGATTTCTTAGCATGTCTGTCTGCAATAAAGCCCCATTTCAGAAAGGAGGAGCGAGTCTCTGGCTTCAACCCTCAAATCTGGCTCCTCTGCCTTTTTTGCTGTCGGCCAGCCTTCCACTTAAGAGACCAAGCACAGTTCTTCGGCCCCTTCCCCCACCCTCAGGAGAACCCCGTATCACCCACACCAGTCTGCACAGGGAGCACAAGCAGTTACCACTGAGGCGGCTCCATCCCTCAGCGTCACCTGATGAACCTCCCGCACGCACTCGGGCGGAGTTTGCACTCGCCACAGATCCCACCCTCTTCACATCCAGGTTTCCACTGGCAACTGCTGGCTCAGCCCACGCCCTTCCGTGGCTTCGGTGACCTCTGTGCCTTTCTACAAGGGCCTCTGGAGGTCCGCTAGGTGGTCTGAGGACCGCCTCACCTGTTGAGCTGCTGCTGAGGGCCTCCAACTCCCACCCCACGTCCGGACGGTTCCTAGACTTGGGCTCTGGGCTGGATGACACTGGGCACGTCCCTTAGCCTCTCCGTACCAGCTTCTTCCTTTACTACACGGGCTCTAAGCAGTGCGTGAGAGAGACACCTGGCAAGCGAAGGCAGCCTGTGGATGCTTCCTGGGCCCCGCTCTGGGAGCCCTCCTCCAGGGAGCCCTCCGGTACCGCGCCGCTGGTAAAGTCAGAAAGCTGGACGCCGGCACCAAGCACGCCCCAGAAGCCCGCCCGCCCCTCTGTCCTCTGCACCCGAGGTCCTCCCAGGCTCCCCGGGCTCGGTGTCCGCACCTTAGGCGGTCGGCGACGTTGTTTCGAGTCAGGGAATACCGCCCAAGAGGAAGCGCTAACCAGCCGCACGGCGCACCTGGCCCCGCAGCCGCCCTTGGATCTAGCGCGTTGCCCCTCTCGACGCCAGTGCGCATGAGTCAACGGCGCAGCGCACGCGCGTTTGGACCGGCAGTGCGCGCAAAACATGGCGGGGCTCACTATAGGTCACGTGTTGGACGGGGCGGGGCTCCGTCCCCGGCGGCTTCACCTCAGTCGTAGCGCTCCACACTTGCCTTCCCTTCCCGCCTTCCCGCTCCCGACCCCGGCGCGCCAGGTACAGACACGGCTTTGCAGCTCTCGGGCTTTATTGCTGTGTGTCGGTCGGCGGCAAGATGAGCTCAGCGAAGGGCGAGGGGGCGGCGAAAGGCGCGCGGTCCGAGAGTACGAGCGCCCCCTGCAGGGCGCGGCGCTGCGGGTCGCTGAGTGCGGGCGCGTCCAGGTGCACGCGGAGCCACGGCGTCCCTGCGGGCGGCGGGAACGGCGGTCAGCGGGCGGGGTGGCCAGCGGGGTCGAGGAGGGGCGGGGATTCGCGCTCACCGCGGCGCAGCTTCTGGCCCACGCCGACCAGCAGCTCCGCGCCCACCGCTGGCCGGAGCGGCTCCCCTGCGCGGCTGCGTCCGGCCCCGAGCTCGTGCAGCACGCGCGCCAGCGGCAGCGCCCGGACGAGTTCCACGGTGCCTGCGGGGAGAGGAGCTGGTCGGGAGGGGCGGGGCTGGGGGCGAGGCCCGGGACTTAGGACGGGGAGGGACCTGGGCGGGGGACAGGGCTGGGACAGGGACGCGGGTCTGCCGGCCTTCACCGTCCGCGGGCGCGAGCAGTTCCTCTTGCTCCCTTGCGCGGGGCAGCAACTGCCGGCGTTGCGCGGGGGTCCCGGAGCATAGGGCTCGGGCCAGCCACGGGTCCACGCCTTGCGTCGCTAGCATTCGCTCGAAGCGGTCCCGGGCCGAGCCGTCGTCCAGCGTCGCGGCCACCCGAGCGGCGCCCACGGCCGGGTCCTCTGCCTGTCCGCTGAGCCAGAGCAAGGTGCCCCCTGTCGGCGGGGGCGGGGTTTAGGTGCAGCGAAGGCGGCTCTGTAGCTCCGGCCCCCACACACCCCTTACCCGTCCACTCACCGAGTCTAGTGACCAGGTCCCGCAGGTCCGGTGGCCCCGCGCCGTCCATGCAAAGCAGCGCTTCCTCCACCTCCAGGGTGTGGCCCACGCTGCGGCCCAGGGGGTTGTCCATAGCGGTCAGAGCGGCTGCAACCCGAAGACCCAGGCCCGCCCCTACACCAACCTGCGGAGACAGTGTGGCCCGTGCCCTGCGTCCCACGGGGCTTGTACCCCTTGTGTCACCAAACTCCAGCTGGTGCTGCACCCTTGGTTGCCCGAATGAGGGGTGGGGTCACAGAAGTCTTTGGGTGGGGGTGACTGAAGCAGGCAATGTGCCTGATCTCAGCTGTGGGGGTCAGGAAAACTTTGTGCCTGTCCTGGCGAGACCCTAACAGAGAGCTCACAAGGTACATCTGGCACCGCTGCTCACCAGCGCTCCTGCCAGCTCCCTGGCCTCTGCCTGGCTGGGGAAGACTGCAGCTGCGCCGAACTTCACGTCCACCAGCAGGGCAGACAGGCTCTCCACCACCTTCTTACTGAGGATGGAAGCTGTGGGGCAGGCAGAGGGGCTGGTGGTAAAAGACAGCCCGAAGCTTCCTGGGAGATGTGGGGGATTGAGGGTCAAGTCTCCTATGATGAGGTGACAGGCCTGGCGCATTGTGAATCAGCCAGGTCACTCTCAAATTGGTGGCCAGGCATCCTGTGATGAGGGACCACTACCCCCGGGGTTGGGGGCGGTCCCATAGTCCCCTGATGAGAGGATACTATGTGATGGGAGGTCAGGGTCTTTAACATGCTGAAGGTGGACCCTGGAGTGTGGGGTCAGGTCACCTGTGATGAGTGGCAGGCTGTCAACAGTGGCTGTCACATCTCTGGCTTCATACAGGATTCCATCCGCAGGAACCAGCTTCTTGCTCTGACCCACAATACAGCAGCCCACTTGCTCCAGCAGACCTTGCATCTGGCCAAATCCCCCTGCGTCAGGACTCCCAGTGACACTGACCACTGATCAATGACCCCATCACTAACCCTGATCAGGGACTCACCGGCAAACATGACAAGTGTCCAAAACCATGACCAGTGACTTACGAACAATTCTGATAAGTCCTCGTTAATGACTGGCTTGACGAACCAGGAATATTGATCAATGTCCTATTGATCAGAGGCCCATCAGTGATATTGACTAAGTCCCTATTAGTGACTCCAAAGTTCATTGATGACTTTGACCAAAGTCCAGTGACCATGAGTGATCCATGAATAACTTTGATCAATATCCTCAGTGACCCTGATCCTTCAGAGATTCTGGTTAATATCCCATCAATAACCCAGATCAATGACTGACCATTGGCCCACCTGTACCTGTTCTGGGCTCTGAATGACGGTGAATCCAGGAATAGACTCCAGTTTATCCAGGGTGCCCCCTGTGTGCCCCAGACCACGTCCACTGATCATTGGTACCTGCTGGACAGGGGTACTGAGTGTACCTGCACATCTGCCCTTACCTTCCTTGATTAGGACTTCTTTAGCTGGAATTAAGTATTTACTAAGGCCTTGTAGTGGGTCCAACTGGTGGAGAGGGAATGGAAAAGATTGTCCTGGTTTGGGATGGGGGGCACAAGTCTGGGGGACCAAGGGACAGGAATACCCGGCTTTTCCCTTGGGAGTCCTTTCAGGGTTACTGAATGGGGCATGGGCACTAGATAACTTGGTCCTGTTATGGGGGGCTGATGGGGAAGGGGACCCAAGTTCTGTCCTGGGGGCAAGAAGCCTGGATCCTGCCTTTGGGGCTCTGTCTGGGCCACATCAGCGCTTGTGGGCTTCTGGCCTCTAAGGTCAGAGTTTCTGGTCTTGAGAGGAGGCTCCTTCTGACCTTGCAGCCACAGGCAGCCAGGGCAGGTGCCAGGACCAGGCTGACTTTGTCACCCACACCCCCTGTGGAATGTTTGTCCACGAGCTGCTGGTGCCAGGCCTCCGGCCACTCCAGCTGCTCCCCAGACTTGGCCATGGCCTGGGTCAGCGCCACAGTCTCCTCCAGGTCCATGCCTTGCAGTCGGATTGCCATGAGCATGGCCCCTAAGGAAGGGGTACAGGGGTATAGGCTGCATGAAGGGCGCATTCCCACAGCGATGGCTTATCCTGGGTTCACTGGCAGTGGTGAGGCGCTAGTGTCCTCAACACAGTCAGTCTCAGGGTAGGGCACCCATCCGTCTCCACGTACCTATCTGCACACCCTGTGCGCTGCCGTCCACCACAGCGCGTACAAAGCCCCTAATATCGCCCTCGCTCAGGCGGTCTCCGTCTCGCTTCAGGCGGATCAGCTCCGGGAGCTGCTTGGGCTCTGGCGGGGTGTCAGGAGGGCCTCGGAGCCCTCCCCACGACAGGTCACCAGGTGCTACTGGGTTGGGTGTCAGGTGTCCTGGGGTCACGGGAGCTGCCATCGTCCCAGGTCTGCAGGGTGCGAGACACACCTTGGACCGGCCGCCGCCTCGTGCCCACCTGGTGCACTGGTCCCTACCTACCCTGTTCCCGTTTCTCGTGTCTGCCCCGTGTGCAGTGTCTGTGTAGCCCGTGTGCTCGTCAGCGTGTCTGGCTCCCAGTTCTCGGCCTCATAATTTGACCCTGGCCCCTACCTGTCCCGCACAGCGACCCTCGCCTGTCCTGCTGACGATTTCAGCCCGTGTCTGCCCTGTGGGGCCCGAGATCAGAGTGGGAATAGTAGTGCAGACAGGAAGGAGCAGGTCCTTCCTGGTTAATGGACGGCTGCTGGGCGAGGCCTCAGGCGGGAATCTGGGCCAATCACTGCCTCGGGAAGGCGGGACGACCCCCCAGCTCGCTTTTGTCCCGCCAATCTCGTAGGCCGCCGGGACCCGTCCAGTTCTTCGCTGCACGCACAGAGAGGCGGACACACGGCTGGCTCCGGAAGCTTTAAGCAAACATTTGCAAGGCCGCGCCCGCCCCCTCGACCTCTGCTCAGTGATCCACGTCGGTCACCATCCGGGCCAGGTAGTCCGAGTGCCGGGTACCGAAGCTCCAGCCGCGAGGCTTCCGGTGCTGCAGACCCAAAAGACGTCGTTGAGACGTAGTTGACCTCGCGGAGCCGGCCGTGCGGCCCCGCGCTGGGACTTCGGAACCCTGGCCCCAGACCTCAGACCCTCCATCCTGGACCCGAACCCTTGACCCTGGAATCCAGATCACCTGGTCCACGTTGTAGGCTGCAGGCCCGGGATTCAGGGTGTTGTCTTGGGGGAGCGAAGTACGCGCCAGCATCGTGAACTGAGGTGCCCGAGACTTGTAGATCCCAGGGTTCACCACGTGGTAGGCGCAGGGACCTGGGGTCTGGGAGGGCGGAAGGAGAGCTGCATCTGGCCTCCATTCCATGCTGTTCACTGACCCCCATCCCTTGCTTCCTGACCCTCTGCGGTCTGCTCGGTTGACCCCTCGCTACGCTGTGCCGGGCAACCCCTCCCCCACCTTGCTTAGGTCCTCGATGAAGCTGCCCACCGCGCTGCGGCCGCAGATGGAGTAAGTTGGGGCAGAGACTTTGCCGATGACGCGCGGGCCCAGTAGCGAGGGCACTGTGTAGGTCCCGGGACCTGGGAAGGAGCCAGCAAGGGATGGGGTCTAGGGGCGGGTCTTTGCGGATTCGCCCGGGTCTCCCCTCCTCCGCGAATGCTGGGTATTCCTAGCGCCTAGAGAGCGGCTCCAGATCGGGGGTAGGAAGGGCCTCGGACTTGGAACGGGCCTTTCTGGTCACCTGGGGTCTGATTCTCCGCGTGGGTGCCCCAGTTTCGGGAGGCGATGGTGTGCCGAGGCGCGCTGGGGTATGTCGCGTTTTCTGCTAGCTCTGGGAAGTACCTGCCTGTGGGGAGAACCAGAGGTGTGGGCCGGAATCGGGATAGGGGCCTGGTGGGGACAAAGCTGGGAAACTGAACCACGATTTGTCGAAGCCCGGTGGGTTTGGAGTTCTTTGGACATCCGGATAAGGGTACAGAATTTGGAGTGTTAGAGTACCCGAAGGGGGCTAGGGACTCAGGTTAGGGTTTCCGGGTGGGCTCCCTGGAGGCGGCTCGGCGTTGGAGAGACCGGGGTCCCAGGGGTCCTGACCCGGTCCGGGAGTGAGGCAAGGCGCTGCATGGCGCGGGCGGCCGTAGATGGAGTACGCGGGGGTGCCGTCCGGGCCGCGCACGGTCATGCGAGCCGGCACCAGGTGGCTGGGCCCGGGGCCGCACGAAGTCTGCTGCGTGGGGAGGCGCACGCCGAAGGTGAAGGCGGGGGCGCGGGGCCGCGACGGATCGTGTAGGAAGTAGCCTGTGGGGTGTCCCAACATCATCTGTGGGTCCGGCCGCTTTCGCCCAGAGCACAGAACAGAGCTTCCCCTTTCCAGCCCGGGGTTCAGCACCCCATTTCCCGCAGAGACCTCGCCAGCTTCTTCCTCCCCACCGCCCATCCCTCACAGTCTTGCGCGCGTCGCCGGTACCAGTGTTTGTGGGCAACTTGTATTTGGGCCCAGGGCCTCCGTAGAGCGCTGCGATGGGGCCGCGGGGCCGGTGCGGCCGCCACGGGCCGACCCAGACGTCCGAGCCCATGGCCCGGCGGGTGTGCTTACGGCCTGCAGCACCTGTGGACAGAAGGTGGCGGCCCGGGCTCCTCCACCCCGGATTCCGGGGGCGGGGCCCAACCGGTATCCCAGGAGCCAGGTAAACAAACGGCAGCTCTCCCGGCTCTGTGTGTGTGTGTGTGTGTGTGTGTGTGTGTGGGTGGGGGGGCCGTGGTGCAGGGATGGAGCTTCGAGGCTGTCTCCCATCCCCCAACCTACAAACTGAGTTCAGTAAAGGTGTGCGCGCGCGCCTAGTTTGGACTCAACACTGAGGGAAGAGAATCCCCCGGGATCCTGGGGGGGGGAGGGGTGGGATCTTTTCGGTGCATCAAGCAAAGATTCCGAGGCGAGGGAGCGGCATGGGGGACCCGGTGCCCGGAGGGGGGCCCGAAGTTGATGCACTAACCTGCTCCAGTGACTCCCCGCTGAGAAGGCCAGGTAATGTGCCTCGATTCCCGCCCCGCCCGGCCCAACTCCTAGACCCCATTGTGTCCGGGCCCCGCCTCCTGGCAACCGGACTAGCCGCCCCCCTGGCTCCGCCCTCCTCCCTGTAGCACCCCCACCCGCCTGGCCTCTCCTCCTTGGAGTTCTGCCTTTGCAAGCGTCCTGCAGATGGCCACGGACCGCTGGTCTCACCCTTCCCCAGGCTTCAAGACACCCATTCCAGAAATGAGTGTATTTCTGGAGAGAATAAAGGAATCGAATAATGCATGCAGCAATCTCAATTTCATTGTTATATGTACAGAGAGAACTTTGCATCTATTTAAGCCCGTGGAATATTTGCATAAAATAATCATACCACATAAGTTGAATAGAGATGTAATAGGACACATGATTTGATTATAACCCAAAACAATTCTAAGCAAACAATAAAATATTTAAAAATGAAGCAAATTTAAGTACTTAGAAATTAACAAATTCTCTTTTAAAAACCCCTGGATCAAAGAGAACCTCAAATGTGAAGTTTTAAAATATGTAGACAACACTGCTAAGGTAGATGTCTTCATGCCCAACTCTGTAGGACGTAGCTAAAGCTGTGCTCACAGGAAATCAGCCTTAAATGACTTCATTATCAATGATGAAAAATTTGAAATGAAGAAGTGTAGTATTTATTTTACAAACATTAGAAAAAAGAACAGTCAAGTATATTAAAATAGGTCCATTCTGCCCAGCACTGCCACTCACCTGCCTGCTCCAGAAGACAAAGGGGCCAGAGGGAGTGTCCAGCGGTCTCGTGGGGATTCCTGGCCTTCACTAGAGCTCTGAGCCCAATGTGCCAGCCTTGGAGGGAGAACTAAGGTGACTGCTGGGAGCCACTGGTGTGGGGCCCCCAAAGACGGAAAGGGGGAGGCCCATAGGGGGGCATCATCTGTAGAGAATTTTTAAACAACACTCAGTGTGCTGAAGTTCATCTTTTTATTATCCTCCTGAACCCAGTAATTCTAAAGGTCAGAGGTGGAATACTCTGCCCAAATCTTTCATTGGTGAAATTTTAAACAATACTGTGGTTGCTGTTGAGTAACATATATGTGAGTTTTAAATGAGCAATTTTTATTATCTTTTAGTAAACATTGTTCTGCATGGAAATTAATTTGGAGGACTTTAGTTTTCTGGTCGACAGGTTCAGACTGATGACAAGCTGTCCTTAGTGGCGTCAGTGCCTCATGCTTGGGCAGCATGAATGTCTTCAGAGCTCATGGCTGGACATTCCCCTCTGCCTGTGATAACGCATTTCTCCCTTAAAGCAATAGATTTGAGATGAGCAGTGATACCAGTGCTTGTGACAAGGAAGAACCAACCCGAGTTTGCTGAATTCTGTAGTGATCATCTAGCGTTTTTTGTGTTTAAAACTGAAAGTGAATGAAATAGGGCCAATGACAAGGTGTAATGTTTTTGTGTGGCTGTGCAAATTTGATTGCATGTGTGACATATTTTGCTGAATTTGAATATTTTAAAATCATCTGCCCAGTCAAAATGGCCTCCACCTGTCCAAGCAAAAGAATGTTGTTGGGATGTAGAAGGATGCAAAGCAGACTATGCAGGTACTGATATGCGGAAAACACTAAGAAAAGATTAAAAACAAACAGCAAATGCACCAGAACCAGACCCCAAGATGGGGGGAAAAGAGGAAACATTTTGAGCAATGAATCAATCTTTCACACACAGACTGAAAGTATTCTAGA
The DNA here is from genome assembly GCF_004115265.2 of Rhinolophus ferrumequinum. Classification (NCBI taxonomy): domain Eukaryota; kingdom Metazoa; phylum Chordata; class Mammalia; order Chiroptera; family Rhinolophidae; genus Rhinolophus; species Rhinolophus ferrumequinum. The sequence goes on along the minus strand of NC_046293.1, from coordinate 234,411 downwards.
GGTTTTATCTTGTGGAGGGTATTTTGTTGGGAGAAAATATTAGCATCTTGTTTAGAACCAATGGTAAAGTCACGAGCATCTAAATTAAAGAAGCAACGAAAGCACATTTGAAGCGATGGCCATGGTTTTCCCCTAAACACGGTTTTAGTTATATCTGTAGTTTTTGACACACGACATTCTTATTAATTTAAATAGCTTGGCTGTTGAAAATAAAGTTGCGTCTGTGTGCAGGTGTTTGTGTGGCTGCAGCTTTCATTTCCCTGGGATAAATGCCCATGAGCCTGCTGCGGGGTGGATGGTCAGTTTACATTTTTTTGTTTTTAAAGAAACTGCCAAACTTTTCAGAGTGGTTGCACCATCTTACATTCCCACCAGGTGACTCGCTTTTTAAAATCAACGTGGTGCTGCTGAGAATCATCCACACTGTTGATGTAGCTTTAATTCATTTTCACCGTTTATAGCAGAAAATAACCAGCCAGTGAAATGAGGCACATTGGGGTGTCACAAATGAATTGCAGAAGTGCCGTGAGCCATTAATGGATATACTCTTTTCACAGATATAAGTTATAATCCAATTTTAAAATAGCTACTTAAAATTTTACGTGGTTCCGATTATGTCCATCTGAACACTTTCTGTGACCCCTCTGTAAACTTCAGGCGTTCTTTTGGAGGACGATTTGCATAGCACCCACCACCAGAGGGCGCGCTGTACACGCTGCACCACCTGGCCGCACCCTTTCCCACTGATGGCAGTTTGTCTAATTATTATTTATTTGTTTATCATCGGTGAAGTTTTGTGTAATGTGGCAAAGAAGAGATTTAGTTTTTCTTCCGATTTACTTTGTTATTTTTCACAAACTTTAAAACATACGTGTGGTGTGTATGACTTCTACATCAGTATCCCTGGAGGCACCGTACTCCCACTTCGGTGCTAAATACTTCTAAATAAAACAACGGATTTTGTTTGTTTTCTCAACTGTTACTTCTTGACTTACTGGTTTGTTTATTAAATATTGGTTGTTGATGTTAACGACTAGCCTGGTGATTCCTAATGGAATTTCTAATTGTTGAGACACATGTCTAGACCTCCCTTCCCTCTTTAGGTGGCTTAACTGAGAACAGACTCCTCTGGACTGAGCCGGTCTGCCGAGAGACAGCGAGCCTGGACTGACGTCGGTGTCCTGGGCTGTTGCCAGGACCCTCCTATGCTCCCCTTCAATCTTGCTTTGCACTTCTGAGAGCTGTTTCCCGGGCCCTCAGGCCTCTTACTTGGAGAAGCTAGCTACGCCTATTCCCATCTGTGAGAGTACAATTCAGTGGCATTAAATACATCCTCGATGCTGTGTGCCCATCACCATTATCTATACTCCAAACTATTTTTCAATGTAAAGTATTTATTTTGTAAGTCCTAAAATTATCAACTAAGATTTTATAAAATAGTGTGAACACACACACAAAAAAATCAAATCACATTCTATTTTTGAAATAGTACCAAAAAATCTATTGATAGTACCAAAACTATTAATATTACAAAAAAGTATCAACGATGTTCAATTCATATTTTATGTCCAAACATACCCTAACCATAGTTATCTGCATTATTGTGGGCTACTTTATATGATCATTCTGATTTTAGGACAAAGTCATTGTTTATAAAAGATGTATTATATCCAAGGAATGCTATTCCTCAAAACTTATGGACAATGAGGAATATAACTCATTTCCATAATAACTTCCCTTTGGTTCCAACTATCAACATATTCTGTATCATGAAAAAGATAATAAATAAAAATTACAAAGATAACCTGAACATAAAACACTAGACAAAGGTGCTCTTTGTATTCTTTTTTTTTTTTTTTTTTTTTTTAAGATTTTATTGGGGAAGGGGAACAGGACTTTATTGGGGAACAGTGTGTACTTCCAGGACTTTTTTCCAAGTCAAGTTGTTGTCCTTTCAGTCTTAGTTGTGCAGGGTGCAGCTCAGCTCCAGGTCCAGTTGCCATTGCTACTTGCAGGGGGCACAGCCCACCATCCCTTGCAGGAGTCCAACCGGCAAGCTTGTGGTTGAGAGGACACGCTCCAACCAACTGAGCCATCCAGGAGGCAGCTCAACTCAAGGTGCCGAGTTCAATCTTAGTTACAGGGGGCGCAGCCCACCATCCCTTGCGGGACTCAAGGAATCGAACTGGCAACCTTGTGGTTGAGAACCCACTGGCCCATGTGGGAATCGAACCGGCGGCCTTCGGAGTTAGGAGCACGGAGCTCCAACCGCCTGAGCCACCGGGCTGGCCCACTCTTTGTATTCTTATTGACTTTTAGAAAAGGGTATAGATTAAAACAGTATCACAAAACAATGAAATTGATTAGAAAGGAAAGTAGTAATAATTCCTATATATTTTTTAAAAGATTTTAATTAAAAATATAGCTAACATACAATATTATCTGAGTTTCAGCGTTACACCATAGTTGTTCAACACTGATATACCTAAAGAAGTGATCACCATGATAAGTGCAGCAACCATGTGACACTGTACCATGCTGTCACAATACCATTGACTATATTCCCTGTGCTGTCCATTACGTCCCCATGACTTATTTGTTTTATGCCTGGAAATGTGAACCTCTTATTCCCCTTCCCCCCTTTTTAAATTTATCAATTACAGTTGACATTCAATATTATTTTATAATAATTTCAGGTGTACACCATGGTGGTTAGACATTTGTATAATTTAAGAAGTGATCCCCCTGACTAGTCTAGTACCACCTGGCACTATACATAGTTATAACCATATTGTTCCCTATGCTTTACATTACATCCCCATGACTATTTTGTAACTACCATTTGTACTTCTTAATTCCTTCACCTTTTTCACCCTGTGCCCCAACCCTCTCCCTCACATCTATCACCCCAACAAATCTAGCACCCATCTGACACCATACATAGTTATTACAATATTATTGACTATATTCCTTATGCTACACCCCACATCCCCATGACTACTGTGTAACAACCAATTTGTACTTCTTAATCCCTTCCCCTTTTTTCACCCACACCCTGAAACCCCCTCCCGTCTGGCAATGTTCTCTGTATCTATGAGTTTGTTTCTGTTTTACTTGTTCATTCCGTTCTCTAGATTCCACATATAAGCGAAATCACAATACATCTGTCTTTCTCTGTCTGACATACTCCACTCAGCACAGTACCCTCCAGGCCCATCTATGCCACCACAGATGGCAGAACCCATTCCCTTCCCTGGCCGAGCAATATTCCATTGTATATATGTACCTCCTCCTCTTTGTCCTTTCTTCCATCAATGGACACCCAGGCTGCCTCCACATCTTGGCCATTGCAAACAATGCTGCAATGAGCATATGGATGCACACGTCCCCTCGAAGTAGCATTTGCATTTCTTCAGATAAGAAGTGGGATTATTGGGGCCTTCTTTGTCTCACATTATAGCCTTTGTTTTAAAGTCTATTTTGTCTGGTACAAGTACTGCTGCCCCAGCCTTGTTTGTTTGTTTCCATTTTCATGAATTATCTTTTTCCATCTCTTTACTTTTCATCTGTGTGTATCTTTCAATCTGAAGTGAGTCTCTTGTAGGCAGCATATATTAGGGTTTTGTTTCTTTATCTATTCAGCCCTCTTATGTCTTTTGATTGCAACATTTAATCCATTTACATTGAAAGTAATTTTTGATAGATATGTAGCTATTGCCATTTTATTATTCATAATTTTGATGTGTTTTTTTTTCCATCTTAAAGAGTCCCTCTAACATTCCTTGTAATACTGGTTTGGTGGCAATTAACTCCTTTAGCTTTTTCTTATCTGGGAAGCTCTTTATCTGTGCTTTGATTTTAAATGGTGGATTTGCCTGTTAGAGTAATCTTGGTTGTAGGTACTTGCTTTTCATCACCTTGAATATTTTGTGCCAGTCCCTTCTGGCCTGCAAAGTTTCTCTTGAAAAGTCAGCTGACAATTCTATCCGAGCTCCCTTATAAGTTACGAGTAGCCTTTCTCTTGCTGCTTTTAGGATTCCCTCTTTGTCTTTAACCTTTGCCATTCTAATTATAGTGTGTCTTCATATGGGCATGTTTGGGTTCATCTTTTTTGTTGGGGACTCTGCACTTCCTGGGCTTGTATGTCTATTTCCTTTACCATGTTAGGAAAGTTTTCAGTCATTATTTCTTCAAATAAGTTCTCAATCCCTTGCTCTCTCTCTTCTCTTTCTGGTACCCCTATGATGCAAATGTTGTTGTTACACTTGGTGTTGTCCCAGAGGTCTCTTAAACTATCTTTATTTTTTTGGATTCTTTTTTTGTTTTGCTGTTCCAATTGGATGTTTTCTCCTTGTCTTCCAAATCGCTGATTCAGTCCTCTGCTTCATCTAGTCTGCTAGTGATTCCATCTAGTGCATTCTTCATTTCAGTTATTGTATTCTTCATGTCTAAGTGGTACTTTTTTATGCTTTCTATGTCCTTTTTTATGCTTGCTATCTCTTTGTTAAAGTTCTTACTAAGTTCCTTGAGCATACTTACAGCAATTGTTTTGAATTCTGTCTCTGGTAGGGTGCTTTCCTCCAATTCATTTAGTTCTTTTTCTGGAGTTTTCTCCCATTCTTTCATTTGGGACACATTTCTTTGTGTCCTCATTTTAGCTGCCTCCCTGTGTTTGTTTCTATGTATTAGGTAGGGCTGCTATGTCTCCCAGTCTTGACCGGATCGCCTTATGTAGTAGGTGCCTTGTGGGGCCCAGTGGCACAATCTCCCAGGTCAACTGCTCTGGATGCTTGAATGTCCCTTGTATGGGTTGTATGTTCCCTCCTGTTATAGTTGAGCCTTGATTGCTATTGGCACATCAGTGGGTGGGATTGACCCTCAGGCTGATTGGCGGTGGGGTTTGGCCATGTCCACAGCTTACAGCCTGCTGTGTGGGGGGCTTACCCCACCGAGTGGAATTTGCCCCAGTGGGCTCTGTGCCTGTTGAGACCTCCCTTTGTGTGTGCCGCTTGTGGGGATAATAGGGCAGTGCTCTGCTGTGATCTGAAGCCAATGTCCAAGTAGGTTGGTTATGGGACCTCTTGGGAGGGGCTTCAGTGCAGGTCCAGGTCACCCACTGCCTGTGACCAGACAGGGACTACCTGGTAGGAGCTACAAAGCAATCCACATTTGGTATCTGACTGTGTTAACCCTGGAGGTGCATGGAAGAGGCCACACTGTGAACTGAGGACACCTGCTACCAGTACTGGGCCTGGGGTAGCTCTGCAAGAAGCCAGGACACCCTGAGGCCTGCTGCCACCTGCCTTAAGGTTCAGCCACTGATAAAGCCTTGTGTGGTATGCAAGTTGGTTGTGGTAGGGTCTCAGGGAGTCACTAGAGTGGGAAGAGTTGTGGTAACCAGGTTAATGTAGCTTCTGGTTTGGTGCCAGTGCTGAGCCTGGAGTGACTCAGCAAAAGCCTCAGAGCACATGGAGGCCAGTCACCACCCGCTTGGGGCCCATAGACCCGGAGAGTTTTCCTAGGAAGAGTACAATGTGGGTGGGTCTGGCTGCTTATGGAAAAAGTGCCTGGGTATTGGTGAGTTAGGTGGGGCAGGGTCCCAGTGAGTCAACAGGGTGGAGCAGTGGAGCTCACCAGACCAATCAGATTCAGATTTGGCCGGAAGTGTAGAGGGCGGGCTCAACACAGGAAAGATGGCGCCTACCTGCCGGCTGCACATGAGGAGGATTGCTCACAGCAAAAATGCGGACTGTACTCCAGCCCTCACCTGAAGCCACACACCTCATTCAGCTCCCAGTATGTCTCCAACATCCCCTGAGCCATCGTCCCTCCGCTGGAGCCCAAAGTAAGTGCCTGTGAGCGACAGAGTCTGTGTGCGGGCCGTTTAAGAGGATGCCTGGGTTTTCTGCCACCTTCTGTCTCACCCAAATAGTCAGAATCCCCACTGTTTTTCACAGCCAGGTGTTGGGGGGGGCTCCTCTTCCTGGCACCAGTACTCTGGGCTGTGGAGGCAGGAGTGGGGCTGGGGTTCCTCACTCCTCTGAGGGGAACCTCTGTGGCTGAGATATCCCTCCCTATTTTCATCTGCCACATGGAAGTTTGGGACCACCCTGGTTTGAATCTCTGCCTCTCCTACCAGTCGCGACATGGCTTCTTTATGTCCTTAGTTATAAATCTTCTGTTCAGCCAAACTTCAGATGGTTCTCCAGGTTGATTGTTCTATAATTTAGCTGTAATTTTTATTCACAGAAGGAAGCATGCACCGTGTTTATCTACTCTGCCATCTTGGATCTCTCCTATACCCAAAACTTTTTCATCATCCCCAACATAAACTCTGCATCCATTAAACAGTAACTCCTCCTTCTCTCCTCCCAGTCCCTAGAGACTTCTAATGTGCTTCCTGTCTCGATGAATGTGACCACTCTAGGTGTCTCATATAAGTGACAGCATACAGTATCGTTCCTTTTGTGTCTGGCTCATTGCACTTAGTATGATGAGTTCAAGGTTAGTAGATTTGTCAGAGTTTCCTTCCTTCTTATGGCTGAACTGATGTGTGTGCACACCACGATTGTTTCTCCATCTGTCGGTGGACATTGGGCTGTTTCTTCCTTTTGGCTATTGTGAGTAGTGCCAAACCTGGGTGCATATACATGTTTGAGTGCCTGTTTTCAATGATTTTAGGTATATACCTAAAATCGCTGGGTCATATGACAATTCTATGTTTAGCTTTATGAAGACTTGCTAACTTGTTTTCCACAGTGGCTGAGCCATTTTACAATCCCACCAGCAATATATGAGAGTTCTAGTTCTCCACATCCTTGCCAAAACTTTGTTTACTATCTTTTTAATTTATAGCCATCTTAGTGGGTATGATGGTACCTCGCTGTTGTTTTGATTTGCATTTCCCTAATAACTAATGATTCTGATCATCTTCTCATGTGCTTACTGGTCATTTATATATATCTTCTTTGGAGAAATGTTTATTCAAGTCCTTTGCCCATTAAAAAATATGGGTTGTTTGTATTTTTGTTGTCAAGTTGCAAGAGTTCTTTATACATTCGGGATATTAGAACCTTATCAGATATATGATTTGAAAATATTTTCTCCCATTCTGCAAGTTGTCACTTTATTGATAATGTCCTTTGATGCACAAAAGTTTTACATGTTGTTGAAGTCTAATTTATCTATTTTTTCTTTTGTTGCTCATTTTTATGGTGTCATATCTAAGAATCCATTGCCAAATCCATACGATTATAAAGACTCTTATGTTTTCTTCTACGAGTTTTATGGTTTTAGCTCTTATATTTAGGTCATTAATCCAATTTGAGTTAATTTTTATATATAGTGTGAGGTAGGGGTCCAACATCATTCTTTTGCATCTGGATGTCCAGCTAACCCAGAACCATTTATTGATGTGACTATTATTCTTTATTGAATGGTCTTGATACCCTTGTCAAAAATCAGTTGGCTATAGGTGCATGGGTTTATTTCTGGACTTGCGGTTCTATTCTATTGGTGTGTATGTCTATCCTGATTCCAGTACCACACTTCTTTGAATATTGTAGCTTGTAGTAAGTTATGAAATTGGGAATTGTGTCTTGTAACTTTGTTCTTGTTCAGGATTATTTTGGTTATTCAGGACCTCTTTCAATTCAATATGAATTTGAGGATGGGCTTTGCCATTTCTACAAAAGTGGCCATTGGGATGTTGAGAAAGGTTGCACTGAATCTGTAGATCACTTAGGACAGCCTTGACAGCTTAACGATATCAAGTCTTCCGGTCCGTGAACATGGAGGCCTTTCCATTCATTTGTGTCTTCTTTAGTTTCTTTCAGCAACGTTTTGTAGTTTTCAGTGTACAAGTCTTCCACTTCTTTGGTTAGATTTACTCCCAAGGATTTCATTCTTTTAAATTGTATTGTTAATAGAATTCTTTCTTAATTTCCTGTGCAGATTGTTTGTTGCTGATGTGTAGAAACACAACTGATTTTTGTGTGTTGATCTTGTATTTTGCAATTTTGCTAAATTTGCTCATTGGCTCAGGTTGCTTTCTTGCTGGTTCTTTAGGATTTTCTAGGTATAAGATCATGTCATCTGTGAGTTGAAATAGTTTTATCTCTTCCTTTCAAATGTGGATGCCTTTTTATTTCTTTTCTCTGGCTGGAACTTCCAGTACAGTGTTGAACAGCAGCAGTGAAAGCAGGCATTTTTGCCTTTTCCTGGTTGTAGGTGAGGGAACATTTCGAGTCTTTCATCATTGAATATGATGTTAGCTGCTGGGTTTTTCTAAATGCCCTTTATCCTGTTGAGGCAGTTCCCTTTGATTCTTGGTTTTCTCAGTGTTTTCATTATGAAAGGGTACTGGATTTTGTCAAGGGTACTTTCTGTATCAGTTGAGATGACTATGTGCCTTTCCCCATATGTTCTATTAATGTACATTAGTGTAGTCTAAAAATTGATATATTCTAATCAGTGTATTACATTGATTGATTTTCTTATGTTGAACCACTCCTGCTTTCCTGGGTTAAATCCCACTTGGTCATGGTGTCTAATCCTTTTAATATGCTGTTGAATTCAGTTTGCTAGTATTTTGTTGATTTTTGCATGTATGCTCATAAAGGATACTGGTCTGTAATTTTCTTTTCTTGTGATGTATTTATCTGACTTTGGTTTCAGGGTAATGCTGGCCTTTGTCACGTCCGCGCGATGAGGGTTGTGGGGAGTGAGAAGAGTGGCACAGGGTTAAGAAAAGACGGTAGCCATGAATAGAGTTCAAGCAGGGCCAAGGGCCCTGCAGCCTCGAGGACTGGGCTGGGCTCTGAATCAGGCCTACGCATCAGCTTTTATTACTTAGGTGGGGGAAGTTAAGGAGATAAAGCTTGTCAATCTCAAGATCTGTGAATCCCGTCCATCATAATAGGAAACTGATTCAAGCCAATCACCCTTGCCTGCAGGCAGCTGGACCATAAGTCTCAGGATGTATGTACTTACCCAAGGGACAAAACCTTTATGCATATGAATAGATGGAGAGCACATCATTGAATCTCTTCCCTTGTAGGTTGTGGGAAGGAATGCGGCCACAGAGGCAGAGGCTCTCCTTAGCCAGGATAAGGTGGGGGGTTGTGCCCACCACTGTGTACCCCGTGGGTTCTCCTGTTGGTCCCCACTCGACTGCGCCTGGCTTGATTTGTGCCCCCCATGGGGAATCCTACTTGTCATTGGCTGACCAGCCATCTTTCTGGGGCCAAACAGGGAGACATAAGGTGCAAGCACAAAGGTGAAGCAATGTCCCTGAAAAGATCCGTCTCAGACTCTCCTTGCTTTAGGGGCAGGTACAAGGAGACAGACGGGTAGGCTGCTGCGTGGCAACAGCCTTAGAATAAATTAGGAGTTCTAGCTTCTCCACATCCTTGCCAACACTTTATTTACTAAATTAGGAAGTGTGCCTGTATCTTCAATTTTTGGGAATAGTTTGAGAAAGACTGATGTTAATTCTTCTTTAAATGTTTGATAGAAATCACCAGTAAAGTTATCTTGGTCCTGGGTTTTTCTTAGTTGGGAGGTTTTAGATCACTGAGTCAATCTCTTTACTTGTTATGTATGGTCTGTTAAGATTTTCTATCTTCTGAGTCTTTTTTGGTGGTTTGTGTGGTTCAGGAGTTTGTCCATTACCTCTAGGTTATCTAATTTGTTAATTTGTTAGGGTGCAATTGTTCACAGTATTCTCTTATAATCCTCTTTCTGTAACATCAGTAGTAATGTTTCCACTTTCATTTCTGATTTTAGTTGTCTTTTTCCTTTTTTTCTTGGTCAGTCTAGCTAAATGTTTGTCAATTTTGTTGGTTTCACGGATTTTATTGTTTTTCTTTTAATTCTACATAAATAAGACTCACAAGATCTTATTGTTTCACAGAGCCAATGGTCATTTAGATTTATTAACATGCTTACCAATTTTTGTTGCTCTTCCCCCCCCTCCCCGCCCTTTTTTGCCTCCCCCCCTCCCACTCCGGTTCAAGCCGTTGTTTCTCAGTCTAGTTGTTAGGACACAGCTCCCTGGCCCCTGCTGGTATTATGAACCTTGCGCTCCCCCAGCTGACACAGTCGGTCAGCCTCTCACAGCAGCGCACGGCAGCTCTCGCCAGCTGTTGTCCGTTCACGATAGCTGCCGGCCACTCACGCTGGCCACCAGCCGCTCATGGCAGCACATAGCAACCCATGGCAGCTCACTGCAGCCCAGGCAGCACACTGTAGTCCACGGCAGCTCACGCAGCCCTGGGGCTGCTCACGGCAGCCCAGCTCCAGGGAGAGCTGTTGTTCACAATCTTAACTGTAGAGGGCGCAGCTCACTGGCCCATGTGGGAATTGAACTGGAGACATGGGCGTTAGGAGCATGAGGCTCCAGCCACCTCAGTCACCGGGCCCGCCCGGATCTATATTTTCTAAGCCTTAAACATTATTCTAGATTTATTTATACATATATAAAAATACATATATAATTTTAACAACATAAATAGGATTATATAACATATTCTTTATTTTATATCATTTCCAAATATATATTTCTTGCTTAAAAAAAATTCCATTAATAGGGAAACCCTACATTTGATGGGGTTTGCTGTTCTCCACCATCTTATATGTATTTGCTGTTTGTTGTATTTAGTTTGGAATTATGTCTTCATTTCACTATGCTTTTCCTCCACTACACGTTTCAGAAAGGACAGAGTGGTGACACTGTCCGGCTTTGTTGGGCCTAGTGACCAGGCTGAGGTGGGCCCTTCTCGTCGGTGCTGCAGTGGGTCAGCTTCTATGTGGATGCATTTACCCAGCACACGGGGGTGATAGTTGCTGGTAGGCAGGAGACAGCCTCCATTCCTGTTTTGTTTGTGTCCTCTCTGAGGAAACAGATGCTTCTGGCAAAAACCCCACCTCAGCAGGCAGTTAGAAAAGGAGCTCTTGGGAGGCTGCTAAAGGTCATACGTTCCAGGGACCCATTTTCTTGATTTTTATTTTTTACTTTGATGATAATTCATATCTATGTCACCTTTCCAGCAGCACATTTTTACTCTCTGGGAAGTCAGGAGGCAAGACTCCCATACTTTCGGGAGGTGACATGTCCTCAGTTACCTTCCCAAAGGTTAGTTTCTCCACGCAGGAAGTTTTGTCCTCGGTCTGGATGTGACAAAGGGAGGTGTTTTCTTCCCACAGGGGAGGGCACTAGACCCTTCCCTATCACCTGTGTGTCTCCAGGGCTCAGCAGCCCTTGGCACCTTGTGAAGGTGGTTGGGATGATGGCCTGTGCTCGGTCCCTCCTCACGACGGTGTGGAACTTGGTGCAAGTTCTCCTGTTCTTTGACGTGGCCCGGGGCTCAGACCAACCACGGGGTCTTCAGAAGCTGGGCGGAAGTGCCTCATGGGGCACTGCATGACCTATAAGGGGTGCGTGTGGGGGTGTCATCTTCATCCTCTCAAGGTCTTTGGACCCCAAACTTAACCAAGAAGCAGGGCCTGTGACCGGGACAAAGAGTAAGGGTGGTGCCCTGAAAGCCCACACCCACCTCGAGGTCCACCTTAAGGTGTGGGCCTCCCTGTACCGTCATCCTGTCACCTGATAGCTCGTGGAGCTACGAGGCCACCAGATGCGCGAGGCACCTGAAGCTCAGCAGAGCCCAGGCTGGGTGCCAGGGACGCCCCTTGGCCGTCTCCTTGCTGCCTGAGTCAGGGATAAGTCCTGTGTCCCAGCAGAAGGGACAAATGCGCGTGGGCAGGGGTTGTTTTGTTCCAGGGACTCTAGGCTCTGTTTCATGTCTGAGCCCCACCTGGCACCTGTCCCAAGACTGACTCCTGAGATCAGCTGAAATGAGACGCAGATGGAGGAGACAGGGCTCTAAGAAGCCAAGCACAGAGGGGCGGCCAGCTGCCTGCCTGCCCAGTGGAAGCTTCTGCACGCGTGGCCTGCAGTGGCCTGAGTCCCAGTGCAGAGGGTGGGAGCAGAGTAATTAGGCAGGGACGACGGAAGGCTGAGGATGGAGGTGGGACACCCAGGGCCAGAGTAAGCCTTCTGAAGGGTCCTAGGGCTGGCTGGCGGGAGTAGGTAATGGGAGTGGCATCAGGCCTGGCTCAGAGCTCTCCATGGTGACATCTGGACACTCAAGACAACCTAGAGGGGTAGGGGACGAGGGGTCCAGGAGGCTCTGGAATGGCCAGTGGGCTGTAATCAACCAATAAAGAGGGAAGTACAACTTTTGGGTATTCTTTATTTCATTCATTTTTGTCTCTTGACAGCTTTCCCTTTGAAAACTATCCCATCTCTGCTGAACTTAGGAAAGAGAAAGTCCAGAGGCGGCTGGAGGAGAGGGTGCTCCAGGCTTGGCCGCTCCTCAGCAGCTTGGTGTATCCTGGCAGAGAACCATGCAAGCCCCACTTCACCTGTGGAGTGCATGCCGGCAGGTCACACCTCTCGAGCAGCCCATGTCTGTGCTGGGCGGTGCTCAGTGTTGGGACTCATGCCCTGTATGGCCTCCCTCCGTAGTCTGAGCCCAGCCCGTGGGCTTGGCACCACGGCCATGTGTCCCCCCCCCCAACGGCCCACAGTGGAATCGTCTTCTCGAGTTTCTAGTAATTTTATCAGGGCTGCATCATGTTGCTAAGGCTAAAGATAACATCTCCCCGCAGGTAACTCTTTCCTGACAGAGTCCCTGAGGCTGGACCCAGGCTTAGAGGAGGTCACAGGTATGAGATGAGCTTGGGGGCATAAGGGTCCATTGGGGAGAAGCAGGCTGGCTGGGGTGCCGGACAGTGCTGAGGGTACACTGCCATTTGCCACTGTGGAAGGTGGAGTGGGAGCTGGGCCCCTGGGCTGATTGTTCCGATACCTCCCACTAGGCACTACTGACAAGCCCCAAGCCCGGAAGCAGGCACAGAGACGCACCCCTCCCAGGCCAGGCAGAGCGCCGGCCCGGCACAGGTCCACCTTAACTGGGCGGGGCGCAGTGCCGATGCCATCTGTGCAGAGGCAGCCCGGGCCTGAGTGAGGACGGGCTTGCACACAGCACGCACAGCTTTCAGCCTGCACCCTGGCTGGGTCTGTGGCCCCGCACCATGATCCAGGAGCCTGAGGGCCCCGGCTGGGGCTGGGGATGGGACGGGGACGGGGACGACTGGGACAGCGCTGTGCTTGCCCTGTTGGCGCTGGCTGTGGTGGCTGCCACTGCACTGGCCTTGCACTGGTTTGGCTCTGGGCAGGACCAGGAAGCAGTAGGACCAGCACCCACAGACGCCCAGGCCCAGCCTTCTCAGGCGGGCGAAGCTGCGCCAGCCCTGCCCCCAGAGTCCAAGGTCAGTGGCGTCGTCGAGGGACCCAGCTCAGGGCAGCGGAAGCCAGAGCCTCCCGGACGCAGCCAGGGGAGTCCAGCTACAGCAAGTTCCCAGGACCAGCAGCCCCCGGGAAGTGGCGATCAGGCTGCCTCAGCCGCACCTGCACTCAAGACACCAGACAAGGTGGCCGGCGGAGGAACCTTGGGACAGCAGCATGGTAATGCTACCCTGGAAGCCCCCCGAGGTAAAGGAAGGGAACATGTGAAGCCAGGCGCTGCCCTCCCAGGCAGGAGCGAACCTGGGGGGATACCTGCCCCTTTCCTGATACACTTCACTCCTCGGAGTCCGGGCAGACAGGTGGAGGCAGGAGGCGTCCGAGCCAAGGCGCCAGCTCACCAGGCCCGGGTCCACACAGTGGAACAGGACACCAGCTACTGGCAGCAAGGTGTGGGGCCACTTGGCTCATTGGGGAGAGGCCCAGGCAGCCGGCGGTGGCAGGTGGATGACAGCTCAGGAGATAGAACCTACCGCCCCCTCAAGCTGGACCCCTTATGCCTGGGCACAGTGCTGAGCGTGTGGGATGCTGTGGATGCTGCTGGCAGCCTCTCTTATCCCCAGGAGCTGCCCCTACCAGACACCATGCAGACTGGGCCCCTGACAGATGTCTCAGAGAGGGGGAGCAGGAAGAGCGGCCCCCAACCAGTCCCAGTATTAGCTCTGGACTCAGGGGCCAAAGCTGGTGAGAGCAAGGAGGCTGAGCCCTGGGCCCCCAGGGAATCTCAGGCATCCCCAACCTCTGAGGAAGGCTGGCCCTGGGTGATAAGCGACGTCCTTGTCACCAGGAGCTTCAGCCAGGCCCCAGGCTCCATGGGCCAATGGCTAGAGGGGCAGCAGTGGGGACACCCACTCTTGTCCCAAGGGCAGGGGAACACAGTGGCCTGCATTGTGGGAAAGGCTGGGGCTAACAGCTCTGGAGAGCAGTCTTTGTTCAGCTCAGGGCCAGGTGAGATGGAGAAGCAAGGGGACCACAGTGTTGGAGAAGAGAGAGGGTCCCCACGAGGCCAGGGTGAACCGACAAGTGGGCAGGTGTCTGGCTGTCTGGACAACCTTGGTTTTGCTCCCTCTGCATGTCCCTCAGCCACGCCCCCCTTACCCACCCCTAAGTCCCTCTCACCCTCTGCTTCCCCACCGGTAGCACATCCCCACCCAGACATCTTACCTGCAGCTTCGACTCTTATGACATCCTCTCCTTCTTCTTTGCCCTCCAGAGATGGCCAGGGTCCTGCTAAGGACCCTGCAGTTCTAGCCCCAGCCCCAGCCTCAGCTGCAGCCCCAGCCCCAGCCCCAGCCGCATCCCCAGCCCCAGCTGCAGCCCCAGCCCCAGCCCCAGCCCCAGCCCCAGCTGCAGCCCCAGCCCCAGCCCCAGCCCCAGCCCCAGCCCCAGCCGCATCCCCAGCCCCAGCTGCAGCCCCAGCCCCAGCCCCAGCCCCAGCTGCAGCCCCAGCCCCAGCCCCAGCCCCAGACGCAGCCCCAGCTGCAGCCCCAGCCCCAGCCCAGGCTGCAGCCCCAGCCTCAGCCCCAGCCCCAGCCGCAGCTGCATCCCCAGCCCAGGCTGCAGCCCCAGCTGCAGCCCCAGCCCCAGCCTCAGCCCCAGCTGCAGCCCCTGCCCCAGCTGCAGCCCCTGCCCCAACCCCAGCCACAGCCCGAGCTGCAGTTCCAGCCCCAGTTGCAGACACAACCACAGCTGCAGCCCCAACCACAGCCCCAACCCCAACCGCAGCCTCAGCCCCAGCTGCAGCTCCAGCCCAGGCTGCAGCCCCAGTCCCAGCGGCAGCCCCAACCCCAGCCGCAGCCTCAGCCCCAGCTGCAGCCCCTGCCCCAGCCCCAGCCCCAGCTGTAGCCCTAGCCCCAGCTACAGCCCCAGCCACAGCCCCAGCTGCAGCCCCATCCCCAGCTGCAGCCCCAGCCCCAGCTGCAGCCCCAGCCCCAGCCGCAGCCCCAGCTGCAGCCCCAGCCCCAGCTGCAGCCTCAGCCCCAGCTGCAGCCCCAGCCTCAGCCCCAGCTGCAGCCCCATCCCCAGCTGCAGCCCCAGCCCCAGCCGCAGCCCCAGCTGCAGCCCCAGCCCCAGCTGCAGCCCCAGCCCCAGCCGCAGCCCCAGCTGCAGCCCCAGCCCCAGCTGCAGCCTCAGCCCAGGCTGCAGCCCCAGCCTCAGCCCCAGCTGCAGCCCCAGCCCCAGCTGCAGCCTCAGCCCCAGCTGCAGCCCCTGCCCCAGCCCCAGCTGCAGCCCCAGCCCCAGCTGCAGCCCCAGCCACAGCCACAGCCCCAGCTGCAGCCACAGCCCCAGCTGCAGCCTCAGCCCCAGCTGCAGCCCCTGCCCCAGCTGCAGCCTCAGCCCAGGCTGCAGCCCCAGCCTCAGCCCCAGCCCCAGCTGCAGCCCCAGCCCCAGCTGCAGCCTCAGCCCCAGCTGCAGCCCCTGCCCCAGCCCCAGCCACAGCCCGAGCTGCAGTTCCAGCCCCAGTTGCAGACACAACCACAGCTGCAGTTCCAGCCCCAGCTGCAGCCCCAGCCTCAGCTGCAGTCCCAGACCCAGCTGCAGCCCCAGCCGCAGCTGCAGCCCCAGCCGCAGGTGCAGCCCAAGCTCCAGCAGCAGCAGCCCCAGCCACAGCTGCAGACTCAGCTGCAGCCCCAGCCGCAGGTGCAGCCCAAGCTCCAGCAGCAGCAGCCCCAGCCACAGCTGCAGACTCAGCTGCAGCCCCAGCCCCAGCCACAGGCACAGCCCGAGCTGCAGCTCCAGCCACAGTTGCAGAACCAGCTGCAGCTGCAGCCCCAGCCCCAGCTGCAGCCCCAGCCCCTGTTGCAGAACCAGCCCCAGCTGCAGCTCCAGCCCCAGCTGCAGCCCCAGCCCCTGTCCTTGCCCCAGCCTTAGCTGCAGCCCCAGCTACAGCCCCAGTAGCAGCCCCAGCCCCAGCTGCAGCCCCAGCCCCAGCTGTAGCTCCAGGCCCAGCCACAGCAGCAGCCGCAGCCACAGCTGCAGCTCCAGCCCCAGCTGCAGACCCAACCCCAGCCCCAGCTGCAGCCCCAGCCCCAGCTGCAGCTGCAGACCCAGCTGTAGCCCCAGGCCCTGTCCCTGCCCCTGCCACAGCTCCCCTAGCAGCCCCAGCTCCAGCTGCGGCCCTAGCGCCAGCCCCAGCCTTAGCTACAGCCCCAGCAGCAGCCCCAGCTCCCGCTGCAGCCCCTACCCCAGCCCCGGCCCTAGCTGTGGCCCCAGCTGCAGCCCCAGCCCGCACACCCCATGGTGAATCAACTCCTGCATGTCAGGAGCCCAGTGTGGTTCTCTGCAAGGGCCAGCAGGAGGGGCAGATCTCAACTAGCTGGGGAAACCTTATTTCAATGGTTCTTAGGAGTCACCCCTTCCCAAGGCAAGAGAGGCCCCAGGGGACAGCCCCAAGTGCAGCTCAGGAGAGCCCCAGAGAGCCCAGCGCTTCCACGCCCTCTGAGAACACTCAGTCTAGTTCTCCCCCTGAAGGGGCCACCCCCAGCCTCGTGGTCAGGGACGGCTCCTCAGGGGCAGACACAGGGGGCCTGGCTAAGGCGCCCACCCCAGGGCCCCATGCAGGCCCAAGAGGAGATGGAACGGAGGAGAAACGTCTGGACTTGCTGCTGCCCGAAGCTGCCGTGCCCAGGGCCCCTTCACAGCAGCCTGAGTCCACGAAGCCTGGCCCTGCACCCTCCCCCGCTGCCAGGCGGGACCCGCAGCCTGTACCCAGGCCTCGGAAACGCAGCATGTGCGAAATAGCGGAGAGTTCTGAGCGGAAGCTCAGCCAAGCTGCCCCGGGACAGGTGTCCGGGGAGAGGCTCAGCGCTGCGGGCAGCAGGGATGTCCTCACAGAGAAGCAGAAGGAGGACCGCAGGCTCATGGCGTTTCTGCAGAGGCGAGGGGCCTGGGGGGTGGCGGAGGGGCCCCCGAGGCCCGGCCCCCTGGCTGGGGAGCCAGCCCTGGCCTCGGCAGCAGCTATGCGGCGGCGGCTGGACCTGGGCAGCTGCCTGGACGTGCTGGCCTTCGCCCAGCAGCACGGGGAGCCCGGCCTGGCCCGGGACACCTACGCCCTGATGAGCGACAATCTGCTGCATGTGCTCAGGGACCCGAACCTCTACCGGCAGCTGAGCGCAGCCGACCGCGAGCGCATCTTGAGCATGCGCACTGGCCGGGGCCAGGCGGTGCTGGGCGTCCTCGTGCTGCCCAGCCTCTACCAGGTCAGCCGCGCAGGGCTCACCAGGGGCCTTCGCGGGGAGGACGCCCCCGCCGCGGGGCCTGCGCCCCAGCCTCTTCCATCGCACCTGCACGTGTTCCACCCCCGAGAGAAGGCGTGGCGGCCGCTGACGCGGGTGCCGGAGGAGGCCCCACTGCGGGGCTGCGGCCTCTGCACCATGCACAACTATCTGTTCCTGGCGGGCGGCATCCGTGGGTCGGGCGCCAAGGCCGTCTGCTCCAACGAGGTCTTCTGCTACAACCCTCTGACCGACACCTGGAGCCAGGTGCGGCCCATGCTGCAGGCCCGGGCCCAGCTCAAGCTGGTGGCCCTGGACGGGATGCTGTACGCCGTCGGCGGCGAGTGCCTGTACAGCATGGAGCGCTACGACCCCCGCACTGACACCTGGACCTCACGCGCGCCCCTTCCTGCAGGCACCTTCCCCGTGGCACACGAGGCTGTGGCCTGCCGTGGGGACATCTACGTCACTGGGGGCCACCTCTTCTACCGTTTGCTCAGGTACAGCCCCAGGAAGGATGCGTGGGACGAGTGCCCCTACAGCGCCAGCCACCGGCGTTCCAGCGACATGGTGGCGCTGGGGGGCTTCCTGTACCGCTTCGACCTGCTGCGTGGTGTGGGCGCCGCGGTCATGCGCTACAACACCGTGACGGGCTCCTGGAGCCGAGCCGCCCCCTTGCCCCTGCCGGACCCTGTCCCGCTGCGCTGCGCCGTGCTGGGCAACACCATCTACTGCCTGAACCACCAGGTCACGGCCACTTTCACGGTCTCCGAGGGAACTGCTCAGTTCCAGGCCAGGGAGCTGCAGCCCTTCCCCCTGGGGAACCAAGGCGTCCTCTGTCCGTTCATCCTGACTCTACCGCCCCCGGACCGGCTCCAGACTGCCCTCTGAGCCTCTACGGGGCACCAGGCACACCCTGGTGGGGGAGTGAGTGTGGCTGTTGCGCAGGGAAGTGGCTGCTGCTGTCCCTGGGACAGCTTTCGTCTTTGTCTCTGGGGCTAGGGTTACAGTAAGCCTCTTGTTTCCCGGTACAACCCCTCCCCGTGGAGAGCCTGGCTCCCCGCACCTGCGGTCTGGTCGCTGGGAGCCCCTACCACCCCCTTTCTGATGAGTCCTTGCCCCACCGCCTGGGGGCATTCACAGACCCGTCCTGGAGGCAGAACACCCCTTCCAGGGGCCCCCAGGGGCCAGGTGCCCCTCTCAAAGCACCAACCATATTGCCTGTAAAACTGCCTTAGGGACACTGGTGCTCTTTGAGCGAGGGACCGACGCGTCCACAGGACCAGGACTGGGCTGGCTGAGGAAGGAGATGGCTGGGAACACATTCGTGCTTCTCGAGGGCTCCACGCTGGCCAAGGGGCCTGTGTCAGGGTGGGAAGGTGGAGCAGGGAGCAAAGAAGTCCCCAGAAAACATCCTTGGACTGGGGCTTTCTGCCCATCCTGGCTTGGCTCGCTCCAGAAACCACTCTTAGCCCTCCTTCATCTGACTGGTTCTCTGTATGTGAAACTGCGCTGCTGTCTGCAGCCCCATAACCCCAGCCCAGACCAGGCCATGACCTCTCGGGCTCACGTCCCTCTGCAGCCTGTGGGGTCTGTGCCACCTGCTCAGCCCCTCCACTTCCCACCTCACCTCCTACCCTTGAAGGGTGAGACCTGGGCTGGGCCGTAGCTCCGCCCTTTGTTAGCTGTGTGGACTTGGACGAGACAGCTACCTTTGTGTCCTCACCTGTGAAGGGATGATGGACGTGTCACTCAGGAGAGCTATGAGGACACCGGTCACCTAGGGGAGCACCTGGCATAGCCCAGGATACAGAACTGAAGAAGAGCGTTCCCTTTACCCACTTTGGACCCTCCGTGGAAAGTAAATAAATCTGAACACTGTGGCCCATCCCACTCTCTGACCTGCTTGTCCCTGTCTGGCCCTTTGCTTTTTATTCTGTGCTTGGCATGGAATCTGCATGATTCACTGACAGCATCCTATACTTCCAGTGTTTTGTTCACAAGATTCACTGTGCAGCTGGGTGGGATAGAAGGGCCCTCAAGTTGTGTTTGAAAATCAGTTTATTGAGAGACAAGTACTGTGCATGGCCCATGTCTGGGCCGCTGTTCTCGCCAGGCTGAGAAGGCCCTGCCCTCCATGCTCCAGCGGCGGGGCGGCCAGGGGCTACTGCTCACGCTTGGTCTCGCTGAGCAGCTCCTGCCAGTTCTTCTCCATCTCCTCCTTGCAGCTGAGGAAGGCGTCCTCCAGTCGCCGCATGGCCTCGGCCCGTGAGGGGTTGGTGCGTATCACCACCATGTCATAGGCCATCCAGGTGGCCTGCACTGTGACAACCAGAGGGCCTGGTCAGGTGCCAGGCTGTGCCACGGCTCCGGCGCCCCGGGGACCAGGCCCGCTGAGCCAGCCACCACTCCAGGGAGAGAAAGCTGGCGGCCACTTGATACAGGCCTCACAACCCCCTAAGAAAACCCCTCCCTACATCGAGCAGTCATGACAGCTCCCTAATCTCACGTGTCTTAACTTCTGCACACATCAGCCATGACACTAAAGGGCTGGAGGCCAGTCTGAAGTGAAATGTCAGGGAAATCAGAGCAAACACGGTCCTTCTACCCACAGTTCACAACTAGTGGTTGCAGTGAGGCCCCCAACAGTCCTAACAGCCACCCAGGCTCACACGCTCAGGTGGGCAGGACCACACCCCTCCTGCAAGGCTCGGGGCCCCACGTCACCTGGTGCTCTGTGGCCTGGACGCCTCTCAAGGCCAGTCCAGAGACTCCTCCTTCCGGGCAGCTTTGCCGTACCCCACAACAGGCGTCCTTTGTGCCCACCACTGCACTGACCATCTTGCTTGCCCTCTCCCTTTGAGAGCAACTTGAGGGCAGTGTCCCCTGGGCCTACAGGTGAGCGTGTGGTGCCTGCACAAGTACGATGGGAGAGTACAGCACCCCACCTCCACACACTTCCCTCCACAGCACCCACCCCACTGAACAACAAAGAACAAGTGTCCTAGCCCTTCTGCATGACAGCCAACCACAGCAAATATGTCCCCTTAAAACTTCTCTTTGCTGGGCTAAAAAATACTGGATACTTTGGGAAACTGTCCTCAAAGAAATTACCAAAGAGGAGACAGGCAGAGTGATTAATAATAAACGCACAGGTATATCTACAACCAAGGTCAGCGGCAGGGCAGACATGAAGTTTTATTGAAAGAAACATCTGTTTGGTTAGGGAGAAACTGTTCGAAATGGCATGTGCAGTGTCTCAGCAGACAGAGGGCACATGATCACACAGCGAGGGCACCAATTCTTGAACTATTGGAAGCATACGAGTCACTTGGGACACCTGTTCAAGTGTAGACCACTGTTCCCTCCCACGACCCAGAGGTTCCTGTCCAGCAGGCAGGATGGTGCCTGGGAACCCGTATCCTAATACGCGTCTGGCTAACTGGCGCAGGGGGTGGCCGATCACTCTTCCCGACCAACTGGACAGCAGCTGGCCATAGACCTGGAGTCAGAGCAGTTTGCTTCCACTCTCCACTTGCCAGGTGTGTGACCTGAACAAGAGACCTACTTGGGAGCCGCAACCTCCTCACTTGTAAAGGACAGACAATGTCCCAATGTCATGTCTTGCTGTGAAAATTAAACAAACACTATATGTAAACTGCCTAGCACATAGTAGGTGCTCAAGAAAGGAGAAAACCTTACCATAAAATAAATGAGGTATTCAGGGCAAAGAGTTAGGGTGGCTAAGAATTTCAAACACAGGGGAATCTCATATAAGCCTATGCAGCAGCTGGAATTCTAGCACTGAGCTTCCCAAGGCCAAAGCACAGAAGAAAACTTGCTCAGTCAGGAGACTCGGTGAACATAACATAAAAACAAAACCGTGGTTGGAGATACGTTTCTCTATGGGTCTATTTTATGAAAAGTGTAATGTAGCTGGACAGGCCTGTTATGGCCTCCTACCTTAATGCAAGGGGACTCTTCTGTGTCTATGGTTGAATCACGGGTAAGAAACCTGGTGGCACAGCAGCAAAGATGTTCAGAAAAGGCGACTGAATTAGACCCCAAAACACCCTACCAAGCGCAGACCTCCGCTGATTTGCTCCAAGGAAGAATGTTTAGAACGTGTAGAACAAGAAGGACTTTAATCATCAGAACATCCTCCAGTAACCTAAGGCTCGTGAGTCCTTCATCCTTGTAGGACGCACTGCGCCCCTCCTTTGTGCTGGCACGTCCCTACGGCAGCGCTGACCAGTCTAAACCCTGCCTTCAGGAAGTGTCTATACTGGTTACAGGTGGAAGAGACAGATAAACATATAAGACAGACTGAGAAAGGTGCTGTGGAGGAAATAAGCAGGTGTGCTGTGACAGAAATGGGGTAGACCAGGTGCTGAGGGCAGGCCTTCGCACAGGCTTTTGGGAAGGCCTGTGCAGTACCCAAGTCAAGGTCGTAATCTCTGGAGGGGCCTGAACAGCAGATATTCTGAGAGGCGAATGGGGCTCGCCTCCGGACACTCTGATACCCGTTGGGTGGGGCCAAGGTCCTCACTTGGAAACGAAGAAAAAACGGTCAAGGTTACACGTAGGCGCAGGGGTCAGTGAAGGATGAGGACAAAGTGTCCCAAACCTGTATAGGAGAAGGGAGCACTGACTAGTGATGTGGTGAGTGGATTTACTTTGAGAGCCTGGAAAGTACAAGTGGAGGACAGGGAGCGCAGGGAATGATGACAAGAGAGCCAGCTGACCAAGCGACAAAGGGATGAAGACACGCCTGCAGGTCACAGCCCAAGGCTAATTCAGAAGAGACCTGGCAGAAGAGACCAAGCAGCATTTACAATGTAAATGGTGACGTTCTACCTCCCCAAACGCCAGGGCACAAGGTGGTCTCACAGACACGCTCTACCACGTTTTGAAAGAACAATTAATGCTTACCTAATACAAGTGATTCCAGAAATTAGGAAAAGAGGGAAGACTAATAATGTCACTACATGGGCTGGTGTAACTTTTTAAGAAAAGCATTTTACAGAAGCATTCTATTGACATTATAGAAAATTTGAGAATAGAGATAAGCAAACATAGAAACATAATTTACCCTAAGTTGGTTTATTCTAAAACCAAAGACAATAGGTCTATCTCACATGAATATAGATGTAAAATGCTAAATATAACATGAGCTAATCAACTCTAACTGTGTTAAGATAGATAATATGTTATGAGTTTGTGAAAGAAATTCAAGGATGGTTGAATATCAGAAAATCAATCTGTAATTAACTACATTAATAAAAACAGGGAAATCAGACGTATATCTCACTTAACGCAAAAAAGGCAGTTAATAAAGTTTAATACCTATTTGTGATTTTAAAAAATCAAAACTCTAATAAATTCAGAATAGAAGGAGACACCTTTAATTTACTAAAGGTGATATACCAAAAACTTACAGCAAATATCATACATAATGGAGAAACTGTGGATACATCCCCTATAAGACTAGTATCAAACAAGGACACCTCTAATAATGCTACTGGTATTGGAGATGCTGGTAAATAGAGTAAACAAAATTTTAAAGAAATAAGAGGTGTTAGGATTGGAGGGTAAGAGATAAAACTATCAGCGTTTGTAAATTATAAAAATGTATGTATGAAATAATAACGGTCCAATAGCTAAGTCAATCTTAAAAAATAAAAGTTAAAATATGTCCTATTAGGTACCAAGACAACTTTTTTTTTTTTTTTTTTTAAGATTTTATGGGGGAAGGGGAACAGGACTTTATTGGGGAACAGTGTGTACTTCCAGGACTTTTTCCAAGTCAAGTTGTTGTCCTTTCAATCTTAGTTGTGGAGGTCGCAGCTCAGCTCCAGGTCCAGTTGCTGTTGTTAGTTGCGGGGGGGGGGGGAAGGGTTAGAGGCGGGGGGATGAGGTGGGCAGAGCCCACCATCCCTTGCAGGAGTCTAGGAATTGAACCAGCGACCTTGTAGTTGAGAGCCCACTGGCTCATGTGGGAATCGAACCGGCAGCCTTCGGCGTTAGGAGCACGGAGCTCCAACCGCCTGAGCCACTGAGATGGCCCCTATCAAGACAACTTATAAATCCCTATTTTAAAAAATAGTGTGGTAGATGGGGCTGGCCCGGTGGCTAAGGAGGTTGGAGCTCCGTGCTCCTAACGCTCAAGGCTGCCGGTTGGATTCCCACATGGGCCAGTGGGCTCTCAACCACAAGGTTGCCGGTTCGACTCCTCGACTCCCATAGGGGATGGTGGGCTGAGCCCCCTGCAACTAACAATGGCAACTGGACCTGGAGCTGAGCTGCACCCTCCATAACTACGATTGAAAGGACAACAACTTGACTTGGAAAAAATCCTAGAAGTACACACTGTTCCCCAAGAAAGTTCTGTTCCCCTTCCACAATAAAAAAAAAAAAGAAAATCTTAAAAAAAAAATTACAAAAGGCAAGTTATACAAACTATTTTAATATTATTTAATCTGTGGTTGCTTCTATGTTGATAAAAACATACTTTTACCATCTGCTAAATGATTTAAAAATGTTTAAAAAAGACTTATATTACCCCTAAATTAGACAACTGTGCAGAACATTTGTATGAAAATGGAATTATAAAGAGGAAAATATGTAAAACTAAAACTAAGGAAAGAATCAGATAAAGGGGAAAACAACGGG
Source organism: Rhinolophus ferrumequinum (assembly GCF_004115265.2). Classification (NCBI taxonomy): domain Eukaryota; kingdom Metazoa; phylum Chordata; class Mammalia; order Chiroptera; family Rhinolophidae; genus Rhinolophus; species Rhinolophus ferrumequinum. Next base: position 210,156 of record NC_046293.1, on the reverse strand, counting down.
CCTCACACCAGTCACGGAATGATGTGGAAAAGCACCGAGGGAGGGATGTGAGGCCGTGCCAAGAAAGACCTCATTCACGCCAAGCAGATGTAGGCTGCACGGACTTACTCTACGACAGGGCAAGCGCACAAGCCTTCCAAGAAGTGCAGCTGCTTAAATACAACAGTTGTGTGTATCAGACAACCTTACATATACGTAGAAGTCTTTACAAAAAAATTAAACAATTGTCAAAGCCGAGTCTTTTATGTGACTTGTTTCAATATAAACTCCTGTGAACCTTGTCTCTAAGGTGAGAGAGCATTTCTTATAACACTAGTACCTTAGCGATATTACAGTAGTAATGTTAATTTACTTAGCTGTTATTACTTAATAACTTCTTAAAACTATTATCTTAATTATTACTGGAATATTTGCCAAAGAGAGAGTCTCTAGTGGATCTAAATAAAAATCCAGTATACAGCCTGGTTTCTGTGGCATATCAGATGGTTTAGAATTAGATGTTAAAAAGGAACACAGGGCCAGCCCAGTGGCTCAGGCGGTTGGAGCTCCATGCTCCTAACTCCGAAGGCTGCCGGTTCGATTCCCACATGGGCCAGTGGGCTCTCAACCACAAGGTTGCCGGTTCAACTCCTCCAGTCCCGCAAGGGATGGTGGGCAGCGCCACCTACAACTAAGATTGAACACGGCACCTTGAGCTGAGCTGCCGCTGAGCTCCCGGATGGCTCAGTTGGTTGGAGCGCGTCCCCTCAACCACAAGGTTGCCGGTTCAACGCCCACAAGGGATGGTGGGCAGCGCCCCCTGCAACTAGCAACGGCAACTGGACCTGGAGCTGAGCTGCGCCCTCCACAACTAAGACTGAAAGGACAACAACTTGAAGCTGAACGGCACCCTCCACAACTAAGATTGAAAGGACAACAACTTGACCTGGAAAAAAAAAGTCCTGGGAATACATACTGTTCCCCAATAAAGTCCTGTTCCCCTTCCCCAATTAAAAAAAAAAAAAAGGAACAGAGAAAAGTAGGAGAAAATATAAGTATTTCACTGATCTCAGATTAGGGATCCAAGCAATGTGAGTAAATCAGAAGGAAAATATTGATAGATTTCCCGCTATATCAGACTGTTTACCAAAGATCCATACAAAATCAAACTGGGGAAAATATTTACTAAAATTTCGATCAGACTTTCGTCTTACTGCATAAAGAGCTCTTACAAATCAGTAAGAGATCCTATCACAGAAATCTGCTATTCCTTTCTTGTTGTCAATGCCAAGTCTAGTAGCTCCTTTTTTAGCCTTTAGTTTAGCAAATGCTTCCTAATTGGTCTTCCTGTTTCCAGTCTTCCCTCTCCAAACCATCCCTCACTCTGTTACCAGAGGTTATCTTTCTGAAACACAAGTATCTTCCTTGAAATCCCAAAGGGCTCCCTCTCACCTAGACAAGGAAGGTAAAATGCCTTAGCTTGGCACTGAAGACCTTCTCAGCTTTCGGCCTCTCTTTTCTGCCACCGTGTGAACCCACGCGCTTGTCTGGCTCCCTGACTCCACCAGGATTGCCCTCCTGGCACATGGCCCTGACCGCCTCTTCTGCGGGACTGTCCTTCTTTCCACCAGCACCCCTTCCTTGTCTGCCCAGCCTCTACTCCTTCCCTAATGCTCTGCTCAAAGCTTCACGTGCCTCCTGAGCAGTCAGCTCTCCTCCCTCTGCCGCCTCACCCAGTACTCGGTCTGCACCCTCATTAGCATTTGCCAGATTACAATTTTAACATAAAACAAAAACATGTTTTAATTTTAATTTATATATTTAAATTACAATTGTTCATCTTTCTTGATGTCTTTTCTGGCTTCCACCTACTTCTCTAATGAAGGAGCATCTATTCAATTTTATATTACTAGACTAGCACATAGTGGGTGCTCAGTAAATGGTGTTAACTGAGAGAATATTTAATTAGGTTGAAGGAATTATGTAGCTTAAAATAGAAAATGCATTACAGAACATTTTTTTAAAGGTAGTTTAAAACATGCATAAAACTTCCAAGTGCACAGGCAAAAATATTGCAAACATTTCTAAGTAGAAATTTTCTAAAGCCTATTGTAATAAATGGAGATTATTTGCAAACTTATAATGACTTTAAAAATAATTTGTTTTCACTTGAGTAGAGTATACATGCTTTATAAAATGTGTTTTACGTCATGATTTTCTCTAGCAAAACTCAGGGTCACAAATTATAAAAAGTAGTAAAGAATAAAATAAAGAAATTATAATGGTATCACTGCTACTGCTGGTTACCACTTAGTGGAAATGCGTTGAATAAAATAACAGACCAACATTCTTTTCCAAAAACAGAGAAACCTGTTCCAGTCTACTGCACTTTCCCCCATTGAGGGTAACTCCCATTTCAGAACCTTACCAATCCTAGCACTATTACTCTGAACTCTTTTTCTTTGAATGACTCACAGAAAAAAGGTTCCCATTCTGTTCACAGTTGTTAGGCTAACATCATTTCTCATTTGCTGAGTACTTGAGCGTGGGTCTGGTACTGTGCCCGGTTATAAAAGGCAAAGTCACTATTTCTGCCCTCAAGAGGTAACTGTCTGGTGGCAGAAATAAGATGCACACACATATAAAATCAGAAAACAATTCAAGACAATATTCAGTGGTAAGTGTCAAGTTCTGTGGTACAACAGTTACCTGGTGGTCAGGGAAGGCCTTGTTACGAGGCACATGATTTGAGCTCAGAAGTCTAGGGAGGATCTGAGCTCTTGGAATGAAGGGGGAAGACACCCTGTCTGGGAAATCAGCCTACCTGAGATTTTCTCCATCTCCTCCAATAGCTTCTCCAAGTCTTTGTTCAGGTCTGACAGCATTTTCAGCATGTTGTCATAGTTTCTTTCCCCAGGGTCAGAATCAGCCATCTAGGTAGTGAGACAGACCGATGTGTTAATTCCAGCTCCTCTGCTCACACCTGGGTAGTCCACGCTGGAAATCTTTAATACCCCTTCTCTTGTCTTCCTGACCCAAGGGGTCACTGAAACTCATGAGCTGTACTTATCCAAGGAATAAATATTTAATCATCTGTGGGAGCCACCAGTGAGCTGGACCCTGCTGCTGTGGAGCCCACACCCCGGCCCAGCCTCCTGGGGTCTCTCCTGTCAGCCCCTCCCGCCCTCCTCTTTCTCCATTTAGGGGGAAGAGTTCTAAATGGGGGAACAGCTCAAGAAAAGGTGGGAGTGACCCTGGTGTGTTGTAAGGATGGAAAGGAACTGTAGGATGGGGTTGAGAAGAGTGGTATGGGACGAGATCAGCTAAGTAGACAAGAGCTTCAGTGTTATTTTGAGCGTGAGGAAAAGCCATTAGAGGTTGAGAGGAGGGGATTATGTGACTATGTCTTAAGATAATGAACTTCATCTGTTTTGGGAAAATGGACTGTTGCAGAAGGTTGACAGGAGGCAAGAGTGGGAAGGCCCGTTAGTCAAGAGAGCACCAGAGAGGTCTAGAGATGACGGCGGCTGGAACTAGGGTGGTGATGTCGTCAGTGGTAAGAAGTGGGCTACATTTTGGAAGATGAGCCAACAGAATGTGGAGAGGATCTGATGGGTATAGGTTTGCTGGCGCAAGTGAGGGAAGACAGAAATCAAAATGACTCTTAATTTTGGTGAGAACAACCAGATGGATGGTGGTGCTGACTGAAATGGGGAGGACAAGGAGAGGAGTGGGTCAGGAGGGAAACCCAGTGCTCTGTTTTGAACATGGTAATATGAAGAGCCTATCAAGCCTCCACCTGGAGATGTGAATAGGCAGGTGAACAGACGGGCCTGGAGTTCAAGAGAAAGGTTGGAGCTGAAAATAAGAAGCTTGGAACTCATGGTGCTCACTCTCTTCACCTTGCGCTTAGAATATCGTCAGAGACTCCTAACTGGTCTCCTTGCCTGTAGCTTCATCTCATCCAATCCATTTTCCAGCTCACCTCCAGAATGACTTTTCCTAATATGTAAATCTGACTGTGTCACTCTGTTTGAAATCCTTCAGCAGCTCCCCATTTCTCTCAAGATAAAACATAATCTTTTTATTACAGATATAAAATCCTTCATAGGCTTCCTGCTGACTGCTCCAGTCTCATCCCGTTCTGAGTTGTGACCAAAGTGAAGAAAGCCTTGAGAGATCCAGAGTCTGATCAGATATTATTTAAAATCTATGAGAGTTGTATATTTCTAAGAGATGTGATGAAAAAAGATCCAGGAAAATAACATAAAACTCTGTAATGGTAAAAAATATCTAGTTTTTTGTTTTTTTTACAAAAGCACTAAAGAATTGCAAAATGGAATAAAATAATTCTATCATGTGGGTGGTTACAAAAATCTGTGTGAAGGCAAAGAACTGGGCAATGACACAATGCACACCTAAGTTGTATGGGCTACTTGCTCAATTCATTAAGTTATAAAGTTCCAACTATGTTCTTTTATCCATATATTCAACACATATTTTTGAGCACCACTTTAGATTCTGAAGATACACAATGATCAAAACAGATTAAAATCCTTGGTCTCACGAAGTTATAGTCTAGTGGGGAGAGGAGAAAATAAGATTAACTAGTGAAATAAATATAAGGAGGGGGTACAGTACCAAGGAGAGAAAGTCAACCAGAGATGGAGGATGGGAGAGTGTGCAGGGTGGTGGCTGCAGTTTAAATAAGTGTGTAGGGGAGGCCTCACTGAAGTAATTTGACTAGAGACCTGCAGGAAGTGAGAGTGAGCCACATAGACATCTGGGGAGCGTGTTCCAGGCAGAAAGAACGGGAAGAACAGAGGCCCGAGATAGGAGCCTGCGGGATGAACTGGAGGGAAAGCACTATGGGCAATGTAGTCAGTTGAGAGAGAACAAAGTGGAGAGTCATGGAAGTTGGGTCGAAACATGGGGGGTGGGATTCTGGTGGGCCTTGAAGGCCACCGAAAAGACTCTGGGAGCCTGGAGGTTGCTAATCTGATTTACACGTTAATAAATCACTAGGTTAAAGAGAATAGCTTGTATGGACAGGGGTGAGGCAGGGAGACCAGTTAGGGGGCCAGTGGAATAAGGCAGGCAAGAGATGGCAGCTCAGGCCAGGAAGAACTATGAAGGAGGATGATTCAGGGTACATTTTGAGGGAAGAGCAGCAAGATTTGCTGATGAGTCCATGTGGAACCAGGGATGACACGGAGGTTTCTGACTCGGCAAGCAGAAAGGGAGGTGCCACTAACTGAGATGGGGGAAGACTGGAGGAGCTGGTCTGCACGGGGAAGAAAGAACTTGTTTTGAATATATTAAAGTTTAAGAAGCTTATGAGGCATCCAAGTAAGAATGTTTAGTAGGCACGTGGATAAATGAATTCAGGGAAAGGGGAAGCTGGAGAGAGAAATGTGGGAACCATCAGCCTACAGATGATGACAACAGGTGAGATCAAGAGAGAGAATGCAGATGAAGAAGAGGCCCCTGGGTGGGGAGAGTGAAGCGGAGAGGAGGCTGTGGCAGCACGCCAGGAAAGGATGACGGAGCTTGGACCAGAGTGCTAGAGGTGGAAGCAGTGAGCACCGACTGGGTTCTCAGTATGTTGTGAAAATGGAGCCAAGAGTATTTGCTGACATCCAAGTGGAAAGATGAATCTGCAGTGTGGTGAAATGGCTGGCTAAACATCCATATAGGGGGTCAGTGGAGTATAGATGACCTTTAAAGCCATGGATGAGTTGAGATCACCTAGGAAGTGAGGGCAGATGGAATGGAGGGATGAGCCAGCCCAATGTTTAGAATTTGGGAAGATGAAGAGGAACCAGCAAAGATGACTGGAAAGAAGCACCCCATGGGTGGAAGGGACGGATGTCTTGGAAGCCAAGTGAAGAAAGTAAACACTGATCAAGTATGCCTCAGATCACATAGCATAAGGAATAAAAAGTGACCACTGGATTTGACAATCTGGAGGTCACTGGTGACCTTGACAGGAGCTGTTTTCATGAAGTGTCAGGGACAAAAGCCTGACTGAAATGTGTTTTTCTAAAGAAAAAGGAAGAGAAGTAGAAACTTGTGTGATTTGGTTCAAAGAGAAGCAGAGAAATGGGCCGGCAGCCTGGAATGTGGTGTGGAGTCACAGTGTCTGTTTTAAGTTGGGAGATGTTACACCAGAGTCAAAAATTGCAGTGGGCCCAGGGAAATCCGGGCATTTGATGTGGGGGTCATTGGCCATCTCGGTAAGACCTGTTTCAGGAGACCAGACAGGTAGGGAGAAGATTTCCATGAATAAAGAATTAACGTATCCTTAGACAAGACGGGTAGGGCATGTGAGGAGGGTAGGGAAAATGGGAGACAGCAGGGGATACAGAGTGAAGGTGTTTGTGTTTTGAACACACAGAGGCAGAGAAGGGCCTGTCCTTACGCCGTGCGGAGAGGGCTCGTGGAACAGAGAAGGCTGAAGAGTCACGCAAGGAGAGCTGACAGTGCAGGGACCGAGGGCAGGCAGGCGGGGGCTGGGCGGGGAAGGCCCAGGTGGCCCGGGTTCAGGCCTGCGGCCTCCAGCGTGCCCATGAATCTCGGTGAAAGGGTTTTCTTTTAAGAAGAGGGGTCCTTGATCCGAGGACAGTAACACGGGTTTGGCGAAGTTGTGTGGCTCCCTAGAGATGCTTAGACACGCAGCCGGAGGCCGCCCGGCTGCCCAGGACCCTCAAGACCCCAGGAGGCGGAGAGGAAACGCAGTGCACCTGTCCCTGGCCTTTGGACAAGGTGAGCGTGGCTGAAGCCGTGTGTAAGGCGTGGGACAGGCCGAGGCCTAGAGGGACACGTGGACTGGGCGCGGGGCTGTGGCAGAGTGACGTGGTGTCTCGGAGGGCGGATGGGTCTGACAGAGACCCGGAGGGTAGGTGGCGGTGAGGGGCCGTGGGGATGGAGGCCACGCTACTCCTCCGCGAGACGGAGTCCAGGCCGCCGGCCAGGGCTGCGTGGGCGGCGGGGGCCTGGCTCGGGGACCCTCGTGTGTGTGAAGGGCTGAGGGACGGCGTTCTGGGGACTGAGACGCCCGGCAGCGCTGAACCCCAGGGTCCTGCTGGTAGGAAGGGAGAACAGCACCTGGGATCCGAGTTAGAGGGAGAAAGCAGAGGTGAGGCGCGTGGGTCAGACTCCCGGGGAGGGTGGGCAGTGGGAGCCCTGGGGTGGGACGGCCGACGTCTGGGCCATTCCCGGGGTGCGCGTGAGGGAATCACGGAGCCGACAAGTGCCAGTGTGGAGGGCGACAGGCGACAGACAGGTTCGCGTGTGCAGACTCCAGGATCCGCGACGTGCGCAGAGGGGTCGGGGTGAGGGCTGACGGGCCTGCCGTGAGGCGGCGACATAGCCGGGTAGGGGCGGCGTCGTGGCTGGGGGGGCGGGACCGAGAGCGCCGGGGCGGCGTCCTGGCCCCGGGGACCGAGAGCGCTGGGACGGTCCAGGACCTCCAGGCCGGCGGGCCTCACTCACCTCCCGCTCCGCCAGCGCTCGGTCTACACCGCTGCCGCTGCCGCCGCCGCCTGCAGAGACCTGAGGAGGCTTCTCCGCACGACGCCCCGCCCCTTTCCGTTACCAGACCCGCCCCCAGAGCTGGCCTTTTGTCCTCATTGGCTGGTGTTCTGGAGCGGGCTGTGAGCACGTGACTGCGCTTGCTCCAGGCAGGAACCAAGTCCCGGCCTCGAGGTCTCATTGGCTGGTGTTCAGAGCGGAAGGGGCGGGGCCACCTCAGGCTGATCCAGCACGTGAGTCTTGCAGTCTCAGGCCTTGATGGAGGAGGGGCTGATGGGTACGGAGGCTAGAGCTGAGATAAGGGGGCACCCCAAGTCCTGGTAGTTGTGTTCCTCCTCTTGGCTCCTTTAGGGGGAAGCCATGAACACAGGATCCCGTCTCTCTGCTTGACCACTGTGTCCCCAGTGTCCAGGACAGCACTTGGCCCAGCAGGTGCGAGTGGACATTTGTTGGATGAGAAACTGGATGCCTGAATATTTAGTTTTCACAACCACCATGCGTGGCCCACATTGCTGCGTCTGTCTAAACAGAGGACCACACTGAGACTCAGGGAGATGAGGCAGGGGCCCAAGTACATGCAACTGGGAAGTGCAAGCACCGCTTCCAGCCCAGGTCTGCCAGGTGGCGCTGGCCTCCAGGTAGTAGAAACACAAATCACTGAGCAGGGACAGGTGAGAGTAGCTCCGCCATTAGAGAGGCTGCACATACAGCTGTGGTGGAGAGGAGGCTAGAGCAATCACTCGGGCCTCTATAGTCCAGTCCAAAGAGCTCGGTCTTTAGGAGGTGACAGGCACCTTACAGGTGTGGTAAGCAGAGCAGTGACATGGCGAAGATGCCTCTCTGGCTGCTGGAGGGAGGATAGAGTTGGAACCAGCTGTTGCTGTTGTTTGAGTGATGTTGGAGGTGTGGGGGTTGGTCATGGGGGAGGGAAGCCATTTAGAAGGTGACTTGACAGGGCTTGTAATGTGGGAAGTGAGGGAGAAAGAAGGAATGGGTTCGTGGCCGGAGGGCGAGGACACTGGCTGAGATGGGGAAGAGTGGGATAGAAGCCATTGGAAGGCTGTCCATTTTGTGTTTAAACACCTTGTGTTTGAGATTCCTGACAAACGTGGGACCCACTGAATGTTCTCTCAGGGATTCCCATCCTTAGCAGACTGCTTGCAGAGCTAGAGCTCAGCCAGGCAGTTGTGGACACACAGCGAGTCCTTGCCCATCTCCTGAGGAGTCTGCTGCCAGGTCCCTGCCCCTTCTACACGTGGTTCTCTGGCTGTCCCTTCCCACCTGGGAGCCACCCTGCATACCTTCAATCACTGCGCCATTTGCTCTGACTGCCCAGAAAAGCATGCATCAGGAATAACTCTAATGGATAAGCAAGGCAGCTTCAGGGAGGTGTAGGAGTTTGCCAGCCTGAGGGAGCACAGGATTCCAGGTGGAGGTTTCAGTGAAGGCAAAGGCAGGGGTGTGGCTGAGCCTGCCATCTTTAGGGGATGGAGAGTGTGGCTGGGCTCCGGGTTCTCGGGGAGCAGCAGAGGAGACTCAGAGGTCAGTTGGGTTAGAATGTGAGGGGCCTGGAGTATCCTGCCAGCAGATGGAGGTGGGCTGTCTCAAACATCCCACAGAGCCCAGCCCAAGAAGGAGGGGTTCTCAGGGAGCCCAGAGATGTCAGTCTGGTCTGCCCACGCCCTTGTGCTTCTGAAACCCGCTGTTCACCAAACGCTTCCTTTATATCCTGGGCACACAGCTGGACTACATTTCCCAGCTTCCCTTGCAATGAACTTGGCCACTGGGATGTGGATGGGAGCTCTCTGTGTCGCCATCAGGCCAGGTCCAGAAAAGCCTCCCAGGAGTGGTCCTCTCCCTCTTACTCCATCTACTGGCTCATGTTGATGTCCAAGGCCATTTGGGAGCTCGCTACCTGAGGAAGGCAGGACCTCTGAGTAATGGTATGGGGCAGTCTTTGTCTCAGCCTCTGGAGCAGGAATCAAACTCCCACTGAGATTTCATGGTTTATCTGCATGACTGCCAGCCTGAATAGTGCAGATCTGTAAAGCCACAGGGCACCAGGAGCCTCTATGTGTCTGGTAGGGTGTCACCAGAGGTGTATTCCCTTGGCTTAGCACGACGGTTTCTCGTACTTACTTTAACCAAGAACAAATCAGGTAACTTTGGCTGAATCTCAACATTAATTAAAAGCCAGCCAGTTGGAAAGTCTGTTAACTGCTCTGCCAGTGAGTGAGCAGCTGTGCCTAGAAGCCTACCCAAACCGCCCCTTTCCCAAAGTAGGCTACATAGGCACCCCGAGAGGCTGAGGTCTGAGAAGATACTTTTGGGAGCCAGGGAAAGTTCTGATGGCTATGTAACAGTTTGTGAGAATAGATGTACTGTCATAAGCTTCTCACAGACACTCAGAGGCGTTCGGGAGCCTCTGTCCTGGGTCCTTTCATGTGCTCTCAGGGTTTTAATCACCTTCCAATCTGTTATCAGGACCCTAGATCTCCTCAGCTTTTAATTTATATTTTCAAGAACCTTGAGACATGTTCATGAATATTCCTTATAGGCACATCAAATTCGTCATTTAAGAATCTCATTTAATCACCCAAAATAGAAAATGTGAATTATCTTCGATGCTTCCCTGTCAGGTTTGTCAGTCCTACCTTTGACATTCTTAGCTTTCTGATTATTAATTCCTTAGTTTAAGTCCCGTCATTTCTCCCAACTCTGCCACCACCAGGAGCAGTCCCCTCTGCTCGGTCTCTTTGCTTCTATCCTTACTGTACCCCACTTTGTTCTAGTATCATCCCGGTTAGCCAGAGTGATCCCATTAAAACTTAAGACAGTTATGTCACCGTTTGCTCAAACCCCAAGGGCTCCCCCATCATTTAGAGAAGCCAGTCTGGCCTGCGAGCCCTCGCTGCCCCACTCCACCTGCCGCCTCTGACTCCATGCCATCCACGGCCCTCCGGTACCTTCCTCTGTGGCAGCAGGCCCCTCCCACCTGAAAGCTCTGGCTCTCGCTGTTCCCTTGGCCAGGAACACTATGCCCTCAGGTACCCACATGGCTTGTGCCTCATATCCTTCAGGTGTCAGTCAAACGGCCCCCCTCGGGAAGGCCTGCCTTCGCCACCCTGTCTGAAATTGCCACCCACCTGTCCACTGCTCCCTCCCTTACTTACTTTTCTCCTTAGCACGTGTTACTATCTGATCCACTAGGTAACTTACTCATTCTTCTTGGTTATGGCCCGTCTCGTCACTATATTCGAAACCCCACAGGGAGGGATGGCGTTTGCCAGTTTTGTTCATGGCTGTCTCCTGGTGCCCAGCACACTGTGGCGCTCAGTAAGCACCTGCTAAATGGATTATTCCCAAAGCCTCCTGCTTTCCCTGACAGCCGCTCCACCCTGACCCATGCCTGCCTCTCCGCATAGTGAATTCCATGTGGGCAGGTGGTGCCTGTTCAGCCCTGAGTCCCCAGCACAGGGCCACGTAGATGGCAGGTGGTTCCTAAGAAAAGGCCTGGGACTGTCCCTAAGTTACTCTGGGTTCTCAGCACCTGGCAGTGTGCTGAGGCCTAGACTCGCTTAAGGATGCAGCAATAGTCACCGAGTGCCTACGTACGCTCTGTACCAATGTTCTGCTTCCTTTGCATGTGTTTCCACAGAAAAGCCAACCTGTGGGAAGGGACATGTGTTGCTCCAGACTACCCCATGTGCCCTCTTAGCCGTGACCACCTGACACCTGGACCGCAGGCCTGGGACTGCAGCACCTCCCAATGTCCAGGAGGCCAAGGGCCCCCACAGGGCTACGCTCCAGCCCAGAGGGGTACAGAGCGCACACCCCTGCATGGAGGAAGCAGTGGGCTCCACTCCCTAGCAGACAGACAAACAGAAGTGATCCCAGGGAACAGGTGAAGGTTCTGAAGCAAGAATTTATTCCACGTGCACACAGTGGGTATGGACAGTGACCTCAGCAGAGACATTTCAAAGCAAGTTACAAGCTTCTTGGTCTCTCAGCCCCAGCCCTTCTCTTGCCACCTCTCTGGCCTGAGCTGGGGCCAGGGGACGGCCTCCTACTTCCCAAACAAAACACAGAAACCTAAGGGCTAAGAGAGAATTACATAGCCTTATTTTTATTAGTATCTAGCAAGAAAAAAAGTCAAAATTCCCTCCGTGCTCCCATTCCACCTCTGCCATGGGGGCCATCAGGGAGCATCTGCCCAGGAGCACCTACTGCCAGAGCTGTCCTTGGAGCCTGGTCACCTGTGCATGGTCACATGTGCCTGTGACCTGACCACAGGCCCAGCCCTCCAAACGTGGGAGCGAGAGGGCAGCTGGCATCTCTCTGGCCCTCAACTGTCAGCCTTGGGAACTTGGAAAAGATCAGCAATGTCCAGCAGAGCTTGGCGGATGTGGTTCCCAAAACGCTGGGCATTCTGTGGAAGCCAAGAGCTCAGACCCAGCTCCAGGCAAGACCCTGCCCTTCTGTCCCCACTAACCAGGACGCTTCCCCAGCCAGACGGGCCCAGTGGCGCCCCTCCTCAGGCCTGAGCAGGAGCAAACTTACCGTCTCTGAGCTTGAGAACATGCTGGAGACATGGAAGAAGATGGTGTTCTCACCCGCGATCATGTAGGAGACCCCATAGCCATCATCCACTACCTGAGGGCAGCACAAGGTCGGGGGAGGGCGTGAAAGCTGAACTGAGGCTACCCTTGCTCTCCCCACAAGATTCCCAGGAAGGGGCTCCACCCCCAGATGCTACATTTTTCTGAAGTCAGTACAACCCCCAGAAAACATGTGAAAACAAAGAGCTCTGCCAGTGCAGTCTGGCCCACCTAGAGCCCCAGGACCTTAGGCTTCCCTGTCCAGGGCACCATCTCTAGCTCCCTGACAGACAAGCCCGTGTGAATGTCCCAGCGGGAGAGCTGACTCTCCACTAAGCACCCTTCAGAGGGAAGTCAGGCCTGGACATGGGTGCGCTCCAGTGGTGGGGGCTGGTCCCAGGCACCTGTCTGCCGGCAGGTAGTTCCCATTCTGCTTCCACGTAGGGCAGGCCCAGGGCTGTGTTCCCTCCTCTGGTCTGACCTCCTGAGTCCCTGCGCTCTCCACTGAAACCCCGGCCCCAGTCCTACCCACCCAGCACCCCGCAAGGGCACTCACAGGTCCAAAGCCACCGCCAGCGCCCAGGTGATTGGGGTACTTCTTTGGGTCAAACATGCCGATCTGGAATTGAGCGCTCTGGCTGGTGGAGAGGCGCCAGGGTTCCGAGAGCACCTGCAACAGGGAGGCCGCCGCCGTCACACGCCGTGCACTCCGCACACACCTGCTGACGGGTGGTGCCTGAGCACGTGAGCCAGGTGTGGTCCTGGCCCAGCGTGCAGAAGGGAGCCAGTGGGGGGCCTTCCTGACTGCTGCCCGTCCCCCAGTCTGTTCTCACCAGCAGCATCTGCACAAAACCTTCAGTCATGTTTCAAGGCCTGCTGGCCTGCCCGTCCCGCTGGCCTGCCTGTCCCGCTGGCCTCCGCTCCTCCCCTCCTGCTGTCCCAGGCACCGTGCACCCTTGCCTCCGTGTCTGGGAGCTGGAGGCCCTCTCCACTGGGTGTTCTGCCTGGTCCCCGCAGCCTCCTGACTTCTCAGGAGTCACCACCCAACACATCATGCCTTCGTCTGCCAATCCCTCTCACAAGAACTCCAACTCCACGTGGGACGGGGGTCTCTTGCTCAGCGCCAGGACCACAGGCCTGGGTGGCGCATGGAGCAGGAAGGCTGGCCCCAGCCCTTGAGGACAACGTCAGGGGAGCTGGCCAGACGGCAAACATGCCGAGACCCACCAGGTGAGGCCACGGGGCAGAGGACACCCCTGCTGACAACACTGACCTCCGCCAGGAAAGGGGAGCTGACCCCCAGGTACTTGGAGACCACGTAAAGGCAGAAGAGGTGCCTGTCGATGCCATGCCCCGTCATGGCCAGGCGGTACATGTTCTGGTGCTTCTCAGAAGCTTTCCGGAAGAGGTTCTGGAGGTCTGCTTTCTGGGGACAGGAGCGGAGCAGTGAAGGGTAGCCCCGACCCTCACGGTGGGAGGAGGCAGAGGGGTCAGCTCGTGTGCCTGTGGGGCTCACCTTGTGGGTGCCCTCCACCATGGCCTGCACGAAGGCTGTGGACTCGCTGGTACAGGAACGCACCGTCTCGGTGCGCCCCTCACGGAACATCCTCGTCATGGAGGCTTCGTAGGTCAGGCAGAACTTGCTCCTGTCCTGGGGAGCACAGAGGGTGAGTCTGGCGGGTGTGCCCTGGCGCCGCCTGCCCGCGCAGCAGCCGGCGGGACTCCTACCCGGAAGTGCGCCAGCTGCAGCGCGATCTGCACGAAGGCGTCAGGGCTGGTGCGACATTTCTTGATCAGGCCTTTGCCAAAGGGCAGGAACTGGAAACAGTACAGCTCCACGTTTTCTGCCAGCGCCCTGGCCACCTGGTAGGAGCTGTCGATGGCCGCCTGGCACTGCCGAGACAGGGAAAGGGTCTGCTGGGGGGAGAGCTCTCTGAAGGACAGACGGCCGGTCTCAGGGTGCCCTCCACATCTTCAGGAGGAAGGAGGCACTGACACACACTCGTGGACACGAGACTCACACCTCCCAGCTTATCTAACCACCACATGGCACCAGGATGTCTGGTCTCCCTGTGGCCAGTCTGGACCATGAGTGGCTCCTGTCACTTCCCCCTGTGAGCGGGGCTGAGCCAGAGGGAGGAGGCAGCAGAGTGTCTCAGGCACTTGTCACTCTCACATGCCCGTCCCTGCCTTCGGCCTGCACACCTTCTCAGGGATGTCCCACTGCAGCCGCTGAGGAGGTGCCAGCATGAGGTTTGGTTGGCCCAGGCAGTTCCCAGTGTCCGAGTAGCCCAGGTGGAAGGTGTCAGTGCCCAGGGCAAACTGCAGGGAGAAGGTCAGGCTGACGGGCCGTCCTTGCCCCCTGCACCCCCACCCCGGCAACAGGCCCCCTGTCTGGACCCATTACCTCCCAGAGGTGTCCTACGATTGGGGCGTCTGCCCAGGAGTGTTCTGTGTTGAGGCCCAACTGGCCATTCTTGAAGGCAATGAGAGTGAAAGACTTGTCGAACCACCTGCAGAAGGAGCCGGTGATGAGGCGAGGCGGGCGGGGGCTCCCGGGGCCGAGGGCAGGGGCGCTGACCTGTTGTAGCAGTTGCCGTGCAGCAGAGCCTTGCCATACAGGCTGAGGCTGGCCTCATCTTCGGGGTCATAGCAGTGAGACTCCTCGTCCAGGGTCACAAAGAAAGCAGCACGCTCAATGGTGTCCAGAGAAGCCTTGTTCTTGCCGGAGCTGAAGAAGGTCTGGCGTGCCTGTGCCCACTCCGTTCTGGAGGCATCACGGCAGGGTGAGCGGCGGCCACCGCAAGCTGTGGCCAAGGGCACCTCCCAGGACCTGGCAGGGTCTGGGGCTGGCTGAGGTGGGGCTACTGGGCCGCCCTCCATTTAGGGCTACAGCAGCCACCCCACTGCCGTGGCCACCAGCGCCCTCACTAGCGGCCCCGGCACACCCCTCCCTCTGTCATGTCTCTGGCCCCAAGCTCCAGGGTGGATACAGGGCCAGGCTCCTCTCCTTACGGGGCCTGAGCCTCGGCCAGCACAGCCCCTGCCCGCCAGCCCGGTACCTTCCGCCTGCAGTGAGGGCTGCCAGCCTCTCCTCGCCAGGCTGAGGTGGGGAGGAGTCATCCAGGATCCTCTGGAACTGCAGCTCCAGGTCCCGAGGCTTGAGCAGGCTGGAGCCGTCATAGAGCCACACCTTGAAGAAGCGGCCCCGGTGGTACACCGCCACATGCCTGCTCTCGGCCAGGTGCTGCAGCACGTCTGTGGGGGCCGCAGGTGGGCTGAGGCGCAGGATGGTGGCAGGAGCACCCCCATGCCCAGCACTGCACTTGCACGGTGCCCCTGTGACCCCTGGCTTGCCAGGCTTCCCCTCACCCCGCACTAAACCAGGGCCTGTGCTGGGTGCTTCTATGCCTCTTGCGTAATGCCATGGCTCGAGGAAATGACACAAACTATCTCAGTGTCACAAACGCAGGCTGCTGCCCCTGCCAGACTTTCGGGACCTGGCCCTTGTCCAGAGGCAGCAGTGCTTCTCCGGATGCTCTGTACTCAGACTCCCCAACCCTGCACGTGAACCCTGGAGGGGGTGCAGGGTCCCAGCACCAGCATTTCCTGTACACACTGGGAGTCTAATATCTGCCAGAAACTGGCTGTTTTTGACAGTAACACCACCCTGAGAAACCGAGGGCACTGGGGACGAACAGATAGTGGGATGCCTGCCATGGCGGGCCCATAGCTGGAGGGAAGGGCTCGGTCACGATGGCCTCACGTGGGCCCAAGGCTGTGACTGCCTGGTACCTGTCTCCTTGCCCGGGATCCGAGTGGTGTTGAACATTCTCTCCATCTGGTAGGAGCACATGGGCACGATGCCCAGTGCCATCACCTGGGAGGAAGGCCCGGCACGGCTCAGATGTGGCCCCCTTTCCCTTCACGCCCTCAACCTTAACACAACTCACAGGCTTGATCTGTTCCCGGTCCAGTTTACGGCGATATGTGATCATGGCATGAACGATGTTTCCCAGTCGGGCTGCTTGTACGTCCGTGTTCTTGGTGAACACAAAGTCCTGTGGGAGAGGATGGAGTCTGCAGGCGGCCACAACAGGCCCAGGGTCGCCTGGGACCCCGGCTCTCCATGCCTGCAGACTTGCTTTGTCCCTTTTCCCCAGTCCATCCCATACTCGCTGTCAGATGAATTGCCAAACATGAAATGACCACATCACTCCTCGGTCTCAGCTCTGACCCAAGCTGCTTTTCCATAACTACTTGGTTCATGTTTTGTTTATTTTGCTTTGAGAAAGTGGTTTCCACCACGAAAAAAACCAGCTGACAACCTCAGGTAGGGACACTTCGTGTGTAGGCTTCTGGGAGGACAGCCTGGTGGAGGAAGGGACGTGGCCAGGAAGACAGGCTGATAGAGGGGGAAACGCGGCCGGGAGGTCAGGCCAGTGGAGGAGGGACACGGCTGGGAGGACAACCCGGTGGGGGGGAATGCAGCAAGCTGTTCAGAATGTGATCTGGACAGCGGGAGACGATTGAGGGGTGCTGCATAGACCGCAACTGGGTCAGGCCTGCACTGGGGCAGGAGGGCTCGTCACATGGCAGAGGGCCAAAGTGACTTCCTGAGTGCTAAGAGAAGTAGCTCTGGATCCACAAAAGAAGGTATGGTTAAGGAAGTCCCCTGGGAATGGCGTCAGGATGGCTGGGAACCCATGGCCAGAGAGGCACCAAGAAGAAAGTGACGGGGCTTGTGCAGGGCAGTGAGCCTGAGGGACACCGAGAGGGACAGTGTCAGGCTGTGAGGCTACAGGGTTCTCTGCATGCTGTTGCCCCATTGCCCCAAGGCTGCTTCCTGACTATTCTTCCAGCATCTCCCCCATCTTCCCTTTCCCTCAGGCCTCACTGCAGAACCCCCACCTCCCTCTGGAAACCGCCACCAGGGCTCTGGGGTGTCCTCCGGGTCCTTTGCCCTGAGCCCCGGACCTGAGGACAGAGCTGAGCACACAGGTGCCCCATCTTACCATGACGTAATAGTTGCTGTTCACCATGAGGGGGTTCCGGCCTCGAAGGTAGATGTACTCTTCCCACCAGTCACTCACCTGTGTGTGGGGGGGCAGTTAGAGCTGGGCGCAGGTGAGCTGTGAGCAGCTGGGACAGAGGTGGGTGAGGGGAAGCACAGGAGGGGACTCACGTAGTTGGTCGCCCACCACGACTTGAGTATCAGGTACTTCTGCAGCCTGGGCGCAGTCTTCTCCTGGAATTCCTTGGCCAGCTTCTCCTTGCGGTAATAATCCTCGTCGTTCAACAAGGGCCGCACCGACTCCAGGTACTGTCCAGACAGGTTACCATCCGCGTGGGAGCCGGACAGCAATGGCTGCCTCTGTCCCAACCCTCTTCTGACCCCAGCCCCAATGCGCTCAAACACACTCTTTGAAGGGGACAGTCCCTCCTGTTTGGACAAGTCCTCTGAGTCCAGCCCACCCTGCCCACTGGGGTACCTGATCCCGGCCCTCACCCGCTGAATCGTGGCTGACACCTTGGGCACGGGGAGCTTGGGTAGAGATGTCTGGAAGCTGTAGAGCATGGGCCGCCGGCCAGACAGAAGGCGAACGCAGATCTGTGTGTACAGGGCAGAGAGTGCTGGGCTGGGAGCCAGGGGAATCGATGGAAACAAACTAGTGAACACTTGAGGTGCTGGGCCCAAACCCTCAGAACCAGGACAAGCCCACGTGCCAGGCACCAGTGCCCGCCTGCCTCTCCCCTCCAGTTCAGAACCCCAAATGAGGCCCCCAGGGTCTTCAACCAGATGCCTGAAGCCCTCCACCAGCTTCTGCTCACAGCCCAGACTTTGGTGAAGCGGCTGGTCCGGCCATGCATCTCAAACATCCAGCCATGGTAGGAAAGAAGCAGTTTCAGGGTTTGGCGGAAGAAAAAGATGCCCAGCATCCACACTCCCGTGGAGAAGATGGCCATGCTGACAAGTGCCCGGGTCTGTGGGGTTCGGTAGGGGCCATATCTGTCGGAGAAGGGAGTGGGCTGCAGGGGTCCCCTGGAGGCGGCCTTGGGGGGAAAGGGCTGCAGGGGTCCCCTGAAGGCGGCCTTGGGGGGAAAGGGCTGCAGGGGTCCCCTGAAGGCGGCCTTGGGGGGAAAGGGCTGCAGGGGTCCCCTGGAGGCCGCCTTGGGGGAGGAGAGGGCAGCAGGGGTCCCCTGGAGGCCAGCCTTGGCCGGGAGAGGGCTGCAGTCTCAGTGGTGGTGAGCCACCTTGTGGGAGACACCAAAGAAGGACCTCCCTGGGCAAACTTACAACCGAGCATAACACATATGGACTTATGGACAGGGGACTGAGGTGACGGTGACCCAGGGCAGGGCTGCCCTTACGACCTCCAACGGCTATTGTCCTTATATGCCCAGCTCAAAACCCTGGCCTTGGAGCCTCTCTGGCCCTCTCCTGTGGTTCCGCTTCTTACCCCTCAGGGAGGTATTTCTGGATGTAACAGACTAGCCCCATGGAGACGTCCACATTGCAATAGGAGGAACCCACTGTAGCCATGACGACGACCAGCCAGCTGGTGGGGCTGCCAGGATACACACCCCTAAGGATGCCATTCTGTGGGGCAGACAGGCATGCTTAGGGAGAGGAAGGCGCAGCAAGCCAGCGCCTGTGAGGTCCTGGCCTGCCCAGAAGGCATGCTCCCTTGGTCACCTGCTGTACCCTTACTCCTCCAAGTCTGGTCGGCCCCTCCTCCACACTCCCACACCTGCAGCACCCAATTCCCGGGTCCCACTGCCGTTCTTGTATGGCTGTCTCCCTTCAACACCTGAAGCACCCCTCTGGTTTCTGCAGAACGGCCAGCCAAGGTAGGGGTGGACCGTGACAGTGCGGGGCAGCAGCTGACACCTGGTCTCTGCCTCTAGAAGGCTCTATCCTGCACTTGCTGGGAGGAAGAGGCCAGAACCCCTGCGCCAACCTTGATGCGAATCAGGCGTTTCTTCCAGGAGTTGATCCCAGATAGGTAGATGTGTTTCAGGGCCTCCCGACTGAGCCGGAAGTCGACCCCATCTGGGGTCACGGTGAACTGGAAGGCCACGGCCTGATGGGCTTCCGCCATCCTGGGGATTGGCCCGACCTGGGAGGGGGTAGGAGGGGGCGCTGACGGACTCAGGCGAGCCCCGCCCCCTGCCGAGGGCCCACCCCCAGCTTGCCGCTGCCCCCCACCCGGTTAGCGGCCCCTCCCCCACCAGCACCCCAGGCCAGCCCGAGCCACACGGCTACCCAGCCCGGCCAACAGCCAGGGAACCCTCGCGCCCACGTTCGGGGCAGGCCAGAAGGGTGTAGGAGTCGGGAAGGGGGTCAAGGCCTTGGAAGCTTCAGGATCTCCGAGGACAGTGAAGGGCGGCCTCAGGATGGGGGTGAGAGGTGATCCGGGGAGCGTTGTCGTCTGGAGCAAGGCAGGGTCTGGGTTCCCCCAGCCCAGACCGCGTGGGACCCCGGTGCTGTCCTCGCCCCTGCACTGCACTCTTGAGGCAAGCGGGTGGCCCTAGGTTGCCCCCCAGTCCACTCACAGCTCGGGTTCACTCCTGTCGGCGTGTGGGGCCAGTCGCTCTGGCCCGTGTCCCCATGTCCTTCAGGCCGGCCACCCCCCCCCCCCCCCGCCCCGCCCCGCCCTCACCGGGAACTTGACACCCACTCCCAAATTTGGGTTGAGAAAACAGATGCGGGGCGGCAACCAGAATCCCCACCCCTCCATGGCGGGAATCCGGAGTGGGAGGGGAGGGCAGGGTTTCTGCAAGCTGTAGATTGCTTAAAGGTTTGGGGACCTTGGGGAAGGGGGGGCAAAGGGTCTCACGTGAGGATGTTGGCATTAGAGCTAAAAATAGCTGAATGTAGGGAAAGGGTCATCAGCTTGTCAGCTGTGCTGCCTGGGCCCTGATCTCCAGTGCAGGGTTGGGAGGGAAGCCCCACCCCAGGGCCCTCTTTGCACCCCCATTACTCCCCAGTTCCGCCCCCATTCCTCCTAGTATGTATCACTTCTAAGCTGGAGCCAGGGAGGAGGGAAGGCAAGGGGCTCCAATTGGCAGAATGGACTCTTAACCACTTTCAAGCCCAGAGCACTGAACAGCCATGCTTTTTAGGAGGGGAAACTGAGGCTGAGACCAGTGGGCATTTTGTCAATCCATGTGCATCCTTGGTTGGTACTTTCTGCTGCACTGAGTAAGGCTAGGACAGAATACGCAGGAAGAAGCTCGTTTATTGTCTTAAGGTACACAGCCCAGGAGCCTGCTGTGGGGACCTGCTCATACTCTGGGAGGGTCAGTCTCCTCAGCCCATGTCACAGGGGCTCAGCCCAGTCCCCAAGGCCCCTTGTCCTTTGCCCCTCCCTCCAAAGTCCTGCCCTGGAGGCTCCAGGAAAATCCGAGGGGTTGGGGTGGAGAGTCAGGATGGGGGGTGGAAGCTGGTCAGCTGCCCCTTCTGCTGGAAGTAGAACTGGAACCGAGACTGGGCATACTCCTGAGGAGGAAACCCACCCCACACAGTGGTGAGAAGGTTTGGGGCCGGCACCCACAGCCCCCAGTCTGCCCACAGCTGTCCTGGAGCACACCAGACCCCTGCTCCCCTCCTCCCCCACCTAACTCGCCCAACAGGGTTACTCACCAAGTAACCAAATTCTATGGTGGACATGGATGCCTGGAGGATGGACCAGAGACCCCAAAAGAAATGGGAAGCGAGGGCATACCTGAGAGGCGGGGCAAGCAGGGGGTTCAGAGCACACGTGGCATCACTGGATCCCAAAGCTCTGACTTTTGCCCCACGATCCGACCCCACCCTGTCCTGACTTCCCACCCCAGCCCCCACTTTGCACCTGCACCTGTCCCTGTCTGCCTCTTCCTCAGCCCCGTTTCCTCTGCCCCACCCCAGCCATCTTTCCTCACCGATTGACCTCTACCAGCAGGTCATCTTCCAGTTTCCTCTGCTCCTCCTGGGAGATGGTCTCACCTTTCTTTACCTCTGCCAGGTAATGGCGAATAAAATGGAGCTGAGGTCAACAGACATGAGTCAGGAAATGGGGAAGACTCTGGAGTATTTCCCAGTTAATACCCTTTCTCGCCATTCCTTCCAGGCTTCAACGTCCTCCTCCCTCTCACATGCCAGGTCCCGCTCCCCAGCCTCTGGCCCCCATACCTGCTGTGCCCGGGTGGGGTAGTCTGCAGGCTGCGCTTTGTAGAAAGGCCACTCCTCGTGAGTATAGTCATAAACCCACTCACAAAAATGGTTCCCAATGTCAAAGCCCCTGGGGGAATAGCGTGGGCACTTAGTCCCCAAGTCCCCTGGGAGGCAGAGATAAGGCCTGGTCTGTTTCCAGGGCACTGTGAGGATGGACCCTTGGGGGTGCCATCTCCCACTCTCACCTGTAGTTGTAACCACTGTACTCAAAGTCGACCAACATGAGGCTGTCAGCATTTTCTGGCTCTGAGAGCAACAAGATGTTCCCTGGGGGTGGGGGGGAGGGGTGTTCTGGTCATTCTGGGGCCCTCTGGCCCCTCACTTCAGGTTGGGGGACTCGGATGACTTCTCCTACCTTCCTGGATGTCATTGTGGCAGAAGACCACTGGTGATGGGGTAGAGTCTAGCAACTTCCTGCAGGGGAACAATAGCACGTGTCTGAGCAGGAGTGACTAGAGGAGGTTCACAGCCCCTCAGGAAATCCTGGAGAGGACAGCATTAGGTTCCTAGCAGCACCTCTCGTGCCCTTCTGCTCCCCCGGCCTGCCTGCCCTCACCTGAGGTTGCCCATCTCGTCCTTCAAGTTGTACATCTCCAGCAGGTTCATCTGGGGGCGGCCGGTGGGGGGCAGGTCCAGGATCTGCTTCAGGTACCTAAAGCCCAGAGAACAGGACACACTCTGCTATCCCTGCCCACCATTGCTCTCTACCCGAGGCCAGGCTGTCCTACCCGTTTCCTGTCACTGTATGACTCGTCTGGCAAACGTTTGGAGGAAGCCTGTCCTGTGAGAGACGGCGCTAGATGCTGGGACACCTGATCCACTCAGCTGGTGGCCGCCTTCAGTCAGAGCCCAGTGTAGTAGGTGCCAGCATGAGGGTTCAGCCCGGTGTGCCGGAGCCCCGAGGAGGCCACGCACTCACCGCTCCATGGTCCCAAACAGCCAGTGGGGCTCCTTGGTGAAAGGCATCTCCATGCCGTGGAACTGGGCCATCTTCGTGGCAATGGCTGCAGACAACACGGGCTCGGCAAGCTCTCGCGTTTTCAGTGGCCGGCTCTGCACCCAGGAACCTATCAGGGTGGTGAGGGGGCTGGGGCAGGAGGGGGCAGGGTGGGGGGAATTCCCTCCGGGTGCGAGATGTGAGGGCAGACACCGGGAAAGGGGGTGGGGGTCGGGCAGGTCAGGGCCGCTCTGGCTCTTACTGGGATGTACTGTTCCAGACGGCCCTCTGGAAAGACTCCGTAGAGCTGGGGCCCCAGGGACCTCTCTGCAAGGATGGCGAACATCACACTTTCAAGGACCAAGGAGTCCACGCCCTGAAGGAAGATGGACAGCAAGGGGCAGGCGTCAGGCGGCCAGCGGCAAAGCACGTTGACACATAAGGAGGGTCTGCTCGCTCCTCCCACCACAGGGGGTTCTTCTTGTTCTAGTGCCGTTAGTAGCATTCGGGCCAGTCACTAGCCCCTGAGCCTCAGCGTCCTGAACTACGACGGGGACAAAAGCACCGGCCACGCTGAAGTGAGAAGTCCTAAAGCCACTGGCCGCTGCGCCCTCACTCCCTCCTCACCTGCAGGATGGCCCCATACAGCCGCAGCAGCACCTCCCGGGGCTCCTCGCCGACGCGGGGCAGGTGATCCGGCAGCGAGCAGCGGAACAGCAGGTTGCTGAGGCCTCCGCTGCAGACCCACACCAGGGCGCGCTCAGCCGCCGTCCGCTCCACCCGCCCGGCCCCGCCCGCAGAAACAAGGAGCGCCGGAGGGCGGGAGCCTGCCCTCTGCCCCCGTCCCGCCCCTGACCTCCCACCTCACGGGGTCCACCCTCAGCTCCTCCGGCCGCAGTCGGCGCCACGCCCCGCCCAGGTACTCCCGGCACCACTGGTAGGCTCGGCGCTGGGCGTCCTGCGACTGCGCCGAGCCGCGCCGCCGGTGCGGGGCCGTGTCCGGGCACTCAGACTGCCGCAAGCTGTCCTTGGCCAGGCGGCCGCCGAGAGCACCGCCTCCGGCCACGGCGGCCCCCTCGGCCGCCATGGCTCGGGCTCCACTGGCCCAACGCCCAGCGCGCTCAGCCCCTTCGGGCGGGCTCGGCTTGTTCCGGCTGCTCTCGGCTCCGCTTCCGGCCGCCTGCGCCTCTCCGCTCGTGTTCGGGTTTCTCCGGCTTTATTCGGTTCCGTGCGGCGCCGCTCGGCTCTCTCCGGGACCCTGGACGGGGTGCCCCTTCGGAAGGCCAAATTCAGGGCGTCCCCGCGGTACCCCCGGCTCAGGGCGAATACCAATGGCCTCTCTCTGGGCGGGGCCGCTCGAAAAACAGGCGGCTGTTTGGACCGTGACCCGGAACGGAGGAGACGGCGTGGGCCAATCCGGAGCGTCGTGCCGGCGGCGTGCGCGTGGACGAGTCACGTGGACGGGGAGGAGCGCACGAAGCGGCCGGTGTGCAGGGAGCGGAGCGGCTTGAGTGCTCGGGGGCTGGTGCCCCCGGTGAGGGAAGATGGGCCTTCGCCAGGGGTGGGAGCGAAGCACTGAAGTCCCCCTAGGGTGGCTCTGAAGGACAGTGATGAGGGCAGGTCCTGCAGAGGCCAGAGCTTCAAGCAGTGCACATGGACGTCCACTTTGTAGGGAGCAAGTGGAGTGGGCCGAGCAGTGGTCTAAGGAAGGAGTGCACGTGAACTTTGGGTCGTGACAGCTTGCTAGTTGGTCAGGGACCTGGAAAGGGCAAGAGGCAATACTGGAGACAAGGCGGTCTAGGGAGACATGGGCCTGTGGTAGTGGTCACAGCGTGTGCTCTCTGTGCCTCCTGTGAAGACCCACAGAGGGATCCCTGGAAACTGGAGAGGTAGATGTGAGCCAGCTTCTGTCCAAGGCCACCCTGTGGAGTGCTGGTTACGCCCACATTGCCCACGCTGTCTTAGCAAGTCTCGCCTAATTATGACTGCTGGGACATTTCTGACCCATGAGCAGCCGAGACAAGTGCCGAGCTCCTGACGTGGTAGCGCCCCTCGGTGACAGGTTGGTCACAGCCGACCTGTTCCACCCAGGAGGGGGTGTCCATTCATCCTTACTGGAACTGACAGCTCTGGGGATATGCTTGCCACCCCAAAGAACAATGTCTCAGAGTCGCATCTCAATGCAGGGGTTTGGAGAACGGGTGGCTTGTCAGCACGGGGTTGCATAGAACATCACCTCTGGCCAAGTGACAGGTTTACAGTGTACAGATTGCCGCAGATGCAGTGTTATCTGACCTGCATTATGTACATGCAGCCCACCTAACAGGAGATGGAATGACCTCTTAGGGACTTAGCTAACTAAGGTCCCCGCTCTGGGACAGTGTCACACAGCTGGAGCGCACACTGGATCAAAGCCCAGGTTACAGATCTGTGCCCCCAGCAGATAACAGTACGTGGATCCAGGAACAAAGACAGGTACGCAGCAGGGGTTGGGATTAGCTCTGTCACCGTCATCCTCAGTGACCCCCTTGTAGAATTCGTGTGTTCTGTCTGTGCTGGATTAGAGCCCCTGGTTCTGAGGTAGGGAACACCTCGACGAGGGCACCAACACTGCCCCTGAACATGCAAATCCCACCAGGTGACCATGAGCTCCTCATGTCGGCGCAGCAGCAGGAAAAGGAGGGGAGCGCTGACCCTGGTGATTGCGGGGACATAGGGTTGCTGCTGCTTACTGGGCGATAGGAGTTGGTTTGGCACTTGCAGGATTCACCTGGGTCTGTCTGGTTGCTCCCAGGCCAACTTAAGAGTATTTTCGGCAGCCACAGTCTGTCAAGGGCAAGGCAGCCAAGGGGTCAGACCCCTCAGGGGTGAAGGTCTGGGTAACCCCACTAGGTAAGCCACATGGGCCAGTTGAAGCGCTGGCCATGGGCAGGAGACGGAGAAGGGGCGGGGAGGAGGGAGATGGGGGATATGAGTTACCGCCACAGCGCGGCTGCAGCAGTGGGCAGTTCTAACTCACATGAAGGCTTTTGTAAGGGTGACCGGCCCTCACTTGTGGTGCCTCAGTGGGCCTGAGGGGTGCCCGAGCTGGTGTCTTGGCTGATGTCCTCAGCCCACCTTTACTGCAGTGAACTTACAGCTGCTCTCGGGCATCTGCTGTGTATCTTGGCCCTCTGCCCCAGGCCCTCTCTGTCAGCACAGGAGCCCACCTGGCCCGTTTACCGGCACAGCCTAGGTCTCTGGGGGCAGCCACAGGGGCTGGGGACAGGGGTCAGTGGGTGAATATAGGACAATCCTAGGAGGTTCTGTGCATTTCTCGGGAGGTCCTGGTGAAGCCAGGGTTCTGTGACCCAGCACAGTGACTTCAGGAACACAGCCCCATGTTTGGATTGCTGCCTTCCTGGGTCATCCCGCCCATCTCTCTGTTTGATGAGATCACTTCCTGAACAAACCACCTATACCCAACACTGTGTGTCAGGCTCTGCTGTCAGAAGGACCGAAGTAGACACAAACTAAAAGAAAGATTTTTTGCCAATTTCCATCAGCAAAAAAAATCCGGGGAATATGTGTGGGAATGGATTATGACGATACACAGCCAAGAGCTAAGTGCAGATTAGTTCAGATTTACTGACACGGGTGTTCTCCAGAGGGATTCTGGACACGACGTTTTGCTAAAGCGCCGGGAGCTGCTGGGGCTGCTCTCGTGGCTGCACAAGGCCTGGGTGCGCTGACCGCTTGCACGGATGAGAACACGAGACGCTGCGCAGTGGGTTTGTCCTGGGTACGGCCTGGCCGCCAGTCCTCTGTTTGCCTTCATTTAAGGAAATGCGATCTGGATTACGTTATGAATTTCTTTCCAGGATAGTGAGGGCCTGTCAGGGTTGTGAGCCTGAGTGGCCTTGTTAGCCCACGACTTTGCCAGCATCCATGTCCTTGGGACACCAATTCTAGGGTCACTGTTAGCGTCCTGTTGCCACTGTAACAAACGACTCCAACTTTGGTTACTTAAAGCAACAGAAATTGATTCTCTCACAGTTCTGGAGACCAGAAGTGGCCGGGAGCCAAAATCAGTGTCAGCAGCTGCCTCCCCCTGGGGCCTGCAGAGGCCCCTTCCTGCCCCATGTGACTGTGGGCTTCCTTTGCATGTGGCTGTGTTCCCTCCGCCTCCGGCTCCATGGCCCATGTGGCGTCCTCCTCTGAGCCTCCCTCTGCCTCTCACAGGGATTCTGTGATGCCCTCGGGCCCCACCTGGACAACCCCGGGTGATCTCATCTCAGGTCTTTAGCCGAGTCTCTTCTACAAAGACCCTTTTTCCAGATAAGGCCACATGTACGGGTTCCGGGGATTAGGATGTGGGTATGTTTGGGAGGGCCATTTCTCAGCCTCCTGCAGTCACTAATTCTACCCCACAGCTTTCACTTTCACCCCGCCACACTATCTGGTCCTGGAATATTGCAGCTGAAAAGTTCTGACTCCAGCCCAGTTTCCCCCCTTGAACGTGATTTGATTTTTCTGTCTGGATACTTGAAGTCTGGTACAGTCAGGAGGGAAGGATTTACTTATTCCTTTAAAATGTTAGTAAACCCTTCCATGTTAACATGACTTATATCTTATAAAAAATAACTTCTATAAAAATTTCATGAGAATAGCGGCATTGCTTTTACATTTTTGGGAGTTTCTTTCTAGTCTGGCTCAGTTGACGGTAGCTGGTTCCCCATGTCTCTACACTCAGCCTCTTGCAATATGTTTTTTAGGTTGAAATATATGAAGAAAATCCAGCCTCACACAGACTTGTAGTTGGAAGTGTTTTCAGTAGCTTTTTCAGATACTGCATATTTGTTGATGCCACACCAAGACTGGACAAGAAATAGTTTCTTACTGGTTAGTTGCAATTTGGAATTTGAATCCTTATCAGTGGGCTGTTTAGTGGAATTAAAATCCAATGGTCTGTCTCAAACGCTGAACGGGCCTCCTACTCATGAATAATTCTGAAGCATCATGCATTCATCAGTCATTTGGAAAATATTGGTTCACTGAGTTATATAGATCTTCCAAATTTTGGCACATTTTATTATATGTCAAAAAATTACACTTGTTAATATCAGCAACAATCTCATCGGAAAATGATTTAAATATTGGGAAACTTGAAGCTCCTGCTGATGGACACAGGCTTTCCAAAATTCTAATTTTTGCTTCAAAGCTCAAATGTCATCATCGGCAACAAATACGATTCGTTGTTTTCCTTGAGTGACATGCTCACTTTTGAGAAAGTTTCTGCCAAATACCCAAGTCAGAATAACCAGAGTTTGTCAGTTTTCTTTCAAGTAAAAATAGTGTTTCATGAAAAAAGTGACTAGTTCAGCTGCCAACTTAAACAATTGTGTAATTAGTTGAGACAGCCATTGTACTTCAGCATCCAGTGCTTTGTTTCATCACCCTGAATATTAAGAATTAAGTGTCAAGACAACACAATGACTTTAATTGCTTCATCAAGGAAATTCTTAAGTGAAACTGCCCCACCCCCCACCCCTACCCCCAGCATCTGGCAGTGAAGAGTTTGATGACTGCTGCCGTTTGGGGCCACAGCCTCAGTCTGTATGAAGCAGCCAGCAGTTGTGCACACCATGCCTTTTGCACCGTCCCTGCACAGCGGAAGGAAAATGGCACGTTAGTGTTACACGAGTAATTTCCACCTTGACCTCTGGAGACTGCAGCGTCCGCAGACCGGTTTTGAGAACCACTGCTATAGCATACCCTGTAGGATCATAGGATGTGCACATTTTCAGTTTTATGAAATAGTGCCCGATTTCTCTCCAAACTGGTTATCTCAATTTGTACTCTAGCAATTCGGATACTATTTGGCCACAATCCCTAAGACCAAGAAAAACAGACTTTTAAGCAAAAGGGAGGCTGTGTGTTTGAACAAGGGCGACCCCTGGTGGTGTCAGTGAGCCACTGTGCAGCCTGAGGCAGGGGACGCGAGGTACGTTTATTTGTCTCACGTCGGAGTTTAGAGGAGCAGCCCTGGCTTGAATGGAGGCTATGCTACGTGGAGTCTTCAAGGACCCGGGGTCTCCTTCATCTTGTTCTGCCTTTAGGCCCTCCATTCCCAAGGCTACTCCATGATGGCTGCTCCAGTAAGCACGTCCGGTTTTTAGCCAGCAGGGAGCGATAAGGATGGGCTGGGTAAGAAGATGGAATGTCGTGTGCCCGCAGTCTCTTACGGGAGGGTGTACCTGGCAGCTGCCACGTGCCAATAGCTGCACGGGAGACTGCAGAATGTATTCATGTTAGAGGGCTAAAAGGATGAGTAAAAGTCGGGGACTCTAAACTTATGGGGGATGGGAGAATAAATATTGGGAGAGTACTAGCAGCGTCTGCCAAGTCCGCTCCTCTGACAATCCCTATCTCCACGCACTCTCTGTGGAGCACCCTCACCTTACCCTTAAGGGAGACCATTAGTAAAAGTTCCATGCAGCTCAAAATCTAGGTCCTCTGAGTTCTACGCAGTTTGTTCTAGAAGGTCCTTGTGGTCCAGTGATTTATTAATGAAAAGATAATGTTCCTTGACCTGCCAACATAATGTAGAATAGTTTTTAAATCCAGTGATTTATAGATGGGAAAATATTCCCCCCTTTCTTCCACCTCCTGCCTCCACCACTCCTGTTCAAGCTGTTGTTTCTCAGTCTAGTTGTGTAGGACACAGCTCCCTGACCCATGCTGGTGTTATGGGCCTTGCGCTCCCCCTGGCTGAGGCAGTCGGTCGGCAGCTCACAGCGGCTCATGCAGACCTCCAGCTGCTCACAGCAGCCCAGCTCCAGGGAAGCCGTTGTTCACAATCTTAGCTGTAGAGGGCGCAGATCAGTGGCCCATGTGGGAATCGAATCGGTGACTTCGGTGTTAGGAGCACGGCGCTCCACCCACCTGAGCCGACCTAGATGGGAAAATATTTTATGTGTCCCAAACATACAATGAGAGAGTAAGAACAGGATAAACACTGAGAAGAAACACGGGGCACACATAACAGTCTCTGGTGTGTGGCAATCTCCCAATCCTATTGAGATGCATAGTTCCCTGACAGGACAGAAAGTTCCTTGTTTTGACAGCTCCTGGCTCTGTCCTCTGGGATGTTTTGTCTGTCATGCTTGGTGTCCTCACTAAGAAGGGCGTTGCAGAGCACACCCTTCCTGGAGGATTCAGTGCTTCCTGGCTTCTGTAGGGATTAATTTTAGGAATCGAATAGTCACGGGCTTTGGCAAACTACAATTGTAGTTTCTTTGGCGACACAGTTTTTTTTCCAAAATTTTCACAATTACTCATTCTAGATTTACAACATGAGTTGGGAAGTGTTCCCTCCTATTTTCTAAACTGGTTTATGGAGAATTGGTATTGTTTCTTCCTTAAATGTTTGTTAGAAATTCACCAGTAAAGCAATATGGGTCTGGAATTTTCTTTGTGGGAAGGTTTTTCCATTTCCCCTCTTTCTGCTTTCTTTTGTATTAATCAAGTATGTTTTAGTATTTCGTTTTATCTCCATTCTTATCTAATTAGCTATGTCTCTTTGTGATTTTAAAGTGTTTTCTCTAAGGTTTATAGTATGCCTTTTTAGCAAATAATATACTGTCTCACATATAAGAACCTTACAACTGTATATTTCCATTTATCCCTCCTACCCTTTGTGCCGTTATTATGTTTTACTTACACATGTTTTAAACTCTATAATACATTGCTGATTTTTTAAATGTATACAGCCATTATATTGTAAAGAAATTCAAACATAAGTGAAAGTCTTTTTAGGGTTACCCTCAGGCCTCTTCATCCCTTTGTGTATACCCCAGTTGGCTTCAGGTGTGTTCTTTCGTTCTGAAGAACTTACTTTAATGTTCCTTGTGTTGCAATACGATACTGAAAAATGATCTCAGATTTTGTTTGTCTGAAACTGTATTTATTTCACTTTGACATTTTTACCACATATGGAATACTAGGGTGACATTTTTTTCATTCAGCAGGTTAGGGATGCCATTCCACTTATTATGGTTTGCATTGTTTCTAATGAAAAATCAGCAAAAAATTCTTATCTTTGTTTCCTGATTTGTATGTCTTTTTCCCCCTGGCTGTTCTTAATATTTTTGTTATGACTAATTTCAGCACTATTATGTGCTTTGGAGTGGTATATTTTGTGTTTGGGACTTGTTGAGTATTTTGGACCTGTGGATTTATAGTTTTCAAAAAATTTGGAAAAATTTCTGCCATAATTTCTGGAAATACTTTTTTTGCTGACCCTTTGTGTCTCTAGTTACACAGTTTTTAGACTGCTTGATATTTTTTCAAAGATCAATGAGGCTTTGTAAATTTTTTTCAGTCTTTCTTCCCCTCTCTATTTCAATTCCGATAGTTTCTACTACTCTGTTTTCATGTTTACCGATCTTTTCTTCCTTGGTGTTTAATCTACTGTTAATCCCATCTGGTAAATTTTTTATTTCATATACTGCATTTTTCATATCTAAAAGTTCCATTTGGGTCTCCATTTTTAAGTCTTCCATTTCTTGCTCACTATGTTCATGTTTTCTTTAAATCCATGAGAATATTTATAATAGCTGTTCTAAAGTCCATGTCTGTTAATTCCATCATTTCTGTCTTGTCTGAGTCTATTTTGACTGGTTTTCTTCCCTTCAGGTTGTTCCTGCTTCATTGCAGTTCTAGTATTTATTATTATTTGTTATTATTATTATTATTAGATGCAGGACATGAATGCCTGGATTTTGTTATTCTCCTTTAAAGAGTATTGAAGTTGGTTTTGGCAGTCAGTTTAAGTTTCTTGTGGATCATCTTGATTCTTTTGAGGATTCTTTTAAAACTTTGTTAGCATCAGTCTAAAGTGGCTTTTACTCTGGGGCTAGTTTAGCCCCAGTGAATGTGCCAGGTGTTCCACATGGTCCCACCACTTAAGTATTGGATCTCAAATATCTCCCAGTCCTACACGAGCTCAGGGAATTTCCAGCTTACAGTTCCCCAATAGTTTTTCTTTATCCAGCCTTATAGAATTGTATTCCACACAAACAGTTTACCAAAACTTGGGGGATCCTATTGTAGATTTCTGAAATTCTTTCTCTGAATAGATCCCTTCTCTGTAGTACCTTTTTAAAATAGAATCCTGTTTTTGTTTGTTTGTTTGTTTTAATTTTATTGGGGAACAGTGTGTCTCTCCAGGGCCCATCAGCTCCAAGTCATTGTCCTTCAGTCTAGTTGTAAAGGGCTCAGCTCAGCTCCAAGTCCAGTCACTGTTTTCAACCTTTTGTTGCGGGGTGCAGTCCACCATCCCATGTGGGAATCGAACCGGCAACCCTGTTGTTCATAGATCATGCTCTAACCAACTGAGCCATCTGGCCGCCCCTCCAGTATTCTTGTCTGAAAGTTCCAAATACCTGGGTCTCCCCCAACTCTGACTTCCGTCTTCTAAGACTGCCACACTCTGAGTGGACTGCCGTCCCTGTACTGCAGTCTGGAAATGGCCCTGCATGGAAAACCAGGGTGATTAGAGGCTTTGTGTCATTTGTTTCTCTCAGGGACCACAGCCCTGTGCTGTCCTTTGTCCAGCATCTGAAAATTGTTGCTGCCTTTATTTTGTCCAGTTTTCTATTCCCCCATCTTTTGGAGGAAGGCAAGTCCTGTAGTTGTTACTCCATAATGACTAGAAGCCATTTTAAAAACTCGTAATTGTTGGATATATAAAATTCACATCTATGGAGATGATCATGCAATTTTTGTTTCCTAGTCCATGAATGTGTTGGATTATCTTTGAAAGTGAAAGTGGGAGGTTGAGCCATCCTTGGATTTCTGTGTTGAACTCCATGTGATCAGAATGCATTAACAAAACTAAACTGTTGAGTTTCATTAGCTAATATTTTGTTGAACTTTTGTGTACATGCTTATAAGGGAAATTGACACATAATTCATTAATTTTGTTGAGCTAGTCTTATCATGTTGTAGCTTCATAAAATGAATGGAGATGTAATATAACAAGCTGGATTTCTACATAGAACTTCCTGCTGAAAACAGTTAAAATCCAGGATAAACTATTTTCTAAAGAAGTGTTTTCTAAAATCATTGATGATCTAGTAAGAAAATAAAGAACTAAATAAGATAGGAACCCAGAGGGGCTAATGGAGCCTTGCATGTGCTTGTGATCAGAGGCATTTGGTGAACTGAGAGTACTTGGACTTAGGGTTTTATAGCCTATGCTGGGTTGAATGGTACACCCCCACACACACAATTCATAGCCACCCAGAACCTCAGGATGTGACCTTATTTAGAAATAGGGTATTTGCAGATGAAATTAGTTCAGATTAGGCCGTAAAAATGGATCCCAATTCAATGACTGGTATCCTTATAAGAAGAGGGAAATTTGGATACAGACCCAGAAGCATAAGGAAGAAGGTCATGTAACAATGGAGGCAGAAATTGTAGTGATGCCTCGATAAGCCAAGGATTGCCAGCAACCACTAAAAGCTAGGAAGAAGCAGGGGTGTGCCTCTCCTGGAGCCTTTGGGGAGATCGTGACCCTGCCGAGACCTTGATTTTGGGCTTCTAGGTTCCAAAACTATGAGAGAATAAAATCCTGTTGTCTTAAGTCACCAAGTTAGTGATACTTTTTAATGGAAGCCCTAGGAAATGAATAGGTGCCCTTTGAGATGTAGAGAACAGAGACAAGTCATAGAGCCTGCTCAAAAAGGACAGTCTAGGGAGAGACCAACGTTCTACAAAGCTGGGACTTAAAAGGGGTAAATGCTCAGTGTAAGGGTGAATTAGAGATGTACTCTGTCCTTTGGGGACTAAAAGAAAATTCACTTTCAAATTTGGGGGCAAAGTAACAATGTGTGTGTGTGTGTGTGTGTGTGTGTGTGTGTGTGTGTGTGTGTAAAAGAGAGGTTGAAAATTTAGAACAAGAAGTTGGCCCTCACATGGGTTGGCTGCTCAGACGGTCAGATGGTCCAAGAAACCTTTAGGGACACATTGAATATAGAGTGATCTCAGGTTGATAATGTGACCATTACCATGTGACCAGTTGAAGAAAAAACACAAGTTCTTTCTGAAGGTCCCCACCTTCATCCTAGGCCTCAAAGTTTCCCATAAATACAAGCCTAAGATTAACAAGCATCTCTAAGTTTAAAAAAAGTAATTAAGCAGCAAGATAATGAGGAAACGAGAGCAAGTCAGCAGTAACCACAGAGCACATCTTAGATAGTGGAATTATGAAGCATTATAAAATGCCTATGTCCGATAGAATTAAAGTAGTCAAAGCAAGGTTGAAAATATGTGCAGAAACTAAGAATTTACAAAAAATCAAGGGTGGCCGGTTAGCTCAATTGGTTAGAGCGCAATGCTCATAACGCCAGTGTTGCTGCTTCGATCCCTGCATGGGCCACTGTGAGCTGTGCCCTCTACAACTAGATTGAAACAACTACTTGACTTAGAGCTGATGGGTCCTGGAAAAACTCACTTAAAATAAATAAGTTTACAGAATAATCAAGCAGTTTGAAAAGTTCCCGATGGAAGTCTAAAGTGGAAGTTTTAATTTAGTTGAATTTTAATTTCAACTAAATTGAAAACTCAGTATACAGCCCTAACAACAGATTATAAACAACTGAAAAGAGAATTAGTGAACTAAAAAATCAATATGAATAAATTATCCTAAAGATTGCCTGGAAAGACATAGGGATGTGGAACATGAAAGAGAGGTTGAGCGATATGGAGGCTAGAACAAGCAGGTCCAACAGGAAGCTAATTGGAGAACCAGAAGGCAAACAGATGGAACAGAGCAGAGGCAACCTTTGAAGAGATCATCACTGTGAAATTTCTAAACTGCTGAAAGAGACATCTGTACAGTTGAGAAGCTCAGTGAGCTTCAGGCAGAAAAATAAACCCACACCTGGATACACTGCACTGGAATGCCAGAACACCAAAGACAAAAGAAAGAAGTTCTAAATGCAGCTGGAGAGTGCAGGGCAGTGATCTTCAAGGGAGCAGAGACTGAAGGTGACTTCTCATAGCAACAGGCAGCTCAGAGAAAGGCAGTGGAATGACACCTTTGAGATGGTGGGAACAACTACCTGACCTAGAATTCTGTATTCAATAAAAGTATCTTGCAGGAGTCAGGGAAAAATAAAGACATTTTTAGACTAATTGGGAGTTTTGCACCCACAGCTCTCAATAAAGAAAATTTTAAAGAATTTCAGGCAAAAGGAAAGTGGTATCATAGGAAGGTCTGAGATGCAAGAAATAATAAAGAACACAGAGGTGAGCATTTAGGTAAATCTGAGTAAACATTGGCTGTTTAAAGCGAACAATAACAATTCCTTGTTGGTCTTTAAAAGAAAAAATTAAATACATAGTAATAGAATTTAAGTTGGGACTGGAGTAAATAGAGTTAAACTCCTCTAGGGTCCTGTATTTTTCAGGAAGAGCGTTGGGATAGTGATTAACTTTAGGATTTGTTAAGTGTAACGTGGGTGTCATAATTAAGAGGGTGCCCAAGATTGTATTTCAGAAGTCGTGGCTGAGACAAGGATTCAAGTGCAAGTAATTTATTTGGAGGTGCAGGAAATACAGGTGGGCAGGTGAGACAGTGAGGCAGGGAAGGGAAGATGTGCCATCCTGCCAGCTTTCTGATCATTATTATCTAACCTGTCATCTATGTAACAAGATTGTACCAGGACTCAGATGTTAGGTCCAGGGGACATAGCTCGATAAAGGTAGTTCTGTTAATCGAATAAGGTAATTATACTAGAATGCCGGGGCAACAAGAGTGTGCTGTAAGAGTCCTGGTAAACCTGTCCGTGGGGACTTCCACATCATACCAGGACCTCTCCCTGGTCAGGCAGAGCACCACAGCCACCAACTCCAGTTCACCTCTGGGAGGAGTTAGGGGAACCTGAGAAGCCATTCTTGCCAAACATTCCCCAGCCTGGTATTTCCTGGAATGCTTTGCTGGGTGTTCCTTTTGCACTTGTCACAGTAAACAGAAAAGTCTCTAGGATTCATATGTCAGAGGGCTAATTTTGGTCAAGGCCCCCGTGCAGTCCCATTTGGGACTATGACACTGGTCCAGTGCAGACTTTTGTGAAAATGTCGATTTTGTTCTGTATCCAATTACTGTCTTTGCATGTATACTTTATATGAAGGAGTCTTTTAAGACATTTAGATCTCAGACATTGTTACAATTTCCTAATAGTAACAATCCGTTCAAAAAACTTCAACTCAGATTCATTGTTGTAATAGTTTTCCTCATTGGTAGAAGTCTGTTTTCCGAAAGTTATAAATATTTGTGAGATTGCTTTCTTAAACCAGAAGGACTTTTAAAAAATTACCCTTTCTTTTAACGCATAAAAGCATAAACCCCATGACTTTGGATTCCTTATATGAACAGAGATGAGAATATACCATTTATTTTAATATTAGATTATGCTCATTTGCTGATGGAAATGATCCAGAAGAGGAGAAGTTGCTGGTGCCAGAGAGAGTGTTAGTCTCAAGAGAGTTTATTTGAATGGACAATAAAAAAAGTGAGGGGATCAATGGAATGGAGATCTGCGGTGGCTTTATAACATGGACCCCAAATTCTCCGACACACCTCCCATTGGGAGGTGACATGTGTAACCTCTCTCTTGAATCTGGATGGGCATGTGATGGCTTTGACCATAGGTATGGCAGAAGTGATGCCATATGACTTCCAAGGCTAGATCAGAAAGACCATGCACCTTCCAGCTGGCCCTCCTGCAACACTCACTCTGGGGGAAGACAGCCACCATGTAGGAAGTCTGACTACCCTGAGACCACCATGCTGGCCAGGTGTTAGTGCTACTCGACAGCTCCAGTGGCTTTCCCAGTCAACAGTATTGACTGCCAACCTTGTGAGTGAGCCATCTTGGATATCAAGCACAGCTGACCTCTGACTGCAGCCAAACCACAGGTGAAACCCCAGACAAGAACTTTCCGTGGGAGTCCTTCCTGAATGTATGGCCCCAAAACTGTAAGCAGAGTAAAATACTTGTTTTACTTGACTAAATTTGGCAGTAATTAGCTACATAGCAATGGTAACAAGAACAAGTTTCTTACGGAGTCAAAGAATTGTGGGTATCATGGTGATAGAGTAAGAAAACAAGAGAAATAAAATGTGCTGATCTTGAGAATTGGATGCTTCAAATCAAGATTCAGGAGGTGTGAAGTGGTTATGACAGCTTTCCCAACGAGATACAGCTCTTAAGCTTTTCATTTTTATTATATAGTTCTGTTCAGTTTTAGCTATTGGCATTTTTATTTTGTGTGTGTGATTTCTGTGCTGTATGAGTAGAATAAAAGACAGACAGTTTGCATTTATTTATTTTCTAACCTATGAGAAAATTGTCAGAAAATGTCCTCTGACTTCTTAGGATTGGTCTGTGGTCAAGATTGCTGAAACTCTGTTGCTATTCCAATTTTCCCATATAGGTCCAGTCAGTTTTGTACTAACTGTCCATACCATTAGTGGACCAAAGTATTAAAATGGTAGTCAAAACATCTTGACTTCTCATTTAAGTGAAGGAAGCCGAGTCAGGAAGGACACTGGCCATGGGTGGTCAGGAAGGCAGGAGGGAAACCAGAGAACATGGGCCCACAAGTTGGGGGAAGGGAGGACATCTCCCTGTGGACCATATGTCCTTTATCCGTAGAAGGATATGTGAGGTTCACATGAGGTAGCACATGTAACTTTGATGAAATGTGCAAGATGTAAGGAGCATAGACCCCTTCAAGGAAGAGAGTTTGCCTTTTTATCAATGTGTCCCTGAGCTGGAAGGAGCAGAGTGCTGAGGGGTTGGGAGGAGGTGGGTCCTCGTGTAAGGATCAGGGAGAGAAGGGACATTGAATGATCATGAATGAGAGGCAGGCCGTGCCTGGGCTTTTCACATGCCATTCCATAGGATCCTCATAGCATCAGTGCACAGATGAAGAAACTGAGGTCCACAGGATTGGATAACTTGTCCCTGTTCAGAAAACTGATGGGAAGATGAAGATTGGTACAAGAGTTTCTCAGACGCTAAGACTGGTGACCTATCTGTGTGCTTTGGGACAGATGAAAGACTTCACAGATAAAATGGGAGGTGGAAGTCCCCACTTTATGACCTTTATATTCCTGGAATCTGGGGGCAAATCAGGGAAGGAAGGGGAAAGGCTTCAGGAGGGTTCTGGAGTGACTGATCTGAGATGGGATTTAGGAATATAAGTCTTCAAGGTCGGTGCAGTTCCAGGGGGAGAAAAATCCTGAGACTCTTTATGGGAGAGGTCACTAGAGTTGAGAGTCAAAGACCGTTGGCTGATCACAAGTTAAGGAACTGACTGACCAGGGTGTTGGCTTTATGTGGATGTCCATATTAACCGGTTTGATGACAAGACTCAGGATCAAAAGAAAATCTGGGAAGTTGGGGCCAAAATTCGTAATTCTGGGAAGAGATCTGGAGTTTTGTGGGGGATAGACAGGGAGTGGTTAATATGTCCAGACTCCATGAATCTCAGGAATTGGGAATATTCTTTGTGCTCCTCATATTGACAAGAACTTAGTGCCCTAGACCTGGAAGAACGCTTAAGTCCTCCCATTCGTTCATTTATTCACATATTTGCTGAGCACCTACTTTGTGCCAGGCTCTGTGGTTGGAGCTTGGAGGTTCAAAGATGGATAAGATAGTGTCTCTGCTCTCCTGCAGCTCTCACTCATTAGGGAGGGAAACATAAACTAATAAATGCCATTTGTAGGAAAACATTGTAATTGAGATAAAACGTAGATTGTGTTTGGGGCACAAAACACGGCATGCTCTGCCCTTGGCCATAGGCCTTGTCTCTGGACTGGAATGATCGCCACCCAAAGAGTATGCTGCTCTTTCCAGCGTGCATGAACTCCTCAGCCCTGTGGTTTCCAGACATTTATCACTCAAGTGTCTCCTCCTTCCCTCAGAAATGATTTTCCACAGAAATAATTTACAAAGAAATGTCAGGGCACATAAATTCCATCAAATGAAAAAAGGATAATTTCATTGCATTCTTGTTGAAACTCCAGCCTCCTGCTTTATCCAAATCTCCATAGTCTCCCTCCAACCTTTCTTTATCAATTGTGCTCATAGCCGAGACCTGTCCTTCCCTGCCTCCAAAGGCAGCTGACTCTGACAGAATCTGACTCTTGAGCCCAATGTCAGCCACACAGCTCATACCCTAAACAGTGCCAGTTACATAGTTGGAGCTCGAGAAAGTTTTCCCAATTAATTGAACACAGCCAATGCCTGTGAGTACCTCTCTCTGGCCTGCGTAGTCTGTACTGTGTGCTGAAAGTTCAGTTTTAGCTCCAGTCGGGATCCTTTTTATGGCCCACTCCATATCCAGCCCTGGTCAGCACCTTTTGTGGGACAGTTCCCCCAGCCCCGCTCAGCACCCTAAGGCGGACAGCTCCCCCAAACCCGGTCAGCACCCAAAGGCGGACAGCTTCCCCAACCCCATTCAGCACCCTAAGGCGGACAGCTCCCCCAGCCCCGCTCAGCACCCTAAGGCGGACAGCTCCCCCAAACCCGGTCAGCACCCAAAGGAGGACAGCTCCCCCAGCCCCGCTCAGCACCCTCAGGCGGACAGCTCCCCCAGCCCCTTTCCACGCACTGCCTAGACTCGACCTAAGTCACTTGGAAACGAGACTTGAGACCATAAGTCTTCTGATTCCTTGAGACGTCAGTGCAGCTCCTGGGGCCGCACCCAACCCTCCACGAGCCCCTCCCCCCAAAACCCCAGTTAACCAGAGGTGTGAGAACCCAGACCGCTGCCTTCCTCCCACTTCCCCACCGCAGGTTCCTCACTTAAAGCTGTCACTCATCTGTCCTCACCCGCAGACCCTCTTGAACACCAACCTGATCCCCCACCCCCGCCAATCCGCTTCTCACCAAACCACGCACCCGATCTTTCCCCAACCAGAGCCTCTCAGTCAAACCATCTTCTCTCCTCCAACCAGCTTCCCCGCATGCCCCCTGCTTTCCCTGTCCCCTCCCTTGTCTCCTCCCTCCCGGATCCTCCTCCCCTCCTCCGCTCCCCCTGCGGCGTCCCGCTCGCTGCCGCGGTGTCCTGCAGGGTGTCGAGGTGTGTCGGCGGGCGGGGTGTCGCAGGGCGTGTCACGAGGTGAACTGGGGAGGGCGGAGGACCGAGGGGGGAACGACGACGGACGCGGGGCCGAGGCTCTGCCCCTCCCCCGCCGAGCCGGCGGCCTCTCCCCGGAGAAGATGGCGGACCGCGCGGAGATGTTTTCTCTCTCCACCTTCCACTCGCTGTCGCCGCCGGGCTGCAGGTACGCATTGGGCGCCCCGGGCCCTGGCAGGCCCTTCCGTTCCTGCTGTCCCCAATCTGACCAGTCTCCAGACTCCTCCAACCCGCCTTGCCGCCCCACCCCCATCGCCTTTGGGGACCCAAGCCCCCGGCCTCTCTGTGGTCCTGAGGCCTCTGACTTCTGCTCCCCACCCCCCACCCCTCCGTTCAGGTTCTCTCCATTTTTGTCCCTTTATTCTCCTCCTCCAGCCCCAGTGACACCCCCGCCCCCATTTCCCGCTGGGATCCAGTGCCGCACCCAGCCTGAGCAAGCTGACCCTTCAAGGGTGGAGGTCCTGGGCCCAGCCTCTGAGGGGCACCCTGCCGGGCAGGACGCGAGCACACCCTCTGTGCTTGGCAGTGTCCTTTTGGCCTTGTTGGGCCTCTCCTCTGTAGAGGCCTGGCCTGTAGGGCTCAGGGAGGGAGAGTTGGAATCAGCCTGGAACCCTGGGGGAAGGGACCGTGGTGGGGACAGGGCTGGACCTCTGGGTGTAGGCCTGCCTTGGGCTGCAGAGGGGAGACAAAGTGGCCAGACTGCTCCCAGAACAGGCTCGACTCCCCCCTCCCCCCGCTGCTGCAGCTTCAGCTCCCCTCCCCCCTGCTCTGCTCAGCCTGACTCCCCTGAGGCTGAGGCTGTGACCCAGAGGGGCCTGGAGGTAGCATGGAGGCATTAGAAGCTGCTTGCTGGCTTTGCCGAAGGAGGACTGAGAGGAGCGTTGAGAGGACAAGCGGCCCCTCTGGCTGTTCAAAGCTCCAATTTTGGGGGGAATCCACCGGAGAACAGAGCTTGGGGTTCAAAATGATGGCAGGATGCAGGTCTTGGGTTGGGGGCTATGGAGACCATGGGGCCTAACAGCTGGGTCTCCTCAGGACCAGCTCCCAGGCAGGGCATCCAGGGTTGCTGGCTCTCTCAGGAGCCCTGTCCTTGCTCTCTGACCTGGTCTCTTGTATAGGCCTCCCCAGGACATAAGTCTGGAAGAATTTGATGATGAAGACCTGTCTGAGATCACCGACGACTGTGGCCTGGGCCTCAGCTACGACTCGGACCACTGCGAGAAGGTGGGGCGGGGCGGGGGTGCAGAACCCTCTCACTTAGGCTCTGTTTACTGTTCACTTGGAGTTTTAGGGTGGATCTGAGCTCAACCTTGAAACAAGAAATCCTCTGGTTGCCCCCTCCCCCTTGGCCTCTTGGCCTGGGGTTTTCCTGGACATCAAACCTCTCTTCCTAACAGACTGTAGGCCCTCCACTGAGGGCCTTCCCCAGCAGTCCTTGTTTGACCCCCATTAGCGGGCTAGCTTGGGGGAGCAGAGGTATGCCTAGGTTTTGGGTGCCCTCTATTCTCAGATCACTTCCCAGAAAGATCTAACCCCTTCCAGTTGCCACGTCACCTCTTCTCCTTCCCAGCCCTGTATCCACCTGCATCGCTCTGCCTCAGGTCTCCACCCCTGAAACCTTTTCCGCCCCATCTCCTGCTTCTCCTTCTCCATCTCTCCATGTTTCTGTTCCCATTCATTCAAGAACATTTCTGAGCAATTGCCACTTGGCAAGTGCGGGGGGCTCCAGGTGCTTGGGAGGAGAACAAGACAGGTGTGCCCTGTCCTCAGGAGTTATAACCTAGTAGGGGAGAAAGACTGGTAAGAGGCCACGGCTGCCTCAGTGTCAAGGACTGGATTCCAACCGAGGACACAGGTGCAGTGAGGGGGAAGGGAACCCAACTGGGCTGGCCAGCAGGGAGACTTTCCAATGGGAATGGCACACGACCTTCCCTTAGGGAGGACAGGATGAGAGCAGGAGCTGGGCAGAGGAGCCAGAGAGGTAGGAGGGAATGAAGGAGAGGACTTGCCCTGAAGGGATTAACTGTGTGGGAGGTGCTGAGGTCGGTTCGAGCTTGGTGAATCTGCTGC
Organism: Rhinolophus ferrumequinum; assembly: GCF_004115265.2. Taxonomy (NCBI): domain Eukaryota; kingdom Metazoa; phylum Chordata; class Mammalia; order Chiroptera; family Rhinolophidae; genus Rhinolophus; species Rhinolophus ferrumequinum. The sequence continues at coordinate 168,620 of NC_046293.1, read as the reverse complement.
CTGCCGTCTCTTGCTTCATGCATTGTTCAATATTTACTGAGCGTCTGCCATGGGTAGGTCTTGTTCTCGGGTGGGTACACCAAGGCTCAGTATGGACAGACGCGCTACCCTGGCAGAGCTTGCAGCTGGTGAGGGAGACAGAGCAAACACTATCCAGGGGTTGTAAGTTTCATTAAACTGAAGGAAAGAGTGCTGGTATCAAATGTGATGGGGTTTAGGGGTAAGATGAGGCTGGCAGCTGGGTTGGGGCCACTCTGAGAATCTCTGTCACCCAGGCTCAGAAGTCTGGGCTCTTACCAAGAACTAGAGTGATCCTTATGTATCTTAAGTAGATTAAAATAAAACAAAAGACAAACCAAACTGCTCTGCTGGGGAGCAGAGTGACCTGGAGGTTTCTCTCCCTTGACTTACAGCTTCCTGCTTTCCCCTTTCCTGACACCTGGGACCCTAAGTCACTGCCACACTCTTGCCCAGCTCTGCCGTGTGCCCCCTTCTTGCAGGATGGCCTCTCCCTGGGGCGCTCGGAGCAGCCGCAGCACATCTGCTCCTTCCAGGATGACCTCCAGGAGTTTGAGATGATCGATGACAACGGAGAGGAGGAAGAGGAGGACGAGGAGGATGACGAGGAAGAGGAAGGGGAGGACCAGCTGGGAGGAGGCCCTGGCTCCCAGACCCCTGCCCTGGAGCCCCTGATCCCCTCCCCCTCCCTGGAGGAGCCCCACAAGCACCGGCCCACCACGCTCCACCTGACAGCACTGGGAGCCCAGGTGAGCACCCAGACCGACCGCAGCCTGGCCCCTGCCCTGAAAGCTGGAGCCCCCTGAGCACAGCTCTGTGGTCCCCACCCCACAGGACTCCCTGAACAACAATGGAGGCTTTGTCCCAATGCCTCCAGCCTCTTGGCAGGAGACAGTGCTGTGTGTACCGCACCAGGAGCCCTTAAGAGGTGAGCGGGTGATGGGGGCACAGGGGTCTGGGAAGGGAGGGCGGGAGGAAGGAGGGTGGGCTAGCTGACACCACCCCCCTTGCTCCGCAGAGCCACCCGCCCCCTTCCCACTGGCGGATGCTGGCCCTGGCAGGGGCAGGGCCAGGGAGCAGTCGCCTGTGGGCCCAGGTTGCGACTGCGAAGGGAACAGGCCCACGGGACCCCCAGTGCCAGGTGGGGCCTCGCCCTCTTCCGACCCAGGCATCGTAGCCGACCTGGGGAGTGGCTCCAGTGGGGGCCGCGGGGGCCAGTGCAGCAGCCAGGAGCTGTCCTCGCCAGGCTCGGACTCAGAGGACGTGGGGGCCGCGCGCCTGGGACGCATGATTTCATCCATCTCGGAGACGGAGCTGGAGCTTAGCAGCAGCAGCGGCCGCTCCTCGCACCTCACCAACTCCATCGAGGAGGCCTCGTCTCCGGCCTCGGAGCCGGAGCCGGAGCCCGAGCCCGAGCCCGCGTGCGAGCCCCCGCGCCGTCCCGCCTTCCTGCCGGTGGGCCACGACGACACCAACAGCGAGTACGAGTCGGGCTCCGAGTCGGAGCCGGACGTCAGCGAGGACGCCGACTCGCCCTGGCTGCTAAGCAACCTCGTCAGCCGTATGATCTCCGAGGGCTCCTCGCCCATCCGCTGCCCCGGCCAGTGCCTGTCTCCCTCGCAGCGTCCTCCTGGGGAGCTCGCGTCGCCGGCCGGTGGAGGCCCCGATGCCATGGGCCCGGGCGGCGTGGAGCTGGTGGACATGGAGACGCTGTGCGGGCCTCCGCCCCCCGTGCCCCCCGCGCCCCGGCCGGGCCCCGCACAGCCTGGGCCCTGCCTCTTCCTCAGCAATCCCACGCGCGACACCATCACACCGCTGTGGGCCGCCCCGGGCCGTGCCGCCCGCCCCGGCCGCGCCTGCTCCGCCGCCTGCTCGGAGGAGGACGAAGAGGACGAGGATGACGAGGACGCTGAGGACGAGGCAGGCCCCCGGGGGGGCAGGGGCGAGGGCCCCGCGGCCGCACTGGACGCCTCCCTGGTGTACGACGCGGTCAAGTACACGCTGGTGGTGGACGAGCACACGCAGCTGGAGCTGGTGAGCCTGCGGCGCTGCGCCGGCCTGGGCGACGACAGTGAGGACGACAGTGGTGGCGAGGCCAGCGAGGACGAGGCGGGGGCTGCACTGCTGGGTGGTGGTCAGGGCCTGGAGGGCGCCTCCCCGGACAGCCCCGACCTCACCTTCTCCAAGAAGTTCCTCAACGTCTTTGTCAACAGTACATCTAGGTCCTCCAGTGAGTGGGAGGTGGGAGGAGGGTGGCCCCAGGTCCCTTGCAGTCCCCAGAGAGCCCAGGGCAGCCTGAGGGTCCAGGGGTGGCTGGGGCTGGGCACTGCCCTCTTATTCCCAGGAAAAGGCTTGGGGCTTTCCCTACGTCCCTGGAGGCTGCTGCATCTCCCTCCCTAACTCAGAACAACCCACCGCAGACTGGAGGGGAGAAGACGTGGCCAGGCCTTCCAGCACTTGCCTTCCCCTCTGAGTCTGTGACCCCCACCTGTCTCTCAGGCACTGAGTCCTTTGGCCTTTTTTCCTGCCTGGTCAACGGGGAGGAGCGAGAGCAGACCCATCGGGCTGTCTTCAGGTACAGCCTGTCCCTCATTGTCAGAGACCCCAGCCTCAGTGTAGATACTATGGGACACTGGGGGACACGGCCTGACGGTCCTGTGCATCCCCTGACCTTCCACCTGTGCCCTGACCTCAGGTTCATCCCTCGGCATCCTGATGAGCTGGAGCTGGACGTGGATGACCCGGTGCTGGTAGAGGCTGAGGGTGACGACCTCTGGTCCCGCGGCTTCAACATGCGCACCGGCGAGCGTGGAGTCTTCCCCGCCTTCTACGCACACGCGGTGCCTGGCCCTGCCAAGGACCTGCTGGGTGAGGCCCCGTGTCCAGGGCCATCCTGCCACCCCAGGCGCTGCCCCCCTGACACAGCCCCTTATGCCCCCAGGGAGCAAGCGCGGCCCCTGCTGGGTGGAGCGTTTCGACGTGCAGTTCCTGGGCTCCGTGGAGGTGCCCTGTCACCAAGGCAATGGTATCCTGTGTGCAGCCATGCAGAAGGTCAGTCTGGGGGTGGGGGTCCCCGACCTCCACAGGGGCAGCCCCCTGCCCCGACTCAGGGGCCTGGGCAGAGCTTGAAGCTGTCCCCCATCACCTTGGGGATTCTTGGCCTCCACCTTCCCATAGGCCTCTCCTTCCCTTTTCTCATCGTCCTCTTGTCTGAAAATCAAGACTGTGTCTCACAGACTTCCTTCCTGGGAGTCACCTGCCTGTGGCTTCAGTAGGAAGCAGGACAGCCCTGCAGCAGAGATCCCCTGTCGAGCTCAGGGGAAAGGCAGAGAGGAGGTTGGGGTCAGTGGGGGCCATGGGCCTGGCTGGAGGACCAGAGGAAACAAGGCATGCTGAGTGCTCAGAGGTGACCGGCAGGTGTGACACTCGAATTGCCAGGCCCCAGCTCACATGTTCCAGAATCAGTGCCAGGAGCCTTCAGACATGACCAGAAATGTCCACCCAAGGAGAGAAAGACCCTGTAGGACCTGAGACCTGCTCTCCTCTGGCTTTTTCCCCAGATTGCCACTGCCCGGAAACTGACCGTCCACCTGCGTCCTCCTGCCTCCTGTGACCTCGAGATTTCTCTGCGGGGGGTCAAGCTGAGTCTAAGTGGTGGACCCGAGGTGGGGGTGTGGGGGCCAGAGGCACAGGGGAGGCTTGGGAGGGTCTGACTCGTGGACGTCAGGCAGGGGTGGCAGGAGTGGCCAGCAGCCTGCGTCTAACCTCTGCCTCTGCTTTAGTTCCAGCACTGCAGCCACTTCTTCCAGATGAAGAATATCTCCTTCTGCGGCTGCCACCCCCGCAACAGCTGGTAAGAGCCTTACCTTCCGGGTCCCCACCACCCCGGCGTCCCCACCACCCCGAGGTCCCCACTACCCTGAGGGCGCCTACCTGCACTCACGTGGTGCCTACTCTGGGCTCAGGAGACACAGATCACACAGGCACCTGTCTGGACTGGTGCACACACAGACAAGTCAGTGCTAGAAGTATCCGTAGGGGTCTGGTAGACGTCTATATGGGGCTCCAGTGAGTCCCTGCGAGACCGGGTGTTCTCCTGGGATCCACTATGCACACCTCGAAAGGCATGTAGGTGACAGGTGGGTGTTCCTCAGAGAGCTGAGCCCCAGCTGCAGGTGAGGGCACTTGTGTCTCAGGGAGTCGCTGGGATGATGCTGGAGGGACAGTAGGGGTACCTGTGCCCTTCTGACTGTGCCAAGGAGCTTCATCCCATTGGCGATGCGGCTGGAGTGTGACAGTCGGGTTGACACGCTGGCTCTGGCCGCTGTGCACAGCGGATGGACCCAGGTAGAGGCTGAGGTCATCCAGGTGTCGTGTCCTGGAGGCATTTGGGAGGTGGGACAGGAGGTAGATTGGCAGTAGGAGCTGGCCTGGATGACATGCCATCTGTGTGAAGGACAGGTAGGAACCCACATACCAAGAGGAGCACAGAGTGGAGGACCTGATAGCCTGAAGACGCAGTGTTCGATTGTAGATGTGGTGACACCGAAGTGGCGTCTTTTCCACAGATCTGGAGTGTGGGAGAGATCCGGAGAGCAGGTGTCAGTTGGGAGCAGGCAGATAACTGTGGCCAAGAGGCAAATGGCATAGCCAGGCAAAGCGAGAAGGGACAGGCATGGAAGGGGAGGGATAGGCCAGCGTTGTGACCAGCGGCTGTGGGGCCTCCAGGCATCCTGCCCAGCCCAACGCCTGCCTGCCGGTCCCGGTGTCCTGGCGGAAGGAGATACGAGGAGGTGACCAGAGAGATAGACAGGGCCACCCACGAGCTCAAAAGGACGTGATGGGGTTACAGGGCGGACGTAGGTCCTCAAGGGCACGCAGGATGCAGGACGAGCACAGTGCTGCTGGGGCTGGGGCTGGGGACAGGTTGAGGCCCGTGTGTGTCATCTGGACACTCGTGGTTCAGAGAATAAGGAGGGCTCTGTCGGCTGTCTGGGGGCAGTGTCAACCCTCAGGAGGCCAGAGCTCAAGCTGGCTGCTTGTCCAGTGAGGACGGAACTGGTGTGACAGGACCCTGTTCAGATGCTGCTGATGTGTGCAGAGCTGGGGTCGAGTGCCCGGGCACAACCAGACAGCAGGCAGCTCTGGCACCATGAGGCCTGGTCTGCACAGTGGCCCCCAGCCCATGTGGACAGTGGGCTGGGGATGGCACTGCCAATGGGAGACAAAGAATGCCATTATTTCTCAAGAGGGGGACTGGATGCTACAAGCTCAAGCCTGTAGGCTGGACGGTGACCCAGGTGCATCCCATGAGCAGGATAGTCAGAGGGGTCCCAGATGAAAAGGAGTTGGTTGGGGGGCACAAGATGCTGCTGTGCTGGCCCAGACCCCCGACCACTTGTCACTCCGGAGCAGCCCACCCCTCTCAGGGAGGAGGCACGAATGAAACAGTGCTAGGCAGCCCGTACAGCGTTTCACTCTCAAGTAGGAAGATTGGGAATGTTGGATGAGGTAGGAGGGTGGCCTTTAAGATCGCAGGCTGCCACAGGCTGGCTGTGTGTCCTTGGGCAAGTTAACAACCCCCTCTGTGCCTTAACTGCCTCGTCTCACCAGCTGTTGTGAGGCTTCTGTGAGTTAATAACATAAGGGGCTGAGGATGGTGCTGGTCCTTGGTAAGCGGCACTAAGTGTGGTGACTGTGGAGGTGATTACCTGACTGGGGCGATGGAGATGAGTCTGACGTTCATGGAGAGCACGAGCTGTGCTGGCGATGAGACTGGTTCCCATGTGGAGGGACCACAAAACCCCAGGCCGATCAACATGGATCACATTGGTCACAGCTGGGGGTCTCGAGTCCCACACTGGGGGACGGTCTGGAGTCACTTTCCCTGATGCCTTGGATGAGGAGAAAGGTGGATTTGTGAAAGGCATACGAGAAGCAGCATCAGGTAGTGACTAGACAAGTGACAGAGCCAAGTTCTTCTGCAGGAAGAGGGTTTCACAGATCAGGGGCTGCAGTCGAGCTCAGGAAACGTGGAGCTGGGGAGGCTCAGGGTTCCAGCTGACAGAAGCAAGGTGTAACACAGCTGAGACAGAGGTGGGGAGGGGCCTCGCTGTGGTCCATGGTCCAGGCACAGGCAGTGGCTCGGGGAGGGAGGTGCCACTGGACAGCCCGTTGTGGACAGATGAGCAGACCTAGCCCCTCATAGGTGCCTAGCACTGTGTTTGGACCAGAACCAAAAAGGCGCCTTTGAATCTTTAAGTCGTGGGACCCACACATCTCCTGTCCCCACCAGTCCCCCAGCCTCTGTTCCTGCGTCTGCTCCAAATCACGGGGCGGAGGCGTGTGCCACGACCCTGACACTCTGTGCCCGACTCCCCTGCAGCTATTTCGGCTTCATCACTAAACACCCCCTGCTCAGCCGCTTTGCCTGCCACGTCTTTGTGTCCCAGGAGTCCATGCGGCCCGTGGCCCAGAGTGTGGGGTGAGTGGGGGCCGAGGGGTTAAGGTGGGATGGTTGGCTGGGAGGGGTGCAGCTGCAGGCAGGGCCGTGGGTGAGCGGGGCTGGGAAAATGGCCTTGACGTGAGGTTGGGGCACTGGGGACAGGAGTGGGGAGGAGAGCTTGGGCAGAAGCCAGAGGGCAGGTCGGCGAGCAGCAAGATGGTGGCTGGAAAGTTGAGGCAGGAACTGGGGGGACATACTGGGGGTGGAAATACTGCAGGCACGTTGTGCAGGTGCGGGGTTGGGGTAAGAGTGAGGCCGTGAGGCCAGAGAGTAAGGAAAAGGACAGCTGGGGGCTGCCGTCTGGGGGTGCTGGGCAGGCTGGGTGGGTGGGAGGGGGCACGAGGACCCGGACGACGCGGCACTCAGTGCTGGTGGCCGGCTGTCTCCTTTAGCCGCGCCTTCCTGGAGTACTACCAGCAGCACCTGGAGTACGCCTGCCCCACAGAAGACATCTACCTGGAGTAGCCGCCCACCACGCTCCCACTCTGGGTACAGCTGGGCCTGGGGTGTTTCAGGCCACGCGGCTTTGGCAAGGACTGGATTGGGGGCACGTGGGACCTGCTGTCCAGGGCTCCTCCCTGCTCTGCAGGGGCTGCTTCCCTCTGATCCTTCTCTGTGTCTGCCTGCCCCTCCATGCCTGCAAACTCTGCCCTCTGCTCTTTACTTTGGGGTCAGAGCCGGGAGGGGGTGTGGGGGAAGGCCAGGCTCTAGGTGCCTGGTGACATCAGGCTCCCAGGTGGCCCCCTCCCGCCCCTCGCCTGTGATTTAAAAGGATTTTAATTTTTATAGTGAATCTCAAGGGGCCACCCCATCCTTGGCCACAGGGACAGAGAGGGACCCCACAGTGCCCCTCACGGAGCCCAGGGGGTAGCAGCGAGGGGTTCCCCAGAGGGGCCTGTGGACACTAGTAGTCCCTGAAGCTCACCCCAAGCCCCAGACTTTGCTGGAGGAGGGCCCGCCCACACCCCCCACACCAGCGTCCGCTTTGCCGCTGCAAACTGCCCACAGTCCAGCACCTGAATAAACTATCTGCTTGGTGTGAGCGTGTGTGTTTCTGTGGGGACAGATATGCAGCCAGGGGCCCAGGTGCAACCCTGGCAGTGGGCACCAAGACCCCTGTGAGGTATCCATGGTCAGTTCCATCCTCCAGTGCTCTGTGAAATCATGCCAGCCCCCTGGGCTTCTCCCTAAACAGCCTTGATGGGCCAGACAGAAAGGGCGCTGGTCACGCAAGGTAGCCACACAAGGCGTGTGCCTCCCACCTTCACGGAGCACCGGGCTGGGGAGACGCTGTGAGTGTGTGTCACAAGTGTATGTGCACTGGGGGAGGGCATGGGTCAATCTGCTTAGATTGTAAAGTTGGTATTTTAAAAATTCATGGAACTCCAGAAGAAAAGAGGCGAGCATTTTCCATTATGACTCTGGGTGATTGCAGATACTGCCCCTGGACAAAGGACTTCCTGGCTCCTTGCCCCCCGTGAACCCCCGTGGTCAGGGGCTGAGGGCATCGTGGCGGTCAGTGCCCTCCTGAGCGTGGCTGGGGTCCCACCCCCTGAGCCTGGAACAAGGGCAACAGCAGGATGACAAACAGGTGGAGGCTATGAGTGAGGGTGAGAAGAAAATGGACAAGTACATTACATAAAAATTGGAAACTTCTGTCTATAAAAATCATACACCCATACTCAAAGTAAGGGCAGCCAACTAACAGAAATATAGTCACAGTCTTAAGGGTCAATAAATGACCCAGCCCTTCAGCAGATGGATGGCACACCCCCAGACCAGTAGCCCAGTGGAAGGCAGCTTGTGAACCACACCGCAGAACGTCAAGCAGACCGTCTGAAAGATTCCAACTGATTTAAGTTGTAAAGAGGCAGAGAGCACCCCAGGACGTGTGTGTTTGAAATGTGCACCCCCTCTGCACCTGGGCTTGGGGCGGGGCCCTCAGACCCCATGGCTGCCCCACTGTGGGGACCTGCCACCCACCTACCCTCACCTGCTCTGGGGTGGGAATTCCCCAGTCGCCCTCCCACTGCCCTCGTCCATCTCAGGCTCCTTCCCAGACGTTGGGGACTCTGAGCTCAGCTGAGCTCCAGACCCACCGAGGCTCAGTCCTGGGTCCTCTTTGCCTGGGACTTCCCTGTGCCAAGGGCCTGGCGGTCTATCTGATCAGACCGGGCTGAGCCATGAGCTGTGCCCCCAGCTTGCCAGCCAGCTGATCTCCAGGGCACTCCCATGGCCAGTCCCTGGCTGGTGCTCTGTAGAGCTCTGTAAACACAATGGCCGCTTCCTCACAACAAGGTTCTGAGGTGCTGGGGCCTAAACTGCCAGATCCTATAAACTCATGAGCTGTGTCCACACCTGCCCAGACTTCTCCGTGTTCTGCGTTTTACATTTGTCCCAGTCGCCTGAGCCGGAGTCCTGGAGTCCCCCTGCACACACCCCTGCTGTCACCTTGACCCTTAGCCATCATCACCTCCCCTCTGCCAGGGTCAAAGCACCTAGACTTTCCTCCTGGATGCAACAGCCTCCTCCAGGCTCCCTGCCTCCACCTGTGCCTGAATCCAGCTGCGCCTGCAACCAGACCAAGGCTTTTAAACAGACCCGAGTAGGCCACCACTTCTTCATCTGTCCTGTCTCCCGCTGACCCTCAGCCTGGCCTGTCCCGGCCTCTCTGGCCCCTCTCCCCCGCCTCCATTTCTGCCCTTGGAACCCCGGAGCTTCCCATAGGCACCTCCTGTCCTGGGCGCTGGGGGCCTGGAGGTGGTTCAGGTGGCTCCTGCCGGCCCCGGCAGAGGCCGTGGGAGAGTCCGTGCAGGGCCGTGGCTGGAGCCCCATCCCCGGTCCTCCCGGAGCTGTGCAGCGTCTGGCATGCCAGCCGGAGGCCTTGGAACCCAGTGTGCTGAGCGAGCTGGCCTCCACTGCCAGGACTGGCTTCTGGAAGGCGAGCTCAGATGGTATCCTAAACCAAAGCTTTCTACACAGTGTTGTTCAGAATACCGAAAACGGGCTGGCCCGATGGCTCAAGTGGTTGGAGCGCGGTGCTCCTAATGCCAAAGGCGGATCGTTGGATTCCCACATCGGCCAGAGAGCTGCGCCCTCTACAGCTAAGATTGTGAACAACAGCTCTCCCTGGAGCTGGGCTGCCGTGAGCAGCCAGAGGTTGGCGTGTGCTGTGGTGAGCTGCCATGGGCTGCTGTGTGCTGCTGTGGGCTACTATGTGTCGCCATGGGTGGCCGGTGGCCAGCGTGAGTGACCAGCGGCCAGCTAGACTGAGAAACAACAGCTTGAACTGGAGGTGGGGAGAGGAGGCGGAAGAAAGGGGGGGGGAAACAACAACCAAAAAACCCAGAATACTGAAAACACAAAAATAATCTACATTTTGACTAGTTGGGTTAATTAAATTAAGGTGCATTTACCTAATTGGGCACATGTGAAAAAGTGAGCTTACTAATATTCAGTAATAATACAGAAAATATTTCTTGTGCCATTACGGGAAAATCAATCTGCAGAGCTGTGCTACACGGAGCGTGCTGAGGGCTGGATGGGGGCAGAGGAGGCTAATGGCCACTGTTGCCAGGCTGTGACTGAGTGTGTCTTCTTTCAAGTATTACATGTTGCTTATTAGAGACCTTGTGGGGACAGAACCCCAGAGAGCAGTTTCCAGGCTCTCGGCCTCACGTGGAAAGGTGCTGGCTCAGGTAGTAGATGGCCATCAGCTGTGACTAGTTGGCCATCGGCTGTTACCAGTGAGCCATTGGCCACTGATATAACTGCCGCGGCTAAGCTAGCAAGGTGGTAGTGTAGTGGTGTGGCGTGGTAGATAGAGTGTGGATTACGGATTGCAGAGAGGCGGATTGCAGTTAGCAAGTGAGGTTGGTTGGCAGAGACAGTGGATGGCGGATTGTGTGGCTCCTGCCTCCTGTGTGTCCAACCCAGCCGCCAGTGAGTTTATAGTGTTATGACTCCCCCTACCTATGGCTCCGTGGGTGTTCCTTTTTGGCCTCACCACATCCTGCGTTCTAATGTGGGGAGCGGGACCAGAGACCCCACATGACATTCTGCATGACAGACCCCAAATGCGAATAGAAACAGACACAGAAAAACTAAAACTAAAAAGTAAAGATACATTAGTTAAATGCAAACAAAAAAAGTTATTTTGGCCACAGCAAAAGCAGCCATGTCATAGGGTTGTTACCAGGCTGGAAGGAGCTCAGCCGTTAGGCCAAGAGCAGAGCTGCACCTAGTTCGTACTCGGCACCGTTTTTATAGACACCACACAAAGTTGAATTTCTCTGTGATAAAGAGTAGCACGTGGTCACTATAGAAATTTTGGAAAGTGCAGAAAATGGAAAATTAAAAAAAAAATCCTTACATCTTTTCAACTCAAAGAATTATTGCTAATGTTCTGGTGTATTTTTCTTCCAGTCTCCTTTCTATACCTGGGTTTTATTTTATTCTGCTGGAGGGCAGAAGGAGACTGGGGGATAAAGGACGAAGTCAAGGCAAAAAGACTAAAGCTAAGTAGTCAATGAAATGACCGGTGCTATGAAGTCACTGGTGTCAGCACCGGGCGTCTCGTCCTGAGGGGACCTTAGGCTCACTGCCTGGTACCCAGCAGAGCTGGGTCCTATCCCGGGTCCTTACCCCTGGGGCCGCCACTGGTTTGCAGGTGTGAGGTGCGTGGGTGGGACAGGAGCTGGTGCCCGGCATGGGTCTCTCTGTGAATGTGCCTCCCACCCCCTGGGGTTGTGTTTTATGGAATTGGCATAAAATCCGGCTTACAGCCCATCTCACAGGAAGCCAAAGTCAACTGCGAGCACCTGTGAGTGACGCCCACCCTCGCAGAGAGGATTGAAGGGTTCAAAAAGCTGTCTCGGCCATTATTTGAGTTGACGACAAAAGAACAACTTTGATTTCATTTCTTATTTCCTTTGTGCAAATCTGGAGCAGACAGGAGTGGCCAGTCCTTGGCACATAGGGGCCTGGTGCAAACCCCTGTAGGAATCCACTCACTGCCCCACAGGCCACCAATGCAGCAGCCTTCATCTATATAGCCTGTACCCGGGACACACGACCCACCTGCACCACTTTGGGGCATCCTGCATGAGATTTACCTGGAAAGGAGGCCGACCACTCCCAGTGTCTGCAGCCTTGCTCTTACTCCAGTTCAGCTGAGGGTCATGAAGCCTCTGGGAAGAGCAGAGTCTGCTGTTTCAGCCCCACCAGTGTCCAGGCCCTTGTGCTGTCCTCCCTCAGGGGCTCCTCAGTGAGGGACTGGATTGTCCAGCTCACATGGAGAAGTGTCTCAGTCCACGTGACTTGTCCAGTCTGGGGTGGCAAAGGAGAGGGAGGAGGTCACGTGGCCCCTCCACCAGGAGGAAACATCCCAGAGAGGGTGGCAGCATGGGCACAGGAGGACCCGCAGGGTCTGCCTCTGTGTCTCCTGGAAGCAGTGCCCCATCCTGCATCGCAAACACTCAGCACACAACCTGTGGCAGCATCCGTCCCCTGTGGCAGGGGCCATGTCTCATTTTGCTTGCCCCCAGCCCACATTTGCTGGGATTGGGAGCATGGGGGTTAGTATATAATGTTCTTCTCTGTCAGTGATCATTCTGTTGTCACAGCCAACCCACAGAAAGTGACTCTGGGTACTTAACCAAATGGGAATTTATTGGGAGGCTATTGGGGACTCCCAGGTGAGAAAGAAGGCAAGATGAGGGCGCTACAGAGGGCAGGTGGTCACCTTGATGACGAGCAGCCCAGGTCTGCTGTAGCAGATGAACGGGCCCTTCCCCACTCAGTGGGTCTCCACCTGCTAGAGACCCACTTCTGGGCGGGGGCAGCAGCTGGACGGACAGTCCCTCCAGGCTGGAGGGCTGATACTCCCCAACAAGGAACTGGGGGCTCCCTGGGGAGGGCGGGCTCTGGACCCTCAGCGTCTGATGCAGTGGCTCCTCCCTGTGAAGTGTTCCCACTCTTGCTGTGGAATCCTGGGCCGCCCACCCCCACCTGCTCCCTCCCTCCAGGGCCCCATTGCCTGTTGGCTCAGATGACCCCCCAACCCCTCTCCCCCTTGGGTCCCTTCTCCAGAGATGCCAGAGGGGAGGGGCTCAGCTCTCCCTCCTCGCTTGCGGGGGGGGGGGGGGGGGGGGGGGGGCTGCCTAGGAGGATGAGGTTTGTGCTGGGGCGTCATGCCCAGGGCCTGACGGCTGTGACCACCCTGAGGAGGGGTCTTCACACAAAGGAGCAGGCTGAGGGGCATAAATAAGTGCACTCCTCTCCTTCTCCCCCCTCCCCCACCTCCTACTGCTGCCCCTACACCAGGCCTGGGGTAAAGGAGGTGACAGGACTCATCCCAGGGCATCTGAAAGGCAGTGTCCAGGGTGAAAAATGAGGATGAGATTAGAACCGAGTGAAATGCAGACGCTGGGGGCGTGGTCTACCCGGGACGGAGGCCTTGCCTGGGGCGCTCCAGCAAACTCCCCTTACTTTTGTGATTAAAAACATTCAAAAAGATTGAGATTTCAATATTCCACGGAAACGTCCCTTTTGCTCCCCCTTCTGGTCACTTGGGGGATTGGCGAGTGGGGGAATGAGCAAGAGGGTTCTGGGGAGGGGGAGGGGGTGGAGTCTCCCGGCAGGCTGCCCTCCTACCTGCGGGTCACCCGGCTCTTTTCCTGACACACTGAGGGGAACCACGGCACCGCCCTGTTGGTTCACTGCCGGCCCTCAGCACTCTCGGTTCCTTCCACCCGCCAGGCAGGTGAAGGATGAGGGCAGGCTCGCAGGCAAGCGGCCGTAGCGTCAGCAGCAGAGGAGAAAGTGGAGTGCGGGGCCACTGGGGACAGTATTCAGGACACGACAGGAGTGTGTGCATGTGTGCAGGGATGTTTGCACACTCCAGTGCCTGTATGAGGGCGGGGCACTGCACTAAAGCTGCTAAAATGACAAACGGGCTTTTCCACTCCCAAAAGCATTGTTGCAAAACCAAGGGGAAGGGAAGGGTGGGAGGACTCTTGCAGGTAGATGGTGGGTCTGAACTCAGGGGACAGAATGTCAGCCGGCAGAGAAGCATGCTGTCTGGTCTCACCTCACACCCCACCAAGTCTGTGCTCTTGTAGAGACAGGACTCTTCCTCTGTGGCATTCATCACGGTTCCGTTTTTATCTCCACTGAAGTAGGAGATACACACATGCCGTCATAAAGTGCACACAGCTGAAGCGTGCAGCTGGATTGCTTCATACACACGTCTGCACCATGCTCCCCCCTCGTCAAGGTGGGGACCACTGGCAGCACCCGATGGTCCCCTCGTGTCCCTCCCCAGGCAACGTCCACACACGCCCACCCATGAGGTGCTGGTTCTATCACGAAAGCCCACGTGTGTGTGAGACCCAGGGGTGGTCTCCTGTCCTTCACTAGACGGTGAGCTCCACGGAGCAGGGGTGGGGTGGGGCCCTCTGGCATCCTGTGCCCAGGCACTACAGGGCACTGGGTGGTGAGTACATGTGGAACTAAGGAAGGGACTGATGCTTGCTCTGCAGGTGGGGCTGCAGACCTGAAGGTGCCTGCAGTGGTGCAGGGGTTGGGGGGCTGCTGGAGCTTCTGTCTCAGATCCCACACAGATGTGTACCTGCCTCAGGTCCTCTCTCTTTACCCTGAAACCAAAGCACCCCGACGTGACTGGTCCCAGCGGAGAGAAGCTGCAGGCTGCGGGGGGGCATGCCCAGACCACGTGGGACCCACATCAGTGGCTGCAGGGGTCCTGAAGGGAACCACCGCCCTGTGGGACTCGGGGCATGGTCAGTGCAGTCCCCGAAGCAGACCAGATGTGATGGGAGAGTCATATGAAGGGCACAGAAGGGCCTCAGCGCAATGTGACAGCACAGACCCACTCAGGCACCTGCATGTGCCCATCACACACCCCATCCCAAGAGGACCGCTTTCCCCTGCAAGGAAGAGATGACGCAGCAGAAGCAGCTTAAACAGCAGCGTTTGCTTCCTTACACTGAGCTTTGAAGGTAAAGGGCCAGAGACAATGCAGCCACTGCACGATGTCTGGTCAGGCCCAGTGACACCACGGACCCACTCTCACAGCCGCCGGATGGCCCAGGGGCCACAGCACACTGCCCTGACTGTCCACTGACCAGGACTCTTGGTCACATGCCACTCCTGGACCAATCACTGGACTGACTGGCCATGGACCATCACTGAAAAGGCGGGGACTGCCAGTGAGGAAGGGGACGGCTGTTTGGTCTGCCACAAGGATAGACGCCCCATTTTGGGGCCTGGCACTCCCCTGGCACCCACATGGCACTCCCCTCACTCAACCAATGCGGCTGGAGCACGCGGGATCTGCCTGTGCCCTAGGAGCACACGCGGGGAGTTCACGAGGCCCTGGAATGGCTGCACGGATGTGGGCAGGCAGTCAAGAGGTCCTTTCTGCAGAGGGCACGATGAGGGGTCAGGCAGCCCTCGGGGCGAGGGCATGGAGACCACTGCATGAGTCTGGACTTTATCCTGAGCCTGCAGAGTTCTGAGCAGGGATGGACCCAAACCTGACATGTTTTTAAGAGATCACTTTGTCTGCCAGATGGAGAATGGTTCACACAGGGTCAAAGGTGAAGCCAGGGGACAGAAGTGTATGCAGGCTGGAAATGCAGAGCTTTGGGGGGTGGGGAGCTATTTTAGGATCTGCTGACCTGCCTTCCTTGAAGCTGGCGGGCCCGGCCCCCTTATCCCCACCTGGACCCTGCAGCTCATCACCCACCTGCAGCCAGGTTCCTGATAAGAGCCAAGGAGGTCTGGCCCTGGGCCTCCAGGAGAACCTGGCTCTCATGGCCGCTGTCACCTTGGGGTCTTCTGTCCCTCCCCACCCCGTTCCTGGCACAAAGGCACTCTGCACAGCTCCGATGAGTGGACACACCATCGCCAAGCAGGGGGTAGGTCCCAGAGCCCGGACGCCTGGGTCCAATCCCAGCCCAGTCTCTTACTGACCTCAGACCAGACGCTGACCGTGCCATGCTTCAGCTTCCTCCTTTGTGACACAGGCAGAATACACCTGCCTTCTGCGGTCACAAGGGTTAGATGGATTAGCACACCTGGTGTTATTCAGTGTCAGCTGATGTTATTTGGTCACCAGGTACAAACCACATCCACACCTGTGCCCCAGCAATGGCCACCACACGCGTTGGGGTGCAGGGCCTGGGCTGGCCTCTGCCAGTGCCCTCAGGGCTGGGGCTCTGGGCAATGGCAGCAGGATGGCCATGGACTGCAGCCCGGCCGACAGCAGACCTGCAGGGCAGGGTCCTCCCCGCGGGCCATCTGGCTGGGGCTGAAGGTCATGGCCGCATCAAACTGGGCCTTGAGCAGCTCGAGTTGCTTCACCGCCTGCAGGGCCTCTGGGGTGACCTGGGCCGCACACCCCAGGAGGTTGTAGTTCTCACCGGGGTCCTGAGACAAGTCAAAGAGCAGTGGGGGCTCGTGGGCAGTCAGGGGGCTGGCAGCATGGCAGGCAGGGTCTGCTGTGGTGTCGCTGTGGGCAGAGCCTGGGGAGGGGGCACACCTGTGCTCAGGACACCAGGGAGCGAAGGCACCAGGCCCTGGGGCCGCGGGGCTCAGCAGGGCTGGGGGCAGTTACCCTGGGTGAAGAAGTGGGCCTTGTACTTCCCGCTCCGCACGGCAAAGACGCCCCGGATCTCATCTGGGTAGGCCGGGTAGAAGAACAGAGTCTGCCGGGGGCTCTGGGGGCAAAGGCAGGGTCATGGGGTGGGGCGGGCCCCAGGCACTGACCAGCCTCGCCTCTGGCCCTGGCCATGCCCACCCAGGAGCCCCAGAGGCGGCATCACTTGGATGTGCTCCCTCAGGGAAGGAAGGGGTGCGAGGAGCCGGGTCGCTGGCCCTACCTTGCCTGTGCCCAGCAGCAGCGGGCTGAGATCGACCCCATCCAAGGTGACATTGGGCAGTGGGGCCCCGGCCAGGGCTGCCAGGGTGGGCAGTAAGTCCAGGGAGCTGGCCAGCTCATGGGTCACGCCTGGGGGCAGAGGGCTGTGTGGTCACTGCATTCACCATCAGGGTGGGGGCCAGGGGGCAGGGTTCCCTGAGCAGAGGGCCGGAAGACTGACCGGGAGAGATGTGGCCTGGCCAGAAGGCCACGGCAGGTTCTCGGACACCACCCTCGAAGGTGGTTCCCTTCCCACACCGCAGGAGGCCAGAACAGCCGCCGTGGGACATCCGCATGGTCTCCGGTCTGCCACACACAGGAGGTCGTCAGCCACAGGGAGAGCAGGGTGGCCCAGCCCGATGTCTAAGTTACACAGCATGCCCAGAACCCGCCAGCACGCGCCTGTCCCCTCCCTGTCCTACCAAGACCACCACCTGTATGCTCTTGTGCTCCCACCTCCCACATGCACCTGAAAGCCACCAGAACATGGCCAGCGTCTTCTGAGACTCCCTTATCCTGCTGTCCTCGCCAACAGTCAAGATGGGGAGACCCAGTGCCAGGCCTGTAAGGGACCAACTGGCATTCGCCAGCCCCCTGCCGCCATACCCATTGTCTGCAGTGAAGATGACTAGTGTTTCTCCAAGCAGGCCCAAGTCCCCCAGGGCCGTTATCAGGGCCCCCACAGCCGCATCCAGCTCCATCAGGGAGTCCCCGAACGGCCCGCGGCCTGAGCGCCTGGCGAAGTTCTGCCCACTGAACTGGGGGTAGTGGGTGTGCTGGGGGCGAAGACTGGCGTTAGTCTTGGGCAGGGCCCGGACAGCGCAGGGGGCGGGGTCAGGGCGGCCCAGGGGGCGGGGCCGGGCCACTCACGTGGGAGGCGTAGTACAGGAAGAACGGGCGGCCCTGGCGCTGGGCGTCAGCCATGAGGTGGCGAGCAAAGGCCACATAGTGTGCCTCGAGTCCGGGCAGCCATGGGGGCTGCGCCTCCACTGACAGGTTGGCCAATAGCGGGACAGGGACTCGGCCCTGGTCACAGATGCCATCGCAGGGGGTGGTCGGCGGGAAGCAGGTCATGTTCTGACAAGGGCCCTGGGGGAGCGACCTCATTCAGGGGTCTGGGCTGTGGGGTGGGGCTGAAGGTCAAGGGGAGGGGGCTGGCAGGGGTGGACAGGAGGGCAGCTGAGGGCCCTGGCGATTCCTACCTGGTCATGGGAGTAGGGGACGCCCAGAAATCGATGGAAGCCCTGATGGGGGGGCAAAAAGGCCCCCTCAGGCCCCACCCCAAGATGCCACTTGCCAGCCATCCCTGTCAGGTAGCCTCGGGCAGCCAGGACCTCAGCCAGTGTCACCTCCTCCAGGGGTAGGCCCCCTCGGGAGCCGGGTTCCAGAACTCCAGGGTACAGGCCCGTCCGAACTGGGAGTCGGCCGGTCAGGAGGGCAGCCCTGCAGGGTAAGTCACAGAGCCGGTGAGCAGAGAGAAACCAAGGTGAGGCGAGCGCGAGGCCAGGGAGACAGACCCTCTTCCACCCCACTGCAATCCAGGGTGCAGCTGGTGGAGCTGGATGGCTGGGGTGGGTGCGCTTGCTCACCGGGAGGGCGTGCACAGAGACACGGGTACGTAGAAGTCCGTGAACCGAAGCCCCCGTGCGGCCAGCTGGTCCAGGTTGGGGGTGGTGGAGCTGGGGTGGCCGTAGGAGCCCAGGTCCCCATAGCCCAGGTCATCAGCAAAGATCAGCACGATGTTAGGTGGCCTGGCAGCGGCCAGACCTGCAGCCAAGGCCAGAGCGAGTGCCCACAGCACCACCATGGCACACGGCAAAGATTGGCTTGTCACAAGAGACCCTTGGGAGGGAAGGCAACTGGCTCCAGCAAGCTCTGCTCCTGAGACCCCAACCTGACACTACCCTCCCTGAGACCCCAGACCAGGCATCATTCTCCCTAAGACCCTGAGACCCAGGCACTACCTTCCCCTGACACCCCAGACCGAGGTACCATTCTCCCTTAGACCCTGAGACCCAGGTACTACCCTCCCCCTGAGACCCCAGACCCAAATAATCCAGGAGCCAAACGCCTTTCTGAAGTCCTTCCCAGCGGTCTCCGTAACGGGAGACACCCCCCACAGCCCCGCTCCCGGCCCCAGCAGAATCCAGGAGACAGTAACCTGGGATGTAACACCCTGTGACCCTCCTGAACCAGGACACCTACAGATTCTCGGCTGGCATCTGACCATCTTCACCTAGAGGTCCCGGCCCCGGCTCGTGATCAGGGGTAGAAGCCACATGACACAGAAGCGCGGGGTCTGGCGCAGTGGGTCCAGAGCAGTACAGGCGGGCAGCGGGCAGCAGTGCCTGCCACCGGCACTTCCGCCCTGGCCCCGCTCCCGCCCCGTCCCGCCCCGCGGTCCCGTGACCCGCTGCGCGCGGCCCTGGGGCGGGGAGGGGCGCGTGGCCGGGCGAGGTGGAGGATCCCGGGCCTGCGGGCGAGCCGGAGCCTGCTCGCACCCAGGGCCCGTCTGGGTTTCCGGGTGCGCGGGTCGCGGCGGGGCGGCCGGGGCGGTGCTGCGCGGCGGGGGCGCGGCCGGGTGGAGAAGGGCGCGAGCTCGTCCACTGTGCACCCGAGGCCGTTGGCTCCTGGGCGCGGGCCTGGGGCGGCGGCGCGCGGGTAGGATGGGCCTCCGGCGTTCGCGCCGGGTGCGCGGGGCTGGCCCGGCCGACCGGACCTCCGGGGCTGGGGTCTGGGGGTCGGTCCCTAGAGGACCTGCGTGCTCGGTGGACCAGCAAACCACTGCTGGCGTTTCCTTCAACAGTGCTTGTGGCGCTTGATTGAAACTGGAGATAGCGAATTCTTCAAACCTTTCGCTCCGCGCATGTCTGTGTGTGTTTGTGAGGCATTAGGGTCTGGTTGGCCTCCAGGGACACCAGTGGGAAAGAGCCATGGGAAGAGGAGATGGCTGGGCCTGGCTGGGTCACTGGACAGCCTTAGACTTCATCGTTTGGTCCCCAGTTTGTTTAGCTGTCTCAAAGTGAGACAGCGGGCCCTGGAGGGTCGTTAAGTGGGTAATGTACTCAGTGTGACTGACTGTCCCAAAGTCAGTGTAGTAACTGCCCCACACCCCCAGCAGCTTCCCTACGGCAACTCCCCTGTCCCCAACCCTCCCCAGGGCAGTTCTCAGGCCTCAAGTTCCTCCACAAGTTCAGGGCAGCCTCTGGGACCTGGGACCTCAGGAGGAGTAGGACCTGGGCTCCTGGTTGGGGAGGGCTTCCAGGGGTTACTGACCCTGGAGCCAGTGGGAGAGTGGACAGGGCCCTGGAAATGCCTCTGGGACAGGGGTGGGGGGTCAGGACACAGCTTCCACTGTAGCCCAGGCCTAGCTGGGGAGCTGGAATTTTCCTGATGCCACATGGAAGCTCAAGGCGGGCAGTGTGGGGGAGCCAAATCTGAAGGGCAGGGGCTCCCAGAGACGGGGCTGCGGACCTCATGGGGAATGGAAGGGGCCAGTCTCCAGGAGCCATCCCCTTGTGTCACATTCCAGCGTGTTTTCTGGGCTTGTGCGTGGGAGTGGTATGAGGTGGGTGGCCAGCACAGAAAGTTTCTCTGCGGCCCAGAAATCTTTGAACCTATAATTGGAGCGATCACAGCCAGTCAGTGCTGTGAATTGGAGTTTAAAGGAACCAACCCCAAAGCAATTTCTGCTGCAAACTGGGAACTACCCCAGGCAGCAAGGACCCGATTCTCAGAAAGAGCCTGCCTGCGGTTGTGATGTTACAGGAATGGCTGTCACTTTCCCCTGTGATTGGTTTCTGGGGCCAGCTCAGGTGTGTGCACACGGACCTCAGAGCCAGGCCAGCCGTGACCTCTGGGAGGGGGGAGGTGCTTGTGCCTCCACTCTGGCTGTTCAAAGGGAAGTCTCTGCAGGTGTCTGGTCTTTTGGAGATGTGAGCTCTTTTTGGCATTGCTGCAGGAGCTGGCAAGAGGGTCAGCTTGGGACAGAGCCCCAATGGAAGGCAACCCTCTAGGGTGTGGGACATGGGTCTGGACACCTGGGACATTGCTAATTTGGAATTACCACCCCCAGTTGGCAGAGGGACCTTGCAAGGAGTGGTGCGGGTTTGTCTTTCTGCACCTAGGACCCGGTGTGAGAGAGGCCTCCATCTCCTGTCCTGCGTGGGTGGCTGGGGGTGGGCAAGCTGCATCGAGAACACAGCCCACATGAAGGGATTCTGCAGTGGTTCCTGGACCTGGCTGATGTGGATACTTGGGACATCAGAGACCATCTGCTCAGGCCCCTGCCTGCCCCCTCACTCTGCTCAGTCTTCCTTGCCCTCAGCAACCACCATTCCTGCTCTGCCACCTGGCCCACCCAGGTTGCATTTCCTCCCCCTCAGGCACCCAGAGGGGTGTGGTTGGTCCCAAATCCATACAGGCTCTGCACACTTCAATCAAGGAGAGGGTGGCAGGTGACAAAGATTCCTTGTTTGACCAAACTTCAGTCAAGCTCCTGCACCTTCAGCTAGCCCATCTGTGCCCTTCCTTGTAAAATCCAGCTTTAACAAGAACCTTCCACCCTCAGTATCTGATAAGGTTCTTGATTTCCCCCACCCCCACCACAGGTGGTGTCTGATCACTGGCCTGCCTTCAGCAATAATCCTGCTGGGTGCATTTAGCCAGAACCTCCCTCACCCCTGATGTTTCCTCTTAGTCATTTTCCATCCACTGACCCAACATGTTCCTTGGCTATTGTAGGGGAGAAAAAGTTTTCCTTGACTCTCATAGGATCCATGGCTGAGTCTGAAAATCAAACTGATGAAGAATGATCAGGAGAAAAGCATACAAATTAATGTTATGTTTTACGTGACATGGGAGCCTTCGTAAGAAAATGAGGTCCCAGAGAAACAGTTAAACCTGAATATTTCAGGGTTGTTTTTCTTTTTTATTAGTTTCAGGTGTACAAAGCAATGTACTAGACATTTATCATTTATGACCCCACACAGTGATAACCCCCCTCCCCGTGTTCCAGGTCGAGGCGTGTGAGGTTGCTATGTGCAGTGGGTGCTCCTCACAGCCCTGCTTCTTCCCTTTGTCTTTGGCAGAAGGATTCTCCTTTGCCCCAGGCATGGGGGGCGCTTCTCACATGAGGGTTCGATGGCCTGTTTCAGGGGAGTGGGGGGGGTCCGTGACCTTTTGCTTCTGCTGTTTTCTCAAACTCCTTCAGCTTAAAACATGCCCAGGTGCCATCCTTTGGGGTAATGTGTCCTGAACCCCATCACTGTCTATCCCCAGTTGCCCGTGCTCAGAATTGAGTCCACCTCTCCCCACTGCAAAATGTCATCGCGGTGGTCCATACATGTAATGTGACGGCCCTGAATAAAGTCTGCCGATGGCACCCATGGAATGGGGGGGCAGCTCCGAGCAGATGGGAGGGCAATGCCCAGGAGCGGTGTGGCTGTGTGAGGTGGCACGGTGTGCAGCTGCCCCTCAGCTCCGCCCCCTGACTGCAGGTCAGTGGCATCCTCTGGCCTCGGCACTGACCTCACTGTGCCTTATGTGGAAGTCTTGAGCCCATGGCATGGCTCCGTTCCCATCTTCAAGTCCACTGGGATGTCACTTTCTCAGTGCTTCCCTGCCCCTGCCCCCTCCCCTCTGCCCAGGTGTGAGCTGGGCTCCTGTAAGTGGAGGCTTATAATCGAATGCACTCATCCTGGTTGGTGGGAGGTTTCAACTAATTGACACCGGTGAGACAGCCCAGTTGGCACGTGGCAAGTGTGTACTACTGTTACTGTCAGTGTGTGGGGGATGGGTAGTGCTGAGCAGGGGCCGTGAGAACTTCTAGGCGGGGAGGGTCTCTGTTGTGTGGGGGACCTTGCTCGCTCCGCCATTTGTCGTTTGGGGCAGCCTGCGGGGTCTCTGGTCCCACTCCCCACATAAGAACGCAGGATGTGACTAGGCCAAAAAGGAACACCCACGGAGCCATAGGTAGGGGAGTCATACCACTATCATCTCATTGGAGGCTGGAGTCACACGACCTGCAACCTGCTGTCCGCCTCTCTGCCTGTCAACCGACCGCCTTACTCGACACCACTCTCGACTCACCAACCAGCGCAGCCTCGGCAGTAATATCAGTGGCTAATTGGCTCACTGGTTACACTGCCACAACTGATGGCCATTGACTACCCGAGCCAGCACCTTTCCATGTGAGGCCGAGAGCCTGGAAACTGCTCTCTGGGACTCTGTCCCCACAGTCTCCCACAGGGGGCATCTTAGTTGAGGCCTGGGGAAGACAGGGATTACCTGGGTGACAACAGGGTGTAGAGGTGAAGAGCTTGTCAGACGGTGGAGTCACAAGCAGGTCAGGTTATGACAGGTGCATGTAAAGGGGAGGACCCCAAGACCACCCAGGGTAGGAGGGAGTATCAGTCTCAGACCAGATACAGAAACCACTTCTGCGGACAGATCACTCCTGTGAATGACACCCAGGTGGGTGGCTGACTGGTCCCCAAAACCATCCATACATCATTAAAGCTCATCCGTCCATCACATGAGCATTTTATCAGGAATGTTAATTTCGTCCCAGAAGGAATTCTGCCCAGCCCAGGTGTGGGACAGTGTTTCCTTTCCGGTGCTTTCAAGGAACAAGAGCTTGGAAAGCGCATCTTTTCCAGCAGATCCAATGTTTGCTCCCTGAAGTGGCTGCAGGCAGCAGACCGTGGACTCAGTCAGCCAGGACGTCTGCTGCACAGCTGTGTGGCCTGGCGTGGCGGGCTGGGAGGCAGCTGGCATCGTGCAGGCACAGGGCTTGGGGAAGTTGGTCCTCCATCCAGCTGACCTGATGGTGAGCACAGGTTCTAGATCCAGGGGGCTGGGTGGTGCTGACCGTCTGTGCTCTAATTAAAACCCATGTGAGTGCAGCTGACATGCTGGAAACTCCTTGGTTTAATGGAGAAAATGGCATCCAAAAGCTGAGAGAGACAGGAGTATATTGTACTTGACGTGCTCAGTTGTCCCCCTATTGTCCTCTGAGACATGAGGGGCGTACTTTGGAGTAGTGAGGGGCAGCAACAGCTTTGAAAGGCTCTGGGAGGCTGGCCTGTGTAGGGCGGAATGAAATGGAGTGAAGAGATCCTGGGGTGGCAGAGGCCATGTGGCCAGGCAGGCGTGGTCACCATGATGGTCAAGAAGAATGCTGTGGTCTCAGAGACCTTTGGCTCACTGGCCGTGGAGTCACCCTTGGAACAAAAACAGGGCAGTGTCAGTGCAGATGGGAGTGGTGGCGGAAAGATCCTCGTCTCAGGAACGTGGCCCGGACTTGACTCACAGTGCAGGAGAGTCAGCTCCCCTTCCAGTTCCTGGACGTGATTCATTCGCAGACCAGAGGCCCCACCAGAGGGAAAGACCTGGCGGAAACACCCAAGGCTGGACTGTCTTCCCCTGGCCTCCCCCGCAGGGCGCTGCGACTCTGCCCAGAATGGCTGTTCCCTGCCAGGGGGCGGCAAGGCACCTCAGGCTCTCAGGGGTTGTTGGTCTCTGGCTCTGAGCTAGTGCCACTTCCCAGACTGATCCCCACCCCTCCCCAGTCCGCTGATCAGAGGGGGAATTTGGAGGTCAGATGAGACATGCATTGTGGGCCACAACAGACACAGTGGGTATGTGACTATCGTGTTAATTTCTCCGGTTCACATATCATTTGGATAGATGCACTGAGCAGATGGCTGACACTTCCTGCTGACCCAGGCAAGGTCTCTCCAGCTGGGAAGCCCAGTGGAGGCTCCGAGCTCCCCTCCCCTTCTGGTGTTGAGAAAACACCAGCTACTTTGACAGCTAACCCCCAAATGTCAGTGACTGAGTACAATAGATGTTTGTTTCTTGCTCACAGAGAGTCCAGTTTGCAATGTGAGCAGGGATGGGGGAGGGACTCCCTGCTTCACACAGTCATTTAGGGTCCCAGGCCAAAGGAAGTGCTGCCATTTTTGACATGTGGATTTAAGGTCACCATGGAAGGGAGAAGAGCGTGCACTCAGGGATAGGCAAGAGGCATTGTGGGTCAGACCTGGGAGTGGCGCACGTCATTTCTGCCCAAGTCGATTCCAGAACCCTGTGACATGGCCCGACCTAGACGCAAAAGGGACTGGGGAGTACAGAGCTAGGCTAGGAGATGTGGTCTGCTGGAGCCAGCAGTTGGGCCATCAGCTTTCTGACACCTCCGTTTGCTGACTCTGGCAACAAGAGTAACTCCCCAGGGACCAGTTCTATGGTGGTGTTGGGGGAGAGTGTATTTCTAGAAGCTCAGACTACATGTTTCAGTCCTCCCAATGATTTTGTGGGCAAAAATTCCATGTGTTAAATCCCTTTCTGCTAAGACTAGCCACACAGGGTCTGTAATCTACACCCAAATCCTAGCTTCTACAATCAGTGACATGAGAGGTCACGGAACTGGGAGGCCATGGTGCGAGGAATGGAGATGGGTGACGTCAGGATGTGGATGAGCAGGTGACCCATGAGCAGGGCGCCAAGGTCCGCAGGGAATGAAAACATGTTGACCAGGTGGGACCCATCTGATCACTGCTCTATTGGTAGTGCCTCATACTTTGGGGGTTGTGTGCGTGTGTGTGATAAACGTTTTCAAATGCAGTATATTCTTCTGTTCATTTATGGATTCATTTAATATCTCTCCAGCAAAAAAAATCATTATATGTGCTGGCTGTGTAACTGAATAAGAAAAACAATTCCACCAATATAATCTAAAACTCCTCTATTGCAAAGCACTTGGAAATGCTGATAAAAATATAATAAACATTCTTTTAAATGTACAGCTGAGCTTGAAAGAAAGCAAGAGATATCCCCAGAGACACACAATGAAGTGGAAACGAAAGGCAACAGAGTAAGCAATTTAGATTCTCACACAAAGTCAGGACTTTTAAAGACCCATAATTTCAGTGCAAAGCTAGAAAGACTAGGGAAAACAACCCTGCTTTGTAGGAAAGAAATGAAAGATTTTGTAATGGCCTCACCACAGATGGAAATCGAATCTCCCTCAAAATTCATAAGTATAGATTTACCTTCAAATGGGTATGGATTTTAAATACATACTACCTGGGTGGTTTGGAATTAGTTGAAGTAGTTGCAGGTTGGCAGCAGTGAGGTGCCTGGCGGGAGCACGTGCACACCTTCTCTGGAGGCCTCCAGTCTCAGCTTAGTCCCTCCAGGTTCCCACAGACTGGATTCACCAAACATGAGATCACAGTCTAAAATCACAAAATATGTAAGTATGCTAAAAATACAGAGATAAAAGATTGAAAACCTGAACAAGGAATGAGAAACTACTGGAAAGAATCAGAAAAGAAAAAGAAAAGCATCTGATAGATTTGAAAAGGAAGAAAACATAATTTTAGAAATGAAAAATATAAGAGTTGAAATTTCAATGGGCGGGTTAAATAGCAGACTAGACACAGCTGAGAATTATTGAACTAGAAGATGAGTCTGAAGAAATTACTCCGAATACAAAATAGATAGACTGGGAGATGAGAACCCTTTGCAGAAGTTAGAATGAGAAGGGCTAGCATATTGAAAAATTTATAATCTTGAAAACAATTTCACACTTTACAATTTTATTAACTATATTCCTAATGTTGTGGGACCATCACCGCTCTCCATTTCCGGAACTCTTTCATCACCCTAAACTGAAACCCTAGCCATTAAACAGTAACTCCCTATTCTCTCCCCCACCCCAAGCCCCTGGAACCTCCATTCTGTTTTCTGTCGCTATGAAACTGTATTCCAGATACTTCATATAAGTAAAGTCATATAATGTTTGTCCTTTTGTGAATGTCTTATTTCACTTCACGTAATGTTTTCAAGGTTCATCCATGAGGTCTAATATATGTTTAATAGGAGATACTGAGGAGACATAATATTCAAAAAGATAATAGCAGAGAATGTTCAGATTTGCTGAAAGACATAACTCCTTAGATTCAAGAATCACAACAAATCCCAAAGAGGATAACTAAAACTAGCCAATATAATAAGGCAAGACAAAGAAATACAAGGCATAAAAATTTCAAAAGGAGGACGTATTGTGCTATTTGCTGATGACCTGATAATGTAGAGGATACTAAGGAACGTATAAAAATGCTGCTGGAACTAAGTGAATTTCACAAGATTACAGGCTACAAAGTTTATATACAAAATCAGTTGTATTTTTATGTACTAGCAACCAAAAATTATAAAATAAAACTAAAAAATTTCATTTGCAGTAATGTGAAATAACAAAATTCTTAGGAATAAATGTAACAAAAATGTGCAAGAACTCTACCCTGAAAACTACTAAGCCTTTCTGGGATAAACTAAGGAAGACCAAGATAAATGATAGCATATACTGTGTTCGTACATTGGAAGAATCAATATTCTTAAGATGTCCATTCTCTCTAAATATATTTATAGATTAAATGCTATACCAATCAAGTTCCCAGCAGGTTG
Source organism: Rhinolophus ferrumequinum (assembly GCF_004115265.2). NCBI lineage: Eukaryota > Metazoa > Chordata > Mammalia > Chiroptera > Rhinolophidae > Rhinolophus > Rhinolophus ferrumequinum. Next base: position 141,687 of record NC_046293.1, on the reverse strand, counting down.
TTTTTGTAGAAATTGACAGCTTGATTCTAAAATTTACATAGAAATGAAAATGACCTAGAATAGCCAACAAAATTTAAAAAGAACAAAGTTCTTTAAAAGGAACAAAGTTGTAGGATTTATGCTATCTGATTTCAAGATGTACTACAAAGTTATAGAAACTAAGAGTGTGGTATTAGAGAAAGTATATAAATATAGATAAACGGGAAAAGAATAGAAAGTTCAGGAATAAACCCACCTGTATGTGGTCAACTGATTTTCAACAAAAGTGCAGAGGCAATTCAGTGGGAAAGGAAAGTTTTTTCAAAAATGGTGCTGGCACGTCCTTAGAGGAGTCAAATCCATAGAGACAGAGAGCAGAATAGTGGTTCCCAGGGGCTGGGGGAGGGGGAGGAGAGTGAGTGAATGGACACAGAGATTCTGTTTGGGAAGATGAGAGAGATCTGAAGATGGATGGTGGTGATGGCTGCACAGCATGTAAATGTACTTAATGACACTGAACTGTACACTTAAACATGGTTAAAATGGTAAATTTTATTATATATATGTCACCACAACAAAAATACTTTAAAATAATTTTTAAGTGGTCTGAAACAATCGGACACCCATAAAGGGAAAATACAAACATCAACATTTTTTGAACATCACAAACAAAATTTAACTTTAAATTAAATCACAGACCTAAACGTACATGTTAAAACTACAACTTCTGGGGTGGTCGATGGCTCAGTTGGTTAGAGCGCGAGCTCTGAACAACGGGGTTGCTGGTTTGAGCTGCGCCCTCCACAATTAGATTGAAGGACAGCGACTTGGAGCTGATGGGCCCTGCAGAAACACACTGTTCCCCAATATTCCCCTCCCCCAAAGTCCATGTGTTTTAAAACAAACTACAACTTCTACATGAAAACACAGGAGAAAATTTCTGTGCTTTTGTGGTAGGGAAAGATTTCTTAGAACACACAGAATATGAACAATAAAGGGGAAAATAGATTCTATAATCATGAAAAACTCTTGTTCTTTGAAAGAGACTATTGTGAAAGTGAAAAGGCAAGCCACAAAATTAGAGAACTTTTGCAGTACACATATCTTACGAAAAATTTGTATCCAGATTATATAAAGAGCTCCTAAATTTCAACAGGTCAAACTACCCAGTTTTTAAAAAATGGGCAGTAGACTGAACAGACACTTCACAAAAGAAGACATGTAAATGGTCAATAAGCACATGAAAAGAGGCTCCATTTCATTAGTCATCAGGGAGATGCAAATTTAAACACACAAAGAAATACCCAGACACATCCAGTAACATGGCTACAATAAAAAAGACAGGCAATACCAAGTGTTGGCAAGGATGTGGAGGACCTGGCAAAAGATGAAATGAAATGGTACTACCATGCTGGAACACTGCTTGCCAATCTCTTGAAAAGTTAGCACACGTCTACCGTAAGACATAGCTACTCTATTCCTAAATAGACGCCCAAGAGAAACGAAAGCATAAGTCCACATAAAAACTGTACACAATGTTCATAGCAGTTTCATTCATAATTGTCCCAAACTGGAAACAACCCAAATATGCCCATAACAGATGAATTGATAAGCAAAATGTGGTATTTTGATAAAGGAATACACGCGAACAAAAGGAACAGATTGAGTGGGACTGGTCCTTGGGAGGGCTTCCCTTTGGGACGAGGGTGGGCCTGGGGGCTCCCTGGCGGAAAGTGAGAAAGCCCAGATGGAGGGGCTAGGGGCCACCTTTTTGTAAAGAGCTAAGCCTTTGCTGCAGGGACAGCTCCACCTCCATAGCCCCTTCATCTACTTGGGGACAGCTGTGTGCCCTTGCGGGAGCGTCAGCAGAACCCCTTGTCCCCCCTCCCCGCCTGCACTCCAGCAGGACCCACTGTGCTGAGCCGGTCCCTTCCCCAGCAGCCTCCATATCATTTGGGCTGCATGGCCAAGTCTTCAGCTTCTATTGGCCTTTCCACTTCCTGATCCCATCTGCATCGTCTCCCAGAGGTTCCTTTAAATTATTACTCCATAATCCATGTGCCTGTCTTCCAGCACTAAGGTGGGCTTATTTAAAAATATACTTTGTTCTTTTTAACACTAACATATTGTATACTTAAAAATGGCCATGATGGTAAACTTTATGTTATGTATTTTTACAATAATAATAATAATAATAATAATAATGAACCCCAAACCTCTTGAATAGGAAGTGATCTTTGGGAGGAAGGAAAGATGGGAGAGAAAACCATAGTCTTGAAAGAAAAAGTAATTGTAACCCGAAATGTGAAATTAACCAGGCAGATATTCCTCACTTTTCATTTTGCCGTTAAAACAGCATTTGCTTCCATTGTCGTAGATTAAATGGCCATATAGGCGTGGATTTATTTCTGGACTCTCTATTCTGTTCCATTGATCTATGTGTCTGTTTTTATGCCAGTACCATGCTGTTTTGATTACTGTAGCCTTGTAGTATAATTTGAAGTCAGGTATTGTTATACCTCCCACTTTGTTCTTATTTCTCAAGATTGCCTTGGCTATTCGGGGTCTTTTATGGTCCCATATAAATTTTAGGATTATATGTTCTATTTCTGTGAAAAACGACGTTGGCAGTTTGATAGGAATTGCATTGAATATGTATATTGCCTTAGGCAGTATGGACATTTTAACTATATTAATTCTTCCTATCCATGAACATGATATGTGTTTCCATCTATTTATATCTTCCTTCATTCCTTTCTTCAGTGTCTTATAATTTTCTGAGTATAGATCTTTTACTTCTTTGGTTAAATTTATTCCCAGGTATTTTATAGTCTTTGGAGCGATTGTAAATGGGATTGTTTTTTTAATTTCTCCTTCTGATGTTTTATTATTGGTATATACAAATGCAACTGATTTCTGAATATTAATTTTGTATCCTGCTACTTTACTAAATTCATCTATCAGCTCTAATAGCTTCTTGGTGGAGTCTTTAGGGTTCTCTATATATAGCATCATATCATCTGCATACAATGATAACTGTACGATGGAGTAATGACAGTCTATTCAATAAATGGTGCTGGGAAACCTGGACAGACACATGCAAAAAAATGAAGTTGGACCACCTCCTTACACCATATACAAAAATAAATTCAAAATGGCTTAAAGACTTAAATGTAAGATCTGAAACCATAAAATACCTAGAAGAAAATATAGGAAGAAACTTCTCAGACATTACCCGGAGTAAGATTTTTACTGATATATACCCTCGCTCGAGGGAACTAAAAGAAAAAATAAACATATGGGATTATATCAAACTAAAAAGTTTTTTCACAGCAAAGGAAACCATCAATAAAACAAGAAGGGATCCTACTGAATGGGAAAAGATATTTGCCAATGATATATCTGATAAGGGATTAATATCACAAATCTATGGAAAACTCACTCAACTCAACTCCAAAAAAACAAACGATCCAATTAAAAAATGGGCAGAGGACTTGAAGAGACATTTTTCTAAAAAGGACATACAGATGGCAAACAGACATATGAAGAAATGCTCAACCTCACTAACCATCAGAGAAATGCAAATAAAAACCACAATGAGATACCACCTCACCCCAGTCAAAATGGCTATCATCAATAAATCAACAAACAACAAGTGCTGGCGCGGATGTGGAGAAAAGGGAACGCTTGTGCACTGTTGGTGGGATTGCAGATTGGTGCGGCCACTATGGAAAACAGTATGGAGGTATCTCAAAAATCTGAAAATGGAACTACCTTATGATCCAGTAATTCCACTCCTAGGTATCTATCCGGAGAAATCCAAAACTTCAATTCAAAAATCTTTATGCACTCCTATGTTTATTGCAGCACTATACACAATAGCTAAGACATGGAAACAACCAAAATGCCCATCGGTAGATGACTGGATCAAGAAACTGTGGTACATTTATACAATGGAGTATTATGCAGCCATAAAGAAGAAAGAAATCTTACCATTTGCAACAACATGGATGGATCTAGAGAACATTATGTTAAGTGAAATAAGTCAGACAGAGAAAGATAAGTACCATATGATCTCACTTATTTGCGGATTCTAAAGAAAAGAATAAGTGAATGAACTAATCAGAAACAGTTTTGGAGACAAAGAGGAAAAACTGAGGGTTGCTAGATGGGCGGGGGGGTGGGGGGTGGGGGGGAGGGGGAGGGGATTGGAGGGCAGTCGGTGACCATAGGATGGCCACGGGCTTGAAAATTAATCTGGGGAATGTAATTTGGTGGTTACCAGAGCGTAAGGGGGTTGGGGGGTGGGGGATGAGGGTGAGAGGGATCAAATGTATGGTGATGGAAGGGGAGCTGACTCTGGGTGGTGAGCACACGGTGTGATTTGTGGATGGTGTGATGCAGAGTTGCGCACCTGAAGTCTATGTAATTTTGCTGGCAGTTGTCACCCCAATAAATTAAAAAAACAAACAAACAAACAAAAAAACCAGCATTTGAAATGTAATGGTCTTCCTAAGGACAGCCGAGTTCAGCCTCACTCTGCTCCATCACTGCATGTGAAGGGCACTCATCAGAATGCGCTTCGTGGTGGAGAGGACAGAAACCACTTTATGATGATAATAAAAACTTGAGTGTTTACTCCAATAGCAGTCCCGGGCTGGAGGTGCTCCTCTGAGGTTTACCATGTGCCAGGTGTACAGTAAGCATTTTCCCTCCACGTTGCTCAACTACCCCACACAATGCCCCAGGAGGCCAGGCATATGTGAGTGAGCCCAGAAGGCAGGCACCTGGCCTCCTACCCAGAATGAATGAGGGTACGAAGCAATTCCTGCCATTGTCCCCAACTTACAGAGCATACACAGAGACACAGGGAGGCTAAGAAGCTTTCCCAGGCCGCCTGGGTGTTTGGGGCTGAGCTGGGATTCTAATCCAGGCAGCTGCCCCACAGCTATGCCTTCAGTCTCTGCATTATGTGGGCTTTCAACAGAGAAGGGATATTTATTGGCTCTTAAAACCAAATGCAAGAAAATCAGAAGTGGTATCAGATTCTAGGGACTAAATTTAGGGACTCAACCCCTTTCAGAACCATCCTTTTCTCCCATATTTATATTTCTCTCAGTGTTGCTTTCTTCTCAAGGCTGCTCTTTGGTCACCAGTAGCTGTTAAGTTCACATCTCTTCTACGTATCCAAAGACTGGAAAAAGAGTTTTTTTTTCCTACTTATGAGAGGAGCAGGATTTTTACTGGCCCTGCTGGGGTCACAGGCCAACTGCCATGGTTCAAATCCTGGTTTCTGTACTGACTAGCCATATGTAAGTTTGGACAAGTTACTCGCTCTAGTTTGCTTTTGTTTCCTCATCTGTTAAATGAGGACAAATGACAGGGCTTGCTCAGTGATTCTGTAATGACTAAATGAGTTAATACATGTCATACACTTAGAATGACATGTAGCACTCAAAAACCTTAGTGAGTGATCTATTTTCATTAACTCAGATTGCATATTGCTTTTTTATTTAAGCAATTTTCACAAAGTCTTGTGGTGGTCTCCCTGTGGAGTAATAACCATTGCCTGTCTCCATCATCTCTGGAGTCTGAGTTATATTACCCTTTGTAGTCCCCACGGCTACCAAAACAAGAAAGTAACATAAAAGAAGTCCCAGGCTAGTGGTCCTCCTCAGAAGGGACACAACTTGGCTGCTCAGGATTCCCTGATTTGCAGCCCCAAATGAGTTCACAATCCAAATCACAAAATTCTCACAGAGTCAATCTACATGAGTGAGAGCCAGTAGACAACACAGAGAGCAGGATTAGACCAGCAAAAATTTCATACAATGGAACTATTGACTAGAATTAAAAAGTAAATATTTTTGAAATGATTAAAGACAGAAGACATTTTAAAATTGATTAAATTAATAAAGACAATATAAAGAAAAAGCAGGGCAGATTTGATAACGGACCAAAATAGGGTTGCTAGAAACAAAATCTATGATTATTGAAATTGAAAGCCCTATGAAGGAAAACAAAACAGAAAACAAAACAAAAAACAAAACAAACAAAACCCCTATGGATGGGATTAATAGCAGATTAAACACAATCAAAGAAAGAATTAGTGAGATGGAAGTCAGAATTAGGAAAATTATCCAGAAAACCGCACACAGAGAGAAAAATCTTCAAAGTATTGAGAGGAATATAATTGTCAATGTATAATTCTACACTGGCTAAATTATCATTCAAGAATTGGTGTGAAATAAGACATTACAAAGGCTGAAGGAATTTGTCACTATTGGACATTCATTTAAAAAAAAAAATTGTCTAAAGTATGTATTTCCAGGAAGAAGAAATTCAACCCAGAAGGAAAGAATGACATGTAAGAAGAAATAGTGGGGGTGGCCGGTTAACTCAGTTGTTCAGAGCATTGTGCTCTTAACAACAAGGTTGCCGGTTCGATCCCCACATGGGCCAGTGTGAGCTGCACCCTCCACAATTAGATTGAAACAACTACTTGCCTTGGAGCTGATGGGTCCTGGAAAAACACCCTTAAAATAAATAAAAGTTAAAAAAAAGAAGAAGAAATAGTGAGTAAAGAAACTGATTAACATGTGGCTAAATCTAAACAAGCATTCACTGTGTGATAGTGATAGCAATAAGACTAATTAATTTGGAGGTCAAACACAACATGAGCAAAAACCTGTGATGAGGAGTGATCACAGTTAAAGTATTCTAAAGTCTTACTATTACATGGAAGGTAGGATGTTAATGACGTCTAGCCTTTGTTAATTGTGCATGTTGAAAATTTAAGTGTATTTATGAAAATGATTGACAGAGAATGCATCACTTCCAAACCAATGGAAGTTGAGGAAAAGGGGAATAAGGAAAACTTGGTGAATTGAACAGAGGGCAGAAAAGGAGAAAAGAGAAGCATAGAGCAAAAGACAGACAACACAAAATAAGATGGTAAAAATAATTTAAAACATATCATTAGCCATAATAAACACACCATTAAAGGTTAAAAATTGTAAGATTTATTTTTTTTTAAATCTAGCTACATATATTACCTACCAGAAGCACACCGAAGTATATAACACATAAAAGGAAAATAATGGGGGAATACATATATATATATATATATATATATATATATATATATATATATATATATTTGATATAAAAAAGTGGTGTGGCTATATTAATTTTTGGAAAGAATAAAATTAAGGCAAAAAGAATTGTGAGGGATCAAGAGTGGTACCATATAATGATAACAGAAAAAGTTTGTCAGGAAGCTATAATAATCCTAAACCTGTTAGTATTTAAAAACAAGTCCCCAAATAGGCAAAATTTCATGGAGAGATTGCTAAAGCCACTGTCAAGCAGATGGAAAATTAGAAAGGGCACAGAATATTTGAATAATACAATTAACAAGCTATCAATGGAATATGTACATCCTTGCATCCAATAATTGCTGTTGAACAGATAGGACAGCTTTACAAAAATAAGACCATGCATATGGCCACAAAGAAAAGTCTTCACAGAATCCCCAAAAGCCAGCACTGAGCAGACCATCTCCTCTGACCATGATGCAATAAAATAGGAAATCAGTATTTAGGGTTAGTCCTCCCTCCAAGAGTATACATTTGAAAATTTAAATAAGTATATTTTTCAGTAATTCCCAAGCCAAAAAAATATATTGATGTTAGAAAATCAGAACGAGATGAAATTAAAGATACTACTCATCAAAACTTAAGGGATGGGACTAAAGTGGCACTTGGTAATTTACAGCTTTAGATGCTCATTGGCAGAAAAGAGAGAGACTAGAAGGAGAGTCAAGTGTGTGTTTTCAAGAAATTAGAAAAGGAATCATAACAAAATAAAAAGAAAAGCACAGAAAAATAAACAGAACACAATAAAATAGAGATGATTAACAAAATGAGAAGCTGATTCTTTAGAAATAGATTTCTATTCCTAGAAAAAGAAAATTTAACAAGTCAAACTCAGGATGAGATAGGACCTACACACACTGATAGATACTAACAACTAGAAGCAATAAAAAATTTACCCGTGCTCGCTTCAGCAGCACATATACTAAAAATTGGAACGATACAGAGAAGATTAGCATGGCCCCTGCGCAAGGATGACACGCAAATTCGTGAAGCGTTCCATATTTTTCAACAAAAAAAACCTCATAGACACAGACAATAGTTTAGTGGTTACCAAAGGGTAAGGGGAGTGGGGGGTGGGAGATGAGGGTAAGGGGGATCAAATATATGGTGATGGAAGGAGAACTGACTCTGGGTGGTGAACACACAATGTAATTTATAGATGATGTGATACAGAATTGTACACCTGAAATCTATGTAATTTTGCTGACAATTGTCACCCCAATAAATTAAAATAATAAATAAATAAATTAAAAAAAATTTACCCACATGAGAGACCCCTGATCCAGACTTTATAGTCAACTGAGCACCCAGGATTCCTGCCTCATGCCAAGTGCTCTGGAGTTGGGAAGAGGGTCTGATCTGAAGAGAGGAAGCTGGGTGTGAACAGCTTACAAATGCAGGTGGAAGCTTTGATTTGTGCATTGAGCACCCACTGTGCACCAGGCACTCCCTGTCTCAGGGCCTCGGACATCCGTGAACCAGGCAAAGCACAGGGAGCCTACCTTCTGCTGGGGAAGACAGAGACTGAACAATGAACAACTAACAGGTGAATTACAGTGGGTTACAAGACAGTATGTGCTGTGAAAGAAAGAGAAGTAGGTCAGAGTGTGGGGTGGAGGCCCATGGGGTGGGGGGTGGGGGGCACTTGGGGAAAGACTGTAGACTGGGGGAAGGGGAAGCGCAGGTGGGGAGGGCCTGACAGGGAGAACCACACACCTCCCACGAGTTGTCATGGAAACCAAGGGGAGTGAGGGTTCAAGGGGAATCAGGTGAGACAGGAGAGAAAGCATAAGGCTGACTGGGGCCAGGTCACTGTGGCTGAGGCGGGTGGGAGGGGAGGAGAGGGAGGGCCATGGGTGAGGAAGTGGGCCCCAGAGGTGTAGCAAGGTGTGATGCAGAAGGGGGACACATCTGAGCTCAACTGAGGCAAATGACTCTGCCAGGAGTCCACCAGGAGGGCCAGGCCTTGGATCCAGTGAGGGTATGGGGCAGCAAGGGCGGCCGAGTGAATGCTGGACCTTTGCTGCGCCTGTGGGTCTGGGGCAGCTGTGGGGTGGTGGGCTGGGGTATCCAGGCCTGGGTTTGCCCTGTACCAGGCACTGTTGTGTGTTTTGCCCACATGAACTCCCCCAGGCCCCATGAAGCCTGTTTGTGTCTGCATCCATGTGGTGGGAGAATACGGAGAGCAAGCGTGGTTGGTGAGAAGGATGGATCTTTCTGGAATCCTGGTCCTGATGGAAGGAGTGAGACCATGGGGCCTGGTAAACCCTCATCTTCAAGGACAGACTCGAGAGCAGAGGGAGCAGGGCTGGGCCGGGGAGGCAGGCAGGGGCAGGCAAAGGGTTCTGTGCCTGGGAGGTGGCTTCTGGGGGACCTACTGAGGGAGCGGTGGCCAGGGGCTGCTCAGGGCACATGGGGGAGGTGAGGAGGAGGCCGGGGTCTTTATTCTCCACAAAATAAAGTGCACAGACGCCCTGCCCCTTGGCTTCCGCCTCTAAATCCACCACGTTGCAGGGACGGAGGCCGTAATGTGGGTACGGTGCTTCTGGGAGTGTTATTTTTGCTGCTGCCGAGGTGGTGGTGCCGGGGGAGTGTGCAGCTCGGATTCCTTCATTATGAGCCCATCTTATGTGCCAGGCTCTCTGTGGAACCCAGCGCTGAGCCCAGCTGAGCCTGGAGACACGAGTGTGTTGGTTGCTTATCAGCAAAGATGTGAGGTTTTCTCCCGAGAGAGAGGCTGGACAGCCACGCAGGGCTAGAGTGGGGAGGCCTGGGCGGGCTGAAGGGCCCCATGAGGTCCAGGCTGGGTGGGCAGGCAGGCGGGTGGCCATCCATGCCCTGGGCAGCTTTGCAGGGAGGTCCGGGTGTGGAGAGGTGCAGCCTCCTCCCTGCTGCTCCCTCAGAGTCAAGGACTCTGGTGAGAATGTCCACAGCCTGGCAGCGGTCCCAGGGGGGTGAAGGGCTGGAGACAGAGAGTAAACGCAGGTGGAGGTGGTGATGGGAGGGGGGGCAGGGCAGCTGTGGTTGACTTGGGGAAGGGAGGAAGCAGGGAAGGGGCAGGAAGATGGTGGAGACACTGAGGGCGGGAAGCACGTTTCCTCTCCAGGGCTGGGCCAGGAAATCCAACCCTCGTGCTTCCCAAGGTGCTTCCTGCTGATAAATGGGTTTCCAACAGCCCCTTCCTGCTCCCCCCTTTCCCCACCCCTCCCATCCTGTCACAGCCCCCAGGGGACCCTCAGCTCCCTCACTCATGCCAAGCCAGTGGCCTTGGGAAGAGCCTAGACAGGGGTGGGAGGCCTGGGCATCAGGCCACACTTCCCGGCAGGGAGGGTCCACCCGGCTTGGGGAGAAAGCAGGACGAGGCCCACAGACAGCGCTGGACATTCGGCTCTGAGTGGTCAGTGGGGTCCTGGGATGCAGAGATTTTTCCTAAAGGGGTGGTGGTGGGGGGGGGGAGGAGAGCACCAGGCACCCTTAGGGGTCAGAGCAGGTCCTTGGGAAGGGGGCCTGGCTCTGGGGTGGAGGCACAGGGATGTGTATGCGGGCGGTTGTGGTGACCAGGTGGGATCAAGGCGGCTGTGGGGAGTGAGCTGTTCGACACTGTCCCCCATGGGGCTAGGGTGTTTCTAGGTTGCCTTGGGAAAGGGTGGAGAGGTTTATGTGGGTTCATTCAAGTTTATTCCTGGGAGGCTCAGGAATCCGGGGTTGTTGTTGCAGGGGGGCTGGGGTGGGGGGAAGCTGGGGTCAGCAGCTTTCCACCAGGCTCCAGAGGGTGTCCCTGTGCTGAGCTGTTCCCTGAAGGTTGCCAAGTGTGTCCTCGGGGAGGGTGAGCAGCTCTGCTAGGAGGGCCAGGGCCTGTTTTTCTGGGGGGAGTCAAGGCACGTTGGGAGAGTTCTGTGGGAGTCAGAGACTGTTTCTCCAGAGATCAGGGATATTGCGATGTTTTGTGGCTGCTTTGCTCTCAGGAGTCTTGGGAGCACTGTTTTCGCAGCACTGGGGTAGTTCTGGGAGGCTCACCAGGGTTGGGGGCGCCTGGCACGCTCCATTGGGGTGGTGGTGCCTGAGCTAGTTTCTTCACTGCGCTCCCCTGTCCTCCGCCCACTCATCACCCCCTCCCGCGTTGCCACGACAACGCATAAAACTAAAATTCACTTCCCCGTCGCAGGTGGAGACTAGTAGCGCCCCCTCCTCTAAGCCCTTCCTCATAGGTCGCGCCCCCATCCTGTCGTCGCTAAGGTGACGAGGAGGGGGCTACAGGCGTTGGATCTAGGCGGACCTGGGAGCCTGGAGAAGGGGGACAGGGAGAGGCGGGCCTCAGTGTCCGGAGCGAACTCCCCAAACTCGGCTAGGGGTGGGGGCGCCGCACTGAGCATTGTTCGGCGTGGTGGGGCTCATTGTCTCTAGCAGTGGGCGGGCACCAGCCCCAACCTCGCCCGAGGTCTCCACCGTCCTAACCCAGGACTGGGGCAGGATCGGTCCCTTCACGTCCCCCGGGCCTCGAGTGGGGTGGGGCAGGGTGGGGAGGTCGGCAGAGTGGGACAGAGGCCGCCACCCCCGGAAACTCATTCTGGTTTTCTCTCCCCTTCCTGCCCTACCTCTGATCCTCGTGCCCGACGCGGCCCCCACCCCAGCTCGGGGACTCTCCTCGCCTCCTCTTCCCCGGTGGTCCGCGGAGGCTCGCTGCTCAGCCATCCCCCAAAGCAAGGCCTAGGGCTCCCCCCGCCCCCGGTACACCCTCCCGCACCAACCCTCCTACCTGACCCCAGGACCCTGCATCGTCCCCCGCCCCCGGTACAGCCCGGGGCCACCCCCGCTTCTCTCCCGCCGCAGCCCCTCCCCCTTCCCCGCCCCCGGGAAGGCCCCCTCCCCCTTCCCCCGCCCCCGGGGAAGGCAGGCGCCGCGCCGCGCCGGGGCCCATGCAGCTGAGCCGCGTCGCCGCCGCCGCTCCTGCGGAGCCCTCGGCGCCGCTGTCCCCCGCGCCGGCCCCGGCCCCAGCCCCCCCCGGCCCCCTCCCGCACAGCGCGGCCGACGGGGCTCCGGCGGGGGGCAAGGGGGGGCCGGGGAGCCGCGCGGAATCCCCGTGCGCCCCGCTCCGGGCCGCGAGCAGCCCGGGCCCCGGCCCCTGCGTGGGGATGGACGGCCCCGGGGCCAGCGCCGTGGTCGTGCGCGTCGGCATCCCGGACCTTCAGCAGACGGTGAGCCCCGCCGCCCCGGTCACCGCAGCTCCCCCGCCCTCCTCGCCCAGCCCCCCACCGGCGTGCTCCGAGCGGGGCGCGGGAGATCCCGGGCCAGCGGCTACTTACCCCTCCCCCGCCACCTCCGCCGGGACCCTCCCCATCTCCCGCCGGGGGCGGGGTCCGGGGAAGCACCGCCCTCGGAGGCGGGGCCTCGCCCGCTGGACGCAGAGGAGCGGGGTCCGTGGCGTGGGCTCGAGCCCGGGGCTCCCGAGCCCTGGCTCCTGAGCCCGGGGCTTCCGCGGGGACCCCGGGACTTGATGCCCTGCGCGTTGCCGGGCAGGGCCGGTCGGCGCTCATGAGCCCGCTCCGCCGCAGAAGTGCCTGCGCCTGGACCCGGCCGCGCCCGTGTGGGCCGCCAAGCAGCGCGTGCTCTGCGCCCTCAACCACAGCCTCCAGGACGCGCTCAACTACGGGCTCTTCCAGCCGCCCTCCCGGGGCCGCGCTGGCAAGTTCCTGGACGAGGAGCGGCTCCTGCAGGATTACCCGCCGAACCTGGACACGCCCCTGCCCTACCTGGAGGTGAGCCGCGGCCGGGGCGGAAGGAGAACGCGCAGGGCGCGACCAGCCGAGCTCCGTGACTTGAGCGGTGAAGGGCACGGACACGGACACGAGGAGTTAGTGCAGAAGCGGTGGGGGGTTGTGTGCCGGCCCGGTGTGCAGGGCCTGCAGTCAGCAGCAGGTGCGGTGGGAGCCCTGAGCTTGGTCCTGCAGGGGGTGTGAGCGGAGCGCCCAGAGCAGCATGAGGAGTAAGCAGCACGGTATCTGTGTGCTCGTCGGCCCCCTCCCCGGCGGGGAGTCTGTCAAGGCAGACCAAAGCTGTCTTTCATCATTTGCTCGCCCATTTATGTAGCCTTGGAATGCTGGGTTAGGCTTGGGGACAGAGTCGTGGCAGGGGATGGCAAACGCGTTGAGCAGTGGAATAAGCACATGGCAGCTTAGCTCAAAGTCGGCCTCTGTAGTGGGACAAGAACGTGGGGTCAGTCCTTCCTGAGAAGGGTGTATGGGAAGGTAAGGCCTGGAACCAGGTCTTGGAAAAGGAGTGGGGTTTTCCAGGGAGTCCTGGAGACAGGAAGGGGACAGACAGGCCATTGCAAGCCCCGGACTGCTAGGGGTGTATCACCTCGAGCTTGGTGTTGCTCTGTGTCCATGGCAGTGTGTGTGGGATTTGTGGGGGGCTCAGGGAGTGCCTCTGTAATTGGGGGTGGGTGAGCAGTGGGGCCTGAGCTGCGGGAAGAGGCTAGTTCAGTGCACTCGCTCACTCAGCCCAGGGGGGTGCTTTTTCCCCGCCTTTTCTTTGCCTGAGCAGTTTCGATACAAGAGGCGAGTTTACGCCCAGAACCTGATCGATGATAAGCAGTTTGCAAAGCTTCACACTAAGGTAAGGAGGTAGCCACAGGGAGGGGACCCTAGAAGTTTCTTCCTGCCTGGCGGCCCACATTCCCCCACCTCAACCGTGACTGGCTTTTGTGATGTCAAAACTGTCCTTTGAAAGCTCCTTTTTGAGGCACTGCCTCTGCTCCCAGAACCCCCCCACCCCAGCTAGGGGCTGACCACAGCCCCTTCAACTTTGGCTCGGCCTGTTTTCTCTGTTGTCAGAGGCCCAGAGTGGGTGTTGGGGGTGGCTGGAGGGCTGGGTGCCGACTCGGCACCGTGGCCGTGGGGTGGGTGGTCTGGTGATGGGTTCCAGTCAGATGAGACTCTTGCTGACCTCTCTGGTGGGCTTCGTGGGTGGGGGGGGGGTCTGAGAGCATATCTTGGTGGGAGACAAGTGAACAGGTACATGATGTGGTCACTGGAGGAGCTGGGCAGGGGTGGGGAGAGCAAGGAGCCCTCACTTGGTGATCACCCGCGCTGGGCACTTAGAATTAGGCATCTCATCAGTTTTCTCCTGGGAGGGACTGTTTTTATCCCATTTTGTAGACACTGAGTCCCAGAGAAGTTAAGTGACTTGCTCACAGCTGTGCAGCCAGGAAAGCTGGAGCTGGACCCACATCTGTCTAACTCTGGGGCTCTGTGCCCAGGCACATGTGTGGGGTGACTGCAGGGCACCATTGTTAGGTGGGACTGACCCCAAATGCTCTCTGGGGAGCACCTTGCTGCCTTTTCGGAACGTAGGAGGGGCAGGGTGGGTGCTACGATCCCTCCCCACAGGTGGACTCCCTGAGCTCCCCCCTCAGGCTCCTGTGGACCAGTGGACATTTGCTTGCTGGACATTTCTCTGGAGTCTAGGAGAGGGTTCCGAACACTGTCACCCCTGTGCCCCAGTGACCCCTCTGTGACCTTGGATCCTCCATGCCAGACTTCTCTGCTGCCCCAGAGCACTGGTGGTCAGCAGACACGACTGTGGCTGGGCAGAGACTTGTGGAAAGTTTCCTCTCTCCCTCCACTTGCCCTGGTGTGACCCTGTCACCCTGGGTTCCTCCCATGGTTACCCCTCCTCCAAAGCTGTCCTCAGTGACCTACAGGACACTGGTGACTCTTGACCTTCAGTGAATCTCCCTTGTTTTTCGGATGAGTTTTACTCCTTACCAAGCCCTGTGTTTCTGCTGCCTGGGCTCCAGCTGGCCCCTATCATCATACTGCCTACCCTGGGTCCGGCTGATGTCCCCTCAGTGGTCAGCCCTTCCTCCTGCTTCATCATCCTCACCCACCTGAGGAGGCCACGTCCTGTGGAGTGGTTCCCGTGGTGCCCTCTCCTGTCCCTGGTGTGCTCTGAGTGTTTCTAGAAGGCCTGGGGACTCTGGCATCTGTAGCACCAGCAGGGGCTCAGTGAGGCTTTGCTGAGTCAATTAATGCATACGGGGCAGTTAAAGTCATGTCACAGATGGGGTCAGCTAGGGGTGGAGAAGGGCCCCTGGAGTGGGGGTCTGCCATGGGGTGAGCTCGTGAGGAAGATGGGCCAGAGAAGGAACAGGCCATCTTGGGAGTGATGAGGATGCAGGGCAAGTTGGGGCAGGGAGAGAAGCTGGGGCAGCAGATGCCCCAGAGGTGGCCCGGGGCTGGTGGAAGGTAGGTGACGGTCAGATGACAGTGGCTGTGATGTTGGCTGACCAGTGTGGCCTGGTGTTCTAGGCGACCCTGAAAAAGTTCATGGACTACGTCCAGCTGCACAGCACGGACAAGGTGGCCCGCCTGCTGGACAAGGGGCTGGACCCCAACTTCCACGATCCTGACTCAGGAGGTGAGCAGCACAGCAGGGAGGGGCGTGGCGCTGGAGTGACTGGGTTGTAACCTTCCTCTGTCCCTGAACCCAGAGTGTCCTCTGAGCCTCGCGGCCCAGCTGGACAATGCAGCCGACCTGCTGAAGGCGCTGAGGAACGGTGGCGCTCACCTGGACTTCCGCACTCGTGATGGGCTCACCGCTGTGCACTGTGCCACACGCCAGCGTAACGCGGCAGCTTTGACGGTCAGTCCAGTGTGGGGGTCCAGGCCTGGAGGGGCACGTGGCCCAGGATGGGGAAGCCAGACCCAGCACGGACAGACACTGAGCTCCTAACCCTCAGACCCTGCTGGACCTGGGCGCTTCCCCTGACTATAAGGACAGCCGCGGCCTGACGCCCTTGTACCACAGCACCCTGGGGGGCGGGGACGCCCTCTGCTGTGAGCTTCTCCTGCACGACCATGCCCAGCTGGGGACCACTGATGAGAATGGCTGGCAGGAGATCCACCAGGTGGGCAGGGGTCATGAGGTGGGGAGTCCCGCCTCTGTGTGGGGGAGAGGTTGGGCTTGTCCAGGGACCCAGCAGCCTTGCCCCTCCCCCAGGCCTGCCGCTTCGGACACGTGCAACACCTGGAGCACCTGCTGTTCTACGGGGCCGACATGGGGGCTCAGAACGCCTCAGGGAACACAGCCCTGCACATCTGCGCTCTCTACAACCAGGTGTGTGCACGCGTGCACGTGCATGCCTGAGCCTGTCACTCCATGAGTGTATGTCCTGTGTCCTGCAGTGAGCTATGGCCTTGTAAGCATCTGTGTGCACGTCTGTTCCCTGAACACACGTGTGTTCTAAACAGCCAGGTGTGAACTGTGTGCATCTGGCCAGGTAGGACCTGCACGTGTGCGCCTGAGCAGCTCATCCTGTGCTGTGCACCTGTGGGTGTGCATGTGCTGTAACATCCTGACCCCCACTCCAACCCTTCCCACAGGAGAGCTGTGCTCGTGTCCTGCTTTTCCGTGGAGCCAACAAAGATGTCCGCAATTACAACAGCCAGACGGCCTTCCAGGTACAGGAGTGGCTTACAGGAGCGACAGCTGCTCCAGGGGCATCTGTCTGTCTGTCTCTGTGTGACTTGTTTTGCGGACCTGAGGCGATAAGGAAACTCATGCTAGGGTCTCCCCAGGGTGAGGTGGGGGACGGGTAGGCCAGTAGAGGTGGGCTCCCGGTGGTGTTCATTGAGGATAGTGAACTCAATCACTTCTAGGGAGAGAGAGGGCCTGCCCGGAGGGCTCTGGGGCCAGAGGAGAATAGGTATGGGCCTGACCTTCCACAGACAGGTGGGGTCCAGAGGCTGAACGGGGTGAGAGGGGTGGTCCCAGCCCCTGACTTAATTAGGTGATGTTTCTGAGCCTTTTCTCTGGGTGGGTTTGGTTCTCGGCACTGGCTTGACAAAGTGGACGGGTGTCCATGTGGCCTGGAGTTTGCAGGAGGAGTTGGAGACCAGGCCATGGGGACTTTGGGACCAAGGAGGGAACTGGGACTCTGTGCTCAGTGGCAGCGAGGGCCTTGGAGGCCTCTGAGGAGATGTGCGGAGTGCAGGCCAGGCCACTGTGGAGGCGGCAGTGGAGGCCTGTCTGGAAGGGCCCTTTGGAAAACTAGACGCAGGGGCTCGGGAAGGGGAGAGGGACAGTGAAGGCACAAGACAGCGCGGGGCCATGGCTGAGACAGGAGAGATGCTGTGTGTGGAGGGGCCGCTGACAGAACAAGCCGGCTGACCCGTGCTGGGCCCGGCGTGTGCAGGACTGTCTCGGTTTTAGCTCTGAGAGTCTCATCTCCCAGGATACTCCTCAGTCCCGGGCATACGGGGCTGGCAGGTTAGACAGGGGCTTGGGTCTGAGCCTGGGCCGCCAACCATGCATGGTAGACCCCACACAGGAGCCCGAGAAGGAGCTGCCAGGGGCCGAGGGGGCGGTGAGTTTGCTGCAGCTGAGCCTCCCTCCCGGCCCCCACCGCAGGTGGCCATCATCGCCGGGAACTTTGAGCTGGCGGAGGTCATCAAGACCCACAAAGACTCGGACGTTGGTGAGTTCCGCCCACTCCAGGTCTCTGCTGACTGTGGGTTTGTGGGGGTTGTCAGGGGCCCGACAGGTATAGGGCTTCAGGGGAGATGTTATGAGGCAGCCCTTGTGTCCTGAGCCTCTTTCTCCAGCTCTCGCTGCTAGCTGTGCTTGGATCTGTCAGTGGCCTGTCATGGACCCTACAGATATGGGACGTGTTGAGGGAAGAGCCTGTGTAGAGTGGACAAAGTGTCAGGTCAAGGTCAAGGGCATGGTTAGGTTAGGGCTGTTGGTTGGGGCCAGTGCTGGGTTTAGGGATCAACTGAGGTTGGCAGGGGGCTGAAGTTAGGCTCCAGGTTTGTTTTCCCGTTAGGTCACGCAAAGGGTCGGCAGGGGCAGTGGATCTCAGCCACTGACCTTCAGCGTTTTGCTCCAGCCTGGAACAAGAACTAGTTTATGGGGCCCATAGCGTGCCTCGGTCAGACGAGAGTATGTCAGGACAACACGGTTGTGGGGTGCATATGGGAACAGGCCACTGCTGTCCTCAGGACCAGGGGCTCGGAGCTCTCGTGTGTGGTCCCAGAAGGAAAACCAGGACATGTCGTCTAGTCTCAACTCCCAGGCAGGCAGGAAGATGGACACAGCTGTCACCTGTAGCCTCAAGGAGGTCCCCACCTAATCCCATGTCACTGGTGGGTGTGGGGTGTCTGGGGCTGCAGGAGTGGATGGGCCTCCCCTTCTGGAAAGAGTACTTTCTGGCCCTAGGCCCGCCCTCCAGCCACCTGGCCACACGGGCTCCCTTCTCAGCACCCTCTGTGTCCTGGTTGGCCCAGGTGTTTCTGCCCATGGCTCTCTCTGGAACAAGAGTCCCAGGCTCCCCTTTCTGTCATGAGTGCGGAATCTCCCACTTAAGAAAACTTAAAATGAGCGTGAGCAGCAAGCAGCGAGGGGTGGTCTCAGGTTAGGGTCCGTCTTACTCTGACGTGAGGGTACTGTTGGGGCGGGGGTTGGATTTTGGACGGGGGTTGAGATTAAGGTCAAGTTCGTGTTTGAGGACCTTCCTCTATAGAGTCTCCCTGAGCAGACCTCCCTCTGGTAAGACTGGGATCTGGGCCCCTGATGCCCCAAGCAGGGTCAGGGCACCCTGATCACAGATGGAGCATCTGAGGGCGTGAGCAGTTCCTGGAGCTGGCGCTGAGTGAATGAGTGAGCTGATGACGTGGTGTAGGGTTGGGGCCCTGGTTGGGCTGGGAGAGAGCTCTGATGAGGTTTGAGCTTGACTTGGTGGCAAGAGACAGAGTGAGGGCTCCATTCTGCTCAGACTGGGTTGTGCTTGGAGGTGGTCGTCAGCCAGGGGAACCCAGGCTTGTGGACGTGCAGGGCTCTCTTCTCTGCTGTGGTCGTCTATCCGTGGGAAAGTTTAGGGCCTCAGTTTCTCTTAAATAAAACATGGTCTTTTGCGTTATTTGCATCCGCTTCTCACCCCTGGCCTGGTGAGGGATTTGGTTCTGTGGGTCTGGCAGGTGGCCTTGGTCCAGCCGATTGCAGGACCAATTGTTTGTGACCCAGACTGAGAGGCAGGAAGGCCTCAGCTGCCTCTCATCTTGTGATGTGGACAGGTGCTCAGGGTGTACTCACCTGGTGGGGGTTGGGCAGACGGTGGCTGAGCCAAGGTCCCACTGTGGTCACTACTCTGCTGGCCGTGCACCTCACCTGCTCAGGTGTCACATATGCTCAGGTGATCTAGCCTGAGCTACATGGTAATGTGTTTATGAGTAATTCCTGTATGTCCTGTTATCTTAATTCACCCTCTCAGCAACCCCCCCCGAGTGACTGTTAGTCCATGTTTACAGAGGAGGAAACTGAGGCACGCGGGGGGTTAATGGCAGAGCCTATCCTCAGACCTAGGCCATCCAGGGGTCTGCCCTTGTCATCCCCACCCCCTGGCACTCACTCCAAAGACTCCCTCAGTGACAGACACAGATTGCCATGTCCCACCTCAGCTTGAGGACCCTGGGTGGGACCTGCACACAGGAGGAGCTGGGGGGAGCCTCTGCCCATCCACCCTCCTTTCTCTTCCTCACGGGAGGAGCCCACCTGGAGGGGTCTGATAGGCTGGGACCTGTCACCCTCAGGGACAAGACACCCTGAAGCCCCCTGACAGCCCCACTTGCACCCTCTAGAGTGATAGGCCTGAAGCAGGGCCCCTGGTGTCTCTGCTCTCTCACCTGTCGCCTTGGGCCACATCGGGTCCCCCCTCCCTGACACACACTTTCAAGCACATGTTCTGTCCCTCAGTACACTAGGGATGTTAATGTCATTTGAGTCACACAGGGATTGCGTTACCGTGGGACTCAGCAGGTCAGGAGCCTGGGTTCTGCGTTTGCACCGAGCCCCAGCACCTGGGGAGCCCCAGCACGCTGGCCAGCGGCCCACGTTCCACCTAACAGGCATCTAGAACAGGGCTTGGCAAACAGCCGCGGCCACGTCCAGCCTACAGCCAGCTTTTTCTGTTTTCAGTTGAGACTTTAAAATTGAGGATCTAAATTTCATGTGAAATGGAATTCATATAATATAAAATTAACTATTTTAAATTGACTGATTCAGTGGTATTTAGTACATTCACAATGTTGTGCAGCCAACTCTATTGGATTCCAAAACGTTTTCGTCCCCCGAGAAGGAAGGCCTGTGCACATTCTCTGTGCCACATTTCCTGTGTCAGCCCATCAGCCATTCACGTGCTTTCTGTCTGTGCGTTCCCCGAGCCCCGATACTTCATACAAATAGAATCACACACTATGTGGCCCTTAGTGTCTGGCTTCACTCACTCAGCTCACTCCAAGCTTTGTCCAGATTGCAGGATATGTCACTGCGTCATTTTTTTTGCGGCTGAATAGTATTCTGTTGTTTGTATACGTGACATTTTCTTTGTGCACCCATCCTTTGATGGGCACTTGGGTTGTTTCTACCTTCTGGCCGTTGTTTCTGCTATGAACATATGTGAAATGTATTTGTTTTGAATACCTGTTTTCAATTATTTTGGGTATATACTTAGTATTGGAATTGCTGGGTCACATCATAATTCTATTTTTAACTTTTTGAGGAACTGCCAAACTGTTTCCCACCATTTTATGTTCCCACCAGTGGTGTATGAGGGTTCCAAATTCTTCAAATCCTCACCAACACTTGTTCTTATCAGTTTTTAAAAAACTAGAGCTATTGCAGTCAGTGTGCGCTGGGATCTGATCGGGGTTCCGACTCCCATCTCCCTGGTGACTGATGACGTGAGCATCTGATCATGTGCTTGTTGGCCACTCAGATGTCTGGAGAAATGTCACGTCCTTTGCTCATGTTGTAATCACTCATGGAATGAGTTAGGAGTGTTCCTTCCTCTTCAGTATTTTGAAAGAGTTTGAGAAGGACTGGTGTTAATTCTGTTTTAAATGTTTGGTAGAATTCATCAATAATGTGCTAGGATGCTGGACTTTGTTGGGGGATTTGTGATTACTGACCCAGTCTCTTTGCTTGGTGTAGGTCTGTTTAGATTTTCTATTTTCTTTTTGAGTGAGTTTTGGAAATTTGTCCGTCTCATCTAGCTTATCTGATTTGTTCGCATATGATTGTTCATAGTATTCTCTCATGTTCCTTTTTAATTCTGTAAGATTGGTAGTAACATCCCACATTTCATTTCTAATTTTAGTTATTTGTGTCCATCTTTTTTTTCTTAATCTATCTAGAGGTTTGTCAATTTTGGTGATATTTTCAAAGAAACAATTTTGGTTTCATTGATTCTCCCTGTATTTCTATTCTCTATTTTTTTTAAATCTCTGTCTAACCTTTATTATTTCCTTGCTTCTGCTAGCTTTGTGTTTGGTTTGCTTCTCTTTGTGTAGTTCCGTAAGATGTGTAATTAGGATATTGATTTGAGACCTCTATCCTTTTTAAACATAGGTGTTTATAGCTATAAATTTCCCTCTTAGTACTGCTTTGGCTGCACCTCATAAGTTTTGGTGTTTGGTTTTGTTCTCATTTTCTCAAAGTGTTTTCTAATTTTCCTTGTGATTTCTATTTTGACATATTGGTTGTATAGGAGTGTGTTGTTTAATTTTTCACATATTTGTGAATTTTCCATTTTTATTCTGTACTTGATTTCTAGTTTCATTCTACTGTGATTGGAGAAGTTCCTTTATATGATTTCAGTCTCTTACAATTTATTAAGACTTGTTTTTTGGTGTAGCATATGGTCTATCCTGGAAAATGTTCCCTGTGCACTTGAGGAGAACATGTATTCTGCTACTGTTTGCGGAGTGTCTTCTCCCTCCCTCTCTGTCTCTTAGGTCTAATGGGTTCAAGTCCTTCCTTGTCCGTACTGATCTTGTCTCTAGATGTTCTGTCCATTATTGAAAGTTGGGTGTTGAAGTCTTAAGTATTATTATAGAACTGTCTATTCCTCTAAATGTGTCAATGTTTGTTTCATATTTTTGTTTGATACTCTGTTTGATGCATGCATGTTAATAATTGTTAATTTATTTATGAATTGACACTTTTATCAATATATAATGTCCTTCTCTGTCTCTTGTAACACTTTTTGTCTTTAAGTCTATTTGTCTGATATTAATATAGCTACTTAGCTCTCTTCTGGTTGCTGTTTACATGAAATATCTTTCTTTATCCTTTTATTTTTAACCTATTTGTGTCTTTGGATCATAAGTGATTCTTTTGTAAATAGTATATAGTTGGATCGTGTTTTTAAATAAAGTTTTATTGGAACCCAGCCACACGCTTTGCTTATATATCGTTTGTGGCCCTTTTTGTGCTACAGCGGCAGTGGTGAGTCCTTGCAGCAGAGACTACATGGCTTACAAAGCCTGAAATAGTTACTGATTCTTTCCAGAAGTTTGCCAACCCCTGGTCTAGACAGTCTTTGGCGGTTTCCCCGGTTATGGTCCACTGCAAATGGTCCCGTGCAGCAGTAATCTGGTGACATTTGTCACCATATCTCCCAAATTTGGGGCCTGTTTGTTCTGTCTCCTGAAGCCTGTAAATGGGCATTTCCAGGCGCAGATCTGAGCTTCCCCAGGACCTCAGTGTGGCAGACAGGATGAGTGGCTCTACCCCCGAATCTAGAGTGGAGCCAGTTTGGAATGTGACCTCCAATGCTGGCTTCACTCAGAGGGTGGCCAACTGTCCTGGTTTGTTTGGGACTAAGGCAGATTCTGGGACATAGGATTTTAGTTTTAAACTCTGGAAAGCCCAGGCCAACTGGAACGAGTTGGTCACCCACCTGGCTGCCCAGAGTCTCATCTAATGCCCCCCCCCAGTACCATTCAGGGAAACCCCCACCTACGCAAAACGGCGGCGACTGGCTGGCCCCAGTGGCCTGGCCTCCCCTCGGCCCCTGCAGCGCTCAGCCAGCGACATCAACCTGAAGGGTGAGGTGCAGCCGGCAGCTTCACCTGGGCCGTCGCTGCGAAGCCTCCCCCACCAGCTGCTGCTCCAGCGGCTGCAAGAGGAGAAAGACCGAGACCGGGAACGGGACGGTGACCAAGAGAATGACGTCAGTGGCCCTGCAGCAGGCTGGGGCAGCCAGAGCAAGATCAGGTAGGATGGAAGCCCTGGCCGGGTCCAGGAGGGTAGGGTGCCAGCGCACAAGCCAGGGGGAGCCAACAGGAGAGGCAGGGAGAAGCCGAGGGCTGTCGGATGGGCTGAGGCTTGGGGTGGGGGGACTCCCAGGCCCCCAAACTGACCTCCCTGAGTGGAGAAGGGAAGAAGGTGACGTCCTGTGGGCCAGGACAGGCTCCCCCACGTTGATCTCTGGTTGGAACTGGACTTGTTCTGAGGACAGTGGGCAGCTGAGGGAGCTTGTTGGGAGGAGAGGGTCGGTCAGACCCCTGGTTTAGAAAGGTTCCTGTGGTGCCAGGGAGGAGGGTGAGAGCTGGGCTGAGGCAGGGCTGGGCCACATGTGCATGGCGTTAGGGAATGGTGCCTCCTGTCTGTGAGTGCTTGAACCCTACAGGTGAACCCCAGCACTGTCCTCAAAGGGGTGTCTTGGTCTTCCTCCTGCTCCTCTAGCACTGGACACTGTGGCTCTACTTTACTCCTTACCATGAGTGCTGGGCCCTGACAACCAGGGGCCTGTGAGAGACTTTGCATCCCCAGAACGTAGGGCAGGTTCCTGACCAGAGCGCCCCAGCCTTTGTGGGCTGTGCTGTGGGCGGTGGAAGGGTGGGCACTGGCTCTGCAGACAGGTGGCCGGGTCCAGTGCAGACCTTGCCTCTGCTGACTGGCCTTGAGCAGGTCAGCTAACCACTGTACGCCTGGGGTTCTCATCAGCAACAGGGGACTAATCCCACTGAAGCCGTTTCTTCCGGAACCTGGGCAGGTGAGGGGTCGCTATTGGGACCCCGCCCTCAGCACAGGACAGCCTACCTTGAGGGCTTGAGGGGACGTTTCCTACAGGTTCTCCAGTGCCACACAGAAGATGCCTGGGACACGTAGCATGGGAGTCACACAAACAGCCTGTTTGCATGAGGACAGCTGGGCTGTGTCATCTCATTTAGCCGTGACCCTGTAGGAGGCTGTACTCTGTTAACACCGCTTCACAGATGAGGGTCCTGATGCTCAGGTGGGGTGAGGACTTGTCCAAAGTCACAGGGCGAGGAAGCAGCGTAACTGGGCCCAGGCAGACCTGACTCCCCAACTTTCTAAGCCTGAGTGTTCAGCAGGAGCTTGGAAAAGCCATTCTGTCTTCTGCCATTGCCCTTGCTCCTGCAGCCTTCACATTGCCTCTGCCTTTCCGTGTCTGTGCCCAGACTCCAAGGCTGTCTGTCCTGCCCCAAATCACCTCAATTCTCCCCAAAACTTTTCCATGTCCCTTGGATTTTTCTAAGGGTGGAGCAGTACAGTGGCTAAAAGAACAGACTTTGGGATGTTTTGGTTTTGCAGAGGGCTGCTCCTGAGATGGAGGTGTGTGGATGCCCTGCTTCCATTTGTTTTGGACATTCATTCACTTTTCAGCAAACACAAAACTAAGACCTGGTGTGTGGGGGGCTCGAGCTCACTGCTCTGTGGGGATAGCAGAATTATTTTTTTTTACAAACATTTAGTAGGTTCCTAGCATGTCGGATGTGGTGGAGGCTAACAGCAGTAGGTCCTAAAGGTCTCAGAAAGACATTGTCCGCTGGGGTACAGGGCTGACAGGTGTGCAGTGGTCCAGGTAAGGGGCCTTCCTGTGAGTGGCCAAGAGGGGCTAAGGAAGTTTGGTGCACCTGGCAGGAGAGGGCCTCTGGAGGAGAGGTCACCTTTGGTCCAAGGAGAGAGAGTGGCATTTGAGCTGCGATGGGGGCAGGTGGCCGGCTACGAGGGAGGTGCAGCCCCTAGCGCCCCCTGTTGGCAGAGCCTGGCATGTAGCCTTAGCCCCCCAGGAATGTGTTGGCAGAGTCCCCGCCGGCCATCGTGACAGCAGGGCAGAGAAAGGTGGGTGTGGAGCCCAGAGACAGTCTTGTGACTGGCGGGAGCAGGTGTTGGGGACAGCAGCATGCACAGCCCGGAGACAAGAGGAAGGCACCAAATATGTGACTGATCTGTAGTCTAATTGTCAGTCCCAGAGAGCCTAGCTATTGGCTGAGAACGTGGAGCTGGTCGGCCTAGGTACTAGGGAGCCAGTGCAGGCTTTTGAGCAGGGCAAGGGGGAAGACCGAGGCCTCGGGTCAGGGAGCGGCCTGGGTTAGCTAGTCAGCACGGAGAGGTCATGGACAGCAGGGGCAGGTGTCCAAGGAGGAGAGGACGCAGGTCCCGAAGGGAATTCAGAGGCCCAGCACATGGCAGCAGTCAGGGTGTTTGGAGGCCAAGGCCCGAGCTGGCGGGAACCTTCGCTACGCGGCTTTTCTGATGTCTGAAGCCCACCAGTCGCTGCCCAGCTCGCACCTGGCCGGCCTGACCCTCCCCCTCGCCGTCCTCCTCTCTCCCCGCCTCCCGCACCGCCCTCCCGCACCGCAGTCCCCTCACCGGTGGCCTCGCGGTGTGGGGGCCGCGGCGGAGCGCGGGGGAGGGCCGGCGCCCGCAGAGGGAGGAGCCCGGCCGCGCAGGAGGCGGGGCGCGGGGCGGCCGCGGCATGGAGCGAGCCCGGCGCGCCCGGGAGCGCAGCCCCGCGGCCCCGGAGCCCTGAGCGGGCGCGGCTCGTGCGCTGGCGGAGCGGGCCGGGCGCGGCGGCGCGGCCCATGGAGCGGCCCCGGGCCGGGCCCCCGGCGGGCGGGCGGGCGGCGGGCGGCGGGCAGGCGCTGCGGTGAGGCCGGCGGCGGGGCCGGGCCGCGCGCCATGGAGGCCCCGGCGCCGGCTTCGCGTGCCCGCTGCCCCCCGGCATCGCGTCCGTCACCTACGTGTTCGTCTACAGCCCGAGTGGGCCCGGCGGCCCCGGCGGCCCCGGCCCAGCGCCCGGCCAGGGCCCCGCGGCCCCCGCGCCCCCTGTGCCGCCGCCCCGGGGCCCGAAGCGGAAACTTTACAGCGCCGTCCCCGGCCGCAAGTTCATCGCCGTGAAGGCGCACAGCCCGCAGGGCGAGGGCGAGATCCCGCTGCACCGCGGCGAGGCCGTGAAGGGTGAGGGGGCGCGGGGCCCGGGGCGACCGCGGAGAGGCTGATGCCATTCTGTGGGTCCCTGTCAGTGGGGGCAACCCTGGGAACTCCGAGGCACTGTGGTCATTGGGGGATGCATCTGCCACTGGGGATTCCTTGTGTCACTGTGAAGGGCTCTGTGTCAGGGAGGGGTGTCTGTCTTTATGGGGTTCCTGTCAATCCTCTGTCATTATGAGTTCCCTGTGTCACCATAGTGGTTCCTCTCGTCATTGGGGTGTTTCTGTGTCATGGGGGCTGGTGTCACTGGGGTTCTGTGTGTTTGAAGGACCCTGTCCCATTACAGAGTTTCCTAGAATGAAGGGGTTCCTATGTCACTTCTGGGACTTCATTGGAAAACCTTGTGCTTTGTGGGGACCCTGTGCCAGTGTGGGTGATATCTGTGACAGTTATGTGGGTATCTGTGTATTACCAGGGCTTCTGTCACTGGGGCTTCCTCTGTTCTGGGGGGCTGCTGTGCCTCGACAGCCTCCTCTCATTATGGGGTTCTCTGTCATCACAGGGGTCCTGTCTTTGTGGGTGGGGTGCCCAAGGAAGAAATAGTTGTGAGGGTCAGCTCTCCTTGGTCCATCTTGTGGCCTAATCGCCTGGCCATAGCACAGTGACCCTGAGCTCTTGGCAGTGGCCCCTGGGGTGGGCGACCAAGCAAGGACTGGGTTGGGTTTCAGAGGTGGGAGGAGAGGGGTCACCTGTGAGAGCAGGAGCAGGACGGTGGCCCCTGCCTCTGCTTCCTGTCCCCCCTCGAGTGTGTCCATCTGTGTGTCTCTGTCCCCCACATGCCCATCCTGTGCTGTGCCCATCTGTTCATTTCTCTTCAGTGTGGATCCCCAAATCTTTCCAGGGAAAAAGCCAGGAGGATGAGGGAAAGGAAGGGGAGGGGAGGGAAAAGAATAGAAAGGGGGTGAGGGGGGTGGGCAGAA
Source organism: Rhinolophus ferrumequinum (assembly GCF_004115265.2). Lineage (NCBI taxonomy): Eukaryota > Metazoa > Chordata > Mammalia > Chiroptera > Rhinolophidae > Rhinolophus > Rhinolophus ferrumequinum. The sequence continues at coordinate 114,551 of NC_046293.1, read as the reverse complement.
CCAGAGCCTGAGGTGGTGGTGGGGTCCCCACTGCCCTGACAGCCTGTCTGGCTTCTGTCCCCCAGTGCTCAGCATTGGGGAGGGCGGTTTCTGGGAGGGAACCGTGAAGGGCCGCACAGGCTGGTTCCCGGCCGACTGCGTGGAGGAGGTGCAGATGAGACAGTATGACACGAGGCATGGTGAGTGACCCCACAATCCCTGGGCGGCTCCGTGGGGACACTGCCCTCCCTGCTCCCCTTGGGCTGCCTGGACCTAAAGACACGTGGATATTCAGAGAAAAGACTAGGGTAAACTCAAACACACATTCCAAGCGGCCGCAAACTTGCGTGCATGACACACGGCGCTCACACACCCTGTACATACTTACAGACACTTCACAGCAATGGGGACACGCGTGTATGGACGTGCATCTGTGATCACACACGTGCCTTCCAGTGGCCGTGCCCCCCACATAGTCCTCATAGAAATACCGGGTGCTTGGAGTGTGGGATTCCTGCATGGCTGGCAGACAAGTAAAGAGGTCACTATGAGAAAAGAGGCGTCTTTCCAAAGTGGACAGATTGTCCAAGTGGGCAGTGCAGGGAGGTCTGGGTCAGCCAAGAGGAAATGAGGCCAGTTGGGCCTGGAGGGGCAGGATGGTCTGAGGGCAGCAGGTGGGGATGGCCTTGGCATCCAGGAGGGACCCCTCTGGATGTAGGGATCTGAGGTGATCCTGCCAGTGGAAAGGAGTGGCCAGTCCTTTTAAGGCCACCTGCATGTCTGGGGCACACCCTTGCAATGAACACTCGGGGGTAGGAGGCACCCAAACACACGAGCGTCACTTCTGGCCCAGAATGCTGGTGGGACGAGTGAGCCCCCTCCTGAGTGGTGGTCACCAGTGGCATCTCTGGACCCAGGTTGTGCTGTCTGTCCCTGTGCACAGAGCTTGGGTCCAGGCTCACAGTGTTCCCTTAAGCTGGGTTCAGAGTTTCCTAAAGGGGGCCCACCCCTGTGTGGCCTGGACCCCTGCTGCCCTGTGTGGAGCGTGGAGGACAGGTCCTCCAGATCTGTGGAGTTGGGAGTATGCTCTCTGTTCCCCCAGGTGGGCAGTGAAGGTTCTGATTTGAGAACTGGATGTCTGTAGGGGCACTTGGACCCGAGTCTGAGGCTGGGGAGGGTGGGAGGTAGGTCTGGACTGGAATCAGAGTTTGAGAATAGCAGGTGTTTGTTAGGTGTTTGACATGGGCTGGTCCCCGCCTAGGGAGCCAGGATCACAGAGGTTGCCTCTGCCTAGGGAGGGACAGGCATGCACAGTGGTTACAGCAGACGCGCTTGTATGTGGTGGTCATGGAGGCGTGCGAACGTGAGCTCTGGGCTGCCCAAGGAGGCAGAGAGGGCTTCAAAGCAGAGGCGTCTGACCTGAGCCGGGGCGGGTTACTAGGAGCCCTCCAGCGCCCAGTACCCGGCTGGGGGCATAGCCATTTGCTGGGGTGTGACTGTTTTCTCTCTGTGTGCCCAGCTGGCCAGGCACCTGGTGTGGTTTTAAGCGCTTTACATGTCGGAATGCACTTCCCCCAGCAGGTCTGGCAGGGATTGATGCTGGTCCATTTCTAGGAGGGCAGGTCTCATGGCCCAAGGGGTAGAGTCTTGCTTGTGATGTCAGCAGTGACTGCAGGGTCTGTGCTGTGGCCGCCAGTTCATGTCCTCTGCATGAGTGAGCCTGTGTGTGCAGTGAGGGTGGCAGGGCTGAGCCAGAGCATGAGGTGGGTCTGGTGACCGTGGGTACGGGGAGGATGGTGGTAGTGAAGTTTGTGAGTGTCTGAGGACATGGTGCTGTGCTGAGTTCCAGGTTGGTGTGAAGGCCCAGGCAGGGCAGAGTGAGTAGGGGCAGGGGCCAGCAGGGGAGGGCTCAGGCATGGAGGGGGGATGCAGGGTAACCTGGGGAAGGGGGCTGTAGGCCTTGGAGCAATTGCAGGGCTCCTAGATGGGGGTGGCTCTGGGGTTGTCACCTGAGACAGTGTCAGAAGGTACCTGGTAGAAAGGAACATTTCATGGGTGGAGGCTGACTGCTGGGAAGAGGCGGGAGTCACCTCGGTCCTCAGCTGCAGGCCGGGCCTGCCACCCGCTCTGGGCAGAGTCTCTGAGCTGGGACCCAGGGCCTGACTTCTGCCAGAGGCCAGAGGGCAGCCCAGGAATGGGAAACCGGCTTCCAACAGGCCCAGATCCAAGAAAGATGTTTCTGAGACTGGAGTGGGGACAGAGGGACTTAGAGGCCAAGGAAGGGACACTGTGCCAGCACGTGTGGGCAAGGCTGATGCCCAGGGTCAGCAGAGAGCGTGCCTCCCACAGCCCGTCTGGAGCATGAGGGGTGAAGGGGCAGCTGCCAGCAGAGAGGGTTGGGCTGTGAGGGAGGACCTGGGAGGCGGAGCCGTGAACATTCTGGAGGCTGGTTTGTGGGGCCCTCGGAAGCTGCAGCTGTGGGGGCGTCCTCCCCCCCTTCCTCTTTTCCTCCCTCCCTCTCTCTCTTTCCAGTACTTGGGGGTCATGCTGTGTGTTTTTACTTCAGCTGACTTATGTGTCTGATTAATGAAACTGGAAAATGAATTTGTGTTATGTAATAAATACAATTTGTTTGGTCGACAAAATCTAAAATGGGCTGCTGAGACTGTGGAGTTGGGGGTCACTGTGCAAGCACTGTGCAGGGAACATTTCTGGAGTTGGTCCACATGGAGAATGGCATGCTGGAGCAGGAGGGTCTGCTGTCTGACCTGCGCGGTGCTGAGGCCTGGCCTGTTCTGGCCTTGGGTGGCAGGAGATGGGTGTGTTGCAGAGGGTCTCGTCACCATGGCCGTGTATGGGAAGAGGACAGAAGAGCACAGAGGGACGCTGGGAGGGTGCCCAGGTGATGGAATTACAGCCCATCAGAACCTAGGCGACCCTCCAAGGTGAATTTCCTACTCTAAGCAGAGGCTCAAAGGGGACTGTTGACTTACTGAGACTCACACAAGTTTATTGGCAGGGTCCTGAAATCCAGACCAGTACTTTCCTGGCATTGGTGTCTCCTGATATTCCAGGAGCAATTTCTTCTTTCTACCCAGCCACTGCTCCATCTACTCTTACACCCATCCCTCCTTTGATTCACCTATCATCCCACCATCCATCCATCCACCCATATGTTCTCCATCCATATACCCATCCACCCACCTATCCATCCATCTCCCCACCCACCCATGCACCCACCCACCATCCATCCATCCACCCCCCCACACATTCATCCATCTACCCACCCACCCACCATCCATGCATCCACCTATATGTTCTCCATCCATACAACCACTCATCCACTTATCTATCCATCCATCCACCATCCATCCATCAATCCACTTGTCCACCCATCTTTCCACCCATCTATCCACCCACCTATCCATCCATCCACCCACCCACCCACCCATCTATCCACCCACCTATCCATCCATCCACCCACCCACCCACCCATCTATCCACCCACCTATCCATCCATCCACCCACCCACGCACCCACCCACCATCCATCCACCTACCCACCCTCCCATGCACCCACCCACCATCCATCCATCCACCCATCCACCCACCCATCTATCCATCATCCACCCACCCACATACCCACCCATGCATTCACTCATCCATCTGCCCACCCACCCACTCATGTACCTACCCACCCATGTCCAATCAAACCACTCAGTCATCCATCTGTTCACCCATCTACTACCCTTTGGCCCCTGCTCTCTTTCCCTCCATCTGTCTATCTCATTTCATCCATCTTTCATATATCTACCCATCCACACTCAACCGAGCCAGTTGTTTCACCCATCTGTCCGTCCAGTTAGCATTTGGACTGTCTATTATGTGCTAGGTGCTGTGCTAGGTGCTAGGATCAGAGAAATAGAGTGAGTGAGATGTGGTTCCTTACCCACAAGGAGCTCACAGGTCATCAGAAATTATAGGTTCTGGTTGATCTCATTCCTCCCTCTCTGCCTCGCTCCCTCTGCTCTAGCTGGGCAAACTGCTCACTGTCCCACCAAATTACCCCAAGCCGACACCTGCGTGTTGCTTTGTCTGAGCTCCCCGCTTTCAGGAAGCCCTTCACCCACATGACCATGGCTGCCTCACTCACGGCTATGGCCTTTGCTCCAACTCTGTCTTCCTGGGGAGGCCTTCATGTGACCCCTAGCAATGTAAACTTCTCTGTACCCGGGCCTGCCTTTTTCCCAGCACCAGCATTTGACAGGTTAGGTGCGTACTTGTTTCTTGTCTCTTATTCGCTCTCTGTGCGAATAGATTGTAAACGCCACAGGGTCGGTTGGGGTTTTCTTCTGTTCTCTGCTGGATTCTCAGAGCCAAAAAGAAACAATGCCTGGTGTGTAGTTAGGAGCTCAATAAATACTTGTCAAATGAATAAATTAATCTTGAGAAATGCTAAAATGATAGCGAATGAGGGGAGGAGCTGAGGGATGAAATGTGAGGTGATAGGAGCATCTCGGGGTCTCTCGAGGTCCTGGAGAACCAGAGAAGTGAGTGTGGGCAGTAAGGGCAGTGGCTGGAGGTGTGGATTAGAACCTGCAGGCTTCTAGGTGAGGCCAGGGGTGGGACAGCAGGCACAGAGCTGGCCAGCTCTGCGGTGGCTGTGAGGGGAATTTGAGATCAGATGGGACTACTCTGGGATGCAGTGACATCAGGGAAGGGGACCCAGCCCCCATACCTGGACCCCCTGCGCACTCAGAGGCAGGGTCTGGAGCAGGAGACCCATGAGATAGACCATCAGTGGGCCGTTGTGAGGGGTTCAGTGAAGGACACAATGCCACCTCCGTGCCAGTGTTGCACGGGTATATAGTGTGACACGGGCACAGGACTGGTCACACACAGGCACATGTGTGAGCACAGAACTACACAAGTGCGGGCCACACACACACGCATGCACATGTCTTCTTTGCTCGTGGCGCTGGGCCTTTCTGGCTCTCTGTGGATGGCCCTGGCCTTGTCCAGTCTGCCCTGTGCATCGAACAGAGGTGAGCCGCAGCCCCCGCCCGTCCTGGACCCTGACCCCGAGACCAAGAACGTCCCATGTGGTCCCCTCAGCCCTCTTACCTTAGGACCTGAAGCCCAGCACCCCCATTCACGTGGCACAACCAGGCCAGGAGTGTGTTTGTGGGCAGAGGCTGGTGACCAGTATGGTAAGGGGCACTTCAGGCCACTTGGAGGACCTGACCCTCCACTAGCAACTGCACTCCCCTCAGAAACCCGGGAGGACCGGACAAAGCGACTTTTCCGCCATTACACGGTGGGCTCCTACGACAGCCTCACCTCACAAGGTACTGGTGGGCAGGGGGGCGTGCATGGGAATGTGAGATGTGGAGGGAGGCCTGGGGGAGAGAGGTCAGAGGGTGGAGGGGTGGTCCAGGTCAATCGCGGGCAGCCATGCTCCCTGGCAGGTTTCTCCTCACCCCTCCCTGCTTTCCTCCGTCAGCGATTATGTCATTGACGACAAGGTGGCTTGTCCTGCAGAAACGGGACCACGAGGGCTTTGGTTTCGTGCTCCGGGGGGCCAAAGGTAATGAAGGGTTCGGGGGCAGCGTGAGTGTGTGGGGATGGGATGTCAAATTGACAGGAAAACTGCTGAAAACTGCTCGGGCGTCTTCTCTGTCTTGTCTCTGTTCTGCCCTTCTGCTCTCCTCCCCGCCTCACCCCTGCTCTCTGCTTCTCCCCAGTCCCCTGCCTTGCCTGTGTCCATGGCATCGACCTCACCCCGTCTCCCCCCGGCCCCTGCCTCCCCCCTGCTCTCTGCCTCACACTTCTCCTGCACTTCTCCTTCTTGCCCCACCATTCCTTGCCCCTCTGCTGTATTCTTGGTCTGGAATGTCTCCCTACAAAGCAGTGATTCTTTCTCCTTATAGATTTCCAGGACACCTACTGCGTGTGCCTCACTGAGGGAGGGCCTCACTGAGTGGGGGGCCTTTGGTGGGGGGAGTGGGGAGTTTCTCCAGGATATGTCCCAGATTCCCGGGCTGTCTCTTCTTGAGCCCCCGCCTGCTGCTCCCAGCCTCAGGTCACTTTGCCCCAGTTGTCGTCTGTTCAGCATGTAAACCACTCGTGGGTGGTTGCTGCGTGGCAGCCGCCTGCACCTGGACACGGTGGTGAAGCACCTCCCTAACTGCCGCCCCCCACCCCGCAGCAGAGACCCCCATCGAGGAGTTCACGCCCACGCCGGCCTTCCCCGCGCTCCAGTATCTCGAGTCTGTGGACGTGGAGGGTGTGGCCTGGAGGGCCGGGTTGCGCACGGGAGACTTCCTCATCGAGGTGAGGCTCCTCCTCACCTGTGCGGCCAGGCGGGGTGCTCTCTGTGCCTGAGGACACACCTGGACTTCCTCTCCCCACCCACCTGTCTGTCTGTCCCAGGTGAACGGGGTGAACGTGGTGAAGGTTGGCCACAAGCAGGTGGTGGCGCTGATCCGCCAGGGTGGGAACCGTCTTGTCATGAAGGTTGTGTCGGTGACAAGGAAGCCGGAAGAAGATGGGGGCTCGGCCAGAGGTGAGGGGTTCAGGCTTCAGACCTCTGTGCCCTCTGGCTCCTGACCTTAGACCTTTGACCCCAGGCCAGTGTTCCTCTGCCCACCCCTGACCCCAGACCCCAGACAGCTGACAATCAGATGCCTGAACATAGGCGAACGCCCTGTTGGCCTGGTGCCTTTCCAAACCCCTGATGTTGGACTGCTGACCCTGGCCCCCAGCCTCTGAACCCCTGACCCCAGGTTGGCCCTCCTCAGATCCCCGCCCCCTCCTTTCCTGGTGTCCCCCCTAGCCCCTGGTGTGGCAGAGCCCTCCTTCCCTGCACTGCCAGCAGCTGCCTGGAGGCCGGGGTTGCCATAGCAACTGTGAGGTTGACGCTGCCTTCCGCTTATTGTCGGAGGGAAGGGGGAGGCGGCACCTGAGGGAACAGGAAGAGCGTCTTCTCCCCGCGATGTCTCGGCTCTGCCTGGGCTCAGGAGGCTTTGCCGGCCCCGCCCGCCAGGCCGGGGCTTGCTGACCACACCCTGGTCCCCTGAGGGGCAGTGGACCTCCAGGGCCTGGGGGGAGCCCTGGAACAGCAAGAGCCCAGCCTGCCGGGAGACCCCTCCCAGCCCCCACCCCATGGCTCTGGTGCCCCTTGCTCAGCCTCTGGAGCCTACAGGGTGGGCACTCAGGCTGGAGCTGGCCAGCACCAGGACCCCTACTGGGGCTCTTGACCACCTGCTACGGCCTCGACTGGCCGGCCTGGCCCTCCGACCCCTGAGCTCCCAGCGCATGAAGAAGTTTGCATCACAGTCGCAGCCCTGAACAAGATCCTGGCGCAGTGCGACTCGTCCTCGCGGGAGTACGAGGAGATCCAGGCGGTGGAGCGCAAGTGGCACCTGCAGCTGGCCGCACCGCGCTGCCCCCTGCTGGACAGGAGGTCCAAGGCCTCCCTCTTCTTTGCAGCCCCGCAGCCCCCCAAGAGGGCCCCCAGCACCACGCTGACCCTGCGCTCCAAGTCCATGACGGCCGAGCTCGAGGAACTGGGTGAGCTGCGGGGGCGGGCGGCGGGCACACAGCCGGGGTGGGAGGCCAGGCGCAGTGAGCTGGCGCCAAAGCCAGGCCGAGTCGGGAGGAAGGACGGACAGACAGACGGTATGATAGGTCACAGGTAAATGGGTGGGTGCTGAAGTGGTGGGAGGAGGGTTGGGTGTCTGTGGGGTGAGGAGGCAGACGACATGTGGGTGGCGTGAGGGTCAAGGGGCTGGAGATGGACTGTGGGACAACCAGGACTGATGGACAGGGCCTGGCCCACCCGTGTCTGCATGCGTGTGCACGTGCTGCCCGTGGCTCTCCAGTCTGACTTCACGCCTTCATTTCATCCAAGTAAGAAAAGAGCAGAGGAGGGCCCTGGGCTCTGCACGGCACTGGCTGTGTCATTTGGCATTTGCTTTACCCTCTCAGCACCTGCTTGCTCATGGTCAAGCAGGTGGTCACAGTGGGCCGCTGACCCCTTAGGGCCCTGTGAGTGTCACTGGCACAGGGATGGGACAGGCCCTCGTGAGCTGCAGCAGGCACACGAGTGTGTCAGGCTTTGACAGGCACGTGTGGGCGCAGCCGCAGCGACTCACAGTAGCCTGATCGGGCGTGTCTCCATACATGTGACTGTTAATAGCCTGAGCATAGGTATGTGCAGATATACATGACATGACCTGACATACATGACCCTGAGCATGTCCCGATACACGTGACTGTTCACGTGCTCTGTCCTTCTATACTTCAAACCCAATCCTAGTCCCAGAATTTGCTCTGCTTCAGCCATAGAAGGAAGGCTGATACCAGTCCTGGGCTGATTGACACTAGTCCTGGCCACAGGAAGGCCCTGATCCTGGTTCCAGATTGAGCCACAACACAACCATAGAAAGAATCCCTACCTGCCCCCTAAAATTATTCCTGAGCTTACTCATGGACCTAGCCCTGAGCCTGGTCCTTGGCTGAGCCCTGACCTTTGTCCTGGCCACAGGCTGAGCCTCCCTCTTTCAAGGAGGTATGCCTGACTGCACTTTTGTTTAATGTGGAGGACAGCTACCAACACGGACAGGATTTTCTACTGAATAGAAAAAAAATTTAAAAACTTATTGCCAACTCCAAACAAAGGAAGAGGAATTCCCCAGGTTTCAAAAATGAGAGAAATTAGAGCCAAGAGAGTGAGAGGAAGCTGGTGCTTCCGTAGTCCAGGACAGGATCTCGAGTCTAAGGTCTGGCGGTTGGGGTTCTGATGCCCCATAAAGCCAAGAGATGTGATTGTGGACCCATGAGAGGTGAGAGCTAGAACCAAGCTCAGGAAGTGGAGTTAGCATCAGTAGAACTGGAAACCATAAGAGAAAATGAAAAAGACAAAATAAGGTGCTTAAATACGAAATCTAAGAGAAATAACAGAACTCATAAGGAAAGAACAGGACAATACCAAAAAAAAAAAAAGTAAAGGTTAATTTTAAAAGGATCCCTAAAGAATTGTTATTGAAACAACAAAAGGTGAAAAGTGTAGCCACTGAAGTTAAAAAATCTGTGTCTGGGATAAATAGGATTCCTCCGCTGCAGTGTGACTGGTTGTTCCGCAGACCCAGCGGTGAAAAATAGGAATTAGAAGACAAATGTGAGGAGATTACTCAAAACACAACAGAGAAAGATAAAGAGATGCAAAAGAGCAAATTGCCATTAAGGGGTATGTATGGAGGACAAGTGAGAAAATCCCAGCCTCATGGTAGTCCCAGAGGGGAAGAATTAAAAGGTTGGGGAAGAGGTGATGTTTGAAGAACAAATGACTAAGATTTACTGAAAAGGAATGTGAGGCTCCACTGTGAAGAAGGGTAAGTCCCAAGGAGGAAATAAAAAACGAATCTACATCTGGAATTGTCACAGTAAAACTTCACAACATTGTAGACAAAAAGAAATCTTAATTGCCAGCGAAAGCTGGATGAACTTAGAAAGGATGGTTAGGCTGACAGCAGACTTGTCACAAGGACAGTAGATCCTAGAAGACAATGGAACAATGACTGCAAAAACTGATGTGAAAATGCTTTTCCACCTGGTGGGGAATTCTGCCACGTAGCTAAGCCCACTCATTCACAAGTGAGGCAGAGAAGCTAGCACACTTCAGGCCCCAGGGTCCCAAGGGTGTAAGGCTTGTCACTGGGAGCGGATGCATCACTCTGATGGATGCCCCCATACCACTAGGCAGCTGGGCCTGGTGGGTGAGTCCCAGAAGTCTCCTTCCAGAGGCTATCATATAGCCACGCTCAGAAGGGGCGAAGGGGGGCGTGGGCAGCCTGGGTCTGTAATCCAGGGACCCAGGGCCTCTGGGCTGCTGCTGTCTGAAGAAACCAGTGAGCAGCTGAGCCTCTTTCCTATCTGCCCCGTGTCGGGTATTCCCTCTGCTGCCGCATGACCCTCATCTTCCAGGGGCTCAGCCTTGCAGCTCAGGTCAGCATCATCTTCACCAGCTCTTCCTGAGCAGAGTGGGGAAGGATGACGAGGGGACAGCTTAGCACAGAGCCTCGTTCCTGCTAAGCCAGGTCACAGTTTTGGTTGAAGCTGGGCACTAGCTCGCCGCTGCTCCATTGAGGGGTGGGGAGTCACTCCCACTCCCAGGGGACAGCTGTCCTGGGAATCCAGCCCACTTGCCAACCTTCTTGAGAAACACCTGGTTTGAGGTAGCTAGGACACGTCAGGATTTCCCCACGTTCCTAAGGCAGCCCACCATCCAGCGTTTGTATCTGCAAGTATAGAAATAAGACGTGCTGCCTCATTGCTGTGTCAGGTGCATGTCACACTGGCGAGAGCTAGTCGGATATTCAGGGTCCTGTAGTCTAGAGAGAAGATGGCCTCAACGGCTGGAAAGAAAGAAAAGTGTGATGACAGAAAAACCAGGTGGCAAGGGTGGCTGCTTGCCACTGACAAGGTCGGGGAGAAGCACAGTCCTGCAGGGGACAGGAAGGAAGGGCCCCCTGGGGCGGGATGGTGTGAGCAGAGGTGGCGCCCGCAAAATGCAGGGTTGAGGAGGCTGGCAGAAATGGGAAGGAGAGGAAGGGTCCCTGAGGGAGGGTCCGGGCAGGGACCCTTCCAACACAGGTGGCAGGAGGAAGAGGGCAGAGCACCCCCAGTGCCCTCCTGCATTGGGGTGCCTCTGGTCACCACGTGCTCACCTACTCAGCTTCAACAAGGGTGTGCTGGGCTGCAGAGGCCAGTGGGGACCCAGGCCAGGGTCCGAAGCCCCTCCTGTCCGTCTGCTTTCCCACGATAAACCTGGAATTTCTGGGTCCCTTTGTCTTTAGGGATGAGAATGTCAGGGCGGCTGCCGTGCCAGTGTGTAGCCTAACTGGCCGCGGCCTGGTGAACACACGAACCTGCCCTCTGTTAGAAACACTGCACAGAATGCCCCAGAGTGACCAGTGAAGCCATCAGTGGCCTCAGAACTTGGTTTTCATGGGCTTTGCCTTTCCTCTAAAAAAACTTGAACTGAATATGATTTAGTTGTGCATGGATGTCTCCATATGTGTGTGCATGCGTGTGGAGGTGCACAAGCATGTGGGTGGATATGCGTGTGCACATTGGTGGCTGTACGTGTGTGCATGTGTGGGAGTGGGCGTGCGTGTGTGTGCACGTGTAGATGTGTGGATGTGCACAGGTGTGTGTGAGAGCATGTGTCACATCTGTGAGTGGACTGCAGACGCGTGTGTGCACACACACAAACATATGTCCCTGCTTGTGGTTGTTTCCATCTTGCATTTCAAGCCGTGTGTCAACTTGGCATTGGGTGTATTTGCCACTTGTGGTCTGATGGGCGTGTGTAGGTTTGGGGCTATAGGGATCTGGGAGGTCCTGGTGTTTGGGAGGGCTGGGGAAGGGGGCCGGGTGCTGAGGGACGAAGCCTGCCTCTTACCCCCTTTGCTCTGTTTCTTGATTCCAAGCCTCCATTCGGAGAAGGAAAGGGGGTGAGTCACCTGCTGTGTCCCCAGGGCCCCAGCTTCGCCTGACCCTATGCAGGGAAGTACTGGTGTGTGAGAGGTTCCAGCTGTAGTCCCGGTGGTCTGGGAGCCTGGGCTGTACCCTCTTGGTGACCTTCTCCCTGGGATCTGGTGGGGGCACAGTAGGACCTGGAGAAAGACAGACAGGGAGTTCCCAGGGGTGTGGCCACCTGGGGGTGTGACAGTGAGGCTCAGTCATGGACCCTGGGGCTTAGGGGCTCGTGGAAGACTGGAGCCGGGGAGGGGGTCCAGAGGGCCCAGCTGTGGCACTTGCTTGTGGAACATGCTGACCGTGGAAGGCGGCGACGGCTGGTGGGCACGGGAGTGTCAGGTGCTTGACTTGCCCTGTGTTGCTTCCTGCTGCCTATGCTCTGGCGTCCCCTGTGCCTGGTGTCAGATCTATTTCGGAGTCAAGCCCAGTGTGACAGTCCCTTCCGAGCAGGAGCCTGGGCCCCGCAGCCCTGGGGTGGGGGCTTGGAGCTCCCTGCCCAACATTGTCCGGACTTGTCTTCGGCACCTCTCGCTCCTCCCTTCAGGCCTCAGCCCCCAAGTCCTCCGAGGCTCCTTCCCGTGTGTCCAGCCTCGTCCAGCATCCATGTGGGGACAGAGTCTGGGCCTGGACTCGGGTCCAGCACTTGGGGCCTGGCCTCGGCCAGCCTCGTCCACCTCTCCTGCACAGGAGTCTGGGCCAGACAGAAGCCCGAGGTGATTGCAGCCCCTCCTTTGTCGATGTGCCTGGTGCCCGTGCGTCCCTACCTCTGAGGCCCGCCGGGCACATGCTTACCTCATCTTGCAGCCCATGCTCTCCTGCACGACCTGCAGCCCTGTGAGTTCTCCTTTCCCACATGAAGTGCTTTCCCTAGTGTCTTTTCAGGCATTAAAACCAGTGACGAGGTCTCCCTCTAGGGACACTTGGCTGCACACCTTTGAGGCTGGCACACAAGCTATTTCTGGAACACACTGGCTTTGTCCTCTGCTCATTAGCGGGGCTCCCAGGGTGCTGTACTGTGGCCTGCACGCTTCCCCCAGGGTAGGGGCAGTGACAGGCGAGTCATCTCCCCGCAGGCCCTCACCCCCTCTTGTTGAGACAGTGGGTCTGCCTGTGCACACACACTTCGTGTCCCGACAGCTGTGTCCGTGAGGGTGGTGCCCAGACCTGCTTCCCAATGGGCTTCACTTCCTCCTCTAAGTGTCTAAAGAGCTTATTTCAGAAGGTATTCCCTGATTCTGTTGGGGGTTGGTGTTGCCCTCACTGGCTTGTAGTTCAGAGTTTTCGGTTCTTTCTCCCTTGAAAACAATTCTCATCTGGCCTGGGCACTGCCCCCGGTGGCAACAGTATCTGCTGCGCCACCCCCACAGGGTCGCTCTGTCGGGTCTCTGCCAAGTTCTGGGCCCAGAGACACAGCCTCTGAATGCACAGCTCAGGTGAGCTGGTGCCCCGAGACCCGTGGGCGTGTTGCCTGCATGCCAGTCTGATGTCTTCATCTTGGGCCTGTGATCCTGGCACTCAGTCTCCTAGCGCTTCTTGGGTAGAATGGGGGTGGTGGCACTGTCTTCATGTGGCTGCCGTGGGCGGAGAGCACAGGATCCCAGTAGAGCTCTGTAACCCGGAAGTCATCAAGGACTTAACAGGTGGTGCTGGTGACCTTGGCTTCCAAAGGGCAGTCATTTCATTACAAAACGAGGACCCTCTATTGCATGAACCTGCTGTGCCCTTGGGGCTTGGAGATGGGCTGGCTGGGCACGTGTTGCTGGTGCGCTGGAGCGTGTTGCGCTCCTGTGCTCAGGCCCCAGGGAAGGGCACCAGCTGTTTGGGACCGGAGGCCTGTAGGCGCTGGGGTCAGGAACGGCCGTGTCTGGCAGGCACAGCTGTAGCATTCGTTTGTCGGTGCCGATTCTCAGGACACTTATGCCTGTTCCATCAGATGAGGAAACAATGTCACAGAGATGTTAGGCCAGGACAGTCAGTGTATGGGGTGGGTCTGGTCTGGGCCTCCCACTACTCAGAGGAGTTTGTTTCCTCACCTCAGCAGCTGCTGGGCAGGTGGCAGTTGCCGACCACAGTTCTCCCACATGGAGACTGAAGGGACAGGGTGACGTGACACACGTGCCGCCAGGGTTGGCGGCACAGCCCTAAGAGTCGGCAAGGGCTTTGGGATTTGGATCCTGACTGACAGGTGGAGTGGGTGAGGCTGCTGAGGGTCAGCGTGACAGCCAGGTGGACACTGGAGCTGTGCCCCACGTGCTGGACCCGAGTGGACCCACCCCAGTCATCCAACCAGAGCCGAGAGCTCTCAGACACACGTGTTTGCTTAGCAAAATTACCAAGTCACGTTAATGATTAAAAACCGCTTTTAAAAGCATCAAACCGCTTTAATTTAAAAACAAAAAAGCTTTTCAAATAATGGATTTGAGAGGCTCGCTGAGTCTGGTGGCTTTCCCCCTGGGTCTTCCTGCCCCTCCCCCGACCGCTTCCCAAGGGGCCGGCGGAAGCCCCTCAGCCTGCCCCCCTCATCCTCTGCTCGGCACCCCCATCCTGGATGAAGGTTCTGTGGCCTGGTCTGTGCAGAACCTGTGTTGGGGGCCTAGTGGGGCGCTGGGCTGTTTGCAGTTCATCTGTCTTATTCACGACTTTTGTGGGCCTCAGCTGTACATCGGGGTCCGTCCTGGCGTAGTGGGGACACACACTGTCGTGCCCTGTGCTGAGGACAGAAATGAAAGGCACAGAAAACAGTGATCCTCAGCAAGACCTGGGCTTGCGACTGCCCTGCCCCAGTCCTCTAATGGTCAGTCAGGCTTTTCCTGGATGGGTCCGTGGGGTCCCATGGAGCCTCCCTGAGGACGCAGAGGCAGGCCGGAGCGGGGTCCGCATTCTGGTGTGTGAGGGGCTTGTATGCCTGGGGACCGAGGATTCTGAGCTGGGCCCCAGGGGCCTCGGCAGCACGGGGCGGACGCTGCGGTGTGGCTGCAGGGCAGTGGTGGGCTCCAGGTCCTGGCGGCTGAGACAGCGCCTCCTTGGCTGTGCAGAGAAACTAGACGAGGTCCTGGCGGCTGCCGCGGAGCCCACACTGAGGCCAGACATCGCGGACGCCGACTCAAGAGCTGCTACCGTCAAACAGCGGCCCACCAGCCGGAGGATCACCCCGGCGGAGATCAGCGTGAGCCGCCTGGGGGGCGGGGCGTAGGCTACGGGGAGTGACGCTGGGCGGGGCACTTTCTGGGGCGGGGGTCCGTCTTTTGTACCCCACTCCAGGTCTCCAGGTGGGCTTGTGAAGGACCCACAGCCTCTCCTGGAGACACTTGGGTTCATCAGCCCCCTGAATGCCCACAGTTGGACATGTGTTGAGTTCTCATTGCGCTGGCTGTGGCTTTCAATGCCTCCTGCCTGAGGCAGGTTCTGTGCCAGGACCAGCTAGAGCACCCTGTTCATGCCACATCATGGTGTGTCTGTCCCCCAGCCCACTTCTCCCACTTGGTGCCTCTGAGCTGCTGCCCCAGCCTTACCGGGTGGTGCCCAGGGCCGGTCTGCTCTGGCTGTGGCTGCATCAGCCCCACACAACAGTGCCCAGGCCCCACCGGCTGTGCCCCTGCTGTCTGTGCGGGCACCACGGCAGCAGCACCCGTGGAGTTAGTGCATGGGGTGTGTGATCTTAGGCTCAGGAAGAGGATGGTGGGGCTGGGTGGGCACCTGGGAGCCCCAGGGCCCTAGGACCTCCATATACGCTCCCCAACTCCCACAGTCACTGTTTGAACGCCAGGGCCTCCCAGGCCCAGAGAAGCTGCCGGGCTCCCTGCGGAAAGTCATTCCACGGACCAAGTCTGTAGGTATGGCTGGGCTGGGGGCTGCACGCAGTGGGAGGAGTGGGGCGGGGCTGGGCTGGGGGCTGAAGCCGCGGGGAGGAATGAGGTGGAGCTGGGGCGGGAGGACCCTCTGCCTCCCCGACCTCTCCTGGGTTTCCAGTTTCCCTCAGAGCCCTGCCTCCCCGGGCCCCAGCCTCAGAATCTCATGTGTTAGTGGACATGATGTGGGGGTCAGCCTTTCCCCAAACCCAGAAATACTTTGTGAAACAGACCCTTGAGTCTCCCCGCATACCCCCATCCACCATTCCCCATCCTGTGGGCGCTCCTCCCCCAACCACTACTCCACTTTCAGTGGTCACCCCATCCATCTGCTCCCATCCTGTGGTCACCCCCTCCTACTCCTCCCACTGACACCAGCATCCCATCCCTGAGTCTTCTGTCTTCTATCCTGGATGCCTGAGTACATGCCATGTTTCTGGTTCTAAAACTACCCTCCCCTTGAACCTGTATTGCTCAATACCTCTCCTGTCCTTCACAGCCAGTTTTCTCTGGAGTCACCTGGACTTGCCGTCTCCCATCCCCCACCTGCTCTGTACCTAAAACTGAAATTGCTCCCACCAGACTCACCAGGGCTTTCCTCCCGGTGGACACTTGAGCAGCCCTCCTTTCTGACCTCAGTTAGCATTTGATTTTGCTGCTTCCTGGTCCATGAAACTTCTCCCAGTTTTCCCCTTGGTTCTAGTGACATCTGTCCAGTCCTTCCCCCACCAATATGGATCCTTCTCAAGGCCGTGTCCTTAGTCTCTGCCTTCTGCGCCTGTTTCCTGGGGACCTCATCACACCCCGGCTGCTGTCACGCCCCACCCGTGGTCATTTCCTCTCTGACCTTAGGCCTGGCCATCTAACAAGCCCCGCCCACTGCTGGTTCCTCTAGGCATCCAGTCCCCTCACCTGTTCACCTGTCCATCCACCCACAGACCTGTTTGCTTTTCTGTCCATCCGGCCACCTGTCATCCATCCAGCCATGTGCACCTCACCCCAGCTGTCATCTGTGAACGAGTAAATGCCCATTCAGCACTTAGTCCAGCTGTGTTATGCTCGCTGCTTCCTGTGATACCAAGAGTAACCCTGTGGAAGTAACACTACTAGTGCCTCCATGTACAGGTGATGGAACGGAGGCAGAGGTCAAATGACTTGCCCAAGGTCACACAGCTGCCTTATCTGTCTTCTGTTCACCTATCTGGCCAACCAGCTGCCCAAACCTCAATGCCTCATTCATCCCAGGCCCCCAGATGATGGGTGCCCACTCTAGGCTGACCCCGGGCCAGGTGTGGGGGCTCAGTTGGGAGAGGTGACGCGTGTGCAGGCAGCGCAGCTCAGCAGTTACCTGGTGAGTGTGAAGGAGCATGTACGGGTGGAGACGACACCACACTGGGGTGTCAACCACTGGGGTGTCATGGAAGCCTGGTGGGAGGGGTGAGCTTAGACATGGAGGAGAAGTGGGGGGGTTCTGGAAGATGATGGGTGAATTGCTGATAACTGCCATCCATTGTGTGTGGCATGGTCCTTGGGCTTCTGTGGGTCATTTCTGTAGGTGGAAGTGTGGGGACGAACGTAGATGACACTGCAACATGACACTTGGAGCCGAGAGGCACTCTCCCCCCACCCCGACATCCCTGGCCTAAACCCTGGGTGTCCTGCATGGTTTCGTTACTCTCTGCTCCCCAGACAAATCGGGGGTCTGCCTTCTTACCACCTTTGCAGCCCAGCCTGGCCTCCGTGTCTCCTGTACCACACAGCTCTGGTCTCGTGACCTCCTGCCAGCTCTACCTACTGGTCCATCCCTCTGGTCAGATGGGGCCTTGTGCAGAGCAGATAGCACTCTCATCCACCAGGGGACCCTCTGTGGTCTCATTGCTTTGGGGTCCTCTCCTGGTTCCTCCTCATCTGTGTCTGCCTCCCTCTGACCTGGTTCTACCAGCACTCACTGTTGCCCACCTGCCCTCATTCTGCCCAGGCCTGTCCCTCAGCCACAGCCAGCGCCAGGACTGACAGGTCCAGACCTAAGTGCATGCCCAGCAGGAGACGGGCCCTGGTGGGGGTTGCAGCTCTTCCACATCCGTTCCTCCCAGACCTCCTGCGCTTGGGCTATGAGTGAACTCAGAGGGGCTCGTCTTCAATCCGCCTTGCCTTGGTCTGTGCCTACTGCCAACACGAATGTTGACTTGTCACAGTTCTGGGGCTCCTACCCCTTGTCCTGGCTGTGTGGTCCTGGGCACACGATTCAGTCCTTGAAACCTCAGGATACCTGACCCATAAACATGGGGACCATCTTGAACTTATCTCCAAGGCCACTGCGAGGCTCCCCAAGGCTGCTCCTGTGTGTGGACGCAGGGCCAGCATCTCGGGCCAGCCCAGCAGGTACGGGGGAAATGGCTCGCTGCTGTGGTCAGGGTAGAGGGCCCCACCCCACCTCAGATGGCAGCAGGACAGACCCCATTTCATCCCAAGGCCAGTGAGTTGTCCTCACCCCAAGTTAGAGCTTGGCACACCAGACCTCTTACAGCCCCCAGGAGCACCGGCCTTCGCTGTGTGGCAGACTCACAGGCTATTGGGAGTTTATCTGCTGCACAGGAAGCAGCGGGGGGAGCCCAGGCACTGCCCTGTGTCTAGTGGGGGTGGAAGGCAGACTTCACGATGATGACAACAACCTCAGCCGCCCCCCTGGGCCACTTTGGGCTGCTTGGCCCTGTGCTCAGTAGTAATGGCGCCAGTTCACTCAGCCCCTGAGATGAGGAAACGGAAGTGCCAGGAGGTTAAAGGACACCACACAGCAAAGCCTCTGCACAAAAGCCCACCCTTGCTGTACCGGGGATCCAAGAGCTCTGTGCAGGACAAGACACAAAGATGTGGGAGGCCTGGTGACAGCACTGCTGGCCAAAGGAGGAGTGGTTGGGGACAGGCAAGCTGCGTTGTGGTGAGTTCATAAAAATATAGCCCAGCCCAGAGTGAGGCCAGGTGTAGATGGGAGCCATTCAGCTGCTCACCTGGACTGGGCCATCGAGCATACCTGCAGCACAGGTGTCCATGAGGAGTCCTGCCAGGTTCTAGCCAGGCTGCAGGAAGACGGCCCCTGAGCACTCCAGCCCTGCTTGCTCGGACCCTAATGACGTCTGAACAAGGCAGGCAGAGTGGGGTTCACTTCAAAAGTCTGTTGCCCCTGAGAGAGCCGAGGCTCAGAGGGGCTCAGGACCTGGCTTGGAGCCACACAGCCAATAGGAAGTACAACTGAACCGAGTTAGGTGGTCAGCCTAAAATGGTCAGTTCCATTTTAATCCTCCTTCCTGTCCTTCCTTCCATGTGACCTTACTGCATTTCAGGGTAACCGCAGGGCCTCTTGGCAGCCTCTCCTGGTCCCTTCCCAACCACGTGGCTCTCTGGGCTTCACTTTGCACCAAACACCCCTCACCTGGGCGTCAGCTCTCCTGCCATAGGCACGGCTCCACTGGCCACAGTCCTGCAGTCCCCTTACCCACAATGCATCACTCCTGCTGTGGGAGAATCCCCCTCATTTCTGACCATCTCCCTTCCTCCTGCCTCGGGGGGCTACCAGGCCGCCCAGTGACGCTTGCTCTGCTGCTGGTTCTGCGATGTGCTATCTTGGGTGGGAGGCCCTGCACAGGCTCCCCAGCTCTCCTCTGCAATTCTGTCCCCGTGACTGGGGGCTGCCCCTATGCTCTGGGGTGTCTCCGTTGGACCCTCTTGATGTCCCGAGGCTTGGGCAGGTCTTGGCCCCAACCCGGGGAGTCAGTTTGGGTCCTTTCTCACAGCCTGCGCTGGTGGGACCCTGTACCCTATGTCTGAACTGGTACCTCCCAAGTTTCGCAAGAACCTTCCTGAACCACCACGGGGCTTGGGGCGCAGGTCTTGAGAACCCAGGGAGGAGTCCAGCCTGGGGGTCTTGCTCAGATCGCCTGCTCCCCGGCTCCCCGAGTGCCTCCTGCTCTTCAATCCCAGCCCCCACACCTGGTCTTATACCGTCCTCCGGGTGGGGCTAGCGCCTCCCTGCTGATTTATAAGGGACGTCCTGGCAACTCCTGCGACCGGCAACGCGGCTGCCCTGGGATGGAGTCGCGGCAGGGTCGGCCTCTGCGGAGGGCACGCTCTGGGTCCGGAGGGGGCCCTGGAAGGCACGGGTCCCAGCACCTCGCCGGTCTCACCGGGGCCTCTGTCCGCAGGGGAGGATGAGAAGCTGGCGTCCCTGCTGGAGGGGCGCTTCCCGCGAAGCACGTCCATGCAGGACTCGGCACGAGAGGGCCGCGGCATCCCACCCCCACCGCAGACCGCGCCACCACCCCCGCCCGCCCCCTACTACCTGGACTCGGGGCCGCCCCCCGCCTTCTCGCCGCCGCCCCCGCCGGGCCGCGCCTATGACACGGTGCGCTCCAGCTTCAAACCCGGCCTGGAAGCGCGCCTGGGCGCGGGGACCGCGGGCCTGTACGAGTCCGGCGCGCCCCTGGGCCCGCTGCCCTACCCGGAGAGGCAGAAGCGCGCACGCTCCATGATCATCCTGCAGGACTCGGCGCCCGAGGCGGGCGACATCCCCCGTCCCCCGCCCGCGGCCACCCCGCCAGAGCGCTCCAAGCGCCGGCCGAGGCCACCGGGCCCCGACAGCCCTTACGCCAACCTGGGCGCCTTCAGCGCCAGCCTCTTCGCGCCATCCAAGCCTCAGCGCCGCAAGAGCCCGCTGGTGAAGCAGCTGCAGGTGGAGGACGCACAAGAGCGCGCGGCCCTGGCCGTTGGCAGCCCGGGCCCGGTCGGCGGCAGCTTTGCCCGCGAGCCCTCCCCGACGCACCGCGGGCCACGGCCGAGCGGCCTCGACTACGGCCCCGGGGACGGTCCCGGGCTCGGGTTTGGCGGCCCGGGCCCGGGCAAGGACCGGCGGCTGGAGGAGCGGCGCCGCTCCACCGTGTTCCTGTCGGTGGGAGCCATCGAGGGCAGCCCCCCCAGCGCCGACCTGCCCTCCCTGCAGCCCTCTCGTTCCATCGATGAGCGCCTCTTGGGGGCCGGCGCCACCACCGGCCGCGACCTGCTGCTGCCCTCCCCTGTCTCTGCTCTGAAGCCATTGGTCAGCGGTCCAAGCCTTGGGCCTTCCGGCTCCACCTTCATCCACCCACTCACCGGCAAACCCCTGGACCCCAGCTCGCCCCTGGCTCTTGCCCTGGCAGCCCGCGAGCGGGCACTGGCCTCCCAGACGCCCTCCCGGTCCCCGACGCCCGTGCACAGCCCTGACACTGATCGCTCTGGGCCACTTTTTGTGGACGTTCAAGCCCGCGACGCTGAGCGAGGGGCCCTGGCCTCCCCAGCTTTCTCCCCGAGGAGCCCAGCCTGGGTCCCCGTGCCTGCTCGCAGGGAGCCGGAGAAAGCTCCCCGGGAGGAGCGGAAGTCGCCCGAGGACAAAAAGTCCATGATCCTCAGTGTCCTGGACACGTCCCTGCAGCGGCCAGCCGGCCTCATCGTTGTACATGCCACCAGCAATGGGCAGGGGCCCAGTGGACTGGGGCCCGAAGAGGAGCCCCCCAGCACCCCGGAGCTGGCCCCTGCACCCACACAGTCAGCCGTGGTGGCAGAGCCCCTGCCTAGCCCCCGGGCACAACCCCCTGGCAGCACCCCGACAGACGCTGGGCCAGGCCAGGGCAGCTCAGAGGAGGAGCCAGAGCTGGTATTTGCAGTGAACCTGCCACCTGCCCAGTTGTCCTCCAGCGACGAGGAGACCAGAGAGGAGCTGGCTCGCATCGGGCTGGTCCCACCCCCCGAAGAATTTGCCAATGGGGTCCTGCTGGCCACCCCACTGCCCGGCCCAGGCCCCTCACCCACCACGGTGCCAGGCCCGGCCTCAGGGAAGCCGAGCAGTGAGCCGCCCCCCGCCCCTGAGTCTGCAGCCGACTCAGGGGTGGAGGAGGCCGACACGCGTAGCTCTAGCGACCCCCACCTGGAGACCACAAGCACCATCTCCACGGTGTCCAGCATGTCCACCCTGAGCTCCGAGAGTGGGGAGCTCACCGACACCCACACCTCCTTCGCTGATGGACACACTTTTCTACTCGAGAAGCCACCAGTGCCTCCGAAGCCCAAGCTCAAGTCCCCACTGGGGAAGGGGCCGGTGACCTTCAGGGACCCTCTGCTGAAGCAGTCCTCGGACAGTGAGCTCATGGCCCAGCAGCACCACGCCGCCTCTGCCGCTGGGCCTGCTCGTCCTCGCTACCTCTTCCAGAGAAGGTCCAAGCTGTGGGGGGACCCCATGGACAGCCGGGGGCTCCCCGGGCCTGAAGACGACAAACCAACTGTGATCAGTGAGCTCAGCTCCCGCCTGCAGCAGCTGAACAAAGACACGCGCTCCCTGGGGGAGGAACCCGTCGGCGGCCTGGGCGGCCTGCTGGACCCAGCAAAGAAGTCGCCCATCGCGGCAGCTCGGTGAGCACAGCGGTGTGGGGAGGGTCCTGTCCCACATCCACGGGCCTCCCTTGTCCAGCCATGGCGCTCTCTGTCCCACCCCTCCCTGTCCTCTCCCTGTGCCCCATCCACCTCTCTGTCCTTGATCTGGCCTTGCTGTGTCTGTCTGGGACAGAAGGCGCTCAGGGGCCTCAAACACCAGGGCTTCTGTCCTCTCCATCCCTGTGGGTGCTGACAGGGAGCCGAGCGCCCATCAGAGACCCAGGCGGGGCGTGAGCCTGGAGGCTGGCTGACCAGGGGTTCCTGCAGCTCCCACCCTCGCTCCCGACCAAAGCTGCCTGCCCGATATGCGTCGTTCTGGGGCCCACTCTGGAGTTGCACCCCCTCCCCAGCTATTTGGCTTTTCTGTGGTCCTGGGCACTCCCCCCATCCTCCCTGTGCCCTCGTGGCTGCCCTGTGTGGTTGGTGCCACCTTTCTGTAGCTGCCTTCTGCCTCTCTTCCTTTTCCTTTGGGGACCCACATCAATTTCTACTTTCTGCCCCAGAAACATCACTCTCTCGGCACCATCTCAGAATCCCTGAAACAGACTCCTGTCTGTGATTTTGAACGTGTGTTAGAAAGCCAATCTTAGATGGAAGTCACACCACCTTTTGGCACCCCATCTGGCCTCCTGCCTTCTCCATACCTCCACCCCCCACCCCACCCCCCCATCTGTCCTGCTCTCCTACCTTCCTTCCTAGGGTGGGGACTTGAAGGGACCACACTGTGCCCTGGAAATGGGGGGAGGGGATGGTCTGGCTGGGCAGAAGTTTCCGGAGCCCCTGGGCAGGTCCCTTGAGGACCCCATGCCCAAGGCTCCACCCTCAGAGGGGAACCCTGTACGCTCCATGGATGCTGATGGGAGAGCTGGTTCCTGCCCATGGGTGCTGCTCTGAGGCAGAGCTGGTCACCCCCCTGGCAGGCCTGTCTGCCTTTTCAAACTGCCTTTGCCTTCCGTGCCCCTTAGACCCCACTTCTGGCTTTGCGGGGAGTGTGTGAGGTGCCACCTCCTGACTCCTTCTTGCTGCCTTGAGGACTAACGTGGAGGGCTCTTTCCTATCCACTTGGAAGGCAGAGTTTAGGAAGCAGTGAGAGATTCAGGTGTTACTGACAAGGGCTTCTCTGGTCTACCTTCTTCCAGTTAAGGACTCAAAAGATAAGTGGGGGCTAGGGAAGCTCACAGTGCCCCTTGAGTGGTCCAGGAGTGCAGCCCTCCACCTTCATCCAGGGGCTTATTCTGCGGCCCTTGCCCCTTTTTGCCTCTTCCAACTCCCAGCTGAGTTCGAAAGCTCTGTTCCCAGTGTTGAAAGAGCCCTTAGAGTGGAAATTACTGGGTGTGACAAGTGGTGTCCAGTTGGGATGAGCCATCTGGTTCCCAGGCCTCTGCAGGACCAGACCCCGGGGGGAAGGGGTTCCTGGATCCAGCCTCAGCCAGCCCCCATCCTCTCTGCTTCTCCCCCCGCCAGCCCTCTGTTCCTCTGTGCCCCTTGGTTCTGGTGAAAATTAAAGCCATTTAATGTGGGTAGCACAACACCTGGCACAGTGCAGACCCTCAATAAACGTTTGCTAAACGGATGAAAGAATGACGCTCAGTGCAAGTGCTGTCTTTTGTGATTTGAGGCCTAGGGAGGCGGCTCAGGACAAATGCCACAGGACAGGCACACGTTCAGGGTCACTGGGTGTGGAGCCCCCATAGTCAGGCTCAGGTGAGCCCAGATCTTGTCACTCACTCTGCTGGCTCCATGAGACGGCTGGGGAAGTCCCAGAGCCGGTGGAGCTGATCATGCTGAGCAGGCATCTTCCAGCCCGCCCCTGTCTGGACACGCCTCGTGCTGTCATCTTCAGCATCCCTCCTCTGTCAGGCTGAGGAGCTCTTGTCCCCTGGCTCTGGGTCGTGCCAGGACCCTGTGCCTGTTCTCTTTCTTGGACATAAGGTCGGGAAGGGCAAGGCCTTCACATCCCACTGGAAAGCAAGCCTCTCTCACTGAGTTGTTCCTGCAAAATTCCAGCATCTGATTGGCTTCATGTGGTCCCCTGCTTTCCCCTGAACTGGTCACTGTGGTCAGGGAGATAGGGCTGTCATTGGCCAGGTCTGGGTCACTTGCAGGCACCGGGCATGGGGTCAGCCCCCCCAGTGAATCTCCAAGGAAAATTGGGCGCTGTGACCAGAGGTGCCAGGTGCTGGACAGCCTAGAACAGATGTCCCTTGTGACACGGCCGCACCAAGGTGGGCAACTCACTTCATTCCCTGATTGGCTTGGGGTCAGATGGCCCTGGGTTTCTGCCCTCAGCAGGTGGCCTGTGAGCTCTGTGATCTTGGACAAACCGCTTGTTCCTCCCTGTGCATGGTGAGGGTCACGCGCATCGTGCACAGCTGCCGCGCGGTGGGCACACTGCCGGAGCAAGTGCCATCTTTGCCGCTGTGAGCGGCCAGGCCCTCAGCGGCCCCTAGGTTATGTTAGAGTGTCCTCGTGCTGGAACCTACACGAGGCTGTCCTGTCAGCCCCCTCATCCTCACACCCATTCTGTTAGCCGCACAGTCCTGTCATCTCTATTTTCCAGACGACGAAATGGGTTCTAACGAGATCCGCTGCATCCAGTAAGTGGTGGCGTCTGTCTGACCCCAAGCCCAGCTCTCTGTCCTCTCTCTGCCCACTGTCATCTGGAGCCTCTGTCCTTAACCCCTTCTGGTGACAGACTCTGGGCTTGTGCACTGTGACACCCTCACACAGACGTGCTCCTTCTATAGACTGACACATTATCAGGCATGTGTAACGTGCACGCGTGCTGTGAGATCACTGTGTGAGCCGAGCTCTCGGGCTGCCTTTCCCTCTGCTCGTTTCCTTCTGCTGCTGCTCACACTTCCTTCCTCCCGCCCTCAGACCTGGGAGAAACCTCGGCCCTCTGCCCTCAGGCGGGAGCTGAGCAGGGCTGTGCTACCGAGTCAGCCGTCCCTGTGGCCTTGGTGGCCAGAGCCTGGCACTAATCTCTCATTCGGAGACGACAGTGCTGCTGCTGCCTTTTCGAGACAGTTTCCTTCCTAGCACTGTTCCTGGCAGAGGCCCCAGGGCAGCTGCCATGGCCACCTGGAGCATCACACCTCTGCATCTTGTCCCTGGTCCCCATGTGTTCCTTTGATCCTCCGAGACCCGCCCCTGTCCACCCACCTTCCCCACTGATGGCTCAGCCCAGGCCCTGCTGTCCTCCAGCCACATGTGCTCTGCTGCCTGAGGTCTTTCTGGGCAAGTAGACCTGCCCGTATGTCACAGATTTGAAGCTCAGTGACCTGTGGAAATGACGGCTCATCTGTACGGGTGCCTTCTTTGGTTTGGGGGTGCAAGGTCCAGGACCTTTGGCTTTTTGGGACATTGACCCCAGACTACCCATCTGCTCTGAGTTCCATTTGTCTTCCAGGCCCCATGGTTGTGGCCTGAGGTCACCGTGCCACCCAGTTTTACGGTCTGTCACCTGTGGTTTTATGGGGAAAGGGTCACAGGGAGTAGCTTTGGAAACACATAGGTACAGCGATTTCTTCCTGCCATACTTCTCAGGGCCTGGGTGTCTTGGCCTCTGTGGTCTCACGCCTTCTGGATCTCAGGCAGCTTCACTCGTTTGTCTGTCGCAGAAGCCCTAACAACACTGCAGAACCCTGGTGACCCGTTTGGGCCTTGTCCTGGTCACAACCGCGGGCACCTCAAGGCCTGTGGGACCAGGACCTCAGGAACCTGGACTGACCCTACTGTGTGTGGCTGGGATGGTGCACTGGGGCCAGGATGTGCCCTGCCCTTGCAGGTCACACGAAGTTGGGGACACATGGTGTACCCCCAGGAAATGTGACCAGGGTTTCAGGAGCCCTGAACTCT
Organism: Rhinolophus ferrumequinum; assembly: GCF_004115265.2. Classification (NCBI taxonomy): domain Eukaryota; kingdom Metazoa; phylum Chordata; class Mammalia; order Chiroptera; family Rhinolophidae; genus Rhinolophus; species Rhinolophus ferrumequinum. Next base: position 88,864 of record NC_046293.1, on the reverse strand, counting down.
GCCCCGGAGCAGGAGGGGGCCGCAGAGGGGATATAGGGAAGTTCGCAGCACACCAAGCTTGGGCCCGGCAGAGGGAAGTGAGAAGCAAGCCGCCACCACCGGAGGTCGCTGTGGCACCCACAAGCCTGCGCCTCCTTCCGTCCTCCTGCGCAGGACTCTGTTCTCAGGTGACCCAAGGCCTGGGCCTGCATCTCAGGCACCCGCGCGAGTGCCCAGGCAGAGGCCAGGGCCGGAGGCTGGACTTTTCTTGCCCATTGGTATTAGGGGGCCAACAAGTAGTGTAGCCTGGGAGTGACATGTCACATTATTTTTGTTTGATGACATTTTTTCAGGGCAGACTGTGTTCTTGGGTTTGTGTTAGGTACCAGGGGTCAAGGAAAACAGTGAGGAAAACAGTGAGGTGACAGGTCCTGAGTGACACTTTAAGGGTCTGGGTCCAAAGGTGGCTGCGGGCTGAGGAGCAGGGCCTGGGTTAGTGCTGGGAGCTGGTGACCTGTCAGTCACAGGCGCGAAAATGTGGAGATGCTGACGGTGGATCCCAGGACCCTGGAAGGGGAAGGGCTGTGGAAGGGAAAGCATGTTTGCAGACCCTGTAACAGCTCAGGAGACACTGGCTGGGCCTCACATGTGGCATTCTTGGGCACCTCGGCCATCGCGAATGGTGGGAGTGCATGACAAGGCCCAGGAGAGTGTGAACTAAGAGGGGAGCTTCCCATGTGGGGGGGAAGGGTTAGAGGAGAGGGCACCTTAAAGGGAGACAGGTGCACAGGCCAGCAAGGGGTCCTGCTGACGGCCTTGGCAGCTGGGGGCAGGGGACGAGACCAGACCCTATGGCCAAGCCAGGAGGAGGAAGCGAGACAGTACGAGAGTCAGACATTGGTGGGGGCCAGGCCTTGCTCTGCCGCAAGGAGGAAGGCCACTGGAGGCCGCGGGGTAATGGTGCCTGTGAGGTGTGTTAGCGGGTGGTGGCCCAGAGGCCCTTTCGGAGGCTGACAGGTGCTGTGACGTGGCCATACCACGGTTGGGGAGGCAGTCAGAAAGCTGAGAGCAGCAGTGGACAGCGCTGGGGCTCCTGCCATGGGACAATGGGGCAGACCCGTTCCACAAGAGGAAGGCAGAGAAGGGCAGATACCTGGGCCACGAGGTGCTCCCGCTCCTCCCTGCTGTGCCCTGGGCCATTTCTTTGGCTCTTCTGCTAGGCCATCTCCCACATGCTTTGGGCAACCTTAGGCGTGTGACTGTTCCCACTCTCCCAGCCAAGGGGAACGTGGCCCCTCAGTGCCTCACTCGTAGCACCTCCTGGCACCAGCCCCTCATGCCAGGCCTCCAGCTCACCCCACCAGGCAGGAGAGCTGCCCAGACCCTGGGCTCAGGCCAAGCCCCCACCGTCACGGCGTGGCTGTGGTCCTGCCAGCTCGTCAGTGTGCTTCTGTCACAGCCAAGACTCCAGGTACACCTGAAAGGGCTATACTGAACATTGGTCTTCAGGGTGGGGCCAGATGCAGGCCCCAGGCTGGGGTCGCGGTGTGAGGGGCTGGCAGGGGCCAGTCCCACAGGACCCAGTCCTCAGCCTCCCTAGCAATCGCCAAACACCCTTGATCGTCCTCTGCTGCCCTCACCACCGCCCCCTGGTGGCTCGGAGACCATGTTGGTGGAGCAGGGAGGGTCCTCCACTCAGTGTCTGTCATGTGGGCCCACGCCAGGTGTCCTGGGAGCCCCTCTGCACTGGCCTCTTCAAGAGGCTGTGCTCTGGGTTTGAGCCATTGGGAGGGAACAGCAGGGAGAGGCTGAAGGGAGGGCCAGTGGAGGGCCAGTGGTGGACACATCGAGTGGGAGGGGCTGCCCCTGCACAGGTGGGACACCAAGCACAGCTGCTTCGAGGGTGCGAGGGAGGATGCTGAGGGCAGCCCCTGCGTGGGGGTGCACCCAGGGCAGTGAGGGAGGCCAGACAGCAGAGTGTCAGGGGACATGACACACTCCCAGACACCAGGCGTCTGCTGAGCACTTGCCACACAGCGTTCCAGGTAAAGCCTGTGGTGGCATCGCTGTGGGCTGCCGTTCACACACTGGAGGACAGGTCACCTGGGCAAACCAGGAGCCCACCCAAGTCTGCCCAAGGCTGGCCTGCACCCCGCCACCCCCAGCAGCTCCAGAGTGGCTCCCTGCCATCACGCCTGGGCCCAGCACACCTGAGCTCTGGCTGCACCGGGTGGCCGGCGAGGGCTCCCAGCACCTGGCCCTTCCCGTGGCCATGCCTGTGGCTGCTGGGGTCCCACTGCTCCCTTCCGCCCACTTGCATGTGGCTGCACAGTCACCCTGAATGCCGGCTGTGTAAGTGTGTGCACCCCACTCCTCTCACTGTCTGGCACCCGCCACTTGGCTGTCCACTCTGCTGGCTTCGTGGAGCTTCAGTGACACTGGCAGTCTCCTGAGGCTTCTCTTGCCCACAGTAGGGGTTGGGGTAGGGTATGACAGTGGGCTCTCTCTGGGGGGCGGGGGGTCACCCAGGCAGGCGAGGGACTGGAGGTCTGTGGTCCTGTCAGGTAAAGTTGGGCAGTGAGGCACCATCTGTGCACGTGTGTACGCATGTATGCACACCCGTGCTGCTGTGTCCATCATGAGCAGGCTCCTGCCACTGCTGCCACATGTCTGTGGCACGTGTGGGTGCTTTCCTGCTGTGCTGTCCTGTGCAAGGAGGCCGAGTGTCATGGGTGTGTCACCGTCTCACACCTGTCCTGCGCCTGCTGCTGCTCTGTGGGGCATGAACACCCCTGGCGTCTGTCCCTGATGTCATGAGCTTGTTCCGTCTTGTGCTGCCGTCAGCCTTCACATGGCTCAGCCACCCCTGAGCCAGGCCAGGCTTTCCTGAGAGCAGAGCTGTGTGTGCGCAGTGCTGGGGGACCTGCCAGTCTTTCCCTCCAGGGTTCAGGGGATGGGGCAGGCTGTCAGGCATGGGGAGTCAGCCCGTTGCAGTGAGAGGCCTTCTTTGCTGTGGCGTGCTGGTCTTGGCGCCCACATAGAGAGGAGGGGGCTGCGGGTTTTATTTCTCGTTATTCCATCCAGTCTGAGGATCCCCCTCAGCAGGGCACTGGTTCAGACCTGGGCACCAAGCAAAATGGGGGGCGTAACCATGGAGTCCCACCCTCCTTCTTCTTCTGGCCCTAAGGCTACCCTACAGCCCAGCTCCCAAGCGTCCTCCTGGCCGCGGGCCCCGCTCCCCTCCTCGCGCCCCCACCTCGCCTGGCGCCCCTCACCTGGCCTTGACCCCTCTCCCTCCGCAGGCTCTTCAGCAGCCTCGGTGAGCTGAGCTCCATCTCAGCGCAGCGCAGCCCTGGGGGCCCGGGCGGCGGGGCCTCCTACCCAGTGCGGCCCGGCGGCCGCTACCCCGTGGCGCGGCGCGCCCCGAGCCCGGTGAAGCCCGCGTCGCTGGAGCGGGTGGAGGGGCTGGGGGCGGGCGCGGGGGGCGCGGGCCGGCCCTTCGGCCTCACGCCTCCCACCATCCTCAAGTCGTCCAGCCTCTCCATCCCGCATGAGCCCAAGGAGGTGCGCTTTGTGGTGCGGAGCGTGAGCGCACGCAGCCGCTCGCCGTCGCCGTCGCCGCTGCCCTCGCCAGCCTCCGGCCCCGGCCCCGGGGCCCCCGGCCCGCGCCGGCCCTTCCAGCAAAAGCCGCTGCAGCTCTGGAGCAAGTTCGACGTGGGCGACTGGCTGGAGAGCATCCATTTGGGCGAGCACCGCGACCGCTTCGAGGACCACGAGATCGAGGGCGCGCATCTGCCGGCACTCACCAAGGACGACTTCGTGGAGTTGGGCGTCACGCGCGTGGGCCACCGCATGAACATCGAGCGCGCGCTCCGGCAGCTGGACGGCAGCTGACGCCCCACGCCCACCCACGCCCCGGCCGCCCTGCCGGCAGGGCCCCCACCCCACCCCCCGGGCCGCGGGCTCGGCCTGCCCCACCACGGCGCCCGGGCCAGGAATGTTGCATGAACCGTCCTGTTTGCTGTCGCTCGGAGACTTGCCCTGTACATTGCTTAGTGCCCTCCCCGGCCGGCGAGCCCCCCAGCACTCGGCCAGGAAGGGCGCGGGCCAGAGGCTGGAGCGAGAGGGGTGGGGCGTGGGGTGCTCCGGCCGGCCATCTCCCGCACAGCTCCTGGTGGCTACTGTCCCAGAGGGGGGACCTAGTCCAGCATGCAAGGTCAGGACACTCCTTGGTGACTGGGGGGTGGGGGGAGACATTGGGGTTCTCGGGTGGGGGCCAAGGAGCCCCCTGTTTTGCATATTTTAATCCACTCTATATTCGGAACGAGAAAAGGAACAAATATCTCTGTCCTTAATAGCGTCCCCTCCCCTCCCCTCCAGCCTCCTACTGGTCCCGCTGTGGCTGCCCAGTCTTCCATCTCTGGCCCCTTACTGCCACTGCCACCCCACATGGGGCGGGGGACGCTCCAGCTGGTCTGGGGTTGGCCAGGGTCCTAGTAGCCCGCCCTGGGGCTCTGGCTCCGCCTTCCCCCCTCGCTGAGTTATAGTGAGCCCCACCACCCTTCAGGTGCTGCGTGGAGGAGGGGCGGCAGGCAGCGAGTCCCGCTGGCGACTAGCTCTGTCAGGTGGCCTGGGAGACCATTGCCCTGGGTGGGGCAGGCCCCTGGCACCCGCCCCCAGCCATCTCCCTCACAGGGCCCCTCCCCAAGAGGGGTCTAGCCTCCTTCCCACACTGTTGGGCAACTACAGCAGAGACGCCTCTCTGCCTCAGACCCCAAAGTCTCCTGTGCCCCCCGCCCTGTGTGTGTGCACATGTGCGAGTGTGTGAAACTCTGGGTGTGCCTGAGTGCATCGGAGCCCTGCGTGTGCCTGAGTGGGGAGCGGTCCTGAGGGCCCCTCTGGACTAGTGGGGGGCTTCGCAAGTGTGCTCAGGGTGCGTGCCTGTGAAAGCACCTGTCTCCACTCCAAAGAAAGTGACGCATCCCGCACCCTGGGACCGTCTGCCCAGAGCCAAGCCCAGCAGGAGCCGGCTTCCCTGGTGAAGCTCTGCTGTTGGGGCGGCCCGTGCGGCCGTGGAGGCAGTGCCCCCTTCAGGCTTCTGGGGGGTCCTAGGGAGACCCCTGGAGTCAGGCCGCCGTAAGCCCTGGGGAGAGGCGAAGACCCCGAGGACCCCCCAACCCCCCCGTACTGTGACTCCTCACGCTCAGCAATGACCTGTGGGGTGGGGGGCTCTGGGACATTTTAAACCTAGGGTTTGGAGTCTGGACTAAGCTCCATCCACGTCACTCACAAGTTTCTGTTTATATTTCTAGCTTTTTTTAATAAAAAATAAAAAAAAACCAGAAAAGAGAAGTTTTCACAGCCCAGGGGCCTGGCACGCCGGTCTGTGCCCGCCCACCCCGTCCCGGCCCACGGCCCCATTCCCTGGGCAGAGTCACACCCAGTAACCCTTTCACTAACAGACCAGGTCACACACACAGCAGCAGTCACTGTAACAGACTGCCACATACACACTCAGTCTCACACTCACCTGTGGGTTTTTGGTTCCGTTCAATTTGGGTTTTTAACTTTACAGGGTCAGTTCCGCTTCACCCCTCCTTTTGTATGGAGTTCCATCTGGGGAATTTCACCCCTGCTCCAGCCCTGAGGCCTCCTGACCCTGACGTTGTGATACACCCCACAGAGATCTATGTTTCTTATATTATTATTATTGATAATAATTATTATAATATTATTATGTAATAAATTTATAAGAAATGAAACTTTCTCAGTTGCCTGCTTGAGGAGACACGGGAGCCCAAACTCTGCTGTCCCTCTGCCAGGTCACAACCCTCCGCCTTGACTGAAGCATTCGGCCCCATGCACTGGCGACGCAGACCCCTGTGTGATGCGGTCTCTTTCCTGAGCTCCGTGCCCACGCGCCTGGCGTCTCCTTGGCCCCGAGTCCTGCTGGGCCTCCGCCATGTGCCCAGCTCACTCGCCAGAAGTCCGGTCGTCCTCTGACTTATTTCCTCCACTGTCCTTATTTCCTCCCAGTGCCCACTTGTTTCTAAATTCTGCTGCTCCTGTCTTTGAGCCTCTCATGCCTGTCCCAGTCGTGCTGACCCGAGGGCTGCCGCCCATGTTCACACCTTACTTCTTCTCCTTGAGCTGACCGTCACGTAGGCAGCCAGCTGCCACTGGCCAGTGATGTGGCAAGTCCTGTGTGGCCTCTGGTGGTGGTTGGCCAGCCCCCAGGAAGGGCAGAGGTGCCTCGGTGAGTGGAAGGAGGATGAACAGTGAGGTGAGAGGGTGGACACTTGCCCTCTGGGTGGGCAAAGGAGACCCAGATGGACGTGTGACAGGGTAGAGATGGCTGGGCCCAGGGCCGACAGAGGGCCTGAGGCTGGAGGTGTGTGATGTCAGATGAGTCGCGCGCCAGTCCCCTGAGGGATTTCAGAGAGGCAGGGGAGGCAGAGCTTGGCCACACTGGGTCAGGAGGTGGTGAGAGTGGGACACAGTGAGGAATGCAGACCTTGACTCAGGTTGTCACAGGGCCAGGGCTGAGGCCAGTGGGCGACACCCAGGATGGCCTGCAGATCCCAGAGGGAGTGGGAAGGGTCAGTGGGGAGGAGAGGGTGGACTCAGGTGGCTTCATCCAGAGGAGGTGGAGAGGCATGGGCGCTTTGAGGGAGCACCTGGAGGTCTGGATGGCCTGGTAGGAAGCGGCAAAGGCCCTTGTGAAGCTGGGACAGTGACCGCTTGGCAGTGGGACCTCGAGAGCTTCCCAGTCTGTCTAGAAAGCCCTGCAGTTTCAAATTTTCAACATTTCATTGTCAAGCTAGAAACGGGTCATACAGAAGTGACTATGAAGGAAGTCAAGGAGTGGGGCCTTGGGAGGGTCCGAGCAGGGGACAGAGGTGGGACCCTGACTTTCTCTGGGCCCGAGCACTGTGGCATTAGATGGCTTGGTGTCCCTGTGAGCTGCACATGGAGCCCTGGGTCTCTGGGACTTGGACCACATGCAGAAAGGGAAGCACAAGCCTGGTGGCTCACCCACCATGGAGATGGCATGGCCCATTCTGGCTCCCAGGGGAGTTTGTTGCGGGGGGGGGGGGGAGACGAAATTCGCACAGGTCAGAAGCCACCCCCGTGCCTCTTGAGACAAGTCGGAACCCTCAAGGTCTGGACTGGAGAAACTTGTGAGAGGACATGGAGAAATGGCAGAGCAAACACAGCTGCAAGTTCAGGACCCCCTGAGCTGCAGCCCACAGATGCCTCAGGCAGAGCCGTTGTCACTCAGGGCTAGACGTCCCTTGCCCCTCTGGTGTCTTCACGACCTCAGAATGCTCCAGCTTTACCCTCTCAGAGGCCCTAAGCAACTCTCCAACACTGAGCAACCTGGAGCAGAGGCTGCCCTCTCCCTCCCCACGTCATCCCAAGGACTAGTAGACAACTCAGGGTGGGGCCCTTGCACAGACCTGGCTCCGCAGAGGGCCATGCTAGAGAGTGGGGTGGGGTGGCAGTGACAGCAATGGGAGAGGCGACATAGGGACAGGTGGGAACCAGAAGGGGTTAGGGACCAGGGTGAGAAAGGACGGTGGCAGCTGGAGGGGCATGTGCGGGGTGGGCGCCCCACCGGCTGAGCCAACTGGGACCCCAGCCTCTGGCTTGGGAGTCCTGACTTTCCTTTCTGTCTCCTGCCCTCACTCTTGGAACAGTGTGGAGATGTTTGCTGCTTCCATTAGGTTTGATGACAAAGTTAAGCTGAGTGGGCCACGTGCCAATCTCCATCCATTATTGTGGCCGGGGGCAGCGTCTTCTAGAATCAGAATTGGGGGCTACTTTGCAGAGTCCAACCATCGTATTCTAGAATCTAGATGCTGGGCCTTCTAACTTTATTTTTGCATAACCATAAATGTTTTGAAAAAGTAGGTACTGATTTACATTTTGAGGTTCATAGCCAACATTTTCATCATATGTTTAAATATTTGCAAAGTTGTGATTGTAAGAAAATTGTACATACTAACATTTCAAATAAATGTTTACATTATTCTGTTAAATGATTCTCATGGATCTAAACACCATATCAATTATCTGGCCATCAAAATCCTGTAGAAACACCTACAAAATCCTGTAGGCCATCAAAATCCTGTAGAAATCAGCCTTTCTGTAATAGGCAAAACTGTAATACCACTGCCTGAATGCTTATTGCCATTCCTTGAGCTATATTTGCCGAGTCTTTTTTGGTTACTTGATCAGGCACAACCCAACACTCAGTTAAAGCAGGTGAGGCAGGCGAACTGCAGCTTGTTGATACTCAGGTTGGTGAAGCCGGACCCTCGGTTAGAGCAGGGGAGACTGAGTGATATGAAGGTGAGAGGGAGAGAGGGAGCAAGAGAGCGCGCTTGGACAGTGGTACAGGGGAAAAAAGCCTCCTGAAACTCGAGGAGAAGGCCCATCCCCATCCCCATGACACCCTGGTATGGGAAGAAAGAGGTCCCATTAGTCAGCCCCAAAGCCTTACACTTGGAAGGGATGAAGACCTCCTGCCATGTGGGCAGCAGAGACGAAAATCTGTGACACTCAATAGTTGGTATTATCAAGACCTGATTGCAATTCATCTAGGGAAATAAATCCTCTTGCTTGGCAGAAAAGAAAATAATGCATGTCAAAACTCAAGGAAGGGCACTAAACCATCCTGCCACACGCTGGGGGTGAGGCCTTGTCACTCGCTGGCGAACAGAGATGAGATGTTCTGGCGCAGAAATAGGACAGATGAGACCATCTGACCTGCAAGGAGAGTAGATCTGGGGTTGCTCGGGTCAAGAAAACGATCGCTTCTCGGCAGTCAGGTATGTGAGAGGAGGCCTCTGGATTCTTCTCCAGAGAAAATGAGATGTCCTGACGATTGGAGACAAGAGTGGAAATGCCTGACACTCGGTGTCACAAGACTTTGTGACACTCCAGTCAGGGAGATGAGACAGGCTTACACTAGTGGGGGACATGAGACCCCTCGGTCACTTAGAAGAGACCCCTCGGTCACTTAGAAGAGCTGGAACCACCAGAAGTGATCAGAAGAGACGTGATCTCCTGACACCAGGTGGAGGAGATAACACATTGTGAGTCTAGGGTAGGGCATAGAAGACCTCCTTACACTCAGATAGGAGATAGGAGATTTCATGAACCTCAGGTAGGAGAGATGAGACCTCAAGTCACTCAGGAAGGGGAGGGAAAACCTTCGGACTCTCAGGAGGGGAGAACTTCGCACACATACAGCTTGGAGGAGACCGTGGTATTCAGGGGTAGAAGATACAAGCTCCTCACATTCAGGTAGGGAGATGAGACTACCCTCAAGTAGGGGACAGGAGACTTCCTGGGGTGAGGAGGCAGATGAACCCTCAGAGCGCTCACGTAGGTGAGATGTAACCACTTGACATGCAGGTAGAGGATATGAGACCTCCTTGTTCTCGGGTAGGGAAGATGTGACAGTGCCACTCCGGGGGTGGAGATGAGCCCTTCAGCCCTGACATGGAAGAAAAGAGACGTCCTTATGCTCAGGGAGAGAAGACGCCAGCTCCCTGATCCTCAAGACCTAGTGGCTATTCCGTTGAAGGGGATGTGACGTCCTGAAAGTTACGAGATGAGAATGTATGTATGACATTCAGTCAGAGACTGTACTCAGGTGGAGGACTCAAGACGAGCTGACAGTCTGAAAACACTCCACACCCCGGATGAGGACATGTCCTGACACTCAGGAGAGGTGGGGCCTGTGACCGTCGTGTACTTGGGGTGCAACCTTGTGACACTCACACAAGCTAGTTGAGACCTTACACTCAGATAGAGGAGGCAGGACTGCCCTTCATGCAGGGAGAGGTGTGTCCGCCTCCCATGCTTGAAGGGAGGTGAAGGTTTTTAACACTCAGGTATGTGCAGTGAGCACTTGTCACACTCTGGTAGGTGACATACTGTCTCTTAACATTCAGAAGGACAACACCTTGCTCCCAAAAAGGAGAGCTGGACACATTCAGGTAGAAAACATGAGACCTGTGACCCTCAGCACTGGACCAAGGAAGGTGGCCTTTGAAGTCCTAAATTCGGGACATTCCAAATGGCTCTTTGAGGTGTGTGCTACTAGCACCCACTTGCCAACACCACATGGTATTCAGGATCTGAGTACGGTCCCTTTTACTGCTGGCACCCTGCACCACCTTGTCACAGAGGCACCGAGCTGCCCTTCACTCCATGAGTTGGAACGGGAACCACAGTTACAGCTTGCATGGTGGCAGACCCTACACTTGCACAGACCTCAGAGGAGCAACTGGGAATGCTGATCGTGGCAGAGTCTTGGGAAAGAGGGAGGGGGCTGCATATGAGCCCCCACCCCCAGGGGAGCCTTTGCATGAAGCCAGGAAGTCATCGTCTGGCCTGCCTGCTGGCAGTGGGGGTGGGGGCTGCCCTGCTGATTGGTCAGGAGGCCATGGAGCTTTGTGAGGTCACTGGGCTTCCAGGCCAGGCTGGGTGGGAGTACGGTCGAGATGCTGCCAACTGCCGTTCTGCTGGTCTTGACAGTGTCTGTGGTCGCCAAAGATAACACCATGTGTGAGTAAGTGTCAGGGACACTTTGGTGGGAGGAGGGTGTCTTCTGAATAACAGCCTCCACCCAGACTACCTCTATCCAGGGCCAGAGGCGGCCATGCTTGGGCCTTAGCAGTCCCCCAGGTCTCATGGCTCCTGTGACCCACATCCCCAACTCAGACCCCCCCTGCTCCTGGCATCCTCAGCCCAGAGCCCCAGGGCCCCAGCTGTCCATGGCTTCCTCCTGAGACAAACCCCTCAGCTCCCAGGGCTCCCACAGCCCATGGGTACAGTGGCCGAGCTCACTGCCTCTTAAACAACAAATCTGAATTCTTAGAAGTCTCTGTCCTCCCACAGACATGAGATGCCTCAACGTGTGGCCAACCCCAAAGGCCCCAGGGCGTTGTCAGCTGTACTCTAGGATCTTTATTCCACCTGTAGCCCCCCACGGCCCTCAGTGCAGTCCCCATACCTGGGGGCCCTGTATCTTCTGCAGCTACTGGCTCTCCTGTCACTGTCCACCCCAACCCTGCAATGCCAAGGTTGGTTCTGAAGACCTCAGGCCATGACACTCGCCACTCCCACTTTTAGCCCCCCTCTTTGCCCAGGGATGTCCCACACTTCCAGGGCCCCGCTTTCTCCACACCCAGAAGACCCAGGAAATCGCGTCCCCTCACCGGTGACCTTCTCCCGTAGCCTACGGCTTCCTGCCTTGTCTCAGCCCCCTGCACACTCCGGGCTCCCTCGCCTTCTCAGAGCCCCACGTTACCAGCCCATGTCCCTGCTGCTCCCGGCTGAGCCTGTTTGGGTCTGACTGTGTCCTGCTCTCTCCTCAGTGGCCCCTGTGGGATCCGGTTCAGGCAGAGCCCACAGGGGACCATGCGCATTGTGGGTGGCCAGGCTGCAGCCCATGGGGCCTGGCCCTGGATGGTCAGCCTCCAGGTGTTCACCTATCACAACAAACGGAGGTACCACGCCTGCGGGGGCACCCTGCTGAACGCCCATTGGCTGCTGACCGCTGCCCACTGCTTCAGGAACAAAAAGTATGTGTGGGGCCGCCCGGAGGGCGGTCTGCAGACGGGTGTCTTCTCCAGGGGCCGTGTGGCGCCCAGACTGTGAGCAGCTGGCCCAGACCTCACCCGGGCAGGCTCCGAGGGTCACGGGCACCGGGGGTTAGGTGCAGCCCCCTACCCCGGGAGAATGACCAGCTGGCCTCGGTGCCTACAGGAAAGTGTACGATTGGAGACTGGTTTTCGGGGCAAGGGAAGTTGAGTACGGGAGCAACAAGCCAGTGAAACCGCCTGCACAGGAGAGATATGTTGAGAAAATCATCATTCATGAGCGATACTCCCCCGGGTCAGAGGCCAATGACATCGCGCTCATGAAGATCACACCCCCCGTTGTCTGTGGGCACGTCACAGGACCCGGATGTCTGCCCCAGTTCAGGGCAGGCCCACCCAGGGTCCCCCAGACCTGCTGGGTGGCCGGCTGGGGATTCTTAAAAGAGAACGGTGAGTATGGGAGGGGCTCCAGGAGGCATTGCTGGCCACTCCCTGTGGACTCTGAGTTGCAAGGGCAGGATGTTGATGCCTGGCCGCGGGCGTCTCAGGCCCAGCATAGTCTATGAGTAGGTAGGTCCTGTCACTACCCCTCTTGCAGCTGGACAAACAGTGCGAGAGCGCCCTGACCAAGGCCACGCCTGGTGACCAGTGTGGTCATCTACGGGAAGGCTGAACAGCAGGTACAGACAACCTTGGCATGTTTACAATGGAGTCAAGGCCATGTCTGTACTGGGGGCCTGGAGCCACGTTCTGGAAAAGGAGACACATCACTCGGATGATGTTCTGTGGCTCTAGGCCAGTCCTGCCCTTCTTTGGGCCTCAGTTTCCCCATGTGAGTGGAAGGGCCAGATCACATGGTCTCCAGGCTCTGAGGTCCCAGAGGCCAGCCCTGCTGCCCCCACCCATGCCACCCAGTGGAATTGCTTTGAGGTTCCTCTAGGCTGGCAGAGGGGCAGGTGGTGGGCATGGCTTTCTGCGGTCAGCAGTTGACACCAAGGGGTTGCCAGTGTGGCAAGACCAAGTTGGAGTGTCCTCTGTGTGTGACCTGTCCTCTTAGCCTTCCACTGCGGTCACGTGAATTTTCACCGAGTCACATAATGGATGTGAAGACATGCTCGAAATTAACTTAGCTCTCGGTCTTGTCTGTTCCTTGATAAGGGAAAACAGGCTTCCTAGTTCAAGGCAGTTCAGTCAGCTGAGATTAAAGCTCAGTCTTTTTTGGTAAACAAAACCCAGTAATTTCAGGATTCTTCCCTGGGGCTGCCCTTCTCGCAGAGGTTGATCTGAGCTGCTGGCAGGGTCACCAGCTGTGGATGTCTGTGACTGCGGTGGCCTCTAGACCCAGTGCTAAACTCCTCCCATCCCACGGTTCAGTCCTCCCTGACCCCACCAGCTTGCCCTGCTCTGCCCACCCGCCCCACCACGGCCCCCAGCTTTTGGGGGCCCTTGCAGTCCCTGGGAGGCTGATGTCAGGGTTCCTGCCTAGACGACTCCCATTTTTGCTCAGGAGGAGTGTAGGCTCCCAGCTACGTCGTGGACACCTTGCAAGACCTCTAATGTTCTAGAATCTCTAAACTTAGTGCGATTTCTATCATTTCTTGTTAAACACTTCCCACACCCCCAAGGCCATGTCTTAAAGTAACCTCCAGGCTCCAAATTGCTGATACGTTTGAGACTTTCCTTTCCTGCCTCCTCCCGGAACGCACGTGCTCTGGGGCCGGACAAGTGGTCTAGGGTAGGAGGTCCCCTTTTTCCATGGACTTTAGAGCTCCTGCAGATTTCTTCAGCATTTGTTATTTAAAACCCAGATGTTGGGAATGAGAAAACCCTTCTCTGTTTCAGGACTCCTGGTTCTTAACCATGAAACCATGGCTCTCAAGACTGTAGGCTCTGCCCCAGATCTGAAAGGACCTTAATGGCTAACAACCCAGGCTTCTTTTCAGATTCCAGCGTCACTCCTACTGCAAGGGCAGTGCATGAGCACACCTCACTGCTTGGGTGGCAGGGACAGGAGGGGCTGACGGGGTCGGGCACCTAAAGCCACGCAAACACGCAGTCAGCAGCCATTTACCAAATGCCCGCTTAGTGCCCAGCCCTACCCCCTGGGGTTCATGTGGTCCTGTCTTCCCGTTTGGCGTATGTATCCGGTTCCAGACCCTCCCCCCACCAGGTCTGACCTGTCAGCCCCCATCTGTACCGCAGACAGCGTCACACCCACCCACTTGGGGGGCCAGAGCAGCCGCGGCTGGCCAGACCCTTCTGTCTGTGGGACCAGCTAACTGACCAAGAGGGGACAGCTGATGGGCTTCAGGGCTCTGTCTAAGCCAGATGTGAGGCTGACGGCTCAAGCCACAGCACAGGCTCCTGACACAGTGTGTGACAGAGCAGATAGGATGCCTGTGGGGGCGGGACTTGCCAGCCCAACCCGGGACCCTGTCCACAGTGAGCAGAGTCCTCACAGGGGACACAAGCAGGGAGTGTGATTTAGAGTCAGAGTGCGAGACCTGAAAGGTGTGCCCTGGACTGGAGTCTAGAGAGGAAAACCTGGGTCCGAGGCCAAGCCACACCCTGTCCCTACTGTGACCTTGCGCACGTGGTGCCCCACCCTCCCGATGGGACGAAAGGGAGTGACAGTACTAAGTGGTGAGGTTGCTTCGAGGAGTCAGTTAGATGGTGGCTGTGGCACTAGGGAGTGACAGCACAGCCCGCTGTAATGGCACCTGTCACCGATGAGCTCCGTGACCCACCTATCCCCCATGCCCTCAGTCCCTCACCCTCGTGCGTCTCCTGGTCCTCCCACACTCAGCACCCCTGCACCCCAACCCCCACGCGGCAGGTGTCATTTCCTCGGGTACACAGGACAGGCTGGGGCCGCTGACTCATGGGTCTGGGGCTAGGATGCAGCGCGAAAGGACACGGGGTCCGTGGCGGGAGGAGGCAGGGCTCCCCAGGCGTGAGCGGTGACCCCTGACCTGATCACCCGGCTGTAGACTACAGGACGTCGCCTGTGCTGCAGGAAGCCCGCGTGGAGCTCATTGACCTGGACCTGTGCAACTCTACGCAGTGGTACAGCGGCCGCATTCGCTCCACCAACGTGTGTGCGGGGTACCCCGAAGGCAAGGTCGACACCTGCCAGGTAACTGCCCAGGCCCCCTGCTGCGCACCTTTTCTCTCATCCCTCTGCTCCACACCTCTGGGGCTGCCCTTTTCCTGGTCCCGTATCTGCAGTCGTGATGAGGAGGGAGGGGACACCCACCAGCTACCCCGACCAGAACCGTCACCGCATGTAGAACCTTCTCCCACCCGAACACGGAGGTCACGTCGCCAGCCCCTGAAGCCCGTGTGTACGTCTCTTCCCCAGAAGGCAAACCTTCACACCCACTGTATACACACGCTGCTGTGCACACAGAAAGCCACACGCATGGGCACGGTTTTGCTCGTCTCCCCTCCTGACTGCAAGGAGACCCACGACCATTCACACCCTCCACATCCTGACTCACTGTCGGCCCCACCTCAGACTTACCACAACCACCTGCGTTTATGGCAGCAGGAAACCATATGACTGCCGACAGTGACTCCTGTGTCCTCTGGGCAGGGGACAGTGGCCCAGGCCGACAGTGACTCCTGTGTCCTCTGGGCAGGGGGACAGTGGCCCAGGCCGACAGTGACTCCTGTGTCCTCTGGGCAGGGGGACAGTGGCCCAGGCCGACAGTGACTCCTGTGTCCTCTGGGCAGGGGGACAGTGGCCCAGGCCGACAGTGACTCCTGTGTCCTCTGGGCAGGGGGACAGTGGCCCAGGCCGACAGTGACTCCTGTGTCCTCTGGGCAGGGGGACAGTGGCCCAGGCCGACAGTGACTCCTGTGTCCTCTGGGCAGGGGGACAGTGGCCCAGGCCGACAGTGACTCCTGTGTCCTCTGGGCAGGGGGACAGTGGCCCAGGCCGACAGTGACTCCTGTGTCCTCTGGGCAGGGGGACAGTGGCCCAGGCCGACAGTGACTCCTGTGTCCTCTGGGCAGGGGGACAGTGGCCCAGGCCGACAGTGACTCCTGTGTCCTCTGGGCAGGGGGACAGTGGCCCAGGCCGACAGTGACTCCTGTGTCCTCTGGGCAGGGGGACAGTGGCCCAGGCCGACAGTGACTCCTGTGTCCTCTGGGCAGGGGGACAGTGGCCCAGGCCGACAGTGACTCCTGTGTCCTCTGGGCAGGGGGACAGTGGCCCAGGCCGACAGTGACTCCTGTGTCCTCTGGGCAGGGGGACAGTGGCCCAGGCCGACAGTGACTCCTGTGTCCTCTGGCCAAGGGGACACTGGCCCAGGCCGAGAGTGACTGCTATGTTCTTCTGGACAGGGGGACAGTGGCGGGCCTCTCATGTGCAGAGACAGCGGGGGAAATGCCTATGTGACCGTGGGAGTCACCAGCTGGGGGGTAGGCTGTGCCCGCGCTAAGCGCCCTGGAGTCTACACCTCTACCTGGCCCTATTTGAACTGGATCGCTTCCAAAATCGGGTCCAATGCCTTGCAAAGCGTTCAGCTGGGCACTCCTGCCCCCCCGACTCCCACAGCACCTGCTAAACACCCCTCTGTTAACCCTCCTTGGTACTTCCAAGGCCCCCCTCAGCGGCCTTCCCTCCGACCACCTGCACCCCGACCCCGGCCTCCAGCCCCACCACCCTCCCCGCCTGCACCCCCACCTTCCATTAAACCTCCCCAAGTGCCTTCCTTTGCCAAGCGACTAGAGCAGCTGGTAGAGGCCTTAAGGGGGCAGGTCCTTTCCAACAGAAGAGGCAATGATGACATGGAGACCACAGACCTCACAGAACCGACCACCCCCTCCTCATCTGACCCCATGGTCAGCAGACCCCGTGAACCCTTCACTCCTCAGGGCAGAAGAGAGATGAAATAAATAAATACGTACAAAGAGATGTTTCCTGGACTTGTTACTTGCCTTCTCCCACTCCACCCAAACCTACCTCAAATCTACCCTCCCTCCTTCACCCTCCAGGGGGTGGAAGTGACAGTATATTCATGTCAATTGTGTTTTGTTTTTTTAAATCCTGATTTTTAAAACTGGGACATCAGCCAGGCATGGTCTTTATTTCACACTCAGTGTCTGTGCAGCACAGGACGATGGGTGAGGGCCCTGGAGACGGCTGCGGTGGGTCCATGTGTCCTGGGGGCCTGCTGTGAAAGGAAGGACCCACAGGAGGATTGAGTGTGGAAGGCTGTGTTCCCCAGGACAATGAATGTCCCCCACAAAACACGGCTCTGCTGTGGCTCTGAAGGTAGATTGAACATTGTCTCTTCAAGCTCGTCACTGGTCTGTGGTCCAACCCTAATAGTTCTCAGACTCAAGCAAATTAGAAAAACTAGTGTTTGCCAAAGCTTTCCAGGAATAACAATGGGGGGTACATTTAGGACGCCCCCGAGTGAGCTTTGGGAGTACTTATTTTAAGATCCTCCTTTGCAAGGAACAGAAACCAGTTTGAGCTGAGTGAGGAGGGTAGTTTATGTATTATCAGGATAAAAAGGGATCACAGAACTGACAGGAAGGACCAGCGGACACCACGAGTGGAGGGGCTGGCAGGTGACCCTTGTCTGAAGCTTTTGTACAGTGGCCGCTGACGCTCAGCCTCCATGGCTGCCCCCAACCCCCAAGTCGGGAGTCTGCCCTCAAACAGAATTGCTCATGTCCATTTACAAATTCCCGAGAAAAAAGTCCTAATGGGTTCAGGTCAGTGGCCCACTGTGGTCAGGCGAAAGTCAAACTTTACTGCTGGGTTAGCTCCTGTGGGTGGGGACGTTGGCCCCAGAAAGAGGACGCTGGGATCAGGCAGGGCCGCTGTGGCCAGCACCCACTCTCCTGTGTTAAGCAAGCTGTCTGTGTGTCCAGTGCAAGACAGTCCTAGAGAGAAGGTTCAGGAGCCTACGGCAGGAGCCCCGGGGACAAAGCAGAGGGACTGGTCCTCCTCCAGACGGGGCTGGAAGCCGGGCTGGTGAGGCAGTCCCGAGGCTGCGCTTTTGGGGCTGGTCAGTCTGCCTGGCTCGAGCAAACCTGCTGCTCAGGTGACCTCAGCAGCCATGTGGCCGAGGGCGGTGTGAGGTCAGATGAGGGCGGATGCAGTTCAGAGCAGGCCTGACATTCTGTTCGTGCTCATGAGTGTGGGCTGTTGTTTGCAGCTGGCTGGTGGTGAGATGCTGGACAACCTGAAGTTTACCTGCAAGGGGCACTTCAGTGCACACCGTCCACTTACAACCCCGGAAATGCCTGGGCCACATATTGCATATGGGTCTCAGAGGCCCGTAGCTCTGCAGTGTGGCAGCATTTGCTTAAATTAAAAAACCACCTTCTGTCTGCCTTGGCTAAGAGCCAGCACCACTCAAACTGGAACTGACATGATTGTTTTGTTGGCTTTGGGCTGCTTCTTCTAAAGTCAGTCTCTTAATCTCCCTCCTGGGAATATAATCTTCATACCTGGTGCCAGACACTAGTCACTCTCTAAACACTGAGCCAAACTCAGTGTGCTGGCAACAGAGCAAGACAGAAGCCAAAACCCGAGCCACGTGGTGGTGCGAAGACCGGAAGCAGCATCGGCAGCCACTCACGTCCCACAGGGGCCACGGAGGGACCATGGACAAGTGGTGGGGGGGCTGCAGCGCCAGCAGCTCCCTGTCACCTGAAGGGCCCTCCTCCCTTCTCCTCTGAGCCTTCCGGGGTCCAGAACGGGTTCTCCGGCCACTGCCCCCCCATTGTCCTCCGTTTACCTCCTCCCCTCATTGAGGGAGCCCTCGGTAGCTGACACTTGGGTTACCTTCCTGGGAGACATGGCCCATCCACGTTCAAGGAACACTCTGATGGGAGAGGATGGAGACTGGGGGCGGCCTGCAGAGTCCAGGCAAGAGCTTCTTGTCCTCCTGGGAACGTCCCACACACGAGAATGCACTTGTACATAACGGAGTCCCCTTCTTATTTTCCACTGTTCACACTAAGCCATGGCTTCCTTTCTCCTCCAGCAAATGTAGAGATATTTTCATACGAGCACATGTGGCCCCACTGTGTCAGAGTTACGCCGCACAGCAGGGATTTCGCGTATCCTTCCTAGGAGGGAACAATCAGTCTTCAGGGCTGGCCTTCCCTCCGTGTGCCCAGTTTCCCGCCTCCAGGCCCACACTGGTTCATATCAAACTCATCAAACTTTGCCAACCTAATTTTCATTGTTAAAACTATGAATGGAGCTGTTGTAAGTGCAGTGCCTGCAGACTGTTTAACTTTGAAAATGTCTCCCAGGCCCTGGAGCAGATTTTCCTGCACACACAGATGGGGAGGGGGACAGAGAAGAAATGACAAGCTGTGCAGAGAGCCAACCGAAGGGTGTCCCGGCCCGACAGACATGCTCACTGTGTCCTTGAGGATGGTTAGGCAAGTGGTCCGTGTTTTCAGTAACAGAATTCACAATGAGCCTTAATGCCAGGAGCAATGACAAAAATTGGTTTGACGGCAGCTAAAAGTGCCCTTGGGCGTGTCAGGAAGACGTGCACCAATGACACTTAGAGAGGAGCAGCTTCTAATGGGGATTTCATCAGTATGTAAAATCTCATATTTGCAAGGAACAAACATCTCAATGAACACAATTTTAGTAATTTTTAAATGGAAGTGGAAAAAAATGGAGGTAGTTCATCTTTAATGTGTGGAAACAGGTGGCCTCAGTGGGGTTTCCTGTGGAGTGTTCTTGGTAAAGAATCGGCAATGATCTGAGCACGTAGCTGAGCCTTTGCGTAGATGTGTGCTCTCGTGTCTCTTGGTGAAGTACCCACGTGTGGAAAGGCTGGATCACACGGCAGGTCTATGTTTAGCGCTCTAAAACAAATTCCAAAATGCTGTTTTCAACGTGGTGGCCACATTGTCCATTCCCACCAGCAGCGTATGAGAGTTCCAGCTCCTCCAGCTCCGCACCAACACTTGGCATGGTCAGTCTTTCTAACTTTAGTTATACTGACAGGTGTGTGATAATATTTCCTCTGTGGGTTTTTTCCCACAAGCAAGTGTAGTTTATAAATAAGTTTAAAGCATTCTGAATGAATACAGTTAAGATTTCGTATCAGTGAGGTAATAAGGCAGTAACTTTTGACAGAAACAAAATGTGGTGGGCACCTAAGGACAGAGGGAAGTAGACAGAAACAGGCATAAAATTAAATCTATCCAATCAGAATTTGGATTTTTCAAGCATCACGAACATCAGTGGAAAACATCTAAAAGAAATACCAACAGTGGCGGTTCACAGAACAATCTCTCCATACAACTCCAGCTAATACCTTTGCTGCGTGGATTCCAGAAGCCACCTGCTTAAGAGTAGGAAGTCTGTTTCCTGTGTAAAGATAGTCCAGATATCTGAGCTCTCAGAACCTCTGAAGTTACTACATCCAAGTAAGAGCAGATCTATAACAGAACCCTCAAATGTCCTATCTCACCAACATTCTTCAAGAGGAACGAAATGTGTTCAAGTTAAGTGACAAATGACACCCAAACTCGTCTCTGTTCACTGCACTCATGAGTCTGCTGCACAAACACATGCAACCAACCATTTGCTGAGCTAAGTTCTTCTAGCTGCAGAATGAGACCAGAATGTTACTTTCAATGCACTTTGTAACATCATTGTTCCAACCTGAGTTTTTAAAAACAAATGCTGGAAGGAACCATTAAAAAAAAGACATGAAAACAGGGATCCAGACACTTGGACACTCATGTTCACAGCAGCAGGATTCACAACAGCCAAGAAGTGGAAA
This sequence comes from Rhinolophus ferrumequinum, assembly GCF_004115265.2. Classification (NCBI taxonomy): domain Eukaryota; kingdom Metazoa; phylum Chordata; class Mammalia; order Chiroptera; family Rhinolophidae; genus Rhinolophus; species Rhinolophus ferrumequinum. The sequence goes on along the minus strand of NC_046293.1, from coordinate 68,487 downwards.
CAACCCATGTGTCCATCAACAGATAATGGATAAAGAAAATGTTGTAGAGATGCAATGGGTCGTTATTCAGCCATAAAAAGGAAGGATGTTCTGACACAGGCCACAACATAGATGATCCCTGAAAATACTAAGTGAAATAAGCCAGACACAAAACGACAAATGTTGTGTGATTCCAAGTATAGGAGACACCACGAATGGGAACTTCATGGACACAGGTGTAGAATCAAGGTTACTGGAGCCCAGGGGAGGGCACGATGGGCAGCTATCGCCTAATGGTTAGGGTTTCTCTTTGGGGTCATGAGAAAGTTCTGCAACTGATGGTGATAGGAGCATGACATTGTGCATGTTCTTAATGCCACCGAATTGCACACTTAAAAATGGTTAAAATGGTCAACTTTGCATTTAAACAATTAAAGTTTAAAAGTTATACCAAGCACAAAAATATCAACGATACACAGGTTTTCCCCGCTATCTGATAGTAGAGGACTCCCACGAAGTCTTTCGTAAAGCGAAATGGTGTAAAGTGGAGTATCCCCTGCTTTCTGAAAAATTGCATTAAACCACTTTGCTTTAACAAAGACCTACGTTGGTATAGTAACAGATTTTTTGTGAAAGCAAAACTCCTCTTTAGATCTCATCCATTTATCCAAAACAGGTGATAATGTAGGTCTCCCCTAAAACTGAAGTGGCGTGACAGAAACTCTCGGAAAGTGGGGGTACCTGTACAAAAGAACGCCATGACGGAGGAAAGGAAGGTCAGGAAAGTGTGAGATGGGCCTGTGGCTGGTGCCACCTGCCATTGTCCACCCACCCAGGCACTGGTCAGGCTCCCGCTGCCTCCTGGCTGTGCTGGAGGCTGGGATGGGCTGCCACCGGTCCCAGTGGGAGTCATCGTGCGGCGCGTGTCATACCACTGCCCAGGTCAGGCAGTGGGGCTCATGCCTGGGCTCCAGGCAGCTAGGCACCCCCACACTTGACGAGCAGTGATCTAGTTTATGTATGTGCTGGCAATGCCCACGAGATGGTGGAGCATGGAGGATCCTTTCCTGCAACAACGTGAACACGCAAGGCGATATGCATCCCTCCAAAGAGACGCCTACGGGGCCCTCGATGTGTCCATTTGGGGCAGCTGAGACAGGAAAAGGACTCTGATTCTTTAGAGTCCCTTATTTCAGCAATTCAAGGGGATGTAGAGTAAGCTAAGAAACCACTGGCTTACCAGGACATTTGAAACGCTAAGACAAGTTGTTCCAAGTTTCTAAAAGCAAAATAATGGCCACTGATGAGAAATCATTGTATTTATTCATTCTCTGCTTTCTAGTCTTTCACTGCTTATAACTATGCAATCTCATCTTGGTTATATTTTTTAAATCAAACATTTTCCTATATCCATTAATTTGTTTCAACAGTATAATGTATCATATGCTTCAACTGTTAAGTTAAAACCATCATGCAACAGTTCTATAAAGACGCATTTTTAAAAATCAAGTATTTTTTTGTGTAATATGTTAATTGAAAACTTCAAAAGCTTTCTAAAGTATACCACTAGGAAGGTCTTAAAAGTGTCTTATGATGGAAATAGAATGTATGTAAGTATAGGTGAAAAGGCAAGTCAGTAATCTGAGATGAGAACTGTATTTCTCCTGGTAAAATCCAGGACGTATATTCTTGTATGGTACACGCTGCTAAACAGAGAAGGCTTATGAAAGTATATAAATTGAAAAGAGTCCTGAAGTTTATTATAAACCTAAGGGGGAAAATCCAGACTTTGCATTTTTTATGCATTCTGCATTAATATATTTTATTATTGACATAAAGACTTGTGAAATTTCAACTTCATTAATCATTTCCTACATGAGGTCAAATCATTACACCATTTTCTGTTTCTGTATAGATCTGCCTCAACTCTAAATAGTCTAGATGGCCTGACTCACCCACTTACTTTAAAAAGTAAAATAATTGGTTTTTGTACCTATAGGTCTCATTTTTGTTTTTGGGTAACATTTCTGAATGTTTTTAAGTGTAGATATCCTTGTTCTTCAAGATTTTTCTTCACTTTGATTGTTTTTTTCCTTTAAATGACTGTCAGTGTCAATTTTTTCCACTTATAACAGCTTATAACTACACTTACAAGAGACTGAATCTGTTTATACCTTTCTATCCTTTCACTGTATGAACAGTGATTACCACACATATGTATTGCATTTTTAGGAAAAAAACTTAGTCTTTAGGTTTTCTCAAGATTTAAATGAACACACAGAAGTTCATTTATATATCCAGTTTCTTAAAAACCAGAAAATGCTTGTTTCCTCCTTAGGGAAACTATATAAGAGCCAATTAAACTACGAAATATTTAGAAAATTATTTATTTTAATGTAATTACATATTCTTGAGCAAATCTAAATTTTTTTAGCAGTGTATGTACTGCAATATAATGATAGTTTAGAGAGTGCTTGTAGTCTGGAGGAAAGGCATAAATAATAAAGTTTTAGCTAAATAATCTTCATATTATATATATTTTTACTCTAAGTATATGATTTTGACCACTTAAGTCTTCTTGTTTACATTAGCAGAAATTTCAAATCATTGCACATTTTGGAAATTGATATTACAGATTGTTTTGAGTTCCTGAAATAGTACACTGTACCAGCATTCACCTTAGCAACAGATTTGGTGGAGGTCTTTGGGGAGAGTTTCCTGACTTATATGCAATAATGAACTGATTATAATAAAAATATTTACGAGGTACATAGGAAAATACCTAAAATTTATGTTGGAGAAGTGGAGGGACATGGATAAATTCAGTTGGATTATGTTTTACTTTTTGATGTATAAATTGTAAACAAAGCAGTTTGTAGCTTTTTCATTCCTTTTTTATAAAAATATGTAGAAATCCTATATTTGAAAGAAAAATGTCTCCATTATCAGTGACTTTATGAAGCAAAGTTTAAAAATAAGCATACAATTTGTTTGTGAAACAACAATTGTGAAACAATTTGTGAAAACAATCTGTGAAAACAATTTGTATTGATTTTGTTTGAATAGCTTGCTGTTAATTATGTCCTCATCAAGTATGTAAAAGGTCTTTTATATATTATTTTACTGTCACCTTACATTTTGTTAAATAAAATGCTTTTGTAAATCTTATAGTGTGCTGCTAGAGGTTAGGTAATTATGTCCACATTTAAATAAAGTTTATCCTAAGTATAAAGGTATTATAGGAAATTACAGTAGTACCATTCTGATTAATCTCAATGCTTTCAGGCTTTGAAATAAATCTTGGCTAAGTGGGAAAAGTATAAGACATACAGAAAAATGGTAAATAAAGTTAAGTCCTTCTTTATTAGCAATTACTTTAAATATGAATGGATTAATCGCTCAAATTAAAAGGCAGAGATTGGCAGAATGGATTAAAAGACATGATCTAACCAGATGATATCTACAAGAGATTCACTTTAGATCCAGTGACATAAATAAGTTTCAAGGGATAGGATACGAAAAGATACCCCTACTAATAGCAACAAATAGAGAGATGTTGTGGCTACACTAATACAAAAAATAAACTGTAAATCAAAAACTATTATAAGAGACAAGAAGGGTACTAGATATTGTGGGGGAAAAAGGCCAACTCATCAAGAAGATAAGTATAAACATAAATGATATATACAAACATACTTATAAACATGTATGCTCTAAAAACATATATGCACCAAACAACCAAGTCCCCAAATAGTTGAAGCAAACTGTTAACATGATTGAAGGAAGAAATGAACAGTGCTACAATATTATTTGGAGACTTTAATACTAACACTCTACCTTCAATATTGGATGGACATCTAGACAGAAGGTCAGTAAAGACACACCGGGCTTGAACAACATTATTAATCAGTAGACATAACAGACATGTTTTAAAACACTATCCAACAACAGCAGAATACATGTTTTTCTTAAACACATATGGAACTGTCTTTAAAACAGAGCATATGGTAGGCCACAAACAATTCTTAATAAATTTTAAAAGAATGATACCATACAAATTAGCTTCTCCCACTATAATGGGTAAAGCTGGAAATTAATAACGAAAGGAAAACTGGAAAACTCACAAGTATGTGGAAATTAAAACAAATGCTCTTAAACAACGAACAGATCACAGAATAAATCACAAGGGAAATTACGAAATACTTAGAAAGAATGAACATGAAAATAGAGCATACCAAAACTGATGGGATGCAGCAAAGGCAGTGCTCAGAGGGAAATTTATAGCCTACGTGTATGTTAAAAAAGAAGAAAGAACTCAAATCAGTAACCTAACTTTACACTTTAATGAACTAGACAAAGAAGAGCAAATTAAACCAAAGCTATGAAAAGAAAGAAAATAATAAAGATTAGAGATAAATGAAATAGAGAATAGCAAAACCATACAATTAAGTAAACCAAAGGTTGGTTCTTTGAGTAGAACAACAAAATTTACAAACCTTTAGGTATAATGACAAAGAAAAGGGAGAGAAAATACAAATAACTAAAATTAAAAATGAGAGTTGAGACGTTACTACTGATAATACAGAAATAAAAAGGAATATAAGAAAATACTATAAACAAGTATATGCCCCTCCCAAATTATATAACTTAGATAAAATAGACAAATTCCTAGAAAAACACAAGGTGCCAAAATTGATTCAAGGAGCAATAGAGGGGCTAGTCCGGGCTCAGGTGGTTGGAGCGCCATGCTCCTAACGCCGAGGTCACCGGTTTGATTCCCACACGGGCCAGTGAGCTGCACCCTCTACAGTTAGGATTGTGAACAAGGGCTCTCCCTGGAGCTGGGCTGCTGTGAGCAGCTGGTGGCCAGTGTGAGTGACCGGCAGACAGCGTGAGAAGCCAACAGCCCGCGAGAGCTGCCTTGAGCTGCTGTGTGCTGCTGTAGGTGGCCGGCAGCCAAGATGAGCAGCCGTGGGTGGCCTGTGGTCAGCGTGAACGGCCGACTGATGACTGGTGACCAACTGCCTCAGCCGGGGGAAGCACAAGGCTCATAATACCAGCATGGGCCAGGGAACTGTGTCCTACACAACTAGACTGAGAAACAACGGCTTGAACTGGAGTTGCAGGGGGTGGGGAGGAGGAAGAAAGGGGAAAAAATAGTCAAAGTAGAGGAGATTCAAGATGGCGAGTAGATGAACACTTTGCCTGCTTCCTTCCATGAACAAATAAAAATTACAACTAAATTATAGAACAATCAACCTAGAGAGTCATCTGAATCCTAGCTGAACAGATGTTTTATAATTAAGAATATAAAGAAGCAGCCACATCAAGACTGGTAGGAGTGGCAGAGACGTGGAACGGGCCACAAAACTCCGTGTGGGGGTTGAGAACCCGCAGGGATATCTCGGCCGTGGGGTTTCCCCCAGAGGAGCGAGGAACCCCAGCCCCACACCGGCCTCCCCATTCCAGAGTAGTGGTGCCGGGAAGAAGAGCCCCCACTACACCTGGCTGTGAAAAACAGTGGGGATTCCGACCCTCCAGGTGGGACAGAAGGCAGCGGGAAACCCAAGCATCTTCCTAAAGGGTCCACACACACACTCACTCGCTCCCAGACACTCACCTTTGGCTCCAGCGCAGGGACGGTGACTTGGGGGTCTCAGAGGCATACAGGGGGCAGACTGAGGTAGTTGTGGGGCTGGAGGACAGTCGGCACTTTCCCTGTGAGGAGTCCTCCTCCCCTGTAGCCGGCAGGCAGGCGCCATCTTTCCTGCATTGAGCCCGCCCCCTACGCTTCCGGCAAAATCTGAATCTGATTGGTCTGGTGAGCTCTGCTGCTCTGCCCTGCTGACTCACTGGGACCCCGCCCCACCCAACTCCCCCAACGCCAGAGGCACTGTCTCTGGAGCAGCCAGCCCCACTCACAGTGCACTCTTTCTGGAAAAACTATGGGAATCTGCAGGCCCCAGGCAGGCAGTGACTGGCCTCGGTCTGCTCTGAGACTTTTGCTGAGTAGCTTCATGCTCAGCACTGGCACCAAACCAGGAGCTACATTAACCTGAGGACCACAACACTTCCCATTCTAGTGACTCCCTGAGATCCTGCCACACCCAACTCGCATTCCCCGCAAGGATTTATTAGCAGCTGAACCTAAAGGGAACTGGCAGGTTGCAGCAGGCCTTGGGGTGTCCTGGCTTTTGGAGGAGCTACCCCATGCCCAGTACTTGTAGTAGGTGTCCTCATTTTGTAGTGTGGCCTCTCCCACATGCCTCCAGGGTTAGCACAGGCAGCAAACAACCACAATCATGTTGTAGTTCCTACCAGGTAGTCCCTGTCTGGTCACAGGCAGTGGGTGACCTGGGCCTGCACTGGAGCCCCTCCCAAGAAGCCCCAGAGCCAACATACTTGGAGGTTGGCTTCAGACCACAGCAGAGCACCGCCCAATTATCCCCACAAGTGGCACACACAAAGCGAGGTCTCAAAGGGCACAAGAGGCCACTGGGGCAAATCCCACTCAGTGGAGTCAGCCCCCCCGCACAGCAGGTTGTAACCTGTGGACATGGCCAAACCCCACCGCCAGTCAGCCTGAGGGCCAATCCCACCCACTGATGTTGCAATAGAGAAAGAAAGATACAATATGATTTCACTTATACTGTGTTTCCCTGAAAATGAGACCTAGCCGGACAATCAGCTCTAATGCGTCTTTTGGAGCAAAAATTAATATAAGACCTGGTCTTACTTTACTATAAGACCCGGTAGATAATATAATATGATATAATATAATATAACATATATATATAATATCAGGTCTTATATTAATTTTTGCTCCAAAAGACGCATTAGAGCTAATTGTCCAGCTAGGTCTTATTTTCGGGAAAACACAACGTGTGGAATCTAAAGACAAAATGAACAAACAAAAGAAAAACACTCATAGATACAGAGAACATTTTGATGGTTGCCAGATAGGTTGAGGGATGTGGGTGAAAAAGGGGAAGGGATTCAGAAGTACAAATTGGTTGTTACATAATAGTCATGGGGATGTAAGTCTTAGCATAAGGAATATAGTCAATAATATTGTAATAATTATGTATGGGTCAGATGGGTACCAGATTTGTTGGGGTGATAGATGGGAGGGGGTTGGGGGGCACAGGGTGAAAAAGGTGAAGGGATGGAGAAGAACAAACTGGTAGCTACAAAATAGTCACGGGATGTAATGGACAGCACAGGGCATATAGTCAATGGTATTGTGACAGCATGGTACAGTGTCACATGGTTGCTTGACTTATCATGGTGACTACTTCTTTAGGTCTATAAATGTTGAACAACCATGGTGTAACGCTGAAACTCATATAATATTGTATGTTAGCAATATTGTTTATAAAAATCTTTAAAAAACTAAAAATAGATGAAGTACTTGAATAGATTATTTCTGCAAAGAAAATATGCAAATGGCCGAAAAGCACATGAAGAGATGCTCGGTATCATTAGATATCAGGGAGATGCAATTCAAAGCCAAGAGGTACAGCCTCACAACCACTAGAGTGGCTAAATTTGTCTAAAATGGAAAACAACAAGTGCTGCAAGGATTTGGGGAAATTGGAACCCTGTACATTGCGTGTAGGACTATAAAAGCGTGGCTCCACCTGGCAAACAAATGGGCAGTTCCTGCGAAGTTTACCAGTGGTCACCTTGGGATCCTGCAACTCTCCAGCTGGTCATAGACTGTCCTGGGGATGAGTCAGGTCCCCCAGTTCCCCTTAACCCTCAGGGTGACTGTATTTGCAGACAGGGTCTTTAGGCCGTGATTACAGTTAAACGAGGTCGTAGGGGCATGATGGTGTCTTAGGATGTGTGGTCTTTTAAGAAGAGGAGGATTCCCACTCTGCTTGAACACAAAGAAGGGGCCATGTGAGTACACGGTGGGACGGCAGCTGCCAAAAGCCAAGAGAAGGGCCTTCGGAACGAAACTGGCCTCGCCAGCACTTTGTTCTTGGAGTTCCCAGTCTCCAGAGCTCTGAGACACAAATTCCTGTTGTAAGTCGGTGTTTTGTTACAGCAGCTGGAACTGCAATGCCAAAGAACAGCACACTGGTGGTGTCCATGTAAGGACTCATCCCAGGCTACTCACGGCAGCTCCAGCCACTAAGTAGAAACGGGCCCAGTGTCCACCAGTGATGAAGGGCCAACAAGCCGTTGGACGTTGTACGTAACACAATGCACCGTTATTCGGCCATAGACGGAAAGGAGTGTGTGATACATGCTAAGTGAGAGAAGACAGGCACAAACAGTCACCATCATGTTATTGCACTTATTTGAGATGTCCAGAAAAGATGAATCCAGACAGAATGCAGACTGATACTTGCCAGGTGCTGAAGGGAGAAACTGCTCCATGAGGGAAGGCTTTTACTTTCGAGCGATGGGAATGTTCTAGAACCAGAGGCAACGGTTGCTCAACGTTGCAACTACTAACCAGCACTGTATTGTTTACTTTAAAAGGGGTAATTTTGTAAAGTAAATTCTACCTCAGTAAGCTATTACAGGATGGGGGTGGGTCCCTTGCCTCAGGACAGTGAACTTGAAGCAGGTGGACCTGGCCAGGGTAAGGTGGTGTCCGTGGGTGTTGCTGGCACCCTGCCTGACCACTGACCTCAAGTGCTGATGAGACAAGTGCATGGTTACGCTTTTGCACAGAGCACTGCCCTCGCCCAAACAGGAGCCCCTACCCGGAGGCCATGAGCCACCCATGCACCTCCCCACACACCTGGCTGCCTGGCCAAAAAGACCCCTGGTCTCAAAGTGGGACAACTCTGTGGGGCAGCTGGTCCTCCAGAGCTTCCCTGGGCGGGGAGGGCAGGCGACACTGGCCTCCCCGGGACCACAGCCCTGCCCTGTGCCCGCCTTACCCAGTGAATTATCTGAACAGGAAGTGCTTCAGGCTGTACATCTAGGGACCCGATGCAAACGCTTCAGGCGTACACGTTAGAGTATTTGAATGGCATCTCAATAAAGCCATTCTATTAAAAAATACTTAATAATCATTTACAGTAGCTAGAGTTTTTGTTTTTGTTTGTAAAAGCCCACTTCACCACAGGACGAGAATCCCTGGTCAGGTTACATCTCTGAAGTTGAAATTGTATCACTAATTTAAATATGAAAAGTTTATTCTCAACTCCCAAATATTCAATCTTTTTAAAACACAAAATGCCACTGACGTGGTCTCAATTTCAGTAAGCCGAGTTAACCTCAACCCTCGCATGACAGCATGCAGTGTCCCCTCACTGCATGGTCTGTGCTGCATGGTCTGCAAGCTCTGTCGTGACTTCTCAGCCAGTGGAACCAGGCCCACAGAACATGCTCTGTACTCGGCAAGTCAAATGGTACTATAAAAAAACAGAAGAAATCAACAGAAGCAATGGAAATGGTGCACAAGACGACACACACACTCATGAAGCATGAGTCCTGGACAGAAGTGGGAAAGGCTGCAGACTGCTCTGCAGCCCTCACCACCCACAGAGGACGAAGTCATCGTCCTCCAAATGTGAAGGATAGCCTTATTAGAGGAAGTGCTTCATAAAGCTCGTTTCTCGTGATCCAGATCCGGACAGTATGCCTCTTGGTGTGGCTGTGGTGACCTTTGGTGTTTACCAGCAATGACGTCTGTGTGTCACTATGGCTATACCTGTCACCTGCTTTCTCTGCATTTTAATGACAAACCTGTGATTGTGACCTTGGCCTCACCATTCACTCATGTGCAGCGATACCCAGACGAACTCCTGACAACCGATGGAGTGAACAGCTGTCTGATCAAAATTATTTTTAAAATGTTGGTTGGGAGAGTAAAGAGGAAAAGGACAGATGCCCCCCAAATCCTGCATGGCTGGGAACAGGGGTGTCAGGGCACAAATCGTGCCCTTCGTGGAACTATAATGAGGACAGTTGAGGGAGACAAAGAAGCCACCAAACTCCCTTTTATTTAGGAGACACATAAAGCGTGTTCCTTGAGTCCATTCGCTGTGAGTCCCTGGGAGGCTTATGCTGACCCCCAAATCTGCCCAGCGTCTGGTGTGGATCTCATCCACGTGTCCAGGGTGCTTGCTGGTGCCGACCCATTCCTGCCTGAGTATAGGAAAGGGGACAACTGTGGAAGGGTCAGGTACCATTGGCCATCGAGTAGGGGAAGTGAGCGAGGTGGGCGGGTTTGCAGGAGGCATTCTGAAACCACCCCCCCCAATAGGCGGGCCACAGAGAGGCCTCCTTCTCTGACTCAGGAGGGGGCTGGGCCCTCGACGGCACCACGCTGCTCTCGGTCAGGTGCTGGGTCACCCGCCGCCTTCTGCTCCAAGTCAAAGTTCTGTGAACAAAGGTGCAGGTGAGAACTGGCCCTGCCCCGCCCATGTCCAACTGCAGGTCTGGTGCTTGGAGGGGCAGACGCAGGCGTGTGCTGCCTGCAAGGGCAGCCAGGGCCACAGCACCCAGCTGTCCCACAGCCTCTGAAGAGATGCCATTTCCTCTATTGTCCCCACCCCCCCCACCCCCTTACTTACCTCAAGCTCCTGCAAAACCTCATCCATGAAGTCCTGGGAATTCTGTTTGTAAGACACAGCTAATCGAATTGCATCGTTGAATAGCTGGAGGTGGCAGGAAGGAAAACATGGCCGTGGGTTCCAGCTCACTGGACTCTGCCTGCCTTGGACCACTGGCCCCATCCTAAGCCCACACAACACGCCACACCACAAGTCACCTTCCTCAAATCACCCTGACTCCATGCACCATCGATGGACCGACCTCTCCCCAGGCCGTCACCTCCCCTATTGTCAATACTCATGAGGGCGTGAGTATTCCTGTCACCACACACTCTCTCCAGCGTCCCTTCTCTTCGCAGCTCCTGGTCCCCTCACCACTCGGCCTTCCCCTCCTCACGAGCCAGTCTCTACAGGCCGTTACCTTCACGACATTGGTGCCATCCGCAGCTGAGACAAAGTACAGGGGTAGGGAGAACTTCCTGGCGAAGTTGAAACTTTTCTGGGTCACCTTTATGTCTGCTGCAGAGAGAAGGTGGGATGTTGGCCTGTCCAGCCAGAGAAGAGGGAAGGTTCCACAGGGCTCTGGAGGCCCTCCCTGCAGAAAGGAGGCTGACCAGGACAGGCAGGGGGTGTGTCCAGTGGACTCATTTACAGGCATCAGTGTGTCAGGAAGAGGGCAGCTGGCAACCAACTGGGGAGGGTGTGACCCAGGCAACCCAGGGCTGCATCTGGGGGAGGAGGAGGATCACGGAACGCTCACTGCCCCAGAAGAGCCGGAGGAGACTGTGTTGCTGGAGGGGGCCCCAGGAGCTGCCAACACCCAGCTGCAGGGGGAGCCCCACCATCGATTTTATTGGCCACCACGATGCAAGGGATCTCTGGCCTGAACTCCCGAAGCTCCGTGTACCAGGTGTGCAGGTTCTTGTACGTGACTTTCCTCTGTACATCAAACACCTGCATTAAGCAGAGAGACAGCTCAGGGGGCAGTGTCTGTACACAATGCCCACGCCAGTGAGCAGGGCTGCATGTCACAGGCTTGGGGACTCGTCCTAGGCCTCTGCTTTGAGCTGGTCCCTCTGACCACAGAGGCTGTGCCTGTGCCTGCCCTTCTCAAGAAAGCCCCAGAACCTCAGCCAGTTCCAAAAGCATTCTTTTTTTCCCTTCTTCCACCTCCCCACCCCCACTCCGGTTCAGGCCATTGTTTCTCAGTCTAGTATAGAACACAGCTCTCTGGCCCATACCAGTATTATGAGCCTTGTGCTCCCCCCAGCTGAGGCAGTCGGTCATCGGTTGGCTGCTCACAGCAGCTCACGGTAGCTCTCACCGGTTATCGGCTGCTCCTGGCAGCACACAGCAGCTCACACCGAGCTCACACCGAGCTCCGGCTGCTCAGTGAGCTCCAGGGAGAGCCATCGTTCACAATCTTAGCTGTAGAGGGCACAGCTCACTGGCCCATGTGGAAATAGAACATGCGACCTCGGCGTTAGAGCATGGCGCTCCAAACACCTGAGCCACTGGGCTGGCCCCAAAAGCGTTCTTAAAAATCTTTACTCCTTTTTCATCTTGTCACCTAATTGTATTAACCTTTTCTAACCAAGCTGTATCATCTTACTAACCGATAGCCTGTTACAAATTTTATAAATTGTAAACTTTTTTGTCTAATTTTATTACTTAAACTCTTAAGATTCCTTTGAAACAATTTTAAACGCTTCTAGAATTTCCCTTTAGAAAATTCTGATTTATTTTAATTCTAAGCTTTCGTTTATTCTGTTACTTTGTATTTTAAACTTTTTCAAAGTAATTTTTTAAAAACTTTTATTTATTTAAGTGTGTTTTTCCAGGACCCATCAGCTCCAAGTCAAGCAGTTGTTTCAATCTAGCTGTGGAGCGTGCAGCTCACAGTGGCCTATGTGTGGATCGAACTGGCGACCTTGTTGTTAAGAGCACCGCGCTCTAACCAACTGAGCTGACCAGCCACCCCCAAAGTAATTCTTACATTTCACTATTTTGTAGCTTATCGGAATTTTATTAACTTTTTGTAACTTACAGTTTTTACCTATTTTAAGACATCTGCAGGAAGCACGAGCTGCGACCTGCCCTAAGGCAGGGAGGCCCAGCCTGGCTGCTGCAGGAACCCTTCTAGCCTCTCCCAGGTCACCTCCTGTTTCCAGGCTGTGCTGCGAACAGACTCTCTCCTCTCTCGGGCACAAACCGTCACAGACAAGCCTGTGACCAGCTGGAATGGCTGACCTTCCAAATCACCCAGTCTGTCACGGGAGCTGCCCTGACCTGCGGGCACAGGTCAGCCACTGTCGCCCCCGAGGCAGCAGGCCCACAGGGTGGGGATGCTCGTGACAGCCCTCACTCCCCAGGTCCAGTTTTAACAAATGACGTCTTGAATTGCCAGTGAAGACTTCTGATAAGCACGCGTGTAATGACACTTCCGGAACCCGTTTCACCCCAGGCTGCCCCCTTGACACCATCTAACATCTAACAGCCGACTACCTTTGTCCTGGTCTGGTTCCCAAGCTTCCGGATTTGCGAGAGGAGGAGCAGAATCCCCATCAGGGTGGAGGTGGCACCCCAGCTCCCTTGGGGGCTCCAGATCCGCACATGTTTATTAGACAGAAACTGCTCTCCACCTGCCAGGCCCCGAGCAGCTGGCTGGGGCTGACGGGGGTGGGGGGGCACCCCCATCTCAGCGGGGGCTCCTGAAGGAGGCAGGCGTCCCTCCCAGAGCAGAGACAGAAATGACAGGACCCATCTCCCAGATCTCAGGGATTGGAGGTGCTGGCTACAGAAGATTGCCAGTGTGGCTTCTGCCACCACTCTGCCCTCATCTGTCCTACCCTGTCACGCTCTTTTGTTTTGTCCCCTGATATGTACTAGTTAGAATTTTGGAAAATTTCAAGGCATTCTGTACTTAAGGGACAGTGGGGGCTCAGAATGGAAGCAGGGGCTTCATGGCAGGTCCCAAAGGACACAGGTTCACACAATCCCCCTCTCCTTTCCTGGCCTCTCCACGGCGGAGTCACGGGTCCTCTCGTGGCACTTACCACCCCCTGGCTAAGGGGTGGACTGCGGAGGACTGTGTTCTGGAGAGCAACGTGAAAGTCTGGTTTGGGAGGGAAAGCCCCTGGACTCCGGGTCCTCTCAGCCCCAGCGTCTGCCCCTGAAGAACAGCAGCAGGTGACGCTCAAGGAGCGCCCTCAGCACTGCTGGGCCCCCTGCCTGCCCCTCGGGCCAGCCTGTACGCCTCCCGTTGGTCTCGTACCATGATGCAGGCGTGGGCTTTGTGGTAGTAGGAGGCGTGCATACTCTGGAACCGCTCCTGGCCCGCCGTGTCCCAGAAATCTGCAATGTGAACACAACTCTGACTGCCTGTGGGGGGCTGGTGGGCAGAGCCCTGGGCACCACACACGTGTGGGGGGCACGGGCAGAACGGAGACCACACAACTGCCACCTGGGTGTTGCACTTGGACGTACCAAGACAGGTGTGTGTACACCTACATGCATGGGTGGGTGAGAGGGACACACAGGTCAGGAGGAAGGAGAATACAGATCGGAAGCCCCAAGAGGGAGGAAGTGGTGCCCCCCTGCCCTGAACCCACAAGATGCAAGACCCGCCACGGTCAAGACAAGGCCAACTTCCCAGACGTGGAGACTGCAGGATGCGAGGCCTGGCCAAGGGAAGGCTGTGACCTCACGCACAGCAAAAACTCTTTCTGGAGGACAGTATGTTATTTCTTCCCACCGGATACTAAAAATACCAGGTCCGAGCACAGGCCCTGCATGCTTCCCACCCTCCCAGGCCTCCTGGCTCTGCCCCTGCCTGGGGCCCACTTCCTCCCTGCTTGACTCTCCCAGGACCTCCCCTCCCTCGAGATCTGGCAGAGCAGGGCCTTGTGCCGCTCACCCACAAGGACAGTCTTGCCATCCACCGTGGCCATGTGCTTGTACAGGGTCAGGGCATATGTAGACAGCTGCTGCGGCCGACTACGGTCAGGTCAAGGAGCGGAGAGCGATGACCAGGCAGGTACGGAAGGCGCATGGCGGTGGGGGATGGGCCTCACACCCCTTTTCTGTTTGGACTTTAGACTTTACATTGAATGAATGTTGCAGAGGATCAACCTCAAATGTCGTTGGCACAACCCCCCAGGGGTGGGAGAGGCCAGTGTGTCCTGAGCATCTAAGTCTGAGGGACCCTTAGAATGGGATTGCACATGTTGGTATCTGATGGTTTATTAGCTTGACAATGCAAGCGTGACTATCCCAGGGCTGTGGCTACACGACCGCTCCAGGGTACAAAGCACCATGAGCACACAGCTGAGCAGCTATTTGTGAGTGCAGCCTGCTGTGTGCTGTCCATGAAACCCTAACCAAAGCCCGGGGATAACACTTCCCGAAGCTGCAAGAGAGAAGTCGGGACGAAAGGTGGTGGACACAAAGGAGTGCTTGAAGAAGGGGAAGCAAGACTCCCAGACCCCTCAGAGCTGGGGGCTGGGGCCTGGGGCTCTTCCTGCCCAGGGTTCTGAGTGGATTCACCTGGGAAGCTTCTAAAAACCATCCCAGCTGCCAGGGAGGGTCTCACGCCAAACCTGCACAATGTGACAACTCCTGGGCAGGGGGCCAGCAGCTCCCATTTTACAAAGTTTGTTCCCAGCAGAGATTCTTAAGTACCTGAGAGCCCAAGCTTCGAGGCTGGAGGTTCAGTGATTTGCACAAGGACCCGGGCAGTTTTCCGGGGCCCCCGAATGTAAAGCAGATTCACACATGGCTGACACTCTGTGTGATGGCACGTGGCTCACCAGCGAGAGAGCAGTACGAATGAAACGTGTGCATGCACTCACCTACCTCCATCCCTGGGCCACTGGGGCACAGGGGTGGGCATGGGGGTCAGCTGGCAGGAGGGGGGAAGGGCGGCAGGAACAAGGAGCATTTCCAACCTTGAAGGATACAATCCATCCATGAGAAACCTCTCCATAAGCCTGTAAGGAGAACATGCAAGGTGGTCAGGCACATCCCCCCAGGGCGACGAGCTGGAAGTCACCTGTGGCTCCCCCTATACTCCACAGCCACAGTTTCCTTTTAAGGACCATGACCAGGAACTGCCTGCACCGTACCCCCCAAACCCGTGAAGTCCCTGGCACCCTCAGCTGTAAAACCGACACAGCACCCACAACTGCTTTGCTTGTGGGCAGGAACTCTGGCGTACTCCTTTCTAGGCCCCATAGCAGCTTGTCACCAGCATTAATTGAAGAAATAAAGACCTGTCTTCTGAACCATATGTCTACACCCGAGGTCTGTGTGAACCATAATAAACTCAGCAGCTCCACAGCGAAGTTTGTGTAATACACTAACCCTGCTCCTGCCCCTGAATTACATGCTTGAGGCACTGCTGCATTTTCCAAGCCTGGAACCTGGGAATCACCATTACTAAGCCTCATAACAAGAGCTCACATCACTGCCATTACGTTCACCGGCCACGTGAGCCTCTCAGACGTGTCATCTCGACCTCTGCACACTGCTGACTACAATCACGTGTTTTACGTGTGGGAACCGAGCAGGGAGGCTGTGCCCTCCGCTTGCAAGCTGTGTCCTCAACATGCTGCAGGTCTCCCAGGGCTTTGTTTAAACGCCACCTGAGCAGTGAGACTTTCCCCAATGACCTTGTACTAGCCTACTTTGTACTCCCTCTCTGCTCTGCAGGGACACCAACGGAAACATGACATATTGTCCTTACTGACTCTGTCTCTCAAACAGAATCGAATGCCCGTGAAAGCAGTTTTTGAATTTTCAGTTTATTGCCCAGGTCCCCAGGTCCCAGGTCAAAAAACACTGGGACTATAACCAGTGCTCAAACACCACGGAAAAACCTGCAGCCACGCCGTCAGCCCATGTGCAAAGGCCGGGTGGGGAGTGCGACTTCTACCCTTTCAGGATGGCAACACTGCACCCACAATGTTCCCAGGCCGGGTGGGGGCCAAGTAGGGAGCAGTGCCCCCTTCCCTACATGGTGAGGAGGGTCCTCCTCAGCATCAGGAGACCACAGGGGCTGGACCTCATTCCCACCAGCAGTTAGTTGGTGGGAGTGGCTGACGTGCTGGTCCCACCGCTGCTGACACAGTGTCACAGGAGGCGGTTGAAACAGAAGGCTCAGATAGGATCCAGAAACTCTGAACATGATATTCAGAAGGTTCAAGTTTCAACAGGAAATCATTTATCACTCCAAGAACCAGGAAGACCTCAAACTGAATGCAAAATGACAGACACCAACACTGCCGGTACAGATGCTAAAACCATCTGACAAAGCTTTAAAAGGAGCATCATAAAAATGCAGCAATGAGCAATTACAGATGTGCTTGAAATAAATGAAACTATAGAAAGTCCCAGCAATGGACTATTTTTCAGCACAGAAATAGAAGACATAAAGGACACAAAGGATATGTCAGAAAATTTGAAAAATACAAGAACCAAAATGAAAAACTCACTGAATAGGCTCATGGCACGATGGAAAGAACAGAGGAAGAATCACTGAACTTTCAAACAGAACAAAAGAAATTACCAATATGTACATTAGTAAGCAAATGGACTGGAAAGAATAAACAGAGCCTCAGGGAACTATGGGAATACATGATGACATGAATGTCATCAGAGTCCTAGAAGAAGAGGAAAAAGCATACCAGGCAAAAAAAGCAAGAGAAAAAATAATCCTGAAAACTTCCCAAATTTGGGAAAAGATATACACCTATAGAGTGAAGAAGCTGAACAAAAGTCAAGCAGGAGAAACCCAAAGAAATCCACACCAGGACACAGCATCATAAAACTCCTGACACCTAAAGACAAAGAAAAAAACCTTGCAAGCAAGGAGACATGACATTGCACCATCCAAACGGCACAGGATTTCTAGGCAGGAGTGGCACAGCCTTCTCAAGTGCTGGAAAAAGAGAACTGTCAATGCAGAACCCCACCCAGTGACAATACCCCTCAGGAGTGAAGTGGAGTCAAGAAGTTCCCACACGAAGACAAAGAAGGAGGAATCCTGGAGCATCAGAAAGGAAGAAGGAAAAATGTAGGTAAGCACGGTACACTTTTTTCTCCCCTTGAATTTTTAAAATTATTTTTGATGGTGCAGAGGAAAATTTTAAAACAAAGTTACCTAAAGGAAAACTGTTTATACATCAGTCTAACAGGTATACTGAAAGGTATGTACATGTAATATAGCATCTAGAAGAAGCACCATGAAAGCTACAGTCTCTTAACAAAACATACTCACCATATGATATAGCTACAAAATGAAAATTGATGTCTATACAAAAATCTGTACACGTATGTTCATAGCAACTTTATGTGTAACAGCCAAAACCCAGAAACAACCAAAATGTCACTTAATGGGTGACTGTAAGTTTTGAAAAAGCAAAATGTGGCACATCTGTTCCACGGACTATTACTCAGCAATGAAAAGGAACAAACTATTAATATACCAAACATCTGAGATGGATCTTAAAGGTATGATGCTGAGTAGAAAAGGCTACATACTATATGACTCCATTTATACAACGTTGCCAAGATGACATAATTGTAGAGGTGGAGAATACACTAGTGGTCCCAGGAGGTCGGGATGGTGGGGGAGGGGGTGAGGTGGGTGTGACTACAGACGCCTCTGCAGTGATGGAATACTGTCGCATCTCAATGCTAGTGATTAGGCGTACAAATGTATACGTCATAAAATGACATAGAATTACGTAGTCACTGAACCAATGCCAGCTTTCTGACTGTGACACTGTGTTATAGTTCCCTGAGATTAACCCCTGGGGAGACTGCGTGAAGGGCACACAAGCCCTCTCTGTACTCTTTCATTTGAGAATGAAAATAAAGGAAACAGAAAAAAAAGACTGGGAGAAGATATGTGCAATGCCAATAACTGACAAAGAATTAACACACAGGAAATATACACAGCTCTGCTAAAACAGAAGCAGCTTTGTTGAGAGTTCTTATCATAAATGGATGTTGCATTTTGGCAAATGCTTCTTCTCCATCTACTGGGATGATCAGATGATTTCTACCCCTCATTTTGTTAACATGGGGAATCACACTGATGGATTTGTGGATGTTAAGCCATCCTTGCATCCCTGGAATAAATCCCACTTGGTCACAATACATGATCCTTTCAGTGTATCATTGAATTCGTTTTGCTAATATTTTGTTGAGGACTTCTGCATCTATCTTCATCAGGCTATTGGCCTGTAATTTTCTTTTCTTGTGGTGTCCTCCTTGTCTGGTTTTGGTATCAAAGTAATGCCGGCTTCGTAAAATGAGTTTGGAAGTGTTCCTTCCTCTTCTCGTTTTTGGAAGAGTTTGAGAAGGATTAGCATTAATCCGAGAGCTTGGGACATGGGCGTGCTGTGTATTTTCTGCTTGTAAATTTCCCCCAGTTAAATCTAGTTTGTATTTAGACCACTTGGCCATAGTGAGTTGTGTGCTTTTGCCTCTTCGCACAATGACGGACAGTCATTAAGGGGAAAATGAGACCCCAAAGGCCAAGTTAGACAGCTGTCGAAGAAAAAAGGCAATGCGTCTGGACCTAAATACTCTTAAGGAGGGAATCAGAAAAGGCCATGTGTTGTTATCAAGCAGAAAGAACATCTGGGATCAAGGAAATCTGTAAGAAGAAAGGCCTGGGGGCAGACTAAAGTGACTCCCCAGTGGGAAGAAGTCTTCTTGAGCTGCAGAGAGAGAAGCCATAGGAAGAGCATGGATCCCTCTCATAACTGGGCCAGCCCTACCCGTGGTGCAGAAAATGTGAAGCAAAAGCATGGAGGACTGGCTGAGTCTCCCGGTGGCTTGGTTACAGGGGGGACTCAGGGAGGGGCTCTCATCTACCACCCAGAACAGAGTCTGACCTGGGAGTGCTCAGCACTGGCTGAGTGAGTGTCCAGTGAAGGGCGGCACCCAGTTAGGACGATCAGGAGAGGGCCAGGCCTCGCACTAAGGGAGAGCACCTCCTTGCACTAGATCTAGCGAGGAAGGTGGCACATGCAGGGGTGAAGGAGAAGCCCTGCCCGGGATGCAGTGCCCAGGTCTGAGGACAATGCTTGCACCTGCAGTGGTGGTGCTATGTCCCCAGAGCCCACCCTCCACAGAGGCCAGCAGAGCCAGAAGCAGACGCCCAAAGAGGCAACAGGTCAGGAAGCATGAAGGTGCCACAAGACAGAGGTGCCTCAAAGAGGGCCCAGTGGCTGGGGCTGCCACACCATGTGAGGCAGTGGCATCGCCTCAAAGCCCCTGTGCAGAGCTGAGGCCGGGCACACGGGTGCTGTTCAAGGATGAATACACGTCAACTAACCTCTTCACAGTCTTCTCCATACTGCGCTGAGATGCGCAAGGTGGAGATGGTGAAACCTGGCACAGAACTCCTGAGCCCCACTGACAGAGAACCAGGATATTCTCGCCTGCCCGCCTTCCCTCCTGTGCCCTGTGTGTCCGTCACAGCCTCTGTCTCCGGGACAGTGTTTTGCCTGAGATGCAGTACGGTGCTGGGGCCTGAACTGAGCTCCCCAACACACTGGGGACTTCCGACATCCTCTTAACTGCCTGTTGTTCTTTTAAGTGAGGCTCATAAGACACTGGCGTTGGTCCTGGGGTCTGGGTAGCACTGAGTGTGCAGACCAGCCACCCCAGGTGTCCCATCAAGCTCGCTCTGCCGGCCTGCCATTCCTGCGCTCTGCTGACCGTGAACTGGGGTGGGAAAGGGGGTGTTACGTACTGCATAATCTCCGCAAGCCACCACACCTGCCCCCACTGTCACTGCCTAGGCCTGCTGCTGACGATGGGCAGAGCACTGTGAAATACTAGAGCTGCAGTGTGCGCGTCTGGGGTGGGGCAGAGAGGGAACGTGAATTCATGAAGACCTGAAAACCAGCAAAGCCTCTGGAGGATTATTCACAGCTACGTGAAAGATAAGGTAGGAAACACTGTGGACCTGGGGCTCCGGGAGATAAGACTAAACCTGACACCTGCTCGGGGCAAGTCTGCCCTGATCCTGTGAAGTGTGCCTTCACCAGCCCAAGGAAGGTGAGAAACAGGGTGACTCCTCCTGAGACAAGCTGCCAGCTCTCCAGGTGTGGAGTTCCACACCTTTGCACATAGATGCTGAAGTCAGATGAAAGAATAAACCAATCTTTCTGCTGATTTCTACCCTCTCTTCTCAATCGCAGGGAGTCCCTCCAAAAAAAAGCATCTTCACCTTCATTCAATCTGTCCATGGTTATGCCTGTCACAGCTCTCACACCCCCTCTCCACTCCCACTGCCTCCTCCTTACTCTCTCAGCCCACGGACTATATACAGGAAGACCAGTTCTTACCTCCTCACCCTGGGCTGCTTCAGTAGTCGCTGGGGTGACCCACAGCACACCTCCTGCCAGGACTCATGGAAAAAGCTCACCTTCCTCAGTCCTTATGACTTGCCTCCCCAACGCCGCACACACACACAGCTGATTGGACCCCCCATTTCTCCAGCATACACCTGGCCTCCAGCATGACCGCTCTCTCACCACTCCCACAGAAGCCACGCTCCCGGTGCCTCTGGAGGACGTTGCTAGTGACCCAGGCCCACTGTGAGCCTGGCCTTCCTTCTGTCAAGTCCCCACGTACTTGGACTTGCCCACAGCGCTGTCCCCCAGGCATATGATCTTCACGCTGTCATCAGCATCGTATTTCGTTTGGTCCAGCTCACCGGGTCTGGCTCTGTCCTCGGCCATTGGCTCCTGGCTGCAACGAGGGGCTCAATTCAGGGGGCGGGATCTTGTCACTGTCTGGGAAGACCAAGAACAGGCTGTTGTTGAAGAGATGAGATTTCCCCTCAATCAACTCTGCTTCCTCCTCTTCCTCAACAGGGGAGACAATGAGCAGACGAGACAGGGGCCCTCGGACACACTTACCTCCTTCTCTCCTCCCCTCTACCCAGCCACCACGTGCTGAACCGTGGGGTATACTTGTCCCCACCAAGATCCTCTTAGGGTGCTCTGCTCTACATCATAGCAGTACAGCTGTGCTCAGGGCCACACCTCCCAACTTACCCTGATAAGCAGTATTCTAAAGCCACGTTAAAACTACAAGTTTTACATACAAAGTTTTCTCACTTGTAAAACAGGGACAAAAAACAGTGCCCATGTCACATGATCGATGTGAGATACTGTCTGGCAAGAGACCATTCTCTGGAGTGTGAGCTCTGGTCGCTGAACGATGACCACCCAGCCACGGGCGCCTGACCTGTATTCCGGATCCTGTCTCATGCCTCTCACCTCCTTTTCAACTTGCTACCCCACTGCAACCAGTAGCTGCCTCCTCCTCTCTCAATGCGGGCATTCGCTAATCCCGACTCTCTAGGGTTATGCCAACCTTTGCCAGTTCCAAGTCTCTCCTAAATGCTGAGGCCAGAGCTGTACCCCCTCCCGTGCCGTGATCGCGTCTCTCAGTGCCAGACTCACAGGTGCAGCTGAGCGCCTACCAGAAGGGGGCAGCAGCCTGCGCCACGCAGGCATGGACAAGGACAACACACGAAAGCACGGACACGTGCGTCCTACCCACCTCCTCACGCGCCCCATCCACACAGGACATCAGCAGACACCCAGTGCCGGCCTCGGGGTAACTTCATGTGCAGCTGCTCCGCCACCCTCACTGCAAAGACAACTTCGCAGACACGACTGGGAATGGACCACAGTGCAGACTCCGCTAACGAGGCCCAGGAACGGCGCGACAAGGCAGCAGCAGTCCTAGCTCTTCATCAGCACTCACCGCGACTGGGGAGCACGACGAGGGCTGTCGCCTCCACCTCCGCCCTGTGGCCGAAGCGACCTGTTGGAAAGACCTTCAATGGTTTGTCGCTGTTCTCACGCTCCAGTGGGCAAACTCTCTGTCACTCAGCAAATATCCTGGGGGCCCCGAACACGTCTGGGAACCACCTCCCCACCGTGCCCGCCAAGGACGGCCAGGGAGCGGCGGTCCCACAGGCTGAACCCGCGACCGGGCGGCCCTGCGCGAGGGAAGCAGACCAGGAAGGCCGCGGTCGCCCCGCGCTGGGCCAGACGCCCCCCGGGCTCCGCACCGCCCTCGGCCCGCGTCCCATCCCGGATCCCGCCTCATCTCGGGCCCCAGGTGCCAGCCCGAGCTCACGCAGCGCCTCCCTCGGCGGCCGACTCGCCCCGCGTCCTCGCAGCTGCTACGCAACCGCACAAGGACCCCGACAGAGCTGCCCTGCGAGGGCCTGAAGGACCCCGCCGGGCGCGGGCTGGCCCCGGCGGTGCCTGGCGGGAGTCCCCCGGAGAGGATGCATCCGGCCTGCGCTGGCCCGAGGCTGTGGAGAGGCGGGAGCCTGGGGTGGGCGTGGGCTCGGGACCGAGTCAGGGTTCACGCGGCCGCAAGCATCGGGAGTGACCGGCAGCCTCGGGCGGGGCTCTGGGGCGCAGGCGCGGGGGCCGGGGGGCGGGGCAGCGGCTAGGCCGCTGCCCTCGGGAGAGTGGTGGGGCGGGGCGTCCCGTGCGGGAGGCGTGGGAACTGGCGATTCTGAAGTTTCGAACTGTGATGGCGTGATGTGAGCAAATATGTCCACCTGTCGGCATTTTTCTCTACCTATTGACTGAGCGAGAATTAGCAGGGACCCCCCTCCCGTCCCCTCCCCCCCAACACACACACACCTCTGCGCCGCCCGGCACCGGACCGCTGGCTCAGGTGCATTCGTGGATCCAGTCAACAGGTACCTGCTGAGAGCAGGTGTGTGCCGGGCTAGCCGTTCCTCCTCGGGACTGAGGCTACACAGCCGCGAGCACATCAGAGCTGCCTTCTTGGAGCTGACCTTCCAGGGGCAGGCCGCTGTCAATCAAATAGCGGCGCTCGTAGTTGCAGAGCAGTCCTTTGAAGAACGTGCTCCAGTCGGGGCATAAAGTGCAACGGGACTGGGAAGTCCAGCGGTCGCGCAGACGCTCACGAGGGGAAAGTCTTGGAACTGAAAGGCTCGTGAGGCTGGAGCAAAAGAAAGCTAAGGGGAGAGGGTGTGGGGTCCGGGCCCCCAGGCAGATGAGCTGGCGGGCGGTCCACCCGCTTCGTGGGACACCGTGTGCATGACAGCGGGCCTGCAGGGCCTGCCAGATTTCACCCACAGGAGGGCTCTTTGTGTTGCTGGACCTACATAACCTTGCTGCTTCTTCACCTGGGTGTGGATCACTACCCCACCAGAGACTCTCCTCTGGTCAGTAAGTCGCGATAATCTATGTCCTGCCCTTATCCTCCTGGTGTGTTCTTTGGGCTTGGCTTCTCTGGCACAAATCTTGGAACAATTCAGACTCAGTCCGGACGGAGGGGTTCAAGGTGACTCTGGAAAGACACAAGGGCCAAAGCACGCAACACCTCGCAAGTCATCACGACTGGGTGGGGCTGAGTGAGTGAGTGAGTGAGTGAGTGTGTGTGTGTGTGTGGCGGGGCTGGGGGGTGGGGGGTAGTTTGTACCCTGAGAGCAAAGAGCTCCTTGAAGGGGTCTATGACTGTAACCAGAGGCCAAATGAGTCTGGGGCTCGTGCTGCCTGCACTGCTAATAGACCCACACAGGAGTTGGGTCATAGAATAAGCGTTTATTATCAGAGCACCGGTGGTCTGAGAACGCAGCGGGTTAACACCTCCAAAAACTGCCTTCCCATTCTCAGACCAGCTGGGGGTATTTAAGGGAAAATCAGGGCGATCTCCCAGAGGCCGCAGGACATCCTGGGGGTCTGTTGTCATTTCATGACGCCCTTCGCCTCCCCTCCCACCTCCATCATATCTTGTGGCCCCCAGAACGGTGGGGGAGTAACCTGGGAAAATGCTAAGCGATAGAGTTTGTAATTAGCAAGCATCTACAAGGTGATCTTCTAAGATAAGCAGCAGGAACCGGGACAGGGCGTCCCGAGCATTCTGAGTACAGGGGGCCCAGCTGGGCCCTGCTTCATGACTAGATTTGCATTTTTAGGTCCTGTGAGGAGGACTTGCTGCACAAGTCTGGGACTCGGGTGGTGGCAGTGAGAGAGCTTTGGGAGGTAAAGTTGCCAGGAGTTGGTGATAGCTTGGGTATGGAGGTGGGGTCGGAGGATGTCAAGGGGAGCCCTCAAGATACCTGGCAAATATTCCTCTTGGTCTTGGGTTTCTCAGGAAGAGTGGGTTGGCTGAGCTGTCTGCGTTTTGCTGTGAAACTGTGCAAAGCATCCAGGAAGCCTTGGCCTGACTTCTTTGTTTGGGCCCGACCCTGGATTGCTTTTCCTGTGACTGCCAGGCCAGTGTCAGGTGGAGAGAGGGCTGGCTGGCCTCTGTCCTGCTTGTGATCAGACACCTTGTCTGTGATGGCAGATTTAGAAGGTCACCAGACAGGATCATGCAAAGCGACTTCAAAAGTCTTTTAGTCCAATTTACAAAAATGCTTTGTTTTTATATCATTTCCACAATCAAAGATGCATAAAATAAGGCTACAGGGGTGCATTTAGTGGAGGCTGGAGGAGCACCTGTGCCAAGAAGTGTTCTAGCACCTTGAGATACCGATGGCTGGGACAGTCCCTCCCCCTGGTGTCGAGTGTCTATGAGCTCCGACATGAGGGAGAACAGAGTGTGTAAAAGGGTGTGATTGGGGCAGGTGAGGTCTTGGCTGTCTGTAAGCTTAGGTCAGAGGAGGCTGGTGTCCAGCAAGGATCCAGTCCCTGGCCACTTTCCAGTTCTCGTCCACTAATTTTCCAATTCTAGAACAGATGGGGAGGCACTCAGGACAGAGGCCTTAAGGGGGACAGCAGTCAGTGTAACCTGTGTCAGGTCATCCAGGAGTGTGACTTGTAAATCCTCTTGGAGGGGCCGGCCCGGTGGCTCCGGCGTTTGGAGCTCCGTGCTTCTAACTCCGAAGGCTGCCGGTTCCATTCCCACATGGGCCAGTGGGCTCTCAACCACAAGGTTGTCGGTTCGACTCCCGCAAGGGATGGTGGGCTGTGCCCCCTGCAACTAACAATGGCAACTGGACCTGGAGCTGAGCTGCGCCCTCCACAACTAAGACTGAAAGGACAACAACTTAACTTGGAAAAAAGGCCTGGAAGTACACACTGTTCCCCAAGAAAGTCCTATTCCCCTTCCCCAATAAAATCTTTTAAAAATATAAACCAATCCATCCATCCATCCATCCATCCTCTGGGAAAGCAGGATGTTGAAGAGGAAGCAGTACTGGTGGGAACGGGCAGGGCGTCAACCTGAGTTTCCCTTGACTGGGTGACTCGCTTGGAGGCTCGCAGTCCCACAGACCAGAATATGTACCCCACAGGCAATTCAGCCCCTCTCCCACTCTCTCCTCCATGTGCCTAAGTGGGCAATTGAAAAGAAGAATGTCCCCCGTCAAGCACTGTATGAGCATCAGTGCAGAGAGGCCTGTTGGCCCAGAAGGCTATATGGTCCTGAAGTGGGAGGGATGCGGTGCAGTGCTTGTGGGGTCTCCAGCTCCGTGGGTGCAGGAGCAGCAGCCCAGCTCGCCAGGCCCCATTAGCCTGTGCAGGCCTTCACTTTTGTTCTGGAGGTGAGAGCGGGCCCGGCATCACGAGCATTCAAGTGCCAGAAGCCCCTTTGGGGACAGCTGCAGAGGCCGTGCCAGCAGCAGTGGACACTGCTTTCATTACACCCCACACATTTTCATACATTGTGTTTTCACTTTCATTCAGTTCAAGATACTGTAAAGTTTCTCTTGAGATTTCTTTGGCCCACGTGTTATTTAGAAGTTTATATTTTAACTTCCAAGTGTCTGGGGTTTTCCAGCCATCTTTCTCTTGTGGACTTCTAGCTTGGTTCCATTGTGTTCTGAGAACACGCACTGCATGGTTTCTATTCTTTTCAATGCCTTAGGAGTGTTTATGGCCCAGAATGTGGTCTGTCTGGGTGAATGTCCCATGTGCCCTTGACAAGAATGTGGGTTCCACTGTGACTGGGTGTTTGCCATTCTTTAAAGTTGTGATCTGTGTCAAGTCTGAACAAACACCAGCTTGTGGCTCTCACGGAGCTAACACTGACCTGTGGGCCTCCCACCCGGTTGTGGCCACTGGCCCAGCAGCACCTTGGATGTGTGTGTCTTCCTTGCACGTCAGCAGTGGCCCTGGGCACCGTTCTATGGCAGCAGCCTGGGCTCTCAGCCAGGGCGGGGAGCTCTGAGGATGGCAGGGGCCTCTGCTCATGCTTGCTTGCAGTGCCTGATTCTGGCCATGTGTGCCTCTCACTCATAGTGGCCAGTCCAAGCCTCTATTTCATCCTCTCATCTACAGAGACACCATGCAGCTCCAGCATGGAGTTGCAGCATGCCACGTGGCCGCAGCCTCAGTTGATGGGAGTTTGGCCTCACGTACACCTGCCACATCCCCTACACCTCACAGAGGCAGGTTTGGCGTTTGTGTGCTGGCCGTTGTTGGGGCAGAGATCCAGGGCCCCCAGTGAGCTGTCTTCCCAGTTGTGTTTCTGGCCCAGTGGCCATCGCAGCTGCATGGCCTGCGGACTTAGTGCACACTCCCGGGACTGATGGAGTGGGCGGGCAGAGGCCCACCGGGCAAGGCTTCCGCACCTGGCAGTGGGTGCCTCCTGCCTCTGCCCTGCCTGCGGAGTGAGAACGCCTCTTCTGTCTTCCCTTTTCTACAAACTGCCTTCAGCTGGTCATGAGATTGTAGCCTTCGTCCCTGATGTCAGCGGGCAGAAGAGCTGTGGTTACCCTGGCCCTGAGTGCTGTGGACCAGAGGGAGGTGTGCTCTGGGCAGCGGCCTGGAGGCCTGGGACCAGCCCAGTGCGGGCCTGTCAGTCTGAGGAGACCCGGCTTCTCAGCACTGTCCGGACCCAGGGGCGCCTGGGCTGTGCGGCGTCTCGGCACCAGCCCTTCTGGAGCCAAGGGCTCGCTGGTGCCGTCTCCTCTTATCCGTGATGCTCATGTCCGCAGCTGGAGCTCGTCACCTGTTTGGTTCTCTTTATTGAGGATTCTCTGTGGTTCTTCCAGGTTGACTGAGCCACTTGATCTCAGACTACGGACACTTAGGGCTGGATTATTTTCTTGTGGTGGGGACTGTCCTGTGCATAGCAAGCATCCCTGGTTCTGTGTACTAGATGCCACCCACTTCCCTGCCCCCTCTCCAGCTGTGACAACTAAAATTGTCTTCAGGAATTGCCAAATGTCCCCGGGCAGGGGGCAAAATTTCCCCTGGTTGAGAGCCACTGGTGTAAAGGAAATGTCTAGGGTTCCAGAGGGTCTCCCCACATCTGCACCTGCACCCACCCTCACCTCATTCCTGTCACAACATGCGAAGGGTTGGCTTCACATCCACATGCACCCTGGGTCCCACCTCCCGCTCTTCTCTGGGACCTGCTTTGTTGGTCATCTTGTTTGTAATGTGTCCTGACTCCTTTACCAAGTTCATCCCCTTTGAATGTAAACATGTTTTGGTATTGCCCATCTTTTAAAATCCTTTTAACCTCACCTCCTTCTTTTCCTGTCTGAGCCTCTGTCACCACATGCTCACGCCCACTCATCTGTAGCCCCCTGCAACCTGCCTGAACGCTCACCGCTCCCCCCAACCCCCCAGAAATTGCACTTGCCAAAGTCTCCAGGGACCCCACTGGCGCCAGACTCTCAGCAGCATTCACTGTCTTCTTTTGATACCATGTCCACTTGGTTCTTCTTGCTTTTCTGGCTCTTTTATTAGTGTTTTCAAATGTTTGTTTTAGTGTCTTCTATATTTATGGCATGGTGTTGATCATGGGGAGTTACAGATATGCTGAAGACATGGTTTGAGTCCCCAAATTGCTTATTATGAAGTTGGTAGACAGGCAGATGAAATGTAAGCAGAAATGGATAATTGTGTGATAGAGGTTTAGAGCCCTTTGAGAGAACACAGGAGAGAAAGTTTTACTTTGGCTGAGAGATGACAGTGAGGTGACAGATAGGATGAGAAAGCTTTATGGAGGAGGTGGCATTGGAGCTAAGTCTCAACGTGGAGTGTTAATTAGGGTGGTAAGGTCCAGGGAGGGGAGGGTCCCTGATAGCTCACCTCCCAGTGTGGCCAATCAGAAATTTTGTTCATTTTCAGGTTTATATGGGGCCCTCAGTCTGTGTCTGAAATGACCAGACATGGACTTATAAAATACTGCACTTAATCAAGGGAATAAAAAAACATGTGTGAAAATTTGCAACAGAATAGGAAACTATAAAAAATAACTAAATGGAAATTTTAGAGCTGAAGAATCTATAATTGAAATGCACAATAACTGAAAATAAGTTAGTGGATGGGTTTAACATCAGCTTAGACCTAGCTGTAGAATAAATAAAATGCACAGTAAGTCAGAAGAATATATCCAGGATGAAGCATGGAGAGACAAAGGGGTCAGTAATACAGAAGAAAGAGTCAGGCAGATCATACATAAGATTGAAAAGTTCTAACACGCATTTATGAAGTAAATGGGCGAAAAGCAATGTTTGAAGAGATAATAGTGAGATCTCCCCCCAAACACATACAGGCTGTAGGATGCCAAGCAGAAAAGAAAAGGACAAGACATCGACACAAATCATAATAAATTTGTTGAACTCCAAAACAAATGAGAAGGTGTTAAAAACAGCAAAAGAAAAAGACAAATCATTAAATGAGCCAGATTAATGATGACAGCTGTCTTGTTGGTAGAAATAATGAGACACGTTACCATGAAATGCTATCTTGGAAGAGCTGAGAAAGTCTCAGAAGCAAAGCGGAGAACCTTGAATCTGGAGATTCTGTGGTCCAGTGCGAGGCGCTGTGGATACAGTGCAGCCGGTTCACTGTGGCTGTGGTAATGGAGGTGCAGTGCGGGGTCAGGCTCTGTGGCGCAGTGAAGGCAGGGCTGCTCTCAGGGCTGTGAGGACCAGGGAGGACGGCGTCCCTGAGTTAGTCGTTACAGTAAGATGGTGCTTAGGACTAGGCTTAGGGTTAGTTTTAGAGGTTAGACTTACGGGGGACAGATTACGGTTTAGAGGTGAGCGTTTGGTGTTTGTGATTAGGGTCATGGGATAGGGTGAGAGCAAAGGTTAGGGGTCAGGTTTACCATTAAGTTTTAATTCAGGGTTACAGCATATGAAGTTAGGGTTAGCTCTAGGGGTGGGGGTGGGGGTGAACGGTAGGGGTGGAGTTAGGGTTTAGGGTTTGGGTTTGGGGGTTAGGGTCAGGTGTCAAGGGTTAGGGTTAGGATTAGACTTAGTGTTAAGCCCCGTGAGGAGAAGTGAATAAAAGTGAGGATAAACGCACAAAGGTGGGGAAAAGGTCACGTGGGTCCTCAGCAGCGAGTTTGGCCTCAGTGCCCAGGAGGAGCTGGGTGCGAGCAGAACCTCGCGCCCGGGTCGGTCACCGCACAGCGAGGCGGGGTCTCTGCGATCCCCCTGATGCCGCGCAGACCCTGGTCGGGGAGGGCCTCAGGGCTGCGCGCAGCATGTGCGGGGTGGGTATGGACATGGCGTTCCCGGGAGAACTTCACTTTCCAGTCCTTTCTGACGTGCACGACACCTGCAGTGTCACCAGAAACCTCTCTCTATCCCGTCACCGGTTTCCCTGCTGGCCTTCTTGACCACGTTGGCCACCACATTCGCAGTGCTTTGGACGGCTTGCCCCAAACGGGCACTCGCCCACAGAACGGCCACAAAGCTGGGGATGAGAACATGAGCGTGGGCCTGTGGGCCCACCTCAGGTCCATCTCCCCTCACACCTGTCCCACTGTGTGAAAGGCCTTTTTCCAGTCGGACCCAGTGTTGCTGGAACTGCCCCGAGACTGACCCTCATTTTCACACCTTGATGGCTTTAAAGGCACAGATGACGCCAGCCTGGGCCTGCATTCCTGCAGGAAGACGCAGGCCTGATGCTGAGCTCCCCTCAGAGCAGCCCACAAGGAGGAATCCGTGCATCCACAGCGTGAGCCACCCATCTACCTACTTCCAGAACATTCCCTCACCCCACAGGACCCTGCACCACTGAGCTGTCACTCATCACTCACCTTCTCCGAGCCCCTGGCAACCCCTTATCCACTTTCTGTCTCTGGATTTGTCTGTTCTGGACATTTTACATGCATGGAATCATATGCTACGTGTCCTTGTGTGACGCTTCTCTCACTGAGCACCGTGTTGTCAGCGTCCACTTACCTGGCAGCTGCGTCAGAGCTTTGTTCTGTTTTACGGCTGTAGAATATTTCAGTGTGTGGATGCACCGCTCATCCCTCGATGGACACGGCTGCTCCCACCGTTTGGCTGGTGGAATCATCTGCTGTGGACGTGGGTGTGTACATCTCTGTCCGAGTCCTGCCCTCAGCTTTGTGGGGTGATCATCCAGAGGTGGGGCTGCTGGGTCACGTGGACATTTCACATTTAATGTTTGATGAACCACCATCTTTTCTACAGCAGCCGCACCATTTCACATTTCTCTCTCCTTTCTGTGACGGAATGTTAGTGCTTTTACGGGTGTCCTACGTTCTGTGTATTAGATGTCCTTGGATTGACATCTGGGGTGTTTCCACCTTTCTGCTGTGGCGATGCTGCTGTGACAGCCACACACAGATCTTTGTTCGAACACTTGTTGTCAATTCTGGGTGTGTAATTGTGCGTATATAATTTGGAATGTAATGGACCTAAAAGGTAGCTGCACTTTTAACTTTGTGAAGATACTTTAAACTATTTTTCACAGAGGCTGCAATATTTTACGTTCCTACCAACAGAGCAAGAAGGTTCCAATTTCTCCACATACTAGTGTAAACGTAGCTTCAATTTCTTCATTCCAGCCAGCCTAGTGTGGGACAGGGACATCATCGTGGGTTTTCTTTCTCATTTCAATAATGGTTAGTGTTGCATCTCTTCAGGTGATTGTTGGCATTTGTATGTCTTCTTTGGACAAGTGTCTATTCAAGTCCTTCACCCTATTTTTATTTATGTATTTATTTATGATTGCTTTCAGGCGTATAAAACAAGTTAGTGAGTAGACATTGCACTCCTCACAAAGTGAGCACCCCAATAAGTCTACTACCCTCTGACACCGTAGTCAGCTACTACAATACCATTGACTATATTTCTTATGCTGCACTTTATGTCCCATGGCTATATTTTTAAAAAATTATAGTTCACATTCGATATTATTTTATATTAATTTCAGGTGTGCAGTGCAGTGGTTAGACATTTATGTAAGTTATGAAGTGATCCCCCGATAGGTCTAGTACCCTTCTGACACCATACATAGTCTTTACAACATAAAAGGATGGAACGCGCCATGAATTTGTGTGGCGTCCTTGAGCCGGGGCCAGGCTAATCTTCTCGGCATGGTTCCAAGTTTAATATATGTGCTGTCAAAGTGAACACCCTGTGCTCCTTTTAAAATTGCGTTGTGTGTCTTCCTGTTGTTCAGCTGTATAAATACTTCATATATTAGGACTAAAGTTAGGGGATAGGAATTAGGGATTAGGGGTCAGGGTAGGGTTCAGGATCAGGGTTAGAGGGTCAGGGTTTAGGGTTTCAGGGTCAGTGTCAAGGATTTAGGGGTCCAGGGTTAGGGTTATTAGGATTTGTGGTTAGAGGTTTGGGGGTTAGGGTGAGGGTTACTTCAGCATTAGGTTTAAGCCTCACTGGCCCACTTCCCCTTCCCCTTTTCATCTCTCTGAGGCTTCTAGGAAGGGCAGGACTCACCTAGGATCACACGAGTCAGGGGTGGAGTGGACCATTGGTTCTCTGCCCCCAGTCCTGGACTCTGTTAGAAGAATGAAATGTTGCACTGGGCACTGTTTCAAGTCCTATCCAATCCCATTCCAGGGTTGTGCAGGGCCTGAGTCATGCACAGGCAGTTTCCACCTGCCCTCACACTGGGGAACGGGTGGTGCCGGCACCACTGTGCCTGGGTAGCGCCAGGTTCCAGCTCAGCCCTGGCACATGAGGGCACTCAGTAAATATGTGTGGATTTATACAGGACTGGGTGCAATGACCTGCCAGCCCCCAGGTACAGCTCCCTGAGGGCTAGTGGGCCCTCTTGGGACTGGCTGGGTCCTTCGTCCCTTCCAATTGCGCAGCAGGAGACAGTCATGTCTCAGGCAGGACGGCTCCAGGCCTCTGACCATCCAGGGAGGCATTGCAGTCCTCCAGCTCAGGACAGCCAGGCCCTGTCGAGCCCCCAGGCCCAGTTACTGAAGCTGACCATGGTGCTGGGCAATTGAACAGCTACCTGGGCAGTGTCGACAGCCCCTTGGGATGTTTCAATTCCCAACATCCATGTGGTGAGACAAGCACCTTCTCCCTCACAGCCTCAGCCTCCAAGAGAGGTGAGAACGCTGCAATCATTAAACGTGGCCTGGCCACAACAGCCACACAGCAGCCCGTGGCCCCGCAATCCTTTGGCCTCTCGGTGGTAACAAGCCTCTGACGTGCACATTCAGTGAGGATCACAGATGTGGGTCCAGCTGCGCCTCCCAGCGGACAGTCGCACACTGAGGCCAACGAGAGTGTGAGAACCGGGACCTGCCAGGCTCAATCCCACCCTTGAACTTGCCTCTTGCAAGCACTGATTTACTTCTGCCATTACAAAGTATTAATTTGTTTTACTTCAGTAGGTGTGTCCAGTCCCTTGCAATCAACAAAGTCCTGGCTGACACAGCAGAATCAGTAACCCCTGAGACTCCCTCTGGACGGTGTCCTCACTGGGCGGGGCACATGGAGGGGGACATGAGGACACCGGGTGGGGTCAGACCTTCAGGGACCTGCGGACCGGCTCCCTGTTCCTTCCCTGTCTCAGGAGAGGGAACCCCAGGACAAGAGGAGAACCCTCAGGGGAAGAGGTCCTGGATGGCTAATTGGTCTGTTTGTGTTTCCCATATTTTAGGGTCTGTTTTGTTAATGTGGGTGTCCACTAGGAAATCACCCATTTCCTCTACATTTACATTTTGATGCAATAGGTTTCTCTTAATTGACTTTTAATTTTTCTTCTCTTTATAGTTTTTTACAGAATTATTACAATTAATGAACAAATGCCGATGCATTATTATTCACTAAAGTCTGTATTTTATTCAGGTTCCCACATTCAGATCAGGTTCAGTCTCAGTGCTGGTGCCTCTTTCTGTTAAAACCCGCACCTGTCATCCAACCAGACAGGTTACTGCTAACAGCTGGGGTACCTGGTGAGTGAATTGGGGTGTTATGATAGGAAATGAGACCAGGAGAACATGAGGCCTGATAAAGTCTCAACGCTGTGCTGATGATGGAGACTTTACTCTCTAGCCCGAGTGAAGCTGTTGGTAGTTGTAGGCACAGGAAGTAACAGGATTAGATCCTAACTTAGAAAGATGTAGCTGGTCACAGTGTGGAGGTTGCACTGGATGAGAGAAGGACGGGAGCAGGGAGACCAGTGAGAAGAGCGGTGAGAGGCGCTCTGGCCTGAGCTGACACAAGGGCCCTGAATTTGGAGATGAGCGGGGTGAGAAGACCAGAGAGGGGCTGTGGTGAGCACCGCCCTGAGGATGAAGCTGGCACAGATGCCAGAGTCAGCACTCGGGACTGTGGCTGTGTGGACACCAACAGGAGAGCTCATTCTGCCACCAGGAGACTATTTGCTAAACGCTTGATCCTTCCAGCCCATAGAGGTAGAGAAAGGACTGAGAAGGGGAGAGGGAGGGGGAGTGAGGGCCCATCACATGTGGGGCAGGAGCTGACCTGCATCACCTCACTGACCTCACAGCCACCGGAGAGGGAGCGGTTATCCCCACCTGACAGGTGAGGAGACTGACTTTCCATGTCTCTGTCTGAAGTCACACAGCTGGTACTTGGAGGGTACAGAAGCCAGCTCTGCGCCTGTCTGAGTCTCAGGCACCCCTCCATAGGGAAAGTGTCACCCCAGACTCCATTCTGAGCAGCCAGGAAGCTCTTGTTAGTTGCGACCTCAGAGGAAGGGAACATGGGGAAGCAGACCGGTGCTTGGGGCTGAGGAGGAAGAGATTTTAAAAGGCCAGAGCACAGGCATCGCATAGCTGTGGGGGAGTCACTATCATAGTATCTGGTACTGCTTGTCCTCCTGTGGAGGGCCAGGCCACCACCTCCCTTCCCACCTGTCCCCGTCCCCATCTCAAAACCAGCCTGGGTGAGTGCCTGGCACGCTGCACCATTATCTTACGTGCAGATTTTCCTCAGTGGAATGACCAGGATTCCACCCAACGCTGCAAGGACTGTTTGGATCGCTCTATTTGTCCAGGCTCTCCTGTGTGCAAGCCCTAAGGGCCCTTTTCGGCCTCGGTCCTGGACTCAGGACTGTGTTAGAATCAGTCTCCCGTTTAAGTACCATGTGAAATGGAGATAAGACTCGTCTCTGCTTTATCTGGAAACGGGGAGCAATGGGTGAAATGAGGCCTGTGAAGGGCCTGAAACAGGATTTATCTCACAGTGAGCTTAATCCCAGGAACTAGGTTCTCATTATAACGAAGAGCAAGGAAACGCCCTTCTCTGCTGCCATCTAGTGTGAGTTTTAAGAATAACAACTGTTTCTATGTCACCTGCAAAAGGTATTGTCTGCTGCCATCTCCTTTGTATTTAGGGAATAACACCTGAGTGGAGGTCAGGAAAAGCTCTTCATTCCAAAAGCTTCTGAGCCAAGGTGTCAGACCCAGGGCTGTGCCCCCGGTGCAGTCA
Source organism: Rhinolophus ferrumequinum (assembly GCF_004115265.2). NCBI lineage: Eukaryota > Metazoa > Chordata > Mammalia > Chiroptera > Rhinolophidae > Rhinolophus > Rhinolophus ferrumequinum. Next base: position 33,303 of record NC_046293.1, on the reverse strand, counting down.
TCTGTGCCCTGGAAGCTGCCTGCTGGAATGTGGAGTCCTGGAGGTGAAACCTGGCACTGGGCTTGGCACACCTGAATTAACTGCCTTCTAGCCTGGCTCTTACTTATGCTGCCTTATGCCACCCTCCCCTCCAGGCTCCCGACCTTCCCCAGGGCCGTTTTTGAACTCCCAGTGTGCTTAGAGAGCCTCTGTAAGTCACCACATCTGGGGGAGTGGGGTTCAATCCAAAGATTTATTTTGCACGTAAGAGAGGCAGCCCAGGAGGACCAGGCCAAAAGGAACCCAGGTCCGAGAGCTGAAAGGTTGGGTATGGAAAGACCACAGGGAGGCCAAACGAGTCCCGGGTTCATGCTGCCCACGCAGCTCAGCCAGTGGACCTACACAGGAGCTGGGTCATAGAATAAGCGTTTATTATCAGAGCACAGGTGGTCTGAGAAGGCAGCCGGTTAACACCTCCAAAAACTGCTGTAACATTCTCAGACCAGCCTGGGATATTTAAGGGGAAATCTGGGCGTTCCTCCAGAGGCCACGTGATGGTTCCAGGCGTCTGCATGGAGCCTTCCTTCTGGCGATGTTGTTCTCCAATGTGGTCACCAACCAGGAGCAGTGATGACAGTAACCTGGAAGGAATGCTAGGCCATAAGGATTGTGATCAGTAAGCAGAGGGACACAAGTTTCAGGGTAATTATCTAAAGCAGGGAACTGGGACAGGGCACATTCCAAGGCCAAACCGCAGGGGTGGGGTGGGGGTTGATCAATTGTTAAGCTCTAGGGCAGGGAGAGGCTAGGCCTCTTTTGTGGCGTCCCAACCAGGCCCTGTTTAAATTGCCCCGTCTTATGTTCATTTTATTTCTATAAAATCAGTAAGGTTAGATTAGAGAGGAAACAAATAACTATATTATAAAGATAATTTTTAAATCCAGGGATACGGGTGACAGGGGCTCTTGCTACTTCCTGCTGAGAGGGCTTAGTCCTTGCATATGGACAACAGAGTTCTTTGCTGTTCAGTTCCAGCAGGAAGGGGATTATGGAGGAAAGGTCCTCTGGTTGAGCGGCTGCTGGCCTGGCTTGTCATCCTCGGGAGGGACAAGTTGGAACCCTGGCGGATGGCCATCTGGAGATGAAAACTGCTGTGTTTCAGATGATACAGACTTGTCTGTTTGAAGGGGAGCTTAAGGTCTTCAGCTGGCTCACAGGACAGGAGTGACAGTCTTCCTTCTGGGGAGTCCTGTGGGGACTTAAATGACACAGGTTTGATTCGAGGGAAGTGGACCCAGCCACCGACTCTCTGCAGCTCAACAACAGTTGGGGGCTCGGGAAAACTGCAAAGTGTCCGTTTCATTTCTGAGCTAACTGATCTGTTAGAGACCCCTCCCCCTCTAGGCTCTCAGTAGTATTTGGCCTCCTGGCTTTCTGGGGCTGCAATATGTAGAGGGGTTACAATATGTATGGGGGAGGTACTGGTCCCCTGTATTTCCTAAGTGCCTGCTGAACCTCTCCCAAGTTAACAACACAGGACACAACAGAATTGAGGTCACCACCTAAAGCAACGGGCAGCAATTACGTCCAGGCCTAGAGGTCTCCTCACAGAACTTCTCCAGAGCCCTTTTTACCTCTGATTTGTTCATTTTATATTTTCTCTGTGGTATAGACCATTGGTAAGGAACAGGCTGAGTAAAATGAGCCCAAGTCTAGGGGCTCTCTTTATCGTTATAACCAAGCAGATTTTAGAGGAAGAAATAGGTCTAGAGTGAGCAGTCAAGACAGAATAAATGGCTCCCATATCAATCGGGGAACTAACAGGCTTACCTGCCACAACAAGGGTCACCCGCAGGTCCTCCTCTGTGATGAGCATGAGCTCTTTCTTCTGAGGAGCCACTGGGCACTTTAGGTCCCTCAGTCAATTACAGCCACTTGCAGGGAAGGACTTGGTCCCTGCTCCCTTCAGAACAGGGGACAGTCCCTCCTCCAGTGCCCTTCAGTTTGCACAGTGGGCATGGCTGCTTTGCAGGATTCGAACACGCCTTACCCCAGTGGCTTGGGCTTCCACGTCTAAAGCAGGCTCCTTTTCCTTTCTGGGGCTGCTGGGGTGGCCCTGAGGTGGCCCTGGCCTTGGCCTGTCTATTAACTGCCGCCAGAAATCTGGCCTGCCTCTGGCCTCATCTACAGTCTCACTATTCCTTTCTTTCCTCCTTTTCCCTGTCTCGGTTGTTAAAGACATATGAACAAACCCCCTGTCCTTCTTTTAGGATGTGAGCCTCTATCAGGAATGTAACAGCAGACCAGAAGCATTGTATTACTTTGCCAGGTTAGGAAAACAAGCTTCCTTATATTGGTCTATATGTGACACTGAGGAGAACACATAAACTGCAGCAGTCCTAACATACGGACGTTTACATAACTATTAGCAAACCTCAGTTCTTAGATTTATTTTTCCTGAGTAACTGAAGATCTAATTAAGACAATACATAGAAAATTATTTTCATGACACATATAATCTTTGCTTTCAGACAGAAAACTTTTCTATAATATCATTAGCAGACCAATAGTCTAACAAACTTTTTTTGTATTTAGCAGAGAGAGAAAACTTAACTAATTTTGTACCACCTTACTTTTGATCCTTAAATTTATTTAAGTCACATTTAGTTTAACCATATATAGAATTTCTTCAAGATTTTCCTTCACAAACCTTCTATAATTTTCCCAGTCCCTCTTGGTTTGTCTCCTCTCACTCATTCAGAAATAATCATCCTTAGTACAAACTCCTTTCTTTCTTTTCCTTCAAAAATGTACTTTTGGGCCGGCCCGGTGGCTCAGGCGGTTAGAGCTCCATGCTCCTAACTCCAAAGGCTGCCGGTTCGATTCCCACATGGGCCAGTGGGCTCTCAACCACAAGGTTGCCAGTTCAATTCCTCGAGTCCCGCAAGGGATTGGTGGGCTCTGCCCCCTGCAACTAAGATTGAACACGGCACCTTGAGCTGAGCTGCCACGGAGCTCCAGGATGGCTCAGTTGGTTGGAGCATGGGCTCTCAACCACAAGGTTGCCAGTTCGACTCCCGCAAGGGATGGTGGGCTGTGCCCCCTGCAACTAGCAACGGCAACTGGACCTGGAGCTGAGCTGTGCCCTCCACAACTAAGACTGAAAGAACAACTTAAAGCTGAACTAAGATTGAAAGAACAACAACTTGACTTGGAAAAAAGTCCTGGAAGTACACACTGTTCCCCAATAAAGTCCTGTTCCCCTTCCCCCCCCCAAAAAAAGTACTTTTATACCCTATGCATTTCTTGAAAATAATACATCATTTCCTTACATTTTAATGAAAATCCATAATCTTCAGAGCCTTAATTTTTACTGACAACTAAAAGCAAGTATCCAATATTTCCATTAGCAAATCCACAAACACATTTTGCAATCTTTAGAAGTATAGGTTTTTGTTAGCAATATATCTACCAATTTTTTAAAATTATATTTTAAAGAAAATTAAAAAACACATTTACTGACATCATAAGTTAGCTTTCAGATTTCCTGTGACAAGAAACTATAAAGTAGGTAAACTCAGACTCATACAATAATTAATATTTCAGCATTTTGTTATTTTTTTTAAAAAAAGATTTTATGGAGGAAGGGGAACAGGACTTTATTGGGGAACAGTGTGTACTTCCAGGACTTTTTCCAAGTCAAGTTGTTGTCCTTTCAATCCAGTTGTGGAGACGCAGCTCACTGGCCCACGGGGGAATCAAACCAGCGACCTTGGTGTTATGAGCACTGCGCTCCAACCACTGAGCCAACCGGTCGCCCAAAAGTGAAATCTTAAGTTACCGACAGATGCTGAGAAACCTCGTCCAAGCATCCACACTATATTATTAATGAAAAGTTTTATCTGTTAACATGTTATTAGTTCTTAACTCTAGGAGATTTCAAAGGTAATTATTACCCAAGCTATTTTTTGACAAGTTTTGTGACTGAGATAACATGAATTTATTTTTCTAAACCCAGGCAAAAGATACCATATTTAATGTTGATAACCTTAAAAAAATCTGTCTAACTAAAAGTTAAACTATCCTTAGTATCAAATATTTTCTTAGATCACCTGATTATGAAAAGTACTTGAGTTAGTTTTTATTATTTAAATTTATAAGAGCTTAATCTTTTTCTTGAGCCAATCAATTATAAACTGGCAATACATCCGGAAACAAAAACGTTATATATAAAACATACAAACACACCTATCACAGATCATATACATATGAACCGAATTATTAACAATTGCAGAGGGTCCTAAGATCTTACAGTTACCCCTAAAATTTCAAAGAGGCTGGAACAAGGGGTGGGAGGTCTGGCTTGAGAATTAGCCGCTTGGTTTTAAAAGTGTCTTTTTTTCCTTCAGTTCCCTCAGCCTCAGCATTCCTGGTTATTAGTGGATTAGAAGATAGGTGGAGTCCCCTTTTCTCTGAACTATCAGTTTAGTTCCATTCTTTTCAGAGTCTATCATAAAGGCGTATAACATAAGAAATTTCACCCTATTTCTCAGACCTCGAACAGAACAATTCCAGTTGCAAAATAGTGTAATAATTTAATGAACTATTGAGCAACCAGCACTCTCCAGAATCTAATATATACATTGGCCAAACAGCACTGTAATAGAACATTAATTTCTTTTTGGTCAACAGCTTATAGCTGTAGTTTTGCCAACGACCTAATATTTTACCCACTAGGCTCCCAGCTGGGATTGAAACCTTAGATCCCATGTTTGAGCTTGAACAAATACAGCTACACTTGATATACACTCATACACACACACACACACACACACACACACACACACATCCAAGTACTTCCTGAATCAGACAGACAAAAACCAGAAAAACTAACTTTGGAACCGAATACCAAAACCAAAACCCGGCCAGGCACCAAATTGGGATGCGACGTCGTCTTACTCCATATACATGGTCCGTTGACCATCAGACAAGCGGCCAGTGAGCGAATACCAAAAACCAAGTGTGGCCCTAATGCCACCCAATGCCCAAAGACTGAAACCAAGTGTGGTGGCTTTCACTGTGCAGACCACAGGAGTGCTTCCCAGACCAGAGCAAGCTTGCAACCAGAGCCCCTGACTGGTGGGGGTATTAGGCCTAGCTGGATGTTGCAACCTCACCTACTGACACCAATGGGTCAGTATAACCCCCAGATGGCCCTCAAAGAGGAGCCGTAGATGTTGAGTGCAAAGTCCTCTGGCTGCGCATGCCAGAGCCACCCTGGCTTCCAAACCAGAAATTAGAGGCACAAAACAGAGCCAACGCTTATTCTATCCCAACTGTGCAGAAAAGGCGTCCATGTCGGGCAGGCCCTGGCACAAACCCCACCTCCATGAGCAAAATATCTCAGCAGAGGTCGGTCTTGCACCAAGGAATCTGCCCAGTCCCAGGCAGCCCCCGAGACCCTCCGCAAGCCGACACTTACAGGAGGAGCCCCCAGGCTGTCCCATCTGGGTCGCCAGAAACTGAAACCGGAGGCAAACCAGTCCGGGGCTCAGCCAATAGACCGACACAGGAGTTGGGTCAAAGAATAAGTGTTTATTATCAGAGCACCGGTGGTCTGAGAAGGCAGCCGGTTAACACCTCCAAAAACTGCCTTAACAATCTCAGACCAGCCTGGGATATTTATGGGGAAATCTGGGCGTTCCTCCAGAAGCTATGGAGGTTCCGGGGGTCTGCATGGAGGCTTCCCTTTGGTGATGTGGCTCTCCAATGTGTTCACCAACCAGGAGCAGTGACCTGGAAAGAATGCTAGGCCTTAAAGACTGTAATCGGCAAGCACAGGGCACTGTGACTAGTAAGCAAGCATAAATTTCAGGGTAATTATCTAAAGCATGTAACTGGGACAGGGGTATCTCCAAAGCTCAGGAACGGGACATTCCAAAGCCCATATCACAGGGAGAGAGTTGGTCATCTGTTAAGCTCTAGGGCAGGGAGAGGTGAGGCCTCTTTTGTTGGTGTCCCAACCAGGCCCTGTTTCACAGACTACAGAGGCCTGCAGGGTCCAGACTGCAGCCCCCTGGGACAGCTGGGGAAGCAGGGGGCCTAAAGGCATATATGAAAGACCTGGGAAAACAGTGCAGAGTCAGCTAAGGACACCCCGAGAGATCCCAAATCCATAGGCCACACACTCAGTTGGCAACTGTGGGCTGGCAGCAGCTCAGCACCCCACACCCCACATTGTCCTATTTCTGTCCCTGTCTGATCTTCTCCTTTGGTCTCCGTCAACCTTTGTCTTTGACTAGGTTCAAGATACTCATGAAACATCTGCTCTGTCACACCCCCCTGCAGTGACACTCTGAATCCCCTAAGGGACCTTATCTCATCCCAAGCTCGATGCCTCATTTACCATTTCTATCCCCACACCTCTCCTGTACTTGGGGTCTCTGACTCTCTCCTGTGTGTGGGGTTCCCTTATGTAGGTATTAAATCTGCTTATTTTCCTTGCTAATCTGTCTTATGTCTATTTGATTATCAGAGCAGTCAAAAGGAACTTGATGGTAGAGGAAAGTTTCTTCCTCCTTCACATAAGCAAGTAATTAGATAGTTAACAAAAGGTGAGATTTGGGACTATATCTACATCACTGCATCATAAAATAAGATTCAACAATTAGTTTGTAAACTGACTTATTATTAGTGATACAGGTTAGCTAGCGTGTCCCTAGGTAGACAGGGAGGTCTCTGGTGGAATAAACAAAGACAGCCATATCCTCAAACTCCAGGTTTTGAAATCACTCCTTTGCTCCAGGACATAATGTAACAAGGCCTTGAGATTAATCATAAAATTCCTTTTGGCCTGACAAACAGAAAAGATCTGATAGATAAGAGTGGGTTACTTTGCTAATTCCTTTAGGATGGGCCAGCAGAAGAAACCTGATAGACGGATTTCATTAGAAGGTGCCAGTTCCCTTCTACAAACAGTTCCCTTCCCCAAACAGGCAAGGGAAGGTATAAAAGTAAGAGCGTTTGCCTCAGTCACGGGGCTACCTCCATTCGGGACCCCCTCCCACTTGGGAGCTCTGACTCTTTGCTTTCAATAAAATCTCCTCTTTTTAAAACTCTGGGGACAACCATGGCTGAAGAACAACCTCAGGTCGAATTGTTCGTGAAGGCTGGCAGTGATGGGGCCAAGATTGGGAACTGCCCCTTCTCCCAGAGACTGTTCATGTTGCTCTGGCTCAAGGGAGTCACTTTCAACGTCACCACCGTTGACACTAAGAGGCGAACTGAGACAGTACAGAAGCTGTGCCCAGGAGGACAGCTTCCATTCCTGCTGTATGTACACACAGACACCAACAAGATTGAGGAATTTCTGGAGGCAGTGTTGTCACCCCCCAGGTACCCCAAGCTGGCAGCTCTGAATCCCGAATCCAACACAGCTGGGCTGGACATATTTGCCAAATTTTCTGCCTACATCAAGAATTCAAACCCAGCACTCAATGATAATCTGGAGAAGGGGTTCCTCAAAGCCCTGAAAGTTTTAGACAATTACTTGACATCCCCCCTCCCAGAAGAAGTGGATGAGACCAGTGCTGAGGATGAGGGCATCTCTCAGAGGAAGTTTCTGGATGGCAATGAGCTCACACTGGCTGACTGCAACCTGTTGCCAAAGCTCCACATAGTACAGGTGGTATGTAAGAAGTACCGGGGATTCTCCATCCCAGAGGTGTTCCGGGGAGTACATCGGTATTTGCGCAATGCCTATGCTCGGGAAGAGTTCTCCTCCACTTGTCCAGATGATGAGGAGATCGAGCTGGCCTATGAGCAAGTGGCTAAGGCCCTCAAATAAGCCCCTCCTGGGGCTACCTTGCCCCCCTCCATTTTTCTCCACAAAGTGGTTTCCACTTGGCTACCCAATGGACACACTCCAAAATGGCCAGTGGGGAGTGAATTTTGGAGCACTTGTGCAGGACTGGCTGGGGGATGAAGGGAAGGCATGGGGGTTCTGGGTGAGATTTTTATTGTGGGGTGGGGTGGGTAGGACAATGTATTTCAGTAATAAAATACAGAATGAAAAAAAAAAAACACAAAACTCTGGGGAGTTGTGGAGGGTGCAGTTCAGCTCCAGGTCCAGTTGCTATTGTTAGTTGCCAGGGGCACAGCCCACCATCCCTTGAGGGAGTGGAGGACTCGAACTGACAACCTTTCAGTTGAGAGCCCACTGGCCCATGTGGGAATCGAACCGGCAGCCTCAGGCGTTAGGCACACAGAGCTCCAACTGCCTGACCCACCGTGCTGGCCCCAGATTCTGTTAATTTGATGATTAGTTCAGCTATAGGCAGTTGTTACCATAGGCAGAGAGAACAGGGCCACTGGGGAGGCGGGGGTGGGGGGGAGAGGAAGAAAGATGTGTGGTGAAACAAAGAAAAGAGAGATCATTCCTCAGAAAAGGTGCAGCCACAGTTAATTGTAATAGATTATAAAACTATTAGCATTCCAGGCAGGGAAAATTTTCCTAAGAAATGTACAGACACAGCTAATTGTAAGGAGTTATAGCACTATTAGCACTGCAGGCAGGAAAAAATCTCCACCTCTTATGTTCCCATGACAGTTCCTGCAAGGGAATCCCTCCTCAAATGGGAGGGAGTCGTTCATAAAGACACGTCCTGGGAACGCCCTGGAAATGCCCTGGGATCACCTGTGACTCCACCCCTGAATATTTTGTTCCTTCATTCAAATATAATCCTAAAATTTCTTTGCTCAGGCGCAGTCGCTTTCCTCCTGCACTTATCTACTGCATTTTGGGACTATATTTTCTTTTAATAAATCCTCGGCCTGCTTGCCTTCGTTCATGAGGCATTGTTCCTACATCCTGGACCGCCTTCCTGTGATGATACAAGGACCTGATCTCCGGTAACACACTTAAAAGGAGAGAGCAAAAGAATTAAGTTTTTAAGTCCCGCCAGTTTCGGGGAACATGTCAGGAGAATTCCTGGCTGGTGCACTGCTAGCTCCTGGAAACGGCTGCAGCTGGGAGGTCTAGGACGTCTGCTGGCCGAGGTAATAGGCGTTTTTGTTTTCCCTGTCATCCTTCCTGGTCTATTTCTACGGGGTTTGGGAGAATTTAGAAGTGCAGCGTGTTCTTTTCCTCTCTTCTACATGTAGATTGGCAGGAAAAAATGTTTGTGAAGCTAGCGTCTCGGGAGTAGCGACTCACAGGTTTTCTTTATTGAATCTTTCGTCCCAGAGGTGGTCATTTTATATGTGTCTATGTCTCTTGTGTCGTTTGTCATGACAAGGAAATACCACAGGGACAGAAAGCCTTTGGCTTCCTTGGTTAAGTTGTAAAAAGGCTTATTGGTTTGAGTAGCTATTAAAATCCTACCGTCAGAGGCCAGAGTATGGCTCCTTTGAACTGGAAAAACTTCTAAATTGGAAAATGTGTTAGAGAACTCTCATGACAAACAGCTGTTTTATTGGACCCTCGAGAAAGACCACATTTTTAATACAAACGGATATAAGGAAATTTATTCTTAATCTTTTCAATGAGTTGTTCAGCTTCTTGTGTCTTATCAGATGCTAATATCAACACTAGGTTTAAAAAAGGAAGAAAGGAAAATCAAGAGATGTGCAAATTTTAAGAATCTTTCTGGAGATTTAAGATTTTGAGAACTGGTATGTTGAAACTGGCTTTAAAGGATTTAATAACCAATCAGAAACTTGACAAAAATGGAAGCTGAGAGAAATGAGCAAGTCTCAGCATTTCCTCCAGATCCTCTGCCAAACAGATCAGAAATGTAAACACAGCCCACAACTGCCCCAGGCCCGCTGAGCTGAGCTCAAGGGGGCAAAACGGCAAAAGGGGCACTTTTAAAAACACAAGCTTCCCTTGTCCAGCCTGGCTCCCCTTTTCCTGCCTCCTTAAAGACTGTGAAGCACAAATAAAACCCTGAGCACAATCCCCTTAGCAGTAGACAGGAAGACTCCATGCAGGAGCCTCACAAAACTTTACCTGCCACCTGTGTTCAGCTTTCCCTGAATTACCTATAAATCTCCCATTCTTCATGTAAAGTCTAAGAGCCCCCTCCCACCCTTGTCTAAAATGTCATATTTACCTGATTTCTCCTCACTGTCTTTGGAAATGTCATGTTTATGTGAATTCTTATGTGAATGTATTACAATTCCTTGTCTGTCTGTCTGTCTGCAGTTGGGTAGAAGTTAGAAGGTGTGCAAGGCCTTTGTCTCTTCTGATTTTAGATCGGCAGAAACAAGTATTTGTGAACTTCTGGCACCTAGAGACTCTAGTGTTTTCTTTATTCTTTCCTCCCCGAAATGCACTCCCGAAACAGTGCACTTACTCCATTGTTCCCGGTGGCCAGTGAGAGAAGCTGGGGTTCCCAGTGCACCTCTGCCTGGCTGTGTCAGCTCCCAGGGGACTGTGTCCTGAGGGGCCTCTGACCATAAGGGGCATCTGTCCCCCCAGCTTTCCTTAGCCGTTAGTGCTGGACAGATCCCGGTCTAGTAGCACCTGCTCTGGGCCAGGAATTAGTGGGTTTGGGGCTGGAGGTGCCTCACATTTTGTGGGAGAGCAGAGACACCCTGTCCACCACTCCATCCCTACTGCCTGTGTGACAAAGGTCTGTGCTTTCTCTGACTGTCTATGGGGGTGACCCTTTGGCTGTGGGAGGGCTGCTTCCTCTGCACTCGGTGTGGAGGGATGTTGTCACACAACAGCCTAGCCAATTGCTAACCCCCCCCCCCCGCCCCGTGTCTTTCCTTGAGGAGAGAAAAGTCTGTGAGACTGTGCCTCTTTGTGCCTCAATGTTTTACACCTCATGTCTCTCTGTCTAGTCCCCAAAAGATGGTTTGCTGTCAAAGACGAGTAAGATTTCCATGTGGGAAACAACTCAAGCCAGGAGGAACCGAGCAGGGACCCCCAAAAAGAGCTGCCTTAGAAAAATCTGGGAAGGGGCTTCGCCCCCCCTTCCCCCTGCCTGGGAAAAGCCGCTGCTGGTTCTGGCTTTTCCCTCTCACTTAATTGGCAGAAAAGTCTTGAGAGTGATAAGATTAAGCTCTCTCTGCTCAGCTCTGTAAAACTGTTTCAACATGTAATATTTGTCCTTCAAGAGAGTCACATACCTCTCCTCAAGGACTTTCTGCTTCGGCTGTTTAAAGATCAACATAATTTGTTTGGGTTATTTCTAAAACGTGATAAATGAGTCTCACAGACCGTGCCAAAAACACTGCTACTCCCTTGTATACTTATCAATAAAAACCTCCAGTCGGCTTTGTTCTGGGCTCCAGTCTTTCAGAACTGAGACCCCTGGCCTTCTGAGATTTAACTACATTAAGTCTCTGTATGTTTCTTTCTTAAAACTTAACCCAAAGCCGCCCCTTCTCGCACCCTCACCGCCTGTGTTGCGCTGGACGTGACAGAGGGGCCTCTGGCTTCCTGGCCTGAGCTGTAAAGAAGCTGGTTGGTGTGTCTCACTATTTAGACCTCACTGTCCATGCCCAGACGATGCGTCCTGGGAATGGGGAAAACTTCTAAATTGTGTTTTAGAGCTCTTGTGACAACCAGCTGTTTTCTTAGTAAAACATCTTGTGTGTTCTCTATAGTTATTACTAGTTCTCTTTAATTTGTGATCTCTGAAATGTTTTTTGATTGTGGTGATGTTTTTTCTAGCTCCAGATGGTGTTACCAGTTTTTAATATTTGATTGGCTTGAACAAATTAAATGTTTATATAAATTAAGAAAAAAAATACAAACTGACCCAAATGCTTTTCAGGATCAGATGATGTGGTGAAATATTTGATGTTAAAGCTGGTTTTAGCTTGGTTTGATTACACACTCATGTCTTTGAAAATTATTAACATATAATACATTTTTTAAACTGGGTTTATAAAAATAAGTTTGTTATCTGCGTTACAAAATGTGTCAAGAAAATACCATTTCCCCGAAAATAAAACTTAGCCGGACCATCAGCTCTAATGCGTCTTTTGGAGCAAAAAGTAATATAAGACCGGTCACAGAGCCAGCCAGGAGTGCAGTTTCCATGCTCTCAGCCTCACGTGGAAAGGTGCTGGCTCAGATAGTAAATGGCCATCAACTGTGACTGGATGGCCATCAGCTGTGGCTAGTTGGCCGTCAGCTGTAACCAGTGAGCCATTGGCCACTAATATAACTGCTGCGGCTATTGCTGGCAGCAAATGGGGGCTAGCAAGAAGATGATGGCTGACAAGCATGGATTGCAGTTAGCACGGCGGAATGCGGGTTGCAGATTGCAGAGAAGTGGACGGCAGGTTGCGGATCTGTGGCTCCTGCCTCCTGTGTCTCCAACCCAGCCACCATAGTGGTATGACTCCCCTATCTATGGCTACGTGGGTGTTCCTTTTTGGCCTCACCATGTCCTGCGTTTTTATGTGGGGAGCAGGAACAGAGACCACGCATGACTCCCTGCGTGACACCCTGCGTGACAAGCACTAATTATTGAACATGGATTTATCAACTTTTTACTATTTATCGTAGAAGAACTAAATATATTTGGATGTATTTGGATGTAGTAAACATATCTTCTGCCACATTAAAATTTTTTGTGTGCTATGGGTAATATATTTCTAGAAATTATTCAATATGCTCATAATTTTATCAATGTAAAGAATCATGGTGTAACTGCACAATTGCTTGCTTAGTTTTCACTGCTGATTAAGTGGACATTTGAATTGTTTATGTTTCTTTGTTGTTGTGAACAGTGCTGCTGTGGATTCACATATCAACTTTTCTCATCTGTTTTCCATCTTTGGGGGGGTTGTATTTCTAGAAGCGGATTTATTGAATTACATGGGATTTTTTTGGCGCGGTGGAAATTTCAGAGTATTGTATGCAGAGGACACACCAGTTTAATTTTATGTGAGGTAAACCATTATTTTGAAAAAGTTACATGGAGTAAATATAAAAGTGCAAAAGATGTTTGTGTAGTTTTAGGAAGAGTAAGACCTCTACAACGTATCTTCCCCATGGTCAGATGAAGGTACGTTGTACTTTATTAATTGGCCCAGAGGGTGTTCCTTTTTATTCCTGAAGGCAGTTGGGAAGAAGGTAAGACGTGTACTTTTAACTGTTGAAGGTCTGGAAAGGTGGCACAGCCTGTAAGTTCAAAAGCGGGTATTGGGGTGGCCGCTCCTCCCACTCCCAACTGTAACCTGAATCAGATTCTGTATTTGTTATAATAACGTGTTTGTCACAATGTGTTCTGTTGGGTGAGATAGTTTTGCTGATATCGTCTTTGCCTGAAATCTGTACATCAGAAGATCCAGAGCAGCAGACAGATGGGTGGCTAGCCTGGCATTTTTGTGTGTGTGGGGTTGCCTGATAAAATGTAGAGCACCACTCATATTTGAATTTCAAATAAACAATGAGTAACTTCTTAGTATTTGTTGCTCCCTGCATCTACTTGGAAATGATGGAGGCCCTAGACCTGCAGCCGGGTTGTCGTTCCTAAATCTGGGCCGCGGCACAGGCTCCCTCAGCTCCATGGTGGGGCTCGTTCCAGGTAACTGCAGAGAGCCCGGGGAGCACCGGGTCTGGGGACAGACAGGAGTCTTCGGGCACTTTCCTTTGCAGGGACCAGTCCCCTTGCCCTTGGCCTTCCCAGCAGTTGTCCAGGCTTGTTTACTTCTAGTCGGTGGGTGGGCTGGTGAAGGGAGGGTCCTGGGCTTTTCAGACCACCCTCCTGTCCCCTGTCCCCTCCCACCTGTACCTCTGGAGAACAGAGGACCTAGGGAGTTCTATCAGTCCGGACCTCACCAAGCTTTCTGATTCATCCTATCACTCGGCCTGCCCTGTCACTCTGTCTTTAAACTGTGAATAATTGAAGTCCCCTGAGAGTTAAAGTTCTCTTAGGTTTTGATGGCTTTTTTTAATACTAAAAGAGGTAATGTCTCTAAGTTATTTACTTTTAGATAAATTCCAGGGATGAGAGGGCTTTCAAAGTTATCTTATTTTAAGTCATTTAGCCTATTTTCCTCAACAAATAAGTCATGAGACTGTACAAGTGTTTTTTAATATTTTTAATATTTTAAATATTTTTAATATTTGAGCAACACTATCAGACAGATCACAGGATTAATGTAATCCCTGCCTTGTGTAAAATGTGATCGTGGGGGAAAGACATGTTCATCATTTTCATGGCCGAAAGCTTTCCTGGGGACAAAAAATGGTTTATTGAGCCATATGCTAGCCAGAAAAAGGACCAGGTCCTGGGGCCCTTTTACTACAAGGAGTTTGGAGAAGCAAAGGGACATCAGTTGTTTTGAAAGAATTTGCATTGCTGTGGGTCAGGGGGAACGGAGGAGGTGAAGGGGCTAGCCCCGGGCAGAGTCCCTGGGAAGAAGGCTTACAATTGTGGGCCACAGTCCGGAAATTCATGCCTCAGCCAGAAGAGAGGAGTGGTGGTCAGCCGGCCCTCTAGATGGGAGCTGAGTGGCCCCTGGAAGTCGAGGAGTGGTCTGGACACTCAGGACCGTGAGCAGTCTTCTGCCTTTGGCTGTTAGCTGTTGGACCCTGCAGCTGCTGTTGTGTCATTTCGGACACCTCAGCATTCTTGTGTTGTGAGGCGGGCGTCTGGTTTTACTGAGTGAGGTAGACGGTCTTGCCAGAGGCCTGCTGGGAGCTGGTCGGGGCTTTCAAAGGCTGCTCTGAGGAAGGAGCAGGGCTGGAGCCCAGGTGCTGGTGCTGGGGGCTGTGTACACTTGTATGTCAGGATTTGCTCAATGTGGAGACTGTCCACAGAGTGTTTGCATGAAGTATCTTAAGTCTGTAAGATTCTGAATGTGGGAGATGCCAAGTGATGATGGTGACAAATCACCTACATTACAACATGTTTCTTTGCAGTGCTAGAGCCACATTAGAAAGTCTTACCAGTAACACTTGAGTTTTGTGGATATGGAATTAAATTTTTGGTTTCTTTATAAGTTCATATACTTTGGAATTTGGTGAAATTTTGAGACTAGTTAATTTTTTGGGAGGACACTCAAAATGTATATGCAGATTTTCAACTGTGCAGCTGTCGGCACCCCTAAGCTGGGCGTTGTTCGAGGGTCAGTGTCCTGGGAAAGTCAGCGTTCTGGAGACAGGCAGCTGTGTCGGCTGCAGTGGACACTGTATGTACTGTAGCGTCCAGCGCAACAAGGGCAGTGAGGGTGCGAGAAGGGGCGGCTTTGGGTTAAGTTTTAAGAAAGAAACAGAGACTTAATGCAGTTTAAATCTCAGAAGGCCAGGGGTCTCACAGTTCTGAAAGACTGGAGCCCAGAACAAAGCCGACTGGAGGTTTTTATTGATAAGTATACAAGGGAGTAGCAGTGTTTTTGGCACGGTCTGTGAGACTCACTTATCACGTTATAGAAACAACCCAAACCAATTATGTTGGTCTTCAAACAGCCGAAGCAGAAAGTCCTTGAGGTGAGGTATGCAGCTCTTTTAAGGGACATATATGTTCCCCGTGTTGAAATTGTTTCACAGAGCTGAGCAGAGAGAGCTTAATTTTATCACTCTGAAGACTTTTCTCCCAATTAGGTGAGAGGGAAAAGTCAGAGTCAGCAGCAGCTTTTCCGAGGCAGGGGGAAGGGGAGACAAGGCCCCTTCCCAAATCTTTCTAAGGCAGCTCATGGGGGGTCTCCATGGGGTTCTGCCTGGCTTGAGTTGTCCCCGCCTTGGGGAATCTTACTCATCATTGGCTGCAAACCCTCTTTTGGAGACTAAATAGAGAGAAATATACAGCCCCAGAGATGCACAGTCTCACAGACTCTTCTTTCCTTAAGGAAAGACACGGGGGGACAGTTTGCTAGGCTGTTGTGTGTAATTACACAGCAGCCTAGCCGACTGTCCCCCCGTGTCTTTCCTTGAAGAAAGAAAAGTCTGTGAGACTGTGCCTTTTTAGGACTTTGCTTATCTATGTTTTACACCTTATGTCTCTCTGTCTGGTCCCCAAAATATGGTTTGCAGCCAAAGACGAGTAAGATTCCACAGCAGGGGAACAACTCAAGCCAGGCGGAACCGAGTGGGGGCCCCCAATGAGCTGCCTTAGAAAGATCTGGGAAGGGGCCTTGTCTCCCCTTCCCCCTGCTGGGAAAAGCCATTGCTGACCCTGGCTTTCCTCTCTCACCTGATTGTGAGAGAAGTCATGAGGACAATAAAGATCAGTTCTCTCCACTTATCTCAAGGGAATTGTTACAGTATGAGAGACATGACCCTGAGAGGGTACGTACCGTAGTTAAGACATCATGGGACTTTGTCCTTCGGCTGTTGACAGACAAAGGATGATTGAAATAAACATTTTTCTGCTATGATGTATGAGTCTCACAGACCATGTAAGAAACAATGTTACTTTCTTGTATTTGTACACCTATCAATAAAAACCTCCAGTCGCTTTATTTTGGGCTCCAGTCTTTCAGAACTGAGAGACCCCTGGCCTTCTGAGATTTAACTGCATTAAGTCTCTGTTTGTTTCCTTCTTAAACACTTAACCCAAAGCCACCCCTTCTCGCACCCTCACTGCCCGTGTCGCACTGGACGCGACATTTGGAGCCCAACGTGGTGCACAAGAAGGGAAGGACAACTACGAGTCGTAAGGTTCTGCAGATACGGCTAAAGAGGCTCTGAGCCTCCACCGCGGCAGCTACCTGGGGTAAGGAGGTCGTCTTTGGACTTGGAGAATTTAACCAAGGTGAAGGGGGAAGTTCAAAGAAACTACTAACACTTTTGTGTGAAAGAGTGTGAGTGTGTGAGTGATTGATCATAGCTCCATCATCTTTCGCTACAGAGTTTGAGTGGGCTCGACCCTGAGGTTCCGTGACCACATCCTGTGGCATAACGGTGACTTGGCAAACTGCCAACCTGGTTCAGGGTTTATGCGAACACAGCTTAGCTAAGACGAGTCTGAAAGTCCCACGAGGGACGCGGCCAGACGAGCATCAGAGTGGAACTGGAGTGAAAGTCCTTCTCTTTCCTTCCCTGCTTAATTACTAACATGGGAAATGCAGAGAGTAAGTACAGACCTTATATCTGCCGGACCTTATATCTGCCTGCTTAAGCAACTTCTTGAGAAGGGAAAGCACAAAACCTCAGAAAAAATATTAGAGGAACTCCTTAAAGTAACTGAGACTCATTGTTCCTGGTTTCCAAACCTTGGAACACTTGATATAGATAAGTGGGAAGAAGTAGGACAAAGTCATCGTGAAGTACATTCTAACGGAGTGTCTTTCCCCAGTTCAATCTGGGAAACATTCCAGCTAATCCGCTCAGATTTGGAACCGCTCGAAACAGACTCAGGAGGAGAGAGAAAAAGATGACAAAGATTAGTTTAAAAAGACAAAAGAGGGTCGGGATGATGATGAAGGGTCCGAGATGGCGTCCACTATCATTCCTAAAAATCTGTATCCAGATCTAGAGGAATGTTTTGAGGACGATTGTTCCCCTCCTCCGTCTCATTGGCTGCCTCCCCCACCTTCCTGTTTAAAACAAACACGGAGGCTTTCCAAACCAGCTAGACAAAACAATAATCCCTTTCTCAGTAAAAGTATCCCTCAGACAACTAAGAAGGGTATACTCTTTTCATTATCAGCTATAAAGCGTGGCATACATCAAGCTAAACTCAAGGGAGACATAGATGCCCTTAATTTCCAGTGATCTTTAGACAGGATGAAGCCCCTAATGCAGACCATCCTGAAGGGGTCCATGAGGCGATTTATGAGCCTTTCCCTTTTAAATTGCTCAAAGAATTAAAGCAAGCAGTTTTACAGTTTGGGACCACTTCTCCATACACTGTCAGCCTCCTTAAAGATATTGCCGATGGCAATCGGATGATTCCCACAGGTTAGAATGCTTTGACAAAAACTTGTCTAACTCCTTCTCAATACCTCCAATTTAAAACTTGGTGGATTGATGGTACAAAAACACAGGAGAGACAAAATCAGGCTCGTAATGTAGATATTTCTGCTGACCAGCTATTAGGGAAGAGACTTTGAACTGAGACCCATGATCAGCTAGATATGGAAGAATTGGCTATCGAACAATTGAAACAAATTTGTGTAACAACATGGGAAAAGATTGAGATAGAGGGTAAAACTCCCTCCTCTTTTCAAAAGATTTTACAAGGTCCACAGGAACCTTATTCAGATTTCCTTGCCCATTTACAAGAAGCAATTAATAAACAAATCACTAATCCTGCTGCCGCAGATATCATTTTACAAATTATGGCTTTTGAGAGCACAAAGATTGTAAACGTGCCATTGGCACACAAAAAGTAAAAACTAATGCTATGGGATATCTTAGGCTGTGTCAAGAGGTGGGGACGGAAGACCGTAAAGCTGCTATGTTAGCTAATGCCATTACAGGGACAATTCAGAGAAAAGACAAGTTTTCTGGCACTTGCCATAATTGTGACAAGCCAAGACACACTAAAAAGAATTACAGAGTTAAGAAAAAAAGCGGCTTCCAGCTGCAAAGTCCTTCTCCTCCCCAGGGTCCTAAACAACCCAGGGTTTGTCCTCGGTGTAAAAAAGGAAACGATTGGGCCTCTAAATGTCAACCTAAATATCATAAAGATGAGACCCAGGGAAATGAAAAGCGGGGCCAACCCCAGGCCCAGACAACAACCGGGATATTTGTGAGTCAGCGCCTCAAAACTATCTGGTGGTACCCCCTCCCAACATTATCTGTTCAACAATTAACCACTGCCACTGAGGGAAGTGCTGCAGTTGATATCTGCACAGCTTAAGATATCCTGCTGCTTCCAGGGGAAGCCCCTCTTCGTGTGCCCACAGGAATAATTGGACCCGTTCCTCAAAATACAGTTGGACTTCTCCCTGGTCGCTCAAGCTTAACATCAAGAGGAGTTATAGTTCACACTGAAATAATAGATCCAGATTTCAAGGGAGAAATTCAGATTGTTATGTCCTCCTCAGTCCCCTGGTCTGCAAAAAAGGGAGAGCGAGTTGCACAGCTTCTTTTAATTCCTTATATACCCCCTAAAAAGAGGGGAACCCCCCAAAAAAACCACTGGAGGATGTAAAAGTACCGGATCAGCAGGTGCTTTTCTGGCCCAAAAGATTTCTGACATCTGCTCCGTCTCTCCAATTAAAATTCATCATAAAAGATTCTTAGGAATAATGGACACTGGTGCGGACATCTCTATAATAAATCCTCAAGATTGGCCGGCTAATTGGCAAGTACAACCATCTAACATTAATGTTGTGGGGCTAGGCGAGGCTTCAGGACTGCTTCAGAGCACCTGCATTCTCCCTTGCCTCGGGCCAGAAGGACAGAGAGGATTTTTACAGCCTTACATCGCTGATATTCCAATCAGTTTATGGGGTCGAGATCTGCTTTCTCAATGGGAAGCAGAAATCTGGATACCCCCAGGACAATATAGCTCTCAGAGCCAAAAAATGACGAATCAGATGGGTTTCCAACCAGGACAAGGTTTAGGAAAGTTTAATTAGGGAATTACTCAGCCTATTCAGCCTGCATCTCAGACTGGACGCGAAGGATTGGGATTTAATTCACAAAATCATAAGCCTTTTTGTTAGGGGCCACTGTCATGGAGCTAAAAACTCCCTTGGCTCTTAAGTGAAATAGTAATAAGCCTCACTGGATTGAACAGTGGCCCCTTTCAAAAGAAAAATTAGAGGCTTTAACTGAATTAGTGCAAATTCAATTAGAACAAGATCATATAGAATCTTCAACTAGCCCTTGGAATTCTCGTGTTTTTGTCATAAAAAAGAGATCAGGGAAATGGAGAATGCTCACTGACTTGCGAACAATTAATGCTCTGATTGAGCCTATGGGTCCGTTACAGCCTGGACTCCCCCAACCATCCATGATTCCCGAAAATTGGCCTTTGGTAGTAATAGATTTACAAGACTGTTTTTATACTATCCCTTTACATCCTCAAGACTGCCCTAGATTTGCATTCTCAGTGCCCTCCCTAAATAATAGAGAGCCTAGTAAAAGATATCAATAAAAAGTGCTTCCTCAGGGGATGCTTAATAGTCCCACAACTTGTCAGTTTTTTGTAGCCAGAGCTATTTCACCAGTTAGAGAAAAGTTTCCAGGTTGTTACATCATTCATTATATGGATGGCATTCTCTGTGCTGCATCTACTGCAGAGATTTTAACAGATTGTTTTAAGTTACTTCAAGAAAAACTTGAGTTGTCAGGTCTTTGTATTGCTCCCGATAAGATTCAAACCACAACTCCTGTAAAATATCTTGGAGCTATTGTACACAGACAGACGATTAGGCCTCAAAAAGTACAAATTAGGAGAGATCAAATCTCCACATTAAATGATTTACAAAAATTGTTAGGAGACATTAATTGGCTACATCCCACTCTGGGAATTCCCACTTAGGCGCTCAATAATTTATTTGGCCTTTTGCGGGGCCCTTCCCAACTAGACAGTCCCTGCACCCTAACTCCTCAGGCCAACAAAGAGCTAGAATTAGTTGAAAAGAAAATTCAAGAAGCTCAGATTCAGCGCATAGATCCATCTAAACCTTGAAAAATTTTAATTTTCCCCACTCCCCATTCACCCACAGCGGTGATAATTCAACAAAATGACTTGGTAGAGTGGCTGTTTCTACCTAATAATTTTTTCAAATCACTCCCAACCTATTTAGAGTTAATTTCAGAGCTTGTTTTTACGAGCTCACACTACAGTTCTTCATTTAAACGGAATCGAAGCTAATAAGATACTAGTTCTGTTTAAAAAACAACAAATCACACACTTACATACCCATTCTGAAATCTGACAAGTTTCTATTTGTGTATATTTTGGAATTATTGATAATCATTATCCAAAAAATAAATTGTTTCAATTCCTTCTAAAGACCAGTTAGATTCTCTCTAAGAGGTTAAGTCCAGCTCCAATTTCAAAAGCTGTAACAATTTTTACTGATAGATCTAGTAACGGCAGAACAACAATTGTGAGTAAAATAAATCAACAAGTCATTCAAACTAATTATACCTCTGTACAAAAAACAGAGTTAGTTGCTGTGCTAACTGCCTTACAAGATTATACTAAACCTTTAAATATTATCTCTGATTCGGCTTATATTGTATGTACAGTACAAAATATTGAGACGGCGTTACTGTCTAATAACTCAAACCCGTCTCTCCAGCTTCTTTTTAATCAACTCCAACAGGTTGTTGGAAACCGACAACATCCATTTTTCATTACTCATATACGTGCTCATACTTCCCTACCGGGACCATTGACGCTTGGCTTTGCTGTTGCTGATTCTTTAGTTGCTAATGTTCTAGTTACTGAGGCAACCCAATTTCATTCTTTAACCCACACAAATGCTGCTGGCCTTCGGGCTCGTTTTCCTATTACTTATAAACAGGCCAGACATGTAGCTCAAACTTAACCCAAAGCCGCCCCTTCTCACACTCTCACTGCCCGTGTTGCACTGGACGTGACAGTTGTGTGACAACAATGTACCGCTTTGCTGTGTGCCATGTAGGTACCCCGGAGAGTTTGCTCTAATGGCGGGCGTTTTGCAGCTGTGGGGAGAAGGCTGCAATGGCTGGCCTGCATGTCGCCGGGCCTCCCTCTGCACTTCCTTCAGCCTTAACCTGTGCCCCGCAAATCGCTCCGGAGGTGAGAACCTCCCTGGCCTCCCAGTGCCTGCCCCTGTGAGCTCTGACTCCTGCATCTGACACACAGGCCCTCACTCTTCAGGCCCCGGCTGCCACTGTGCCGCGGCCTGAACTGTACCCTTTTCCCACCGCATCCCAGCCTGTGCTCGTCCTGTGGTTCCCATGACAAGGGGAGGAGGAAACAACACCTACTGCAGAGACAGCGACCCTGCTCTTCACTTACCCGAAAGTGCTGTTGCTGTGGGAGCCGCTCTGCGGGGGACCTCGTGGGTCTGGCTGCAGAGCTGTGTCCTCTGACCCCTGTCCTCCTTCTGGCAGTCCTCGTGTTATTAGGGTGGGGAAGGGGATCAGCACTCTTCCTCTGTTGGGTGTTCTGCTTCTTAGGAATAGGGACTACGCTCTGTATCTGTTCCTACCGTGTTTCTCTGAAAATAAGACCTAGCCGGACAATCAGCTCTCATGTGTCTTTTGGAGCAAAAATAAATGTAAACCCAATCTTATTTTACTATTTTTTTGCTTCCAAAGACGCATGAGAGCTGATTGTCTGGCTAGGTCTTATTTTCATGGAAATGGTATAGTAGTAAAAATGTGACTTCTCAGGTAGGTTGTTTTGATGAGACAGTGTTTTAGCCGTGGCTCCTGCTGGCTCCGTATGACAGATGTTGGCAGAAGAGAGCAGCAGGTGAGCTGTCCAAGTGAGGGTGGGGCCTCGGCCTGGCGTACTGGCTGTGCCAGGAGGGGAGCGGGAAACCCAAGACGGATGCTAGGTGGTCGCTCATTTACCAGTCTTGCCCTGTGACTTCAGCACGTGTGTCCACGCGCTCTGCAGATTGTCAGAAATTCAGCTGTAACTCACCACGCATGCAGCTTGGTGCATTTGTATGTGGGTGTCCATCGTCCCCCGACGCCCAAGCACACCCAGAACAAGCTGCAGTGGAGTCGGCCCCAGGGCCTGTCATGCCCCCTCCTGTACGTGGGACCCAGGCCTGAGGGAGGGTGAGCACTGGTCCATCCTACCTCAGCACACACGTGTATTGTCCGTTTTCGACCTTCATGTAACCGGATTCCCACAACACAGACTCACCTAAGCTGGTTGCATCCGTAGTTCTCCCCCAGATTTTAACCGGGGGGAACATGTGTTTATTCTCACTGCTTTATTTCCAAATACTATAAGCAATACAGAGACCCGCTCCTCCCTAGGATTAGCATAGTGTATCAGCGACCATCTGGGGACGGTCTGTTTAGGTTGATGTACGACAATGAATGGGTATTGGCGATAAGGTGTTTGTCTTAAGCGGTGTTTGAGATGTAACAGACCCTGCTCAGAGTCACGTAGTGCCTTTTGGAAAAATCAATAAATACTCAGGAGAGACCCCATTCAGGGCTCCAGTCTTTTATGGCTGCGAGTCCCTTGGTCCTCTGTGATTTCTTACTATATAAGTGTTTGTGTCTTTATTTCTTAACTTAGCCCTCGCCGCCTCCCTCGTTTCTTCCCACTGCTTGTGTTGTGCAGGTCGCAACAGGGAACATGTGTTTATTCTCACAGCTTTATTTCCGATTACAGAAGTTTCCTTTGACATAAAAACGTTTCACTGTGATTTGGAATTATAGTTTTATTTTAA
The DNA here is from genome assembly GCF_004115265.2 of Rhinolophus ferrumequinum. Classification (NCBI taxonomy): domain Eukaryota; kingdom Metazoa; phylum Chordata; class Mammalia; order Chiroptera; family Rhinolophidae; genus Rhinolophus; species Rhinolophus ferrumequinum. The sequence goes on along the minus strand of NC_046293.1, from coordinate 10,047 downwards.
TGATGATTAAAACCTACTTTGTGAGGATTATTAAAATACCCACATCTGAGTGTTTGGGGGGACCTCTTACAGAAAACAGTCCTGTGTGATGTTTCATTTGCAAATACAGGCTGCTTCTTCAATTCACTAATAAGACCTTGAATGCTTGGTTTCAGACTTTGGCTTTTTACATTTTCAAGTAATTCTTTAAAAGTGAGAGAGCAGGCAGGCTCAGGCTGTGGAGTCAGTAATTCAGAGACAAAATGTGGGGAACCCTGCATATTTTGAGATTAGTTTGGATGGCATGGTAAGACTTCAGAACTGTGGTTTCTGTAATTCCACATGCTAAATTTAGGCGTTTCAGGTGATAAACACAGATAAAGAGTAACAGTTGTGCTCTAGTTCCAGGTTCTCTCATTCTGGACCCTGCAGGTCTTTTTGGCATGAGCCACAGCATGGAGCCCCATCCAGATGTCACAGAGGATACGGAGCAGAAGCTCAGCTTCTTAGGAGCTCTGACGAGGAAGCATAAGTCCTGTGCCACTGGGCCCAGGCGCGGGTGTGGCTGGGACTCTTGACAAGGAAAGAGGTCCGCTCATTGGTGTCCACATACTAGTGATGTAAATGATGTTGGATCTGCCGGCAGTTTCTGGGTGTGGGCCGGGATCGTGTCTCGTGAGGCTGAAGAATGGACACACGCACCAGGGAGAGGCAAAAAGCTGTAAAGGAAGATAGTTTATTAGAGGCAGGAGAAGAGGTTGCAGCTCCCGAACGGGAGGGGGTCCCGAATGGGGGTGCCCAGTCACTGAGGCAAAAGCTCTTACTTTTATACCTTCCCCTGTCAGCTTGGGGAAGGGGGCTGGAGCCTTGTAAAAGAATTCATCTATTAGGTTTGTCCTGTTTGCTCATCCTGAAGGGATTAAGGAACCAACCCATTCCTATCTATCAGATCTGCTCCTCTGTCCGGCCAGAAGAGATTTGGGATTACCTATTAACCTCAAGGCATATTCCCATGTCTGTGTCCTGGAGTGAAGGAGACATTCCAGGGCCTGGAGTTTCAGGATATGGCTGCTTTTTGTTTATTCCACCAGGGACGCCCCTGTCTACCTACCAACACACTATCTTGTCTTACTAGCAAGCTTGCTTCGAGGCTGCGGGGAGTCAGGGATGGATGTGTGTTCTCATCACTTAGAAAGATTCTGCGGTTTTCAAGGCTTGAGGTCTGTGAACTGATATGGAAGTAAAGGTAATTTTTCACCAGCATAATAAGGGAAGGAAATAGAATGTTCATTTTGTTCGATTTTCTTTTTTTGTAATAGAGACATTTATCATGTAATCGTTTCTAAAACAGAATTGTTCTGTTTGTCTTTAAACAGTATTTATAACTAGCACTTGCCATTTTTATACAAGCACTGAAGTTCTTGTTTTATGGATTACAGGTTTTGGAAAAACCAAATGTAATATCCCCTCACTTCATTGTGATGTACTAAATCCTGAATAAGACCATGAATTATAAAAGCAAAGGTAATGATGATTGGAGGTTGGATTTCAGCTGGGATCAAGCTTATGTTACTTTCCTGATTCATTGTTTTAAATTTCTAGGGTTCTAATTATTAATAGTATAATTCTTTTCGGAAGTCTGGCTTCCAGTTTCTCGCTCTATACATTGTATCACATCACTATGGGATTGTAAAATCAAAATATAGCCTGTGGTTAGCATAGATTTACTGTATAGACTTGTTACACTGTGATTGATATAGTTATGGGAAACATTGTTTACTTTCAGGTTCTGTGAACCTTCCTTTGTTACCGGCAATTGCTTGGAGATCTCTCCCGATTGTTGTCAGTATGACGTGATGTACTGTGGGGCTGGTGTGCAGAAAAACCTCCTCAAAGTTGGGGGGGGGGTCCTTGTCCTGCTGCTGGAAGAAAAGGCCAGACCCCCTTCATCGCTGACATTTCTGCACACTTAACTGCCAACGTCTTTTCCAGGAAGTTCACATATGTTTTCCCCTTGTAACAACTCCATCCATGTCACACATGAGGAAACAGCAGCAGGGGGTAAGGACGGCCTAGGCAGGGCCAGGACCTGGCTCAGGTGGGCATCCCACTGCCTCATTGGAAGCCTGCCCCTCCTTTCTCCTTCCCCCTCCCCCATAGCTGTTCTGTTATGCTTGCTTTACTGCTACAATTATTATGTGTAAAAACGATGACAGTAAGCCTTCTGATTTCCATGATGTTCTTTCACAGGGGTCCCTGCTTGGTAGGAGTCTTGTCCACGTGTGCTGTTTGTTCATGCATGTGGCTGCATGGCTTCCATACTGTGTTTCAGGGAAACCAGTGTAGTATGTGATCAGAGTAATCCAACATGAATTGGTCGTCAGGAAGAATGCCTCCAGTCACAAAGACCCGGGAAAAATAAATGATAAAAATTAGGATTTTGTGTCTCTCTCTCTCTCTTTGTTGCATATTTTACATTTTAGCACTTTATTTGATTTGAAAAGTAATCATTCATTTTAGAAAATCCAGAAGAAATGAACAGTAAGAAGAGCTGCTCACTCCTGTGGCCAGACATGTGAGCCTTATCTGTGTCTCCAGATTGTTCTTTTTAAAATAGGTTACTGTACCTAATGTGCTAGAAGTTACTGAGACAGGTTAGCTAGCATGTCCCTAGGTAGACTGGGAGGTCCCTGGTGGAATAAACAAAGACAGCCATATCCTAAAACTTCAGGTTTTGAAATCACTCCTTTGCTCCGGGATATAATGTAACAAGGCCTTGAGGTTAATCATAAAATTCCTTTTGGCCTGACAAACGAGCAGATCTGATAGATAAGAGTGGGTTACTTTGCTATTCCTTTAAGAGGGGCAAGCAGAACAAACCTGGTGGACGAATTTCATTAGAAGGCGCCAGTTTCCTTCTTCAAACAGCTCCCCTTCCCCAAGCAGGCAAGGGGAGGTATAAAAGTAAGAGCTTTTGCCTCAGGCACTGGGCGCCCCATTCGGGACCCCCTCCCGCTCGGGAGCTCTGCAACCTCTTCTCCTGCCTCTAATAAACTATCCTCTTTTTAAAACTCTGCCTCTTCTGGTCCGTGTTTCCATTCTTCGGTCTCAGGAGACACGATCCCAGCCCGCACTCAGAAACTGCCGGCAGATCCAACATCATCTACATCACTTGGGGACTCACAGGAAAAATATTCCTACATCATTACAATATTTTACTTCGGGGAGTTCACAAATATAATTTAAGTCATTTAGTGCATATATACTAGCCTGCTGAATCGCTAATCCCAGGTTATTATCTGCTTCCTGTAAGAGGACATGAGGCTGTGTGTAGTTTTTCACTGTTATTTTCTATTCTAGAAAGACTGAAGTGAATGTGCCAAATTAAAAAGTTATCCATAAATATTTCAGTATGTAAAAGATAAGGGCTCTGTTTTTTGTTTGTTTGTTTTTTAACATCACCACAAAACAATTATCAACTTAAAAAAATAATGGTAATTTATTATGTGGATGGAAAAGGGGACACATGTTAAACCTGACCAACTCAGGAGACTGAAAATAACCACATAGGATGGCTTGAATGTAAAAATTCCTAACTAAGGTGGGCCATGGCGGGAAGTCACATCCTTGTCCTGTAGCTTCCTTGACAAAGGTCAATCTCTACCTTAAGTGAGCCTGTCTGTTGTCTTTTTTGCATCTAAGACAACACACCCTTTGGAATGTCAGGGTAATCCCTTTTTCTGGACCCCCCCTGGGGGCACAAACAACCACACCAGAGTAGGAAACTACAAAATCTCTCATTGTTATCTTGTTCCCCAAAGACCATCTCTATGTGCTATAAAATGCTATTAACTATCCTGTACACACCAATGTAAAAGAGGTGTGTGTCTCTCCATTTTGCTTTTTATCCAATCCCAGAGATTTCCCCACTTTGCTTTCTCCCACCCCCTCAATGTATAACCAGTGGATTGCCTGTAACCTTCCTCCTTTGATTCTAATATGTAAAATAAGTTGCAAAATGGCCATTTTCCAGAGCATTTTATCAATCTGTTGAGACTTTGCTTCTAGGCAATTGTTGTCAGTTTGGCTCAAACAACTCTTATAAGGTTTCTCTTAGGCTGGATGTTTATTTGTTGACAATACCTTCAAACGTCCAACTAGTGTTCAAACTTTCCTTATTGTCTCAAAATTTGTTTGAATAGTTTATTTAAATGAGGTTCCACTTAAGATTTATGTATTGAATTTGGCTGATGTATATCTTAAGTGTTTTTTAATCTGTAAGTTCTTAACTTTTTCCTTTTTCCTTGCAATTTATTTGCTGAGGAAATCAGGTCATTTGTTTTTCCTTGCGTGGATTTGAGATTACCTGTCTCTGTGCTGATGTTTTTATATCCTTTCTGTCCTCTATTCCCTGCAAATTGATGGTTGGATTTTCTCATGTCTTTTGTCTATGTTAGCGTCACCTTTGTCTCACGCTGAAAGTCCTTGTCCCCAGCCACCCGATTTATTGTTTTTCTAGAATATGTGTTATATGCATTATCACCAACAATCTGATTTCCAAAACTACTTCAGGCTCCTCTGGCAGCTTTGCTGGAACAGCCGCCCCCTGCACAGCTGTGGTAGCTGGACATGTCCTGAGGGTTTGGTTAGAGCCCCTCAGCTTTTCCCTGGCATCAAGTGTCTTGTCCAAGCGTGGGTTGACCTGCAGGTCCACAGGACTGACCTGGTGTGGAAACTCGAGGCTCTGGGGGGCCTAAGGGCATAAATGGAAGGCCTGGGAAAACAGTGCAGAGTCAGCCAAGGACACCCCAGGAGATCCCAAACCCATAGGCCAGGCACAAGGTTAGCACCCTTGGGGTGGCAGCAGCTCAGCACCCCACACCCCACATTCTCTATCTATTTCTGTCCTTGTCTGACCTCCAGTCTCTGTCAACACCCGTCTTTGTCTGACTAGGGACCTTCCTTCATCTGTAGCTCAGGATGTCTTATCTACCCACGTTCCCTTTCTATCTCTCTCCCTCTCCTGCATGAGGGGTCTCTGACTTTCTCCTGTGTGCGGGGTTCCCAAATGTATATATGAACTCTGCTTATTTTCTCTTCTAATCGGTCTCTTGTCTATTTGATTATTAGAGTAGCCAGAAGAAGTTTGAGTGTAAAGTTTCTTTCTCCCCGACATGTATATATTCTCAGGACTGACTGATTAGATCAATGAAATATGGAACAATTTACCAATTTAACTTCTGGATGTGAAACTTTTATTAGTTTTAAAGGTGGGAATGAAGATGACCAAAAGTTTTGTCTTTGTGCATATTGACTTTAAGCTCCTTGTTGGGGAACAAAAGACTCTGAAACAGCCGTTGACCCTCCCCCTTTCCGGTCTAAGAGATTCAGATGGGAAGACCTGGTTTGGGGAGGAGAACTTGGCATAAACTCCTTAGCATAAGGCGGGAAGACGCCTTGTGGAGCCTGCTGACGGCCCTTCCCCCATGTCCCATTATTTTCTGGGTAGCCTGACAACAATTTACCTCCCGAGAGTGTGCCACTCTTCCTAAATTACCTGCAAAGCACCCAATCTGACCTCGCTGCCTTTGGAATTTTTACACGTATGTGAATTCCCCATGCACATATGTTAAAATTCTATTTTATCTTAGTCTGATTCTGTTAATTTTATGATTAGCTCAGCTAGAAGAAGTTGTTATTACAGGCAGAGAGAACAGTGCCTCGGGGAGAGGGGGGAGGAAAGGAAAGATGTGAGGGGAAACAAAGAGAGGAGATGAGATTATTCCTAAGAAAAGGTGCAGCTACAGCTGATTGTGATGGATTATAACACTATTAGCACAGCAGGCAGGGAAAAATCACCCTGGTGTCCCCAGGACGGTTCCTATAGGGGAATCCCTCCTCCAATGGGAGGGAGTCTCAGCAAACACACGCCCAGAGATCACTTGTGACTCCACCCCTGAATGTTTCCTGCCCTCTTTCAAATATAATCATAAATTTTCTTTGTTCCAGCACAGTTGCTCTTACTCGTGGGCTTGTCCGTTCTTGTGTTTTGTGGATATATTTTCTTTTAATACTTCCTCGGCCTGCTTGCCTTTTCATGAGGCGTTGTTCCTACATCCTGGAACGCCTTCCTGTGATGACTCTGACCTGCTCTCTGATAACACACTTACTAGGTTAGAGCAAAAGTAATTTTTAAAGCCCGCACAGTATTGGGGGAGGCTGCAAGGAGAAATACTGGCCGGGACACTGCTAGCTCCTGGAAACTGCTGCAGCTGAGAGCTCGGGGACGTCTGCTAGCAGAGGTAAGTGGCGTTTTTGTTCACTCTGTCATCCTTCCTGGTCTATTTCTGTGGGGTTTGGGAGAATTTAGAAGTGCTGTGTGTCCTTTTTCTCTTATACATGTTGATTGGCAGGAAAAAATGTTTGTGAGGCTAGCTTCTCGGGAGTAGCGACTCACAGGTTTTCTTTATTGAATCTTCCCTCCCAGAGATGGTCATTTTTGTGTGTGTCTATGTCTCTTGTGTCATTTGTCATAAGGAAATACCACTTTGGACAGAAAGCCTTCGGCTTCCTTGGTTAAGCTGTGAAAAGGCTTATTAGTTTGAGTAGCTATTAAAATCCTACCATCAGTGACCAGACTATGGATCCTTTGAATTGAAAAAACTTCTAAATTGGAAAATGTGTTAGAGAACTCTCATGATGCAGAATCCAAGACCGGAAAGAACCCAAGCGGCACTCAGAGAGTTAGGAGAGTCAGCTTTATTACGCCGGTGGGCTCAGCGGGATCCTTCCCAAAAGACTGAGCCCGCAACAAGGTTTTGAGCAGGTTTTTATGGGTTGCGGACTTCCTTGAGTCGGGGAAGAGGTCGGTGTTGTCTGGTGATTGGCTCGGGGTGTGGCTTGGAGGGGGTTATGAGGAAGTGGGCTGGGGCTTACGCTGGGGACCTCTTGCTCCACTCGGGCCACCATTTTAGGTCAGTTCTATGTGGCAGGGAACCATTTTAAGGTCAGTTTCCCCATCAATGACAAAAATCTGTTTGATTGGACCCTAGAGAAAGACCCCATTTTCAATAGAAATAAATAGAAGGAAATTTAACTATTCTTAATATTTTCAATGAGTTATTCAACTTTTTGGGTCCTATGAGATGCTAATATTAATACTAGGTTTAAAAAAGTCAGAAGGGAAAATCGAGATGTGCAAATGTTAAAAGTCTTTCTGGAGATTTAAGATTTAGAGAACTGGTATGTTGAAACACATTTTAAAGGATTTAATAACCAATGAAACTTGACAAAAATGGATACTGATTTTTCAATCTGATAGAAATGAGAAAGTCTCACCATCACCCCCAGGCCCTCTGCCGCATAGATCTGAAATGTAAACACAGCCCACAACTGCCCCAGGCCTGCTGAGCTAAATAAAATAAAAACTTCAAAAGGGCTACTTTCAATGATGCAAACCTCCCTTGTCTAGCCTGGCTCCCCTTTTCCTGCCTCCTTAAAGACTGTGAAGCACAAATAAAACCCTGAGGACAATCCCCTTAGAAGACAGCAAGACTCCACACGGGAGCCTCACAAAAATTTACCTGCCACATGTGTAAGAGCCCACTCCCACCCTTGTCTAAAATGTCATATTTACCTGATTTCTCCTCACTGTCTTTGAAAATGTCATGGTTATGTGAATTCTAGGTGCGCTTGTATTACAATTCTTGGTCTCTGTCTGGTGGGTTTGGGTGGAAGTTAGAACGGGTGCGAGGCTTTTGTCTGCTCTGATTTTAGGTTTGCAGAAAAAAAATATCTGTGAACTTCTTGCACCTAGAGACTCTAGGGTTTTTATTCTTATCTCCCAGAGATGTTCGTTTTTTCCTGTGTCTGTGTCTTGCATGTCCTTTGTTCTAAGAGGGAACTACCACAGGGACAGAACACAGGCACAGGCTCCCGTAAACCTGTCGTTGGAGCCGTCTACACAGGCTGGGGAGTTAAGTGGTTTCTCTCCAGACCGGCGTCTGCGGAGACAAACTTCACTGTGGGTCCCAGTCTAAAAACCGCTAGAGGTTTTTCTTTCCTTCTCGTTCTGTGCACCAGGAGCTTGGCTTTGTGACCTAGAATGCTAATCCTCTCCGGTCCCCATCATCGACCTGGTACACTTACTCCATTGCGCCTGGCGGCCAGTGGGAGAAGCTGGGGTTCCAATTGCGCCTCTGCCTGGCCGTGCCAGCTCCCAGGAGAGTGTGTCCTGAGGGGCATCTGCCCATAAGGGGCAACTGTCCCCCCTGCCTTCCTTACCCGTTAGTGCTGGGCAGATCCCGGTCCAGTAGCACCTCCCTGGAACCACAAATTAGTGGGTTTGGGGCTGGAAGTGCCTTACATTTTGTGGGAGACCTGAGACACCCTGTCCACCCCTGCATCCCTACTGCCTGTGTGACGAAGGTCTGTGCTTTCTCTGTCTTTTGGGGATGACCTTTGGCTCTGAGAGGGCTGCTTCCTCTGCACTCTGTGTGGAGAGGCCTTTGGTTTCTTAGCCTGGGCTGTAAAGGGGCTGATTAGTGTGTCTCACTATGTAGATCTCACTGTCCATATACAGATGATGGATCCTTGAAATGAGAGAAACTTCTAAATCTAAACTGTTACAGAGCTCTTGTGACAATCAGCTGTCTTTGGGTAAAACATCTTGGTGTTCTATAGTTATTACTGATTCTGTTAATTTGTGATCTCTGTCTGAAATGGGTTTTGATTGTGTTAAGATATTTTCTAGCTCTAGATAGGGTTAACAGTTTGTAATATTTGATTGACTTGAACAAATTAAATGTTTATATAAATTAAACAATACAAACTAATCCAAATGCTCTTCAGGATCAGGTGATCTGATGAAATATTTGGTATTACAGCTGGTTTTAGTTTGGTTTGCTTACACAGTCTTGTCTTTGAAAATTAACATAAGATACACTTTTTTTAACTGGGTTTATAAAAATAAGTTTGTTATCCATGTTATAAAATGTGTCAAGAAAATAGCTTTGGTAATAATTGACTTTGAAATCTCTACAGTTTAACTAATATATGATATAGATACAATGAAAATAAAAGATATTTAGGCAAACTTTTTAGTGATAACTATATTGTATATATATACATTGAGTAGATTTTCTAGGTGTCTTTGGTAATTTGAAACTGTAAAGTTTTGTTATCAAAATTAAATGATGGATATTTGTTGCATTTCCCAATAGAATAATGAAACACTATTGAACATAGATTTAATCAACTTTTTGCTATTGTAGAGGAACTAAATATATTGGTATATTAGTAAGTATGTCTTCTGCCACATTACAAGTTTTTGTGCTACGGGGAAACATTTCTAGAAATTGTTAAATATGTTCATAATTGTATCAATCTAAAGAATCCTGGTGTAACTGCAGAATTGCTTACTTAGTTTTCACTACAGATTAAGATGGACATTTGAACTGTTTGTGTCTTTGCTGTTGTGGACAGTGCTGCTGAGGATTCAGGTATTAGCTTTTCACCCGTTTTCTCCCCACCCCCACTCCGGTTCAAGCCATTGTTTCTCAGTCTAGTTGTGTAGGACACAGCTCCCTGGCCCCTGCTGGTATTATTAGCCTTGTGCCACACACCCCCACACCCCCATCTGAGGCAGTGGGTCACCAGTCTCTGGCCGCCCCGCTCACAGCAGTTCACCTCCGTTTTCAATCTTGGGGGTGGGGGTGGGTTGTATTTCTAGAAGTGGATTTGTTGAATGACTTGGGTTTTTTTGGCGCGGTGGAAATTTCAAAGTATTGTATGCAGAGGCCACACCATTTTAACTTTTTTCAAACAATGCTTTAGGGTTCTAATTTCTCTACATTGTTGCTGCGCCCTGTTAGTTTTATTTTCCTGGATTTATAGGATGGTATTGTGTGTGAGGGGGGATCACACTGGTTTTCATTTGCATCAGGACTGAGGATGTGGAACATCTTACTGTGCCTGTTGACCACTTGTGTGTCTCATGTGGAGAAGGTTCTATTCAAGTGTATTTTACAATTTTAATCTCTTGTCTTTTTATTCATGAGTTGTACAAGT